>NC_088794.1:93974501-94607578 GCF_011386835.1 Chrysemys picta bellii | reverse complement strand
ACTGAGCTACCAGCCCACACTCTTTAAATCAGTCCTGCTACACTGTTCTCACTCATATTTTGGTGTCCTCACTGGCTACCAGTGTGCTCCTGTTAATGATGGACTTGAGCTGTGGAGTCCACATCCAAACTCTCCTAAAGTTTGGGGAGATTTGGCTCATTGAGAACTAGATTGTACTAGCCAGACACAGTCCTGAGTTGGGAAGCCACACAGTCCTAGACTGAGAAGTTGTGCCTCAGGGTTTCCAAGTTTACAAGACAGGTGCACAGCTTGGATCATACTTTGGATTGAAGTAGCCTGTTCTCTCTCTGGTGTACCCAGCGTCCTCCATGATATATATGTGAGTGTGTGTGGCTGAAGCCATTGTCCTCAGGTCCTTGAGTGCTGGGGCTGTGATTATGACTGGCCCTTACTCATGGCAAGCAAAGTAGGGAGGTTCCTTATGTGCACGTTAGGGCCAGTCACAGTTCAGACCTGAATAAAGCAAGCCTCTGTAAGAAACCTGTTTCATTCAGCGTGATTAGCTAGTATAGTTGGAAATGTTATGTTCCAGACACAGGCGATTTTCCATGACGTTTGAAACTTGATGTGCTCTTGCATAAAGTTTTCAGCAGTCCAAGTGATGCAGGAGCTGCAGAAACCAGAGTTGCACTAAGTAAGGTAAACACTGAATGAAGCAGTGCAGGGTATCTGCATGGCACATGACTGTGTCTTTAAGATGATGGGATTTCTTTTTAAAAAACCTATGCAAGCAGAATCTGAATGAGCTCTCCCTGACATCTAGTGGTGAGATATGGAAAAGACTTCAGGAGCTGATCTCATTTGCATGAACACACCCACCCTGCCTAGGTGCTCAGCATGATGGGATTGCTTGCCCAAATGACCACTTGTGGCTGGTTTTGGATCCCCAGTCTCCTTGTTATTGGGGCAGGAGTAATAAAGCGTTGTTATCCTTGTTGTGTGAACTGAGGACAGCAGAACTATACCTGGTGTACCCCAATGGAGGGACTTACCCTCAACTTAACAGCACTTGTTGGGCAGGGGACATGGGTTCCAAAGCCCAATGTGTTGGGACTCTCCTGTTTTCAGTGGCTTCTAACTTTGCCAATCTTGAACTGAAATTCTTCATGCTAGGTGTCTGCCGAAGGCTGAATTTTAAAAAAACGTTTCAGCTAAAATGGTTCAGCCATTTCTAAGTATGAGGTTAGGGAACAATATGCTATCAGTCAATGTTCTAACAGATAAAGCACCTATCTATATGTCAGAAAAACAGCTGCATTACCACGGGGGTTTTCAATCTGAGTGACGTGCTGGAGGTCTCATGATGCCAGTGCTAAACAATCTTTGGAATTTCTAAAAATTATAGATGACAATTTCCTGATTCAAAAAATGTTGCATCCAACATGAAGGAATTCAACATTATAACCTGCCTTGACAGATAATGAGAAATCGGTCACAGAAAAAACGGTTACTCACCTTCTCGTAACTGTTGTTCTTCGAGGTGTGTTGTTCACGTCCATTCCAATCAGGTGTGTTGGTGCACATGTGCATGGTAGCTGGAAGATTTTTCCCATAGCAGCCTCCGTCGGGTCGGCCTGGGCGCCCCGTGGAGTTGTGCCTTCATGGCGCTCAATATAGAGCCCTGCCGACCTACCACTCCCTCAGTTCCTTCTTGCCGGCTACTCCAACAGAGGGGTGGAGGGTGGGTATTGGAATGGACATGAGCAACACATCTCGAAGAACAACAGTTACAAGAAGGTGAGTAACCGTTTTTCCTCTTCAAGTGCTTGTTCATGTCAATTCCAATCAGGTGACTCTCAAGCCCAAATTCAGGAGGTGGGGTCGAAGTCATCCACTGATTGGAGCACTGCTCTTCCAAAAGCCGCATTGTCTCTGGCCTGCTGGGTAATCGCATAGTGTGTGGTGAAAGTGTGTATGGAGGACCATGTCGCTGCTCTGCAGATTTTCTGGGTGGAACCCGTGCCAGGAATGCTGTTGAAGAGGCCTGGGCCCTGGTGGAGTGCTCAGTGATTGGAGGTGTGGGCACCTTCGCTAGGTTGTAGCACTCACAGATGGAGGACATGATCCATGACGAGATACGTTGAGAGGAGACAGGAAGACCTTTAATTCTCTCTGCCACTGCCACGAATAACTGGACAGACTTTCGGAACGGCTTCATTCTCTCGATGTAGAAGGCTAGCGCTCTGCGGACATCCAACGAGTGAAGCCTCTGATCCCTGCCGCTGGAGTGTGGCTTAGGATAGAACACTGGGAGGAAGGTGTCTTGGTTGATATGAAACTGGGAGACAACCTTTGGGAGGAAGGCTGGGTGGGTTCTGAACTGAACCTTGTCCTTATAGAACACCGTGTAAGGGGGCTCTGATGTCAGGTCCTTGAGCTCAGATACCCTCCTGGCTGAGGTTATCGCTACCAGAAACACCACCTTGTATAAGAGAGAGAGCAGGGAGCATGTCGCCAAAGATTCAAAGGGTGGTCCCATGAGTCTGGAAAGGACCAGATTGAGGTCCCAAGCTGGGACAGGCTGTTGGACATGCGGGTATAGCCTGTTGAGACCTTTAAGGAAGTGGCTGACTATAGGGTTAACAAAGACCGAGCAGCCCTCTGCGCCTGGGTGGAAGGCAGAGATGGCGGCCAAGTAAACCCTTATTGACAACATGGACAGCCCCTGCTGCTTGAGATGGAGAAGATTGTGCCATTTATATTAGACTGAGGCGAGCGTTGGGGACGAACTGTCCTGCACTGACCAGATTGAAAATCTCTTCCACTTGGAAAGGTAGGTGGCTCTCATGGAGGGTTTCGTACTGCCAAGGAGGACTTGTCTAACCTGATCTGAGCAAGAAAGCTCCATTGGGTTCAGCCATGGAGCTTCCATGCTATGAGGTGCAGCGATTCGAGGTTCTGGTGTTGGAGACGGCTGTGATCCTGAGTTAGTAAGTCCGGTAAGAGCGGCAAAGTGACCGGAGCTTCCACAGACATTTCCTGGAGTGCTGTGTACCAGCGCTGGCAGGGCCAGGCTGGAGCTATCAATATCACTGAAGCTTGTTCCCTCCATATCGTGAGGAGCAGCTTGTGACTGAGAGGGATGGGTGGAAATGCATATAGGAGATGGCCTCCCATGGGAGAAGGAACACATCCGTGATGGAGCTCGAGCTGTGATTCAGGAAGGAGCAAAACTGCTGGCACTTCCTGTTGTGTCGCATTGTGAACAGGTCTATCTGGGGAAAGCTCCACTGATGGAAGATTGAGGTCGCCATGTCCAGGATCGCTCATGGCCATGGAATGACCTTCTGAGACGGTCCACCAACTTGTTCTGAACTCCGGGGAGGTACGATGCTTGCAGATTTATTGAGTGCTCTACACAGAAGTCTCACAAGCTGAGGGCTTCCTGGCACATGGGAGAGGAAAGTTCACCCCCCTGTTTGTTGATATAGAACATCGCCATGGTGTTGCCTGCCATAACTGATACACATCTCCCTGTCAAGTAGTCTCAGAAAGGCTGGCACGCGAGACACACCACTCTCAGCTCTCTGACATTGATATGGAGAAAGAGTTCCACCTGAGACCAGAGGCCTTGTGTTCTAAGTTCTCCCAAATGTGCTCTCCAGCCCAGAGCTGATGCATCTGTCACTAGTGTGAGGGACGGCTGAGGGCTGGTGAGGGGGATCGCTGCACATACTACCTGTGGATCGAGACACCACTGGAGGGAGTCAAGTACGGGGCGAGGCAGGGTTACAGTCCTGTCCAAGCTATCCCAGACTAGTTTATACACTAATGCTAGCCACAATTGAAGAGGTCGAAGTCTGAGTCTGGCATACTGTACTATGTAGGTACAAGCCACCATGTGTCCCAGGAGTTTCAGGCAATTCCTTGCTGTGATGGTGGGAAACTGTCTGAGACCTTGTATGATGTCGCCAAGGGACTGAAATCTTGCTTCTGGGAGGTATGCCCTGGCTTGTGTTGAGTCCAGTATTGCCCCAATAAACTCTATCCTCTGAACTGGGGACAGTGTTGATTTCCCCTCATAGCTTCTTCATGAATTTGTTGAGTTCTTGCAGGTCTAGATTCATAGATTCTAGGACTGGAAGGGACCTCGAGAGGTCATCGAGTCCAGTCCCCTTTCTGCCTGGCAGGACCAAATACTGTCTAGACCATCCCTGATAGACATTTATCTAACCTACTCTTAAATATCTCCAGAGATGGAAATTCCACAATCTCCCTAGGCAGTTTATTCAAGTGTTTAACCACCCTGACAGTTAGGAACTTTTTCCTAATGTCCAACCTAAACCTCCCTTCCTGCAGTTTAAGCCCATTGCTTCTTGCTCTATCCTTAGAGGCTAAGGTGAACAAGTTTTCTCCCTCCTCCTTATGACACCCTTTTAGGTACCTGAAAACTGCTATCAGTCTTCTCTTTTCCAAACTAAACAAACCCAATTCTTTCAGCCTTCCTTCATAGGTCATGTTCTCAAGACCTTTAATCATTCTTGTTGCTCTTCTCTGGACCCTCTGCAATTTCTCCACATCTTTCTTGAAATGCGGTGCCCAGAACTGGACACAATACTCCAGCTGAGGCCTAACCAGAGCAGAGTAGAGCGGAAGAATGACTTCTCGTGTCTTGCTCACAACACACCTGTTAATACATCCCAGAATCACGTTTGCTTTTTTTGCAACAGCATCACACTGTTGACTCATATTTAGCTTGTGGTCCACTATAACCCCTAGATCCCTTTCTGCTGTACTCCTTCCTAGACAGTCTCTTCCCATTCTGTATGTGTGAAACTGATTTTTCCTTCCTAAGTGGAGCACTTTGCATTTGTCTTTGTTAAACTTCATCCTGTTTACCTCAGACCATTTCTCCAACTTGTCCAGATCATTTTGAATTATGATCCTGTCCTCCAAAGCAGTTGCAATCCCTCCCAGTTTGGTATCATCCGCAAACTTAATAAGCGTATTTTCTATGCCAATATCTAAGTCGTTAATGAAGATATTGAAGATATTGAACAGAGCCGGTCCCAAAACAGACTCCTGCGGAACCCCACTTGTTATGCCTTTCCAGCAGGATTGGGAACCATTAATAACAACTCTCTGAGTACGGTTATCCAGCCAGTTATGCACCCACCTTATAGTAACCCCATCTAAATTGTATTTGCCTAGTTTATCGATGGGCCTGAGCCTGCCCTTGGCTTTCGGTATTAGGCAATACCAAGAATAGAAACCCCTGCCCTTCTGCTCCTGAGGAACCTCTTCCACTGCTCCTAGCGAAAGGAGTGAGTGCACCTCATGTATAAGGAGTTGCTCATGAGAGGGGTCTCTGAAAAGGGATGGGGAAGGGGGGTGGGAGGGCAAAGAATTGGATGAAGCATCTCCTCTACTGTGCGGAGCACCCAGCAGTTCGAAGTGATACAGGACCATGCATGGTAGAAAGGGGACAGTCGGGAGGAAAAGGTAAGATGGGGTAGATCCAGTTTTTGTTCTGGTGCACCGTCCCTGATCGCACCTTCAAAGGCCAGTTTGGGGCTGAAAGGTGGTTTGGGTTGGCCAGAGCCCTGGCCTGAGGATGGGTGCAGCCTTTTTCTGCTGTTCCTATTCCTTCTCTGGGAGTTGTCCTGTCAATTCTGTTAGTAGAACCATGAGGAGGTTGAGGCCTGAAAGGTTTCCACTATGTGGCCGGAGTGTGTAGGCCCAAAGATTTCAGGGTGGCTCTACTTTTAGACTGGGTAGCCTTTTATCTGTCTTTTCCGAAAACAGAGTCACACCCTCAAAGGGGAGGTCCTGTATGGTCTGCTGGACCTCGTATGGGAGACCAGAGACCTGGAGCCAAGAGCCCCGTCTCATGACCACTGTAGCCATGACTCTCGTGGCTGTGTCAGCAGTGTCCAGCACAGCCTGGAGCGAAGCCTGGTTCCCTCCTCAACCAAGGCTGAAAACTTGGCATGGAAGTCTAGGGGGAGAAGCTCTGCAAATTTTGCCATTGCTGCCAAGGTATTAAGAGTACCAGCTGACAATGGCCTGTTGGTTGGAAATATGGAGCTGTAATGCTCACCCATGGAATAGACCTTCCTCCCAAAAAGGTCGAGTTTTTTAGCCTCCCTGTTTTTGGGCAAGGGGCCTTGAAAACATTGCCGCTCGTGCTGGTTAGCAGTGTCCACAACAAGGGAATCAGGTTGCAGGTGGGAATAAAGATGTTCATAACCCTTAGAGGGCACAAAATATCAGTGGCAGTGGGTGGCAATGAGGCTGGGGTCTGCCACAGGGTTTTGTTGGTGTCTGTGGTAGTTTTAATGAGTGGCAGGGCAATACAGGAAGGTCCAGAGGACATGAGGATATCCACCATGGGATTGGAGTCCTCTACTACCTGCTTTGATGCCTGGACCCTGGGCAACCCGGCGCAGCAAATGCTGCAACACCCGATTGTTCTCAAGTGCTGGGGCTATGGTGGTGCCAGCCAGTGACTCATCCGGCAACAACGGGGAGGAAGCTCCAAAGAACAGCGGCTGCTCCCTGCAATCGGCACTGAAGGGATCCTGTGACTCTTGGGCATCCTGTGCAGGAACAGACACGGATGGTGTCGTGCTTGGTGCTGGGGCTGTCGGCACTGAACTTGGTGCCCGTGTCAGCATCAGTGGCGCTGCTGGTGGTGCTGTTGGTGCTGGAGCCGGCACCAGTGCCAGTGCCGGGGTCGCTGTTGGTGCCACTGGTGGCGCCAGTGCCAAAGCTGGCCCCGAAGCTGGTGCTGGTGCCACAGCCAATGGTATCGGTGGTTCAGTGGCTGGTTGCTCAGCCGGTGGGATAAAGGTGACCACTGCCACCAAAGTCACTGCTGAGTGGGACCCTTGGCTCCTTCCCTGGCTCTGGTGAAAAGCCCATGGAGTCCAGAAGGGCCACTGAGAGGAGTTCTGCACTGCGCTGGCCACAGCGCTGGGTAAGCCCATCTCTCCTGCCATGACCTGGACCTTCTGCTCCTGCTCTTATCGGAGCGGTAGGAGTCTGACTTCTCCTCTGAGGTCTCCAAAAACGAAGACCATGGAGGAGCTGTACTTCGGGGCACCGAACGTTGGGAGCTCCAGGACCGACTGGGTTCTCTTTCCAGAGGTGTCTGTGCCAGAGGGTGCCGTGGAGAAGGAGAGCGCCGGGACATCATTGCCAGCTTCCCTCTTGATTGCACCTGGGGTTGCAGTGGTGCCGATGGGGCTAGAGCCACCTCTGTGCTAGGGGGCGAGAACGGCGCTGTGAGACGCAGCAAGTCTTGAGCCACCTCGAAAGCCTCCAGTGTCGAGGGGAGCGTCAGTTGCTGGGCAGTAGGGTCCGGTGATTGCGGTGGGCTTGGACTCAACTGCCTCGCCTGGGAAGGAGTTGACATGGCCCTGCCCGGGGACCTGGTTCTGTGGCCCAATTGGGGTCTCACAGCCGTTTGCTCCTTAGACTTAGCTGGGGGAGAACGCTCCCTCTCCGTCTTCTTCTTTGTCTGAGGCACCGGCAACTGAGACCGGTGCCTGGCCGATTGGCTGCGGGAGGACTCCTTTTTCCACACCAGTTCCCGGGATGATGGTGCCGGGGCACTCCACGCTGATGAGGTCTGAGGTTTGACATGACGATGTCTAACACGGGGTCTGAGTGGGGGTGAAGAGCTGCCTCCATTAGGAGAACCTTAAACCGCTGTTCCTTTTCTTTAATAGTTCTGGGACAGAACTCGTGGCAGATCCTACACCAGTCTTTTTGGTGACCTTCCCCTAGGCACCTTAGACAAGAAGCCTGGGGGTCACTCTTTGGTATGTGCTTAGCGCAGACCTCACAGGTTTTGAAACCTGGGGACCACAGCATACCCCAGTTCCGGGGAGTCAGAAGGGGGGAAACCCCCCAACTAACTCTAACTACTATACACTAACTAGAGAGAACTAGATACAAAAAACGGAGATAAAGGCACTTGCTAACCAAGGGCTATCGGACGTTCCAGCTAACCATCACTGCCTGTAAGAAGGAACTGAAGGGGTGGCAGGTTGTCACGGTTCTATATTGAGCGCCATGAAGGCGCGACTCCAGGGGGCGCCCAGGCCAACCTGACAGAGGCTGCTATGGGAAAAATCTTCTAGCTTTTGTGCATGTGTGCGTGCACACACTTGATTGGAATGGACATGAACAAGCACTCGAAGAAGAACTAAAAATGATTGGTTGTCTAGATGCAAGTGATCATGGGTTGATTACACTTGTTACGTGTAAATAGGATAAAGTCCCAACTAGTTAGTGTGTGTGTGTGTGTGTGTGTGTGTGTGATTCTTTTAAAATGCCAATTTCACAAAGCTGATAATTATTATCAGCCAAATCAGCTGGGAGGAAGAATATAAGCAAAACCGTGAATGATAATTTGGAATTGTTTAAGAACAGTTTTACTAGAGGCCAAAGAGACACAATACCACAATCAAGCAAGAAGGCTATAGTGTTAGCCTGGCTTAGAGGGAAAGTGAAAGCAGCTATAAAAATAAAAAACAAATGGAAAAAAGGGGGAATTGATAGACATGAATACAAATTAGAAGATAGGAATTGCAGAACATTCATAAGGGAAGCAAAAAGGACACAAGCAGAAATCTATGGCCAGCAGAGTTAAGGACAATAAAAGGAGGCTTTTAAATATATAAGGAATAAAAGGAATTTTAACAATGGTAATGGTCCATTACTAGATGGAAATGCTAGAATTTTCATTAATAATGAAGAAGAAGCAGAATGTTTAATATATCTTTTAGTTCTGTATTTAGGAACAAGCCAGATGAGGTATTCATATTGGATGATGATGATTAATGATGAAATACTTTCCATTCCAATAATAACTAAGGAGGATGTTAAACTGCAGCTCGTTAACTTAGACATTATTTGATCAACAGGTCCAGATAATTTACATCCAATAATTATAACAGAGCTGGCTGAGGAGCTCTTGGGATCATTAATGTTCATTTTCAATCAATCTTGGAACACTGGGCATGTTTCAGAGGACTGAAAGAGAAATAATGTTGTGTACCAGTATTTTAAAAGGATAAACACTATTTAATATTTTTACAGTGACCTGGAAAAATACAAAATCATTACTAAAAAGTTGACAGGTGACCCAAAGATTGGGGGAGTGGTAAATAATGAAGAGGAGCTGTCACTGATATTGAGTGATCAGGATTGGTTTGAAAAGCTGGGTGTAAGAAAACCACATATGTTTCAATATGGCCAATGTAAGGTCATAAATCTAGGGCCAAGAATGTAGGCCATATTTACAAGGTGGCGGACCCTATCCTGGGAAGCAGCAAGTCTGAAAAACCCTTGGGAGTCACGATGGATAATCATCGTGGATGTGCTATCTGCTGTCCCCATGAATATTTGTCCAAATTTGGAGAAATTATAAGCCTCAGAATAATCACACTTTCCACATGCTCAGTAGAGACTTCTTAGAGCTTTGCAGCTAAATTCTACAAAGTGCATGCTCCGTACCCAGGGTATAAGGGCTAAGCAGGACTTTTCTTGAAATTGCTCCTCCCAGCTGCTGGGGGCTGCTGTAGTTCCAGAATTGAGAGCAGGTAGACAATCCTTTCAGTACTTTCAATGCATCCCCTGTAGGTGCCCAGTAAGTCTGCCTGCTTCAAATATAGAAGGATGAGGAATGGTTGGGTAAGAGGGAAGAATGGGAAGGGGAGAGGGGATGGAGGATTGGATCCTGGGGGAAGAGGGACTAGGAGCTGGGAGTGGAGATGGGCAGGAGCAGAGCAGGATATTAAGAGAAGATGGGGATATTATTTTTATGCAATGAGCATTATGGTTTTTCTTCAGTTTATACACTGCTGTTTTGTAACAGTATAAAAGCAACTGCTGTTGCTTTTAACACTTCCAAATGTAAGGATGTTAAATCTCCCTGTGTGTTCTGCTGATGTCTTTACCATGCAGCATGTATATCCCCCTACATCATTATACTGAGAAGCACTGGGACAAGATACAGCAAGAATCTAATTACTTTGACCCCGAAAATACTTAACTCAAGGTGCTGTGAAAACTCCTTATGACACTGATTATAACTCTCATTGTTGTTACCTTGTGCTTCCTTCCATCAGTCTGTTGTATCCACCTGTCTTCTCTTGTCTTACAGTTGTTCTACAATTCAGCTCTTCAGGGCAGGGACCATCTATTTGGTATATGTATGTGCAGACTATAGCATGATGGATCACTCATTCCTGATTCATCACACATACATCTGACAAAGTGGGCATTCACCCATGAAAGCTTATGCTCCAATACGTCTGTTAATCTATAAGGTGCCACAGGACTCTTTGTTGCTTTTTACAGATCCAGACTAACACGGCTACCCCTCTGATACTTCATTCCTGATTGAGGCTGTTAGGCACTCCTATGATAACTCAGTAATAAATAATTATGGACAGTTGGTCACATTTGTAAAAAGCTGACAGGTTTTAAAATGAGAACTAAATAGGTTGAAATGCTGTGCAGCCTGTGAATTTTTCCATTACCCACCTTTAGAACACACGCAAAGGGGAGAAAATGTTACACGAGGGTGTGTTTGATCACTCCAAACTTTTACAGAGTGATATGAGTGCCAGTGAATTTGTTCCTGTGGCTCCACTTCCCCCTGCTTTCTTTTTAATCACACTGTAACCAGAGAGAACAATATCATTCACAGTGGCTCTGACTACAAGAAACATTAAAATATAGCCAATTTCTGCACAAAGACAGTTTGCACCTTCCCACTGCTAGCAGAAATGGCCTTATTATGATGTGTATACAAGAAAGGGAATAAAAAAGATTAATGCTCTGGATTCAGTGCTCAGTGCGATGTCCTGTCCTTTGGAATACGTATCGGTCACAATGAGAAATCTTGGTCTTTTGGTGCATCCCCCTCGCCCCCAGTTCATTATATGAGTCCTGATTTCATCTCAGAAACAAAGTACCCTCTGTCTAGCTCGACTGACACTGGGAATCCCCTGGAATACACTAATATGGCTGTTAAATGAATTAAAATACAGGCTGGAGCTGCTCCCTGAAAAGTTCCTCAGAGTGGTCTTGACTCAGGCCCTGATCTAAAGACAGCTGAAGTCAATGGGAGACATTCCACTAGCTTCAGTGGCCATTGGATCAGACCCATAAAGCCTATTTCACAGCGTGAGATTCCCTGTGCTTGACTGAGAGATCACTAAGTGGCTGCAATCAAAGCAGCAGTGGGCAGGAGTCGTACCATTTCATTCTGAGGTCACTATTGGAATTTAATAAATGTTATTTGTAAATGTACACCCACATTTCATCCTGCTGTAGTTGTATTAACATGGCAAACTAACTTGGAGTTATAATATAGACTGATCACAGAGGAGGTTTTCAAAGGCACAGATAGGAGTTGGGCACCAAAATGAATGCAACACATACACTTCTGTACAAGTGTCTTTGAATTTGTACATTCAAGCTGCCATGGATTATCAAACAGTTATCAATCCCAAACTGATCTGAAACTAAGTACATCAGACAGTACATAAGAATGAGTTATAATGAATCTGTCGCTGAAGTCTCAATACTGTAACTTTATGAAGGGGTCTTTTTTATGTCTTGTTCCTTTTAATTGTTACAAAGAGTGAAATTATAATTTTTAAAATATTTTTTAAAAAAGAGAATAACAAATATTGGGGATTTTCGGGCCTGATTCAAAACCCATTGAGTCACTGAAAACGCTCTCATTGATTTCAGTGGTCTTTCAATCAGGGTCCTTGTTATAGAAGAAGTCATCAGGCTGCACAATGCAAGGATAATAGAACATGCAGTGAGGGAAAAGGTTAAAAGAGAGACCAAAGATTGCAGCCGATCCCATACTTTATTGTAGTGCCAGGTAGCTGTCTTATGCAGCCAAGAACGAGACCCACACACATCTGCTACGGAAAGGTATTGTAGTGTACAGACTGTGAGGCATGCACAACATTCAAGGATAAATCTTTTCTTTTGAGCCAAGTTCTTAAGCAAACAAAAAGCAAATTTGAGCCACAGGTTTGCAAAACTGCACTGAACTCTGTTGAAAGGAATCCTGTGTCCAGGCAGGAAGCTTGCAGGACTCCCACCCAGCTCCTGGCGTTCCTTGCACCAAGTCCTGTGGCAGCCAAGTGAATTGTAATCCAAAACCAGCAGAATTGATCACTTTGACAAAGCAGCTCTGTTGGCTCAACACTGAGGCAGAATGGGGTCTGCTTACACCCTGCTTACACACATGACAGGGGAGAGCCACTAGGTGTGCTCACCAAACTGGGGAATCAGGAAAAGGCCTTTCAAAAATACACAGGGGTTTCAAAGTGGGTGGTGGCTTCTAATCTCCATGACCATTGGGCAGTGGCGTTCACATTTGTGACCAGAGCAGTCACTTTTGGGCATTGTGGGACAGTTGCTGGAGGACTGTTAGGGTCAGCATAGGTCACGCAGTGTCTACATTCACTCTGCATTTACCAGAGTACATCAAGCACGGCTCACTGCCATTGATAGAGGTACTATCACTGTATAGCCATAACAGGGTTCTTGTATCAGGAAGTAACAGATGAGAATGTAGACACATGCATAAAGTAGGTCGACACAAGGCAACTTATGTCCACCTAACAGTAGCATACACGAGGCTTCAGAATCATCACATGGAGTGGTCCATTGAGCTCTATTACAAAGAATACATAGATGGAGCCCTTAGACAACACGTTATGAGGACAGTAAAGGAAAGCAACCAAAGTAAAGCAAATCTGCATATTCCCTCAAAAAAGCAGTATTTATCCTTTATAAAAATAAGTACAACACTAGCAAACCAAAATATGACTGCATCACTAATGAAAACTACAATACTTTGGATCATTATTGTAGAGTACTGTAGCACTTTTTATAACAATATACTCATTCAATGAAATTATGAATTGGGGAATAAAGTTGGCAATTTACTGGCAAATCAACCAAAGCAAATGGTACAACTAAGAGTCATCTCTGTGTACAGACACCTAACAAAGAATATCTTACAGATCCCTTTCAAATTAATGACATTTTCCCGACTTTCTATCAGAATCTTATTCAGGCTCAGTCATTAAGACACAGGTAATTGTGAGACTTTTCCCTCTAAAATAGACTTTTCATCCATTATTTAAGAAAAGTGACATAGCATTATATTTCAATCCAGCATAATCAGTGATGACCAACATATAGAGAGGAACACACAAAGATGGTTTCTGTGACTGTCTTTTAGCACCTATTAGAAATCCTGTCATATTCTCCCATCAGGGCCAGTGCTTCCATTTAGGCGACCTAGGCGGTTGCCTAGGGCACCAGGATTTGGGGAGGCGGCAATTTGGTGGCAGGGGGTCCTTCCGCGCTCTGGGTCTTCGGCGGCAATTCTGCTGCAGGTCCTTCACTCGCTCTGGTACCCGCCGCCGAAGTGCCCTGAAGACCGGGAGGGCGGAAGGACCCCCCGCTGCAGAATTGCCGATGATGACCGGGAGCGCGGAAGTACCCCCACCTAGGGCACCAAAAACCCTGGCGCTGCTCCTGTCTCCCATCACAAAATCTAAAGATAGAACTCATCCTTAAAACACAAGACATGGTGAATAAACTGTTCAGTTATTTGAAAATGTGAAGGAAGCAAAACAAAAATCACATTAATTTTATATATTCAAAGAGCAGTAGAAAGAAAGTAAGCTTATCATACCTGTGCTGTATAGTTGGACCCAACAAAGCTCCCTGCCTGGACACAGGATGCCTCTTTATAGAGCCGTTCAGCGGCAATTCGGCTGCGGGGCCAACACGCACTCTTGGAGCGAAGGACCTGCCGCTGAACTGCCGCCGATTGCGATCGTGGCTTTTTGTGTGTGTGTGTGTGCTTGGAGCGGCAAAAACTCTAGAGCCGGTCCTGCCCCCACTGTGGCTTTTCCAACACCAGAATGATTTCCCAATGACTGGCAGCAATGTGGCGCTGGAAGCAGTCACTGTGCGATCACCACTCACTTCCCTGCTATGAGTGCAGCTCTCGTTCTGCTGTCCCCACGCTGGAGGCAGGCCCTCTCAGAGGTCCAGAGAGGCCCGGGCCACTTCCAGCTTTTGAGGCCCCCTAGCCATAATAAAAATAAAAAATGACGACACATGAAAACAAAATAGGGCACCAAAAAAAAAGTGTAACATAATTTTAATATTTTTTTATTTGACAAATGCTTTTCTAGCCTTTTTCTGTGCAAATGCACTAATGATTGAGGAAAAATCTAGCTTTTGTGCAATGTCACAGATGATATTATGCATGGCGAGCCCATTCAAATGCTCTTGTCCCATAGTTGAATGGTGATAGTTCTTTACCTGCTTCAACACGTTGAAGGTGTGTTCACCTGAAGTCACTGACGCAGGCAAACTGACAAAAATACGCAATACAGTTATGATTTAGTAAACACCCCAGAGAGTCCAAGTTTGAGTATTTCTTGAAGCAATTCCTTTGGCTTGCAATCCAATTTAAAGTTGGTGGAATATATTTTTTTGAGGAAGATGACCTCGTCACTGAGACCTTTTGAGATTTGTTTATTGTACTGTTGCTGCAGAAAGTAGATCTTCATTACTCAGTCTGTTGAACTGCCAAAGAAACCCCAAAAGAATACAAATTAGTCACAGTAAATCAAATTGATGTGTAAGATCTGATTGAATTGAGTCAATAATGACAAGGAAGACACTGACCCTATAATGCTGCTCGGCACTGGATTCACTAGGTAAACTGGTATTGGTGGAGAACTCAGATGAAATGCCAATATTCTGTGCTACTAATTTGGACTCAGTCAGGATTGCATCCCATTGTTCACGAATCTGTTGATTGTCATTGATAAGACTTTCAATATTATTTCTCTTAACATCAAGTGTAGCATTGCGTGCTTCAATTACCAAATTAGTTTGGTGGATCATTGTAAGTAGCTTCATCCACAAAGATGACATCAAAATGCATTCAAATTTGGACATGTGCTTCTGAATAGACTGAAGTTCAGTTCGAGCCTGTGCAGTGAGATTGAGAGATTCAAGCTCATTTAAAGCCTTTCTCACTGAATTCAAATGCTGCACAACTGGTTGAACGCCATCAATCCATGCAGACCATCTAGTTTTGGACATCCCATGCAGTGAAAGAGGAAGATATTGCATCAGAATTTCCCACCTTTGTGGACTGCTACTGAAGAGATTGTACATTTGCTGAACAGTTCCAAAGTAAGTAATTGACTCTTTGCAGGATTCAGCACAGTCAGCACCTACACCTACAAGATTTAGTGCATAGGCGTGCGCACGGGGTGTGCCGGGTGTGCCCTGGCACAGAAGCGGGTGGCACCACGTCCCTGGGGCCCCAAGGGGGGCAGAGGGCTCCGTGCTTTGCTCCAGGCACCGCCCCCTGCAGCTCCCATTGGCTGGGAATGGGGAACTGCGGCCAATGGGAGCTTCGGGGGAGGTACTTGGAGGCATAGCAAGGGCAGCGCGCGGAGCCCTCTGGGCCCCCCCCAGAGCCATGCAGGGATGTGGTGAGTGGTGTGGCATGGGGCCAGGGCAGGCAGCCACTGCCACCCCGATCCACTTTAGGTAAGCGGCACCGGGCAGGAGCCTGAACTCCTCCGGCACCCCACCCCCCAATTCCCTGCCCTGAGCCCCCTGCCTGCACCCTGTACCCCTCCTGCACCCCAACTCCCTATCCTGAGCCCCCTGCCTGCACCTCTCACCCCAACCCCCTGCCCTGAGCCCCCTGCTGCACCCTGCGTCCCAACTCCCTGCCCTGAGCCCCCGCCACACCCCGCACCCCTCCTGCACCCCAATCCCCTTCCCTGAGCCCCCTCATACATTCTGCATTCCTCCTCTGCCCCAATCCCTTGCCCTGAGCCTGTTCCTGCACACCGCACCCTCTCCCACACTGCGCACTCCCTCCCACACTCCAACCCCCTGCCCCGGCCCTGCATACAATTTCCGCACCCCGATGTGGTCCTCGGCCCAAAAAGTTTGCCCACCCTTCCCTAAAGTCTCAAAAAAAACACGTGGCTTTGCGTTTTAATTTAATTGCATGATACGCTCTTTTAGTTTTAAAGTATGGATTGTTGTATTATGCAATAAGCGCCAAATTGCGTAATATAGATGTTGTAGAAATGTATAGAAAGCCCGCGTTTGCTCGCAGCATGCGTCCCCACTACTGCGGCACCGCAGTACCATTGGTCCTCTCCTCCCCCTCCAACTACTATTCTAGAAAATTCTTTGACCTATATAAGCAACCATGTCAGGCGTGCCCAGCGCAGTGTCTACAGTGTTTGTAATCTTTCTCGTGTGTACTCTACTGAAATAGCATAACAAGACCGTGGCTTTACGTTTTAATTCAATCGTATGATACCCCCTTTTAATTTTAAAATATGGATCGATTCGTTGTTAGGATAAGAAAAGGAGTAGACAAACTGAATTATCATGAATGTGCTGATAGTAGTGCAAATGCCTCGAACTCCTCAGTTAAGAACTGTGTCTCATTTTTTAAGTTAAGTTTAGCTGTTAATTTAAAAAAACTTAAGTTTAGTTAAGTTCTAATTTTTTTAGTTTGATGAATAAACATAATGTCCTTTATGATTGAGTATTCAATAAATGTTGGCCTTTAAAAAAAAAAAAATTCCCTGGGTGCACACCCTAATGAAATGTGCGGCGCACGCCTATGGGCGCTAACCAGTACGTCACCCAGTCCATCAAGGACTCTATTACACAGATGTTTTGATATACGATGGCTCATTGCAACCTCTTAGATGTGTCACTGGTCTAAGGCCTCTGGTCTTGGGCTGCAATGTGGAGCTAACAAGCAAGGTTATCTGTAATAGTTGACGAAAACTGGCTGCCGGTAAGATTCTACCTCTGAAAGGTGAGCCGGGGCAGGAGCTGTGTTCAGATACAATAACTTTTAGAAAACGCGTGGTTCATCCACTGACATTTCTCAACATCTCTCACTTGCATTTGACTCTGACTTGTCTCTTCAGCGACACAGGATTGTTCTCCATGGTGATACTCTCAGGCCTATTTCTCACATTCACCAAGTGGGCTGTGAAAAGCTGGCTCACAAAGCCTCTGAGCTCCACAGAGCAGCCCAGACCTGCTGATATAAACGGAACCATCTTTCTTTTCTATCCCGTTCACTGACCCTCCCCTTCAGTCTTGAAGTGGTTCATATTACCAAGGAAAGCTAACAGTAAGAACCCACATTACTCTGGATTCACTGGACTCGGGCAGGGCAAAGGGGATCCTGTATTTCTTTATTGGCGATCTGGCAGCCTCTGAAATGTACAAACCTGAAAAGGAGGAAGTTAGAGATCACTTTAATGCTCTTTTTGAATTGATTGGATTGCCTGGGGTCCCTCAGAAATTCTTACCTATATCATATATCTTGAGATGGGCCAGAACAAAATCCCCAGATACAAACACCCTGAACTTTGTGGGATGTGGGGTTTCAAAATTCAAACCTGGGTCTGCACCTGAACTTGGCACATGACCTCCTATAGTTATAGACTAAACCAAAACCCCAGATTCAAGCAGCCCAAGGCATCTGAAATTTGGATCCACATCCAAGTTTTCCAGTTTTACCCAAATTCACATAGAGCCACCTGGTGGTGAATTGTGGTCTTTGCAGGAATTAATACATCTGTTAGACTTAACGTCCGTGAACTCTTTAATTCTTTCCCCACAAAGCTGACCTTTTCTTGTCTGTAGTGTCTTTCATTACAGGAATGTAATATTGGATCTCTCCCTCGGAGCTTTGACTCATAGGGTTCACTTCCAACTAGGTTAATTATACATCTGACTCAACTTATTTTCTTCCATTTCTAAAGTTTGCTCTTTTCCTTTCTGGGCTTGTCACTCCATGATTCATATGAAGGGATTAATTTGCTACAGAGGTAAGTAGGTCTCTGTAAATTTGACCATTTCAAATCACTCATTAAGCTCTTAAATGACCATTGTGTCCTACCTGTTCTGCAAGACCTGAAAATAACTAGTGACTAACAATTACCCACAGATCCTTGCATGGGAGCTAGAAAGTAAATTTGCACCTCAGTGTTATGCAACATGTTGAAATATTTGAATATATCTCCTGTTGATTCTCTGTTTATGCTGTAACTTGGTGATCATTTGCATCAATATACCGGATACTAATCTTATAAATATTTCACTGCTGCGCTATGTTCAAACAATGTGTTAGCTTCCAGAACCCCTGTGTCTGGATATCAAGGGAAAAGGGTATCAATGGGAATAAGACAAACCCTAAAATGACCTCGAAGATTGTGAGGGATCTGCAGTTACCAAAATGAGAAAGGAACAAAACAGAGAAAATGCATTTCACTTTACTAAAGCCATGTCAGCCACAACATTTCCATTTGTGAGTATGTTATCTACATACGGAGATGATCCCAACTCCATTCGTGTTTGATTTTGTAATATTTGGATAAAGGGGGATTCCATTTCTATTCAGCTATGCATGGAATAAAACTGTCAGACGACTGGTAGGAATTTTTAAAATCACTAGATTGAGGGGATGGGGATGGGGAAATCAGTCCAAACATATGGCATTTTTTTCAGGCTGGCAACAGCATTGACTGGGAAATTATTACTTTTTCCCTACCTAATCTTTCTCTGGCATTCCTAACAGGATCAGGTAGTCTTCTTCACTTCCTGTCATAGTGTGTGCAGCCTTGCAAAATTTTACTTAAGGCAAATGATTTTTTTGGATGGGTGAGTAAAATATCCTTAGGTTTTTTTTCATTATCTTCATCATGGTAAAGGGCAGGTGTCAAGGCTGCTTCCCCACTCTGAACTTTAGGCTACAAATGTGGGGGCCTGCATGAAAACTTCTAAGCTTAACTACCAGCTTAGATCTGGTCCGCTGCCACCATTCCCAAAAGCTAATTCCCTTCCCTGGGAAGCCTTGAGAAACCTTTCACCAATTCCCTGGTGAATAGAGATACAACCCCCTTGATCTTAAAACAAGGAGAAATTAACCATCCCCCCTTCTTCCTCCCACCAACTCCTGGTGAATACAGATCCAACCCCCTTGGATCTAAAAACAAGGAAAAATCAACCAGGTTCTTAAAAAGAAGGCTTTTAATTAAAGAAAAAAGGTAAAAATCATCTCTGTAAAATCAGTATGGAAAATAACTTTACAGGATAATCAAACTTAAAGAGCTCAGAGGACCCCCCTCTAGTCTCAGGTTCAAAGTACAGCAAACAGAGATAAACACTCTAGTAAAAGGTACATTTACAAGTTGAGAAAACAAAGTAAAACTAAGACGCCTTGCCTGGCTTTTTACTTGCAAGTTTGAAATATGAGAGATTTGTTTAGAAAGATGGGGAGAACCTGGATTGATGTCTGGTCCCTCTCAGTCCCAAGAGCGAACGACTCCCAAACAAAGAGCACAAACAAAAGCCTTCCCCCCACCGAGATTTGAAAGTATCTTGTCCCCTTATTGGTCCTTTGGGTCAGATGCCAGCCAGGTTACCTGAGCTTCTTAACCCTTTACAGGGAAAAGGATTTTGGAGTCTCTGGCCAGGAGGGATTTTATAGTACTGTACACAGGACAGCTGTTACCCTTCCCTTTATAGTTATGACAGCAGGTGAGCAGGTTTTTGTGGTGGGGCAATTTAGCAACCTCAGGGGTTCTTCAAGGTGCGCCAGCTGCAGCAGCTCCCATGGAACTGTTCTAGCAGCAGGGGATCACCATAATACAGTGCTCTGGCCATGGCTCTTTCCCCCGCACCATAGAGGGGTGGAGAGGGATGGCATGTAGAACCATCGATGCTGGCTGTATGACATGCTGGGATTCACCTATGCCAGGGAAAATCCCAGGTAGCTGGTTAGGCTGGTTCTAAGCCTGCTTGCACTGGCTGCTGTGGTATTGTAGCTGACAGGGAGCTGTGTGATCTCTGTTTTGGACAGAGGCAGAAGCCACCTAAGTTAATCCATTCTCAACCTTTTGGTAGTTTTCCTTTCTGTCTTATCCATTTCCTTTGGAAACCACAGTGTTAAGAGAATTGGTACGACAGATGATTGCTGGCTGCTTTCAAGATGATAATTTTTTCTGGGGCTTAGGTTTTGGTTTAGGATAGCAGCATTTATTTTTTTACATGCCTTTGTTATTGGACGCTCATGAACCCCTCTGTCTGGATATCAAGGGGAAAGGGTATCTGTGACGTTATTGATGTAATCTGGGACCATATAGAACATGGTTGCAACCAAAGTCATGTAGTGGCACCAAATCTTGTATAAAGGGGGTCAAATGAGGTGTCTAAGACAAGGTTATGGTTTGCTTGTTATGATTATGCTGTCTATATGTGTGTATCAATTTTGTAGTTGAAGTTATAAATACTGGCTCTATACTGTCTGTATTTCAAACTTATGCTGTGCTTCTGGGAGACATCCCAGATAAGTTGGTGTTAGTTCTGCCTAGCCTGCTTGATGGCCCATTAAGGACCATCAGCTATACAATTGACCCATTGAGAGAAGGCAAATACGCCTTGCAACTCAGCAGAGTATGCAGGAATTGGCCCATGTGACTGCAGGCTCCATTTTGCTGTAATTTTTCACAGTAAGGACAAAGAGATGTTCTTACATCTGGATAGGGTGACCAGACAGCAAATGTGAGAAATTGGGACCAGGGGGTGGGGGGTAATGGGAGCCGATTTAAGAAAAAGACCCAAAAATCAGGACTGTCCCTATAAAATCGGGACATCTGGTCACCCTACACCTGGAAAAGCCTATAAAAAGGCTGAGGCCTCTCCTCCATCTTGTCTTCAATCCTGGTTCATACCTCTGGAGGGACTTTGCTACGAATGGAAGCTCTACACAAAGGACTGATGACTCATCCCAGCTGGGGATGTATTCTAGAGACTTGATTTTGAACCTGCAGTTTATGCTATCACTGCTACAAGCCTGAACCAAGAACTTTGCCATTACTGCATGTAATTGATTCCATTTAACCAATTCTAGCTCTCATCTATATCTTTTTCCTTTTATGAATAAACCTTTAGATTTTAGATTCTAAAGGATTGGCAACAGTGTGATTTGTGGGTAAGCTCTGATTTGTATATTGATCTGGGTCTGGGGCTTGGTCCTTTGGGATCGAGAGAACCCTTTTTCTTTTACTGGGGTATTGGTTTTCATAACCATTTATCCCCATAACGAGTGGCACTGGTAGTGATACTGGGAAACTGGAGTGTCTAAGGGAATTGCTTGTGTGACTTGTGGTTAGCCAGTGGGGTGAGACCAAAGTCCTCTTTGTCTGGATGGTTTGGTTTGCCTTAGAGGTGGAAAAACCTCAGCCTTGGGCTGTAACTGTCCTGTTTTAAGCGATTTGTCCTCAATTGGCACTCTCAGTTGGGTCCCGCCAGAACAGGATCGTTACACACCACTAGCACCAGTTTTGGAAGATATTTAATATTTTCCTGTCTGCTGAGCAAGGCCGCTATCTCTACTCCTCCGAGATCTTCAAGGACAAACCTCTTTCTCTCTCATTATAACACAAAACCTTAAATCTGACCTCATGTATTCCCCATGAACACCTAACAGATCAGACACACAGAGCCAGTGCACCTATGTCGCTGAGGTTACAAGTAAAGTTTTGCATTAGTGTGGGTGTCACATGGAGTCATACCAGGGCACCTTCTTGTGGCATGACATGGCCCTATAGTGCACTGCCCTCAGTTTCCTCTTGGCTCTTGTACACTTATTCCCAGTCAAAAATATATTAAACTAAAATCTTCCTTTTGTGGAGCATCATTTGTTAAGTCTCTGACAGCATATCAGCATTCCTTAACTCCTCAAGTCCAGTTCAGGGTTCCCACAGCCCTCCTTCTAGCATCTGCACTGATAATCTCCTCCACTTCTCCAGGCTGACTCCTTTCAACTGTGTCCTTTCCCATTTGACTGGGAGATAGGCAGGGCTTCTCTCTCTTCCTTGCCTCTGGAGGTTTCCCTTATTTTATTTATTTTATTTCCAAGCCAGGACTGATGTGACCACATGATCTATCTTGTGGCTGAACTAATTTTCCCTATTAGCTGGGGAGGAGAGCTGAATGAGTCACAGGTGGGGCTGGATCCATTACCCCTTCAAGGACTAGTCACCCTATGACAGTGGATTAGGTGAAGGTGATGTGTGTAGTGTGGATTTTTTGTTAACCCACTGGAGGTGCGAGAGAGTTCCTGGTGGAGATGTGGAGCCTATCAGCAAGTGTGATCTATGGATCTTTAGGTATTGTGATAAACCCAGACCAGTGGGGTACAGGAGTCTGGTAGAGGGCAAATATACTGGTCACTGGATGAGTAGTTTTCTGTTCCCTGAGTGACCAGAGCAGGGGCTGCACTAGAGTGATCAGGAACCTGCTAGAACCAGTTAAGGCAGGCAGGCTAATTAGGACACCTGGAGCCAATTAAGAAGAAGCTTCTAGAATCAATTAAGGCAGGCTAATCAGGGCACCTGGGTTTTAAAAAGGAGCTCACACACCAGTTTGTGGTGGGAGTGTGAGGAGCTGGGAGCAAGAGGCACAAGGAGCTGAGAGTGAGAGGGTGTGCTGCTGGAGGACTGAGGAGCACAAGTGTTATCAGACACCAGGAGGAAGGTCCTGTAGTGAGAATAAGGAAGGTGTTGGAGGAGGCCATGTGGAAGTAGCCCAGGGAGTTATAGGAGGCACTATAGACAGCTGCAGTCCACAGGGCCCTGGGCTGGAACCTGGAGTAGAGGGTGGGCCTGGGTTCCCCCCAAACCTCCCAATTGACCTGGACACTGGGTTCTCCCAGAGGGGAAGGTCTCTGGGCTGTTTCCCAACCCACATGGTGAATCTCTGAGGCAAGAAAATCCGCCAATAAGCGCAGGACCCACCAAGATAGAGGAGGAACTTTGTCACAGTATGTTAAAAAAGCTTCACTTAACTGGACATTTCCTTTCTTTAGAAAGTTTGTGGATGGGCTTTGCCCTTAAGCAACCTTAATTTAATTTTTAATAATGTTTGTGTATGTGGGAATAATAATAATAGATGAAGACTGAATAATGACTTCTTGTTCAGACTCTCTTCAATGGAAAAAGGAAACTTTCCAAAGTTAGACAACTGTGATCAGCATGATCTGGATGGTAATTCTTCTGGATGAATGAAGCACCTTTGATTGTTCGTTACTACATGAAAGTTTTCTCTGACCAAGGAATAGAATACTAAACAAGTCTTGCCTATACAAGTTATGGATATTCAGTACAAAACTAGAGACCTCAATGCACCAAAGCCAAAGGTTTGAAAGATATGGCGATTTGAATTTAGCCCTGCCCCTACTAAAATTCTTAATTTAGAACACTGATGCTCACATAGTTTCAAAACTACCAAGGTCCACAACCTCAAGTTTCTCTTGTTTTGTTGATCTTGTGGAGGCCTAATGTGTGAAGTATGTTTGAAGAAATTCAGACTGCAGTCTGGTCATTGTACATTTCTGATGGTTTAAACCCACTATGTTGTTTCCCAGCTGTATCTTTCCTTGCTCATTCTTTTTTAATGTACAGAACTATGAGCCAGATCATACTTCACTGTAAAATAAAATAAAATGAAAAGGAGATTAATAAAGTTAAAAAATAATCAAAACCAAACCGCTCCTCCAACTGGAGTTTTTACCTTGGAAAGGGAGGCGTGCCAGAGTCTCCATAAAGTTCACTAGGGACTTTGCTATGGCTACTGAATTTATGTGGAAAGTATTCAGATGCTACAGTGATGCAACAGTATAAAAACCTAAGATAAGGGGCTCTACAGGGTGTGGGGATGGGAGTGCGATTTGCTTTCTGAGGGGAAATTTTGCTCTCATAAAAGTATGACGTAGGGAGAAATCCATGCCAGAATCCTCATCAGATTTTCCTCCCTGTTTTCTGAGACTTAGTCCTACTCCTGTGTTCTCTTTTCTTCAAGCTGAAGGATGTTTTAAAGCTAAAATACTATCACTTGTGTGGCCAAAACGAGCCTTTTCATCAGAATTCAGTTACTGATTTAGCCCGAAAATGGACATAGCGACCTCAGGTACGAGATTGGCAGAGCTGTGCAGCTGGAGCTTGCACGGTGCCTGCTTGCATTGTGTCTGGTTCACCCAGTGCTTAGACGTCCCTCACATTCAAGCAAATGAAAATAAAGAGAAAAGAAATCCACGTTTTCTGTGTTTGGATTTTTTTATAGTCCATGCCAAACAAACAGCCCTTTGGGTCTTTGCATAATTTCATTTGATCCACAAAGAGGATAATTGTTAATTTGCCTCTTGAATACTGCCAGATATATAAGAAAAGTCAAAGATGACATTTTCCTGATGCGGGAGATTTGTGGCAAAATTACTCATGCATTTTCTACAGCCTAATACAACCATTTGCTCTCTAAGGTTTTGGTAATTCTTGGTATTTCTTGATAAGTCCTACACTTAATACTTCCTACACTGAAACCTCTAGAGAAGGTGCAACACTGTATACA
Source organism: Chrysemys picta bellii (assembly GCF_011386835.1). Classification (NCBI taxonomy): domain Eukaryota; kingdom Metazoa; phylum Chordata; order Testudines; family Emydidae; genus Chrysemys; species Chrysemys picta. The sequence goes on along the minus strand of NC_088794.1, from coordinate 94,583,071 downwards.
CTAGGCCTGATTCTGCTCTCACTTACATATGTATAAATCAAGAGTCACTCTTTGGGAACTAATACAAACCATTATAAGATAGATCAGTGCCATTTTCATGGTAACTGCACCTGTATTCCTCCCTCCATGGTCTGCCAAGAGCACCCATTTAAAGTTTTCTGCTCACAGCTGTCACCTCTCTTGGGCAGAGACACGCATCTCTCTCATGCCTGACCAAGCACTTGAAGGCTACACAGCCCCCTACCATACACTGTTATATCTTCGGCAAGCCAGTCTGCCTAGAGGCCATCACCTGTGCATTGCTTCTCTCTGAGAACAACAGTGTTTTTACCAGTGACCACTCAGCATTTCCAAAGAAAGGTTCATTTATTCTTAGGGAAAACTGGTTGCAGAAAAAACATATTAAAAAGAAAATAAACAGATTTAAACCCCCACTAAACATATCAGAAATAACTCATCAATCATCAGTCTTATGTGTCCCTAGTAGGCCAAAGTCTTTCCAACCTTTCTGCAAGGGTTGATTAGGTAAAAATGTTCTGACCCACGTTAGTTTCTTGTAGCTGTCCATTAACTCACGGTTTCTACCTTTGGCTAATAATTAACTCCATTGCCCAGAGGAAGTAGGTTAAAGATATAGAAACTCCCACTCTTTTTCTTTCTTTCTCAAATTTACTGTGTAGACTACAGATGGCCTGTTTTACCTTTTCATTGTATAAAGGTATAGGATGTTATTGGGGGATATATATATATTTTTTACTGCTTTGTTTTCCCCCTGTCAAAACTATAACAGTTGAAAACTAATACTTATCATTAAAGGTTTGGCATGTTTACGATAATTGCTGTGAGGGTTTGCATTGTTTACCAGACAATGTACTTTTTAAATGATGATTTGTTTAATGGACAGGCCTATTTCCGGTTCTCTCTTTGTGAACGGGATACAGAAACCACCTGCATCTATGTCTAGAAATGAGGGGAGGCCATATTCGTTCAGTTCATTGGAATGCTACTCTTTTCCTTTCTGTAGGGTATGTCACAGTGCTTAATATTTTAAACTAATGACAGACAATTTGAGGAGACACTTTTCCCATATGGTGGGTTTACAGGGAGGCATGTGGACATAACACATTGCTACACCAAATATCCACAACTCATAGTGTTAGAAGGTATTTTGATGAAAAGATATGCGTGGAAGAGCCTGCTGAAAGTGGTAGAGTTAAGTTCGTGGTGCACGGTCTGGGATGTATGGTAGTTGTGGTAGTGATAAAGGTTTGTGGCTGAAGGAGCAGAGCATATGTACTCTTAAGTGGTTTAACTTGTCATTTATTTGCTTTTGTGGTTTTGAGTCAGGTATGTTATATGTGAACCAACCCTAATTGCACAAACAATGACGTTTTTTATATATTATATATTGGTTAAATCCTCCTTTGTATTAGAGAGACAAGGTGGGTGAGGTAGTATCTTTTATTGGACCAACTTCTGTTTGGCTAGAGACAACCTTTTGGACTTACACAGAGCTCTTCCTCTTCTTCTTTGTATTAGGGCAGTTTTGTGTGGGTAAGTGAGTGATTCATACTAAGTTAATACCAATAAAACCTTGATATTACATTATACATTTGGCTACACAGTACAGGTTTAAAAAAATATTTTAGAGACTTAGCACCACCAGAGCTTCAGCTGGTAATAACGGACATAGCTGAAGATCTGGTCCTTTAAGTTTTGTAAGGTGTATTATTTATCATGTCCCTCTGTAGATGATCCTTTAGTTACCTTGAGCCCAGGCCATGGAGCATTTGAAGATAAGGACCAAGACTTGAACTTGATTAAAAATTCTATGGGAAGCCAGTGCAGAGAGCAGAAGATGGGTCTGATGTGCTCATGGGAGTCTGTGGAGATGTGCTCCAGATTTTTTTACTCACTGGAGTTTTCTAAGCGCGGAAGAGTTCATGCCCAGCTATACTGCATTGCTGTAGTCCAGCTGAGGGGTGATGAAGGCATGAATAACTGAGGCCAGGTCTTTGTCCGCCAGGATGCGATGAATATCCTAGCCAAGCAGAGATGGTAGAAAGTGTTAGTCATGGCCGTTGCAATGTGAGAGCTTGGCATCAGTGAGCAATCCAAGAGTACTCTTAGGGCAGGTCTTCACTATGGGGGGGGCGTCGATTTAAGATACGCAAATTCAGCTACACGAATAGCATAGCTGAATTCGACGTATCGGCGCCGACTTACCCCGCTGTGAGGACGGCGGCAAAATGGACCTCCGCGGCTCCCCGTCGACGGCGCTTACTCCCACCTCCGCTGGTGGAGTAAGAGCATCGATTCGGGGATCAATTGTCGCGTCCCGACGAGATGCAATAATTCGATCCCCGAGAGATCGATTTCTACCCGCCGATTCAGGCGGGTAGTGTAGACCTAGCCTTAGACTATGGACTGAACTGACCACTTATGAATGTGAACTTTCAATCAAAGGAGACTGCATTGTGACTTCAAACTCCTCATAATATTTTCCTTTGCCCACCAGAGAAAAAACCTCTAAAATACATCTGGGTGTTTTTTGAAGGGCAGCTATCTTGCAGACTGCCAGGGCTAGAAATGAATGCTCTATCCGATTAACTTGGAATCCCATCTCTGAGTTGAGCCGAGGAAGATTGTGATGGGGTATACTGGACCAAAAGGGGTGACGGGGCAGTACTAGGCCCAAATAGCCCCACGCCTCCAACCCTGCAGAGCATTCTCCAACTGGAGACAGGTATAAAAAATGAGCCTCCGTGCTCAGAAGGGGTAGGCTGGGGAGAAGTGTAGACCTACCCCGAAGGCTCCTGCCAAAAGGGGCCAGAGAAGCCTCCCTGATGGAACAGGAATATATGTTAAGCCCAATTGGGGCTGATAGTTTGGTTTCTTTTTCATTTTCATTTTCCTTTTCTGGCACCAGAAGCTGAGAGTGTGAAGAAGCACTGGGAAGTGATGCAGAGAAGGTAGCTCAGAGGGCCCCCTGGAGACCAAATGCTGCCGATCCTCCTAGGGCCCTCCGTCAGAGCTCAGTTGATCGGGTGGGTCTGGGGTCCCCTCCCTCTGCCCCCATGACTGGGTAGGCGCTAACATAGACGTGCGCACGGGGTGTGCTGCGTGTGCCCAGGCACATCCTAATGCAGGGGTGGGCAAACTGTGGCCTGGATCCGGCCCCTCAGGGTTTTTGATACGGCACACCGGACTTGCTCCCCGTAGTGCCGCAGGCCCCGTGCCGCTCTCAGAAGCGGTCGGCACCACGTCCCTTGGGCCCCAAGGGGGGGCAGAGGGCTCCGTGCGTTGCACCAGGCACTGCCCCCCGCAGCTCCCATTGGCCGGGAACGGGGAACTGCGGCCAGTGGGAGCTTCAGGGAAGGTACTTGGAGGCATGGCAAGGGCAGCGTGCGAAGCCCTGTGGGCCCCCCTCCGGGAGCCGCACAGGGACATGGTGAGTGGTGTGGCGTGGGGCCAGGGCAGGCAGCCACTGCCACCCTGATCCACTTTAGGTAAGCGGCACCGGGCCAGAGCCCGAACCCCTCCGGCACCCCACCCCCCAACTCCCTGCCCTGAGCCCCCTACCTGCACCTTGCACCTCTCCTGCACCCCAACCCCCTGCCCTGAGCCCCCTGCCTGCACCCTGTACCCCTTCTGCACCCCAACTCCCTATCCTGAGTCCCCTGCCACACCCCTCCTGCACCCCAACTCCCTGCCCTAAGCCCCCTGCCTGCACCTCTCACCCCAACCCCCTGCCCTGAGCCCCCTGCTGGACCCTGCACCCCAACTCCCTGCCCTGAGCCCCCACCACACCCCGTACCCCTCCTGCACCCCAACTCCCTGCCCTAAGCCCCTTGCCTGCACCTCTCACCCCAACCTCCTGCCCTGAGCCCCCTGCTGGACCCTGCACCCCAACTCCCTGCCCTGAGCCCCCACCACACCCCGTACCCCACCTGCACCCCAACCCCCTGTCCTGAGCCCCCTGCCTGCACCCCAACCCCCTGCCCTAAGCCCCTTGCCTGCACCTCTCACCCCAACCTCCTGCCCTGAGCCCCCTACTGGACCCTGCACCCCAACTCCCTGCCCTGAGCCCCCACCACACCCCGTACCCCTCCTGCACCCCAACTCCCTGCCCTGAGCCCCCGGCCGCACCCCTCCTGCACCCCAACCCCCTGTCCTGAGCCCCCTGCCTGCACCCCGCACCCCTCCTGCACCCCAACTCCCTGCCCTAAGCCCCCTGCCTGCACCTCTCACTCCAACCTCCTGCCCTGAGCCCCCTGCTGGACCCTGCACCCCAACTCCCTGCCCTGAGCCCCCACCACACCCCGTACCCCTCCTGCACCCCAACTCCCTGCCCTAAGCCCCCTGCCTGCACCTCTCACCCCAACCCCCTGCCCTGAGCCCCCTGCTGGACCCTGCACCTCAACTCCCTGCCCTGAGCCCCCACCACACCCTGTACCCCTCCTGCACCCCAACTCCCTGCCCTGAGCCCCCTGCCGCACCCCTCCTGCACCCCAACCCCCTGCCCTGAGCCCCCTGCCTGCACCCCGCACCCCTTCTGCACCCCAACTCCCTGCCCTAAGCCCCCTGCCTGCACCTCTCACTCCAACCCCCTGCCCTGAGCCCCCTGCTGCACCCTACACCCCATAGGGATAGCTCAGTGGTTTGAGCATTGGCCTGCTAAACCCAGGGTGGGGAGTTCAATCCTTGAGAGGGCCACTTAGGGATCTGGGGCAAAAATCAGTACTTGGTCCTGCTAGTGAAGGCAGGGAGCTGGACTCAATGACCCTTCAAGGTCCCTTCCAGTTCTAGGAGATAGGATATCTTTATTATTTTATTTTATTTTATTATACACCCCAACTCCCTGCCCTAAGCTCCCACCTGCACTCCGCACCCCTCCTGTACCCCAACCCCCTTCCCTGAGCCCCTTCATATATTCCACACCCCTCCTCTGCCCCAATCCCTTGCCCTGAGCCTGTTCCTGCACAACGCACCCCCTCCCACATCGCACATTCCCTCCCACACCCCAATCCCCTGCCCCGGCCCCGCATACAATTTCCCCACCCCGATGTGGCCCTCGGCCCAAAAGTTTGCCCACCCTTCCCTAATGTCTCAAAAAAAAAAGTGGCTTTGCGTTTTTATTTAATGGCATGATATGCTCTTTTAGTTTTAAAGTATGGATTGTTGTATTATGCAATAAGTGCCGAATTGCGTAATATAGATGTTGTAGAAATGTATAGAAAGCCCGCGTTTGCTCGCAGCAAAGATGGTTTCTGTCACCATCTTTTAGCACCTATTAGAAATCCTGTCATATTCTCCCATCAGGGTCAGTGCTTCCTTTTAGGTGACCTAGGCAGTTGCCTAGGGCGCCAGGATTTGGGGAGCTGGCATTTTGCCGCCCTTGGCGGCAATTTGGCGGCAGGGGGTCCTTCCGCGCTCCGGGTCTTCGGTGGCAATTCTGCGGCGGGTCCTTTACTCACTCCGGTACCCGCCGCCGAAGTGCCCTGAAGACCGGGAGCGCGGAAGGACCCCCCGCTGCAGAATTGCCGACGACGACCGGGAGCGCGGAAGGACCCCCACCTAGGGCACCAAAAACCCTGGCGCCGCTCCTGTCTCCCATCACAAAATCTAAAGATAGAACTCATGATCCTTAAAACACAAGACATGGTGAATAAACTGTTCAGTTATTTAGAAAATGTGAAGGAGGCAAAACTAAAATCACATTAATTTTATATATTCAAAGAGCAGTAGAAAGAAAGTAAGTTTATCATACCTGTGCTGTATAGCTGGACCCAACAAAGCTCCCTGCCTGGACACAGGATGCCTCTTTATAGAGCCGTTCAGCGGCAATTCGGCTGCAGGGCCGACACGCACTTTTGGAGCGAAGGACCTGCTGCCGATTGCGATCGTGGCTTTTTGTGTGTGTGTGTGTGTGTGTGTGTGTGTGTGTGTGTGTGCTTGGGGCGGCAAAAACTCGAGAGCCAGTCCTGCCCCCACTGTGGCTTTTCCAACACCAGAATGATTTCCCAATGACTGGCAGCAATGTGGCGCTGGAAGCAGTCACTGTGCGATCACCACTCACTTCCCTGCTATGAGTGCAGCTCTCGTTCTGCTGTCCCCTGCTGGAGGCAGGCCCTCTCAGAGGTCCAGAGAGGCTCGGGCCACTTCCAGCTTTTGAGGCCCCCTAGCCATAATAAAAATAAAAAATGACGACACATGAAAACAAAATAGGGCACCAAAAAAAAGTGTAACATAATTTGAATATTTTTTTATTTAACAAATGCTTTTCTAGCCTTTTTCTGTGCAAATGCACTAATGATTGAGGAAAAATCTAGCTTTTGTGCAATGTCACAGTTGATATTATGCATGGCGAGCCCATTCAAATGCTCTTGTCCCATAGTTGAACGGTGATAATTCTTTACCTGCTTCAACACGTTGAAGGTGTGTTCACCTGAAATCACTGACGCAGGCAAACTGACAAAAATACGCAATGCAGTTATGATTTAGTAAACACCCCAGAGAGTCCAAGTTTGAGTATTTCTTGAAGCAATTCCTTTGGCTTGCAATCCAATTTAAAGTTGGTGGAATATATTTTTTTGAGGAAGATGACCTCGTCACTGAGACCTTTTGAGATTTCTTTGTTGTACTGTTGCTGCAGAAAGTAGATCTTCCTTACTCAGTCTGTTGAACTGCCAAAGAAACCCCAAAAGAATACATATTAGTCACAGTGACTCAAATTAATGTGTAAGACCTGATTGAATAGAGTCAATGATGACAAGGAAGACACTGACCCTATAATGCTGCTTGGCATTTGTCAAGGCTGCTTCCCCACTCTGAACTTTAGGGTACAAATGTGGGGGCCTGCATGAAAACTTCTAAGCTTAACTATCAGCTTAGGTCTGGTCCGCTGCCACCATCCCAAAGCTAATTCCCTTCCATGGGTAGCCTTGAGAGACCTTCACCAATTCCCTGGTGAATACAGATCCAAACCCCTTGGATCTTAAAACAAGCAGAAAATAACCATTCCCCTCCTTTCTTTCACCAACTCCTGGTGAATACAGATCCAACCCCCTTGGATTTAAAAACAAGGAAAAATTAATCAGGTTCTTAAAAAGAAGGCTTTTAATTAAAGAAAAAGGTAAAAATCATCACTGTAAAATCAGTATGGAAAATAACTTTACAGGGTAATCAAACTTAAAGAGCTCAGAGGACCCCCCTCTAGTCTCAGGTTTAAAGTACAGCAAACAAAGATAAACACTCTAGTAAAAGGTACATTTACAAGTTGAGAAAACAAAGTAAAACTAAGACGCCTTGCCTGGCTGTTTACTTACAAGTTTGAAATATGAGAGACTTGTTTAGAAAGATGTGGAGAACCTGGATTGATGTCTGGTCCCTCTCAGTCCCAAGAGCGAACGAACTCCCAAACAAAGAGCACAAACAAAAGCCTTCCCCCCACTTCCAAGATTTGAAAGTATCTTGTCCCCTTATTGGTCCTTTGGGTCAGATGCCAGCCAGGTTGAGCTTCTTAACACTTTACAGGGAAAAGGATTTTGGAGTCTCTGGCCAGGAGGCAGGGCCGGCTTTAGCAAGAGTGGGGCCCGATTCCTGGGGGCGGGGCTTGCTGCAAGCCCCGCCCCCAGAAATCGAGCCGCAGTCCAGCCGTGTTCGCCGGGCTTGGGTCCGGCCCAGAGCCCCTTGGCGGCCGGAGCCGTGCCGTGCCGCGGGGGCCGGGCTCGGGGGCCAGAGCTGCGCTGCGGGGGCCGGGCCAGGCGGCCGGACCCGAAGCCGCGCCGCGGGGGCCGGGCCGGGGGCCAGAGCCGGAGCTGAAGCCGCGCCGCGGGGGCCGGGTAGGGCTGGGCTGGGGGGCTGGAGCCGAAGCCGCGCCACGGGGGCCGGGCCGGGGGGCCGGAACCGAAGCCGCACGGCAGGGGCCAGGCCGGGCCGCGCCGGGGGGCCGGAGCCGATGCCACGCCGTGGGGTCAGGCCGGGGGGCTGGAGCCGAAGCCGTGCCGCGGGGGCCGGAGCCGAAGCCACGCCGCGGGTTGGGCCGGAGCCGCGCCGCAGGCCGGCGCACTCAGCCGGAACCGGGGCCGGACTAGGCCGTGCCTCCCCGGAGCCCTTTTCGCGCCCCCCGCCACCCCGGCTTATCTGGTGCTGCCTGCCCGCCCTTGCTTCTTTTCAGACTTCCCGCGAACCTCTGATTCGTGGGAAGCAGGGGAGGGGGAGGAGCAGGGGGCGGAGCATTCAGGGGAGGGGAGGAGGGGGAAGTGAGCTGGGGGCAGGGTGGAGAGCTGCAGCGTGGGGCCCTCTTAGCGCGGGGCCCAATTCAGCTGAATCGGCCTAAAGCCGGCCCTGCCAGAAGGGATTTTATAGTACTGTACACAGGACAGCGGTTACCCTTCCCTTTATAGTTATGATAGCATTGGATTCATTAGGTAAGTTGCGATTGGTGGAGAACTCAGATGAAATGCCAATATTCTGTGCTACTAATTTGGACTCAGTCAGGATTGCATCCCATTGTTCACGAATCTGTTGATTGTCATTGATAAGACTTTCAATATTATTCCTCTTAACATCAAGTGTAGCATTGCATGCTTCAATTACCAGATTAGTTTGGTGGATCATTGTAAGTAGCTTCATCCACAAAGATGACATCAGAATGCATTCAAATTTGGACATGTGCTTCTGAATAGACTGAAGTTCAGTTCGAGCCTGTGCAGTGAGATTGAGAGATTCAAGCTCATTTAAAGCCTTTCTCACTGAATTCAAATGCTGCACAACTGGTTGAACGCCATCAATCCATGCAGACCATCTAGTTTTGGACATCCCATGCAGTGAAAGAGGAAGATATTGCCTCAGAATTTCCCACCTTTGTGGACTGCTACTGAAGATATTATACGTTTGCTGAACAGTTCCAAAGTAAGTAATTGCCTCTTTGCAGGATTCAGCACAGTCAACACCTACACCTACAAGATTTAGTGCATAGGCGTGCGCACAGGATGTGCCGCGTGTGTCCTGGCACAGAAGCGGGCGGCACCACGTCCCTGGGGCCCCAAGGGGGGGCAGAGGGCTCTGTGCTTTGCTCCAGGCACCGCCCCCTGCAGCTCCCACTGGCCGGGAACGGGGAACTGTGGCCAATGGGAGCTTCAGGGGAGGTACTTGGAGGCATGGCAAGGGCAGTGCGCGGAGCCCTGTGGGTCCCCTCTGGGAGCCGTACAGGGACGTGGTGAGTGGTGTGGCGTAGGGCCAGGGCAGGAAGCTAGGGAGTGAGCCACTGCCAACCCCGATCCACTTTAGGTAAGCGGCACCGGACCGGAGCCCGAACCCCTCTGGCACCCCACCCTCCAATTCCCTGCCCTGAGCCCCCTGCCTGCACCCTGTACCCCTCCTGCACCCCAACTCCCTGCCCTAAGCCCCCTGCCTGCACCTCTTACCCCAACCCCCTGCCCTGAGCCCCATGCTGCACCCTGCGTCCCAACTCCCTGCCCTGAGCCCCCTGCCACACCCCGCACCCCTCCTGCACCCCAACCCCCTTCCCTGAGCCCCCTCATACATTCTGCATCCCTCCTCTGCCCCAATCCCTTGCCCTGAGCCTGTTCCAGCACACCGCACCCCCTCCCACACCGTACACTCCCTCCCTCCCACACTCCAACCCCCTGCCCCGGCCCTGCATACAATTTCCCCACCCCGATGTGGCCCTCGGCCCAAAAAGTTTGCCCACCCTTCCCTAAAGTCTCAAAAAAAAACGTGGCTTTGCGTTTTTATTTAATGGCATGATATGCTCTTTTTGTTTTAAAGTATGGATTGTTGTATTATGCAATAAGTGCCGAATTGCGTAATATAGATGTTGTAGAAACGTATAGAAAGCCCGCGTTTCCTCGCAGCAAAGATGGTTTCTGTCACCGTCTTTTAGCACCTATTAGAAATCCTGTCATATTCTCCCATCAGGGCCAGTGCTTCCTTTTAGGTGACCTAGGCAGTTGCCTAGGGCGCCAGGATTTGGGGAGCTGGCATTTTGCCGCCCTTGGCGGCAATTTGGCGGCAGGGGGTCCTTCCGCGCAGGATGCCTCTTTATAGAGCCGTTCAGCGGCAATTCGGCTGCGGGGCCGACACGCACTTTTGGAGCGAAGGACCTGCCGCCGAATTGCCGCCGATTGCGATCGTGGCTTTTTGTGTGTGTGTGTGTGTGTGTATGTGTGTGCTTGGAGTGGCAAAAACTCTAGAGCCGGTCCTGCCCCCACTGTGGCTTTTCCAACACCAGAATGATTTCCCAATGACTGGCAGCAATGTGGCGCTGGAAGCAGTCACTGTGCAATCACCACTCACTTCCCTGCTATGAGTGCAGCTCTCGTTCTGCTGTCCCCACGCTGGAGGCAGGCCCTCTCAGAGGTCCAGAGAGGCCCGGGCCACTTCCAGCTTTTGAGGCCCCCTAGCCATAATAAAAATAAAAAATGACGACACATGAAAACAAAATAGGGCACCAAAAAAAAGTGTAACATAATTTGAATATTTTTTTATTTAACAAATGCTTTTCTAGCCTTTTTCTGTGCAAATGCACTAATGATTGAGGAAAAATCTAGCTTTTGTGCAATGTCACAGTTGATATTATGCATGGCGAGCCCATTCAAATGCTCTTGTCCCATAGTTGAACGGTGATAATTCTTTACCTGCTTCAACACGTTGAAGGTGTGTTCACCTGAAGTCACTGATGCAGGCAAACTGACAAAAATACGCAATGCAGTTATGATTTAGTAAACACCCCAGAGAGTCCAAGTTTGAGTATTTCTTGAAGCAATTCCTTTGGCTTGCAATCCAATTTAAAGTTGGTGGAATATGGTCCCCACTAGTGCGGCGCCGCATTACCATTGGTCCTCCCCTTCCCCTCCAACTACTATTCTAGAAAATTCTTTGACCTATATAAGCAACCGTGTCAGGCTTGCCCAGCACAGTGTCTACAGTGTTTGTAATCTTTCTCGTGTGTACTCTACTGAAATAGCATAATAAGACCGTGGCTTTACGTTTTAATTCAATCGTATGATACCCCCTTTTAATTTTAAAATATGGATCGGTTCGTTGTTAGGATAAGAAAAGGAGCAGACAAACTGAATTATCATGAATGTGCTGATAGTAGTGCAAATACCTCCAACTGTCTCAGTTAAGTTAAGAACCGTCTCATTTTTTAAGTTAAGTTTAGTTGTTAATTTAAAAAAACTTAAGTTTAGTTAAGTTTTAATTTTTTTAGTTTGTTTGCTGAATAAAAATAATGTCCTTTATGATTGAGTATTCAATAAATGTTGGCCTTTAAAAAAAAAAATTCCATCGGTGCACACCCTAATGAAATGTGCTGCGCACGCCTTGGTTTAGTGTGTGGTTTCCATAGCTGGAGAAAATACAGTTTGAATTATGCTCAAGCAGAACTGCTTCTACACCTTTGTACTTCCCAGCCATATTAGATCCATTGTCATAGGCTTGACCAATGCCGACTTGAAAATCTAACTTAAAACCTTCTAGAATTGCTAGTACTCGAGCAGCAATTTCTTTTCCAGTTTTTCTCATGAAATTATCAAACAAAATAAACCTTTCTTCAATTGAAAATTTTGAGCTGTCTACAATCTTAACATATTGAATAACCATAGTAGTCTGTTCCTTGTGAGAACAATCTGGAAAAGGTCAAGTTTTTTAGACTCCCTGTTTTTGGGGAAGGGGCCTTGAAAACCTTGAAAAATACTTGGCATTTCGAATATCATCAAGAATTGTTGTTTGTACGAATGACCCACATAGCTCAAACTCGTTTTGTATGCGTGTGGAGAGATAATGGACTTGCATACACTTTTGACTCTCTTGCGATTCTCGAACATATTTAACATGCTGTGATAAAAGTGGGTCATATTTGCTGAGGAGTTCAATGATGCCTAGAAAGTTTCCATTTTCACGATCACCAATACGTTGACTGGAACCAAAGAAAGCCAATCCCTGCTCAGAAAAAAAAAGGATGACATTCAGGAGGTGCTCAAGAAGTTTTTTCCAGTCATTACTTTCTGTAGAGAGTTGAGTCAAGAACAAATTGTCAACTGAACTTTCAGCTGATGCTGCCCTACTGGCTGATTTCCATGCAACATGGTTTTCCTTGTGTGACGTTGAACTCTCATGTGATGGTATTTGGTCTTTTAACTTCCTTCAGCCTCTGTTGATGCTCCATCCTGATTGATCAGAGAGAAGTGATGCATTTGCAGCACTTTTGTTCAAAATGAAGCAGGGTGCAGAGTACAGAGATTGTGTTTCCGTACTCCAGCATAACCAGTCTCTTGTGCAGGTCTCACCGTTTGGAAGAGTTTTTGTCAGCAGACGAGTAGGGAAAGCATGATTATCACCATCTTGTGGAATGTTACTTGGAATTTCAAAACAACTAATTTGAAGAAAAGATTGCATTTGGGCAGCATTGCTCTTGTCAATAATTCCAATGTCAGTCACAGTTAAACCAGTAGTACTCATGAATTGCTCTTGCTGCGTAACATCTACATCTTCCTGTTGCTGTTGAGTTTCTGAATTGTACACAGGATCTTCTGCTGCATCCGTTACTGTTGGCACATCTCCTTCTTGACTACTGTCCTCATGTTCAGGTATTGGCATTGAAATATCACCTGTTGCAGTTGCGGAGTTTTCATTATTTGTAGCATTGTTTGTTGGGTAAGGTGTGTTTTTCAGTGGTTGAGAAATGAAGTTATCGACTTTGAGCTCTTAGCTGCTGCTTCACTCAGTTGTTTTCGCCGTCTCTTGCTTGCACCACTTTCAAATCTCCTCTTCATTGTGATCTATCTGGTCAATATGTAGCCTATCCACACTTGAAATAGTCTGCTGTAAATAAGTAGCTTATCTACACTTGAAATATTCTACTGTAAACATGTACACGAATGCTGAATGGTACTCAAATGCTGAAAAGACTTAAAACGAAGGAATACTAATTAAGAACACAAAATGAGACAGTCAGACAGGTTATTATCCTTATCACTGATTCAAAACTCAAGCACGCAAGGTATAATATAACAGGCTGAGCTGAAGACAATGGGATGACATACATATAGTAAACACAGACACGGATACAGACAGAGGGATAATGTCCAAAAATTTAAAACATGTGTCCTCATGAAACTACTGTACAAGATTGTCCTCACAAATTTTCACTTTGAATCTGGGCCTATAGACCACGAAAGCCTATGATGATGGCCAAGCTACCAAGCTAGGGCTCAACCAGCCAACTAGTCACCTCTTTTAGTTACCATATGCAGATAATAATGAAGAATTCTCCCACATAGATAATTCCGTAGTCAACTAGACGTAAAACTACAAAGACACTAAAATGTAACAATTCTCTATCTTTCAACACGCACTTGAACCAGCACCAGCTCTAAGCTGAGAGAGTGTGTCACATTTTGGGGATGCGCATAAAAAAGTTGCGAAACTTATCAAATGCCAACAAATTAACAAGTGTCTAAATTTGAGGTCCCCTTTGAGCTTGAGGCCAAATGGAAGCCAAATGGCCTTCCAGGCCACCCCTCTGATTGGCCCTGGCTGGAGGGCAGGGGTGAGCTCAGCTTCCTAAAGCCCTGCAGCCACTGCTTATCATCCCAAACCTGCATTACAAAGCGAGCCCACCAGCCAATATTTGCTTCTCAAGACCAGAAGCAGTTCTCCATCATTGGCAGCTGCTCTCTGAATGCCACCAACAACCTTGAATTGTTTTTTGCTATGTCGGTTAGCAAAGTATCATCACAGAAATTGCCATGTCCCCTGTTGTTCTGGCACTTCCTGTGGTAGATCCTGCAGCTCTGCAAATACTGGGGTATAATTTATCCTGTTTGCAATGTTCATGACAATAATGCAGAGCTGTGTGGGCTCACGATTTTGTCAGAGATGGTTGCCAAAGGTGGATTAGGGTTTTGTGGGCCCCTGGGCCACAGCAAGTGGGGGCACCTCCCCACCCCTTTCGCCTGCAGTCACCCCCACCCCTTTCCAGTTCTTCTTTTGGGAAAATGGGGTCAGGGCATGGCTACTTGCCCCACACCGCCTGCCCGGCACTCCTGCTGGAGAGTGAGGTCAGGGCATCCATTTTTTCCATGGCCTCCCAATTGGTCGGGGCTCCTGAGCATGGGCCCCGTTGGCTGGCCTAGTGGCTAATCCTAATGGACATCAGGAATGGTAACATACATAAGCCAGTAAGTGAACACTTCAATCTCCCTGGTCATTCTATTACAGATTTAAAAGTCACTATTATTGAACAAAAAAACTTCAGAAACAGACTTCAAAGAGAAACAGCAGAACTAAAATTCATTTGCAAATTTAACACCATTAATCTGGGCTTGAATAGGGACTGGGAGTGGCTGGCTCATTACAGAAGCAGCTTTTCCTCTCCTGGACTTGACACCTTCTCATCTATTATTGGGAGTGGACTACATCCACCCTGATTGAATTGGCCCTGTCAACACTGGTTCTCCACTTATGAGGTACTCCCTTCTCTTCATGTGTCATTATATAATGCCTGCATCTGTAACTTTCACTCCATGCATCTGAAGAAGTGAGGTTTTTTACCACGAAAGCTTATGCCCAAATAAATCTGTTAGTCTTTAAGGTGCCACCAGACTCCTTGTTGTTTTTGTAGATACAGACTAACACGGCTACCCCCTGATACTTTCCAGGAGTTTGTTAACTTTATTCTGACAAAAAACCAAGAACATTTGGATGTTCACTGGAAACCAATGTTTCTACTCTGTGATCCTTGCAACATTCACTGTGACATCATGGGGAAGTTTGAGACCTTGGAGCAAGACTCTGAACATGTTCTCAGGAACATTGGAGCCCCAGAGGATCTGCACTACCCTAACTTTAAGACACATAGGTCAGAGAAACGTACTAGTGATGATATCACCTTAGAGTATCTCAGAAAGCTGAGCTCAGAGCAAATTGAAAAGATCAAGAATCTGTACCAGATGGATTTTGCCTTGTTCAACCATCCTTATGATTTGAAAATGAACCTTTACGAGACTGATACAGTATGAGCCAAAAGGCAGTTTTTATTCCTACAATATCACATGAACTTGTCTACAAAGACGATTACAGATGGTTGATGGTAGCAGTCAAGCACTTTTGGTGTTTTGCAGCTCATAAAGCTATTTGTCATAGGCACTCATGTGATGTTGTATGGAATATGGGACATCATTAATTATATTATCAGTACCAATATTACAAAATTACAATGAATCTTATACCAGATATGCCATGTAAAGTATCAGTGGAAAAGGTATGATTTGCTAAATATGATAAGCTTGTTCATATGTATGTATCATCTTTGTATCATGAGTTATAAATGTGTGGTTCATTGATATCTCAAACTTGTGCTGTGTATCTGGGTGACACCCCCAGACAGATTAGCATCAGCACTATCCAGTCTCCTTGATAGCCCATCAAGGGCAATCAGCTGTACAATGAACTCTTTGAGAGAAGCCAGGGGCTACATCTGTGAGTCAGCAGGACATGTTGGGATATGCCTATGGATAGGGGACTCCAAGTACTTTTCCATGCCCATGTGCTATGAGCTTGTGTTTGGGACAAAAGATGTATAAGCCACATGGAAGAGAATATAAAAAGGCAGCTGCATCGCCTCTGTTTCATCTTCAGTCGTGCTTCTTACCTCTGGAGTAACTTCTGAAGCACTGGAATGGGTTATCTAGGGAGGTGGTGAAATCTCTATCCTTAGGGGTTTTTAAGACCCAGCTAGACAAAGCCCTGGCTGGCATGATTTAATTGGTGTTGGTCCTGCTTTGAGCAGGGGATTGGACTAGATGACCTCCTGAGGTCTCTTCCAACCCTAATAGTCTATGATTCTATGATTCTCTACAAACTGAAGTTTTGAATAAAGGACTGATAGATCCGTCCAAGCTTTGGATGTGTTCCAGAGGGACTTTACAAGTCAGCAAACCAACCAATGCTGCTAAGAACCGGATGTATGAATATACAGCATTTTGGGCTGTATAAGTAGGGGCATTGCCAGCAGATTGAGGGACGTGATCATTCCCCTCTATTTGACATTGGTGAGGCCTAATCTGGAGTACTGCATCCAGTTTTGGGCCCCACACTACAAGAAGGATGTGGAAAAATTGGAAAGAGTCCAGTGGAGGGCAACAAAAATGATTAAGGGGCTGGAGCACATGATTTATGAGGAGAGCCTGAGGGAACTGGGATTGTTTAGTCTGCAGAAGAGAAGAATGATGGGGGATTTGATAGCTGCTTTCAACTACCTGAAAGGGAGTTCCAAAGAGGATGGATCTAGACTGTTTTCAGTGTTACCCACTGACAGAACAAGGAGTAATGGTCTCAAGTTGGAGTGGGGGAGGTTTAGGTTGGATATTAGGAAAAACTTTTTCACTAGGAGGGTAGTGAAGCACTGGAATGGGTTACCTAATGGTGGTGGAATGTCCTTCCTTAGAGGTTTTTAAGGCCCTGGCTGGGATGATTTAGTTGGGAATTGGTCCTGCTTTGAGCAGGGGGTTGGACTAGATGACCTCCTGAGGTCCCTTCCAACCCTGATATTCTATGATTCTATGATATGTATGTATCTGATTGCTTTGACCATCTAATAACTCTCTTCCTGTTCTTTTCTTTTCTAATAAACCTTTGGTTTTAGATACTACATGATTGTCTGGCAGCATGGTATTTTGGGTAATATCCAAACTAGTATTGATCTGGTAATGTTGCTGGCCCTTTGGGGATCAGAAGAACATTTTGTATAACGAATAGAGTTTTAAGTAACTTTTCACTTTTCTGGACCTATTTGCTGATTGGGAGCCAGAGACTGGAATGCAATAAAGGGGGCTATGTTCGTTCTTTTTTCTAGCTTCTTGATAACCACTGTGAGGGATCAGGAGCACAGTTTGTGACTGGTTCATGAATCTAACTATAGTGTTAACCACCAGTTTTGGGAAAATCTGCTCTTCTTTTTGAAGCCTGCCCTGACTTGGCATTTTCATTGTGAGCTATCCAAGGCAGGTCGAGTCACAACTTGTCTACTGAATCAATGTAACAAATGTTCCACCTCTATGAGATTTTTCAGTCTGCTGTTCTGATTGCCTTGAATGTATGTGAAATTCACAGAGATCCTTGGTATGATGGGGGAAAGGGATGGGGAATGTGGCCTTTCCATCTACAGATGTTTCAGAGCATCCACTTTTAGTCTAGATTATTTTGATTTTCAATTAATAAAAAAATATAAAGTAGTGTGTGTCCCTAACCATTCAGGAGCCTCCAATGGGAATCCTCTAGCAGGCAGGCAGTCATCTCACATGTAAAGGTGCAGGGCACCAAACAGAATCATTACTACATATACATCTGAAAATTGCAAGAGTACAGAAGTGCTCTCACCATACCCCGTCAAGTCCCCTACCCTTGTGGGTGTTGGAAGGAGTTGGTGTAGATGCAGGAAAGTTGGCATTGTGCCAGTTTGGGTTCCCCCCATCCTGGTCATGGGAATGTTCAGCTAAAAAGTGTGTAGCAGCTTCGGAGACTATTTGCACTGCCATAGCTGGAGCCAGAATCTGGCCCATGGTCTGATCCAGAATGAAAACTCCAAACAAGTCCTCTCTCCTAGAGAAGTGACCAGGAAGTTGTTAACTTTATTCTAAAAAAACCTAAAACATAAAAACAATCCAACAATAATCACCACCACCAGCCAGAATATTTGGACATTCATTGGGATTTTTCTACTCTGTGTGCATTGCGACATTCACTATGACATCATGAGGAAATGTGAGATCCTGCAGGAAGGTGTTGAACATGTTCTCAAGAGTATTTGAGCCCCAGAAGGTCTGTATTCTCCTAGCTTTAAGAGGTATGACTCCGAGAAATGGACTAGTACTGCTATCACAATGGAGTATTTCAGAAAACTGAGCTCACAGCAAATTCAGGAAATGGCACCAGAGTCAAAGTTGTGTCAAGTATTTGCCTTTGATGGGACCTTAAACTCACTCAGCATATTTGCTTTTTCTAAAAAATTAAAAATGGGAAGCAGTATTTGACCACAGCCCCGAGAAAACCCAAACTGCCCCCTCTCTGCATGCCAGTGACACATTTATATAATTCATGTTTTTAAAGCTGTTCCTTAGTTAATCAAACTTGCAGGAGCTATGTCAAGAGTTAGCCAATGTAGCTCGCCAGCTCCATTAGCTCCTTCCAATTGCTAATGACCTACAGGAATAAGTTACAGTTCCCTCCTCTCCCCTCAAATGTTGGTCCTTTTAGGCGGGAGCAGGGTGTGTAGGGTTGCCCCTCAAGTTCGTCTGAAGAGTGAAGCTCTCCACCCTTTTCCTCAAACAACTTTCCTGGCTGGTGACCCACCCTGGATGGTTCCCAGGCTGGAAAGTGATAGTCTGATGAGCCACTGAAGGCTCATGAGTATTGAAATGAAGCATGACCCGAGAGAGACAGCATGGAAATATAGGAGAGGGCCATTACTGAGTGGCATTAATGGGGAGATATATCTGTCCCCCATTTAGATCTTCCATATTGCTACTATTCCCCATGTCCATCATTCTGTCTTGTGTGTTGTCTCACCCACCCTTCCAATAACCTCATTCCCCACATATTCTCCACACAGATCAGCGTGGTGGGGGCCATCTTGCTCCCATATCCATTGCCTTCCATAAGTTCCTCTCTCCAAAATGTCCCCCAGATATTTCCTTTAGTTTGCAGAAGCAGCTTCTTATTCCTGCCAGCTGTGCTGGGCTGACAAGCCTCTTTAGTTTCATTAGACTTTCTCTCCCTGCCAGCAAACCCTAGCAGGTTTACAAGCAGGAGAAGCTGTCTGCTGAGCAAGGCTGCAATCTCTGCTCCTCCGAGATCTTCAAGGACAAGCCTCTTTCTCTCTCATTGTCACACAAAACCTTAAATCTGACCTCATGTATTCCCCATGAACACGTAACAGATCAGATACATAGAGCCAGTGCACCTATGTAGCTGAGGTTACATGTAAAGTTTTGCATTAGTGCAGGTGCCACAGGGAGCCATACCAGGGTACCCTCTTGTGGCATGACATGGCCCTATGGTGCACTGCCCTCAGTTCCCTCTTGACTCTTGTACACTTATTCCCAGTCAAGAATACACTAAACGAAAATTTCCCTTTTGTGAGGCCTCATTTATTAAGTCTCTTACAGCATGTCAACATTCCTTAAGCCCTCAATTCCAGCTCTTGTTCCCCTTGATTCAGGGTTCCCACAGCCCTCCTCCTGGGCCTGTGCAACATTTTGGGTAGATTTTTCCCTCTATGGGTCAGGAATCACACAGCCCTTCTTTTAGCATCTGCACTGATAATTCAGATCAGTTGTGGTTTAGAGGGGATGTGAAAGCAGCTATAAAAAATGGAATAAAGGGGAAATTGATAGCAATTAATATAAATTAGGGTTAGGAATTGCAGAAAATTGATAAAGGGAAGGACACAAGGAGAAATCTATTACCACCAGAGTTAGGAACAATAAAATGGAGCTTTTAAGTATATAAGGAACATAAGGAATCCTAACAATGGTCCATTACTAGATGGAAATGATAGAATTGTCAATAATAATGAAGGAAAAGTACAAGTGTTCAGTCTATATTTTTGTTCTCTATTTAGAAAAAAGTCAGATGAGGATTCATATTGGATAATGATGATTAATGATGAAACACTTTCCATTCCAATAATAACTAAGGAGGATGTAAAACAGCAGCTTCTAAAGTTAGACAATATTTGATCAACAGGTACAGATAATTTGTATCCAATAATTGTAAAAGAGCTGGCTGGTAGAAAGTGTCACCCTAAACTGAACCTCACTTTCTAAGCAGGGGGATGAGATGCCAAGTCCCAGTGAAAATGAGAGAGGATGGAGACTGGTGTTGTTACCTGGTGGTGTGGACTCTGTTTAAAGAACCCTGGACACCATTTGACCCTCCCCTCACCTGCCCCTCCTCTCCCTTCTCTAATGTTTAAAGACAGAGCTGATTGGACTGTATTGAGAACCCTTGGTTTTGTTCAGGGATTAGTAGAGCTGAAATCACTGATGAGGAAGTGCAGGGGCTAAGCCTTAGGCCTGGTCTACGCTACGAGTTTAGGTCAAATTTAGCAGCGTTAAATCGAATTAAGCCTGGACACGTCCACACGACGAAGCCCTTTTTTTCGACTTAAAGGGCCCTTTAAACCGGTTTCTTTACTCCACCTCCGACGAGGGGATTAGCGCTGAAATCAGCCTTTGCGGGTCGGATTTGGGGATAGTGTGGTTGGAATTCGACGTTAATGGCCTCCGGGAGCTACCCCACAGTGCTTCATTGTGACTGCTCTGGACAGCACTCTCAACTCAGATGCACTGACCAGGTAGACAGGAAAAGCCCCGTGAACTTTTGAATTTCATTTCCTGTTTGCCCAGCGTGGAGAGCACAGGTGACCACGCAGAGCTCATCAGCACAGGTAACCATGATGGAGTGCCAGGATCGCAAAAGAGCTCCAGCATGGACTGAACGGGAGGTACAGGATCTGCTCGCCATATGGGGAGACAAATCAGTGCTAGCTGAACTCCGTAGCAGTAAACGAAATGGCAAAATATTAGAAAAAGTCTCAAAGGCCATGAAGGACAGAGGCCATAACAGGGACGCACAGCAGTGCCGCGTGAAAATTAAGGAGCTAAGGCAAGCCTACCAGAAAGTCAGAGAGGCAAACAGAAGGTCTGGGGCAGAGCCGCAAACATGCCGCTTCTATGCGGAGCTGCATGCCATGCTAGGGGGTGCAGCCACCACTACCCCAACCATGTGCTTTGACTCCATCAATGGAGAATCACACAACAGGGAAGCGGGTTCGGGGTACGAGGAAGATGATGATGAAGACAATGAAGATAGCTCACAGCAAGGAAGCGGAGAAACCGGTTTCCCCAACAGCCAGGATATGTTTATCACCCTGGACCTGGAACCGGTAACCCCCGAACTCACCCAAGGTGTGCTCCCAGACCCTGAGGGCACACAAGGGACCTCTGGTGAGTGTACCTTTGTAAATATTACACATGGTTTAAAATCAAGCGTGTTTAATGATTAATGATTAATTTGCCCTGGCAATCGTGGCCAGTACAGCTACTGGAAAAGTCTGGTAACATGTATGGGGATGGAGTGGAAATCCTCCAGGGACATCTCCAGAAAGCTCGCCTTCATGTACTCCCAAAGCCTTTGCAAAAGGTTTCTGGGGAGGGCTGCCTTATCCCGTCCGCCATGGTAGGACACTTTACCATGCCAGGCCAGTAGCACGTAATCTGGAATCATTGCATAACAAAGCATGGCAGCGTATGGTCCCGGTGTTTGCTGGCATGCAGACAACATCCATTCCTTATCTCTCTTTGTTATCCTCAGGAAAGTGATATCCTTCACGGTCACCTGGTTGAAATGGGGTGATTTTATTAAGGGGACATTCAGAGGTGCCCGTTCCTGCTCTTCTGAACAGAAATGTTCCCCGCTGTTAACCACGCGGTGGGGGGAGGGGTGAAGTGATCATCCCAGAGAATCGTGTGTGTGTGTGTGGGGGGGGGGGGTTTACTTGGGTTTGTGCTGCATGTTAACCCGGAAACCGCAGCCCCTCCTTTTACATTGAAAACCCATTTTAAAATGGCCAACCCAACGGATGCTCAGTCTATAGTTGAATAGGTCCTGACTACTGTCCAGGCTGCCTGTGTACGGCTTCATGAGCCATGGCATTAAGGAGTAGGCTGGGTCCCCAAGGATAACTATAGGCATTTCAACATCTCCAATGGTTATTTTCTGGTCTGGGACGAAAGTCCCTTGCTGCAGCCGTTTAAACAGAGTAGTGTTCCTGAAGACGCGAGCATCATGTACCTTTCCCGGCCATCCCATGTTGATGTTAGTGAAACATCCCTTGTGATCCACCAGGGCTTGCAGCAGCATTGAAAAGTACCCCTTGAGGTTTATGTACTCGGTGGCTTGGTGCTCCGGTGCCAAGATAGAGATATGGGTTCCGTCTATCGCCCCACCACAGTTTGGGAATCCCATTGCAGCAAAGCCATCCACTATGACCTGCACCTTTCCCAGAGTCACTACCCTTGATATCAGCAGGTCTTTGATTGCGTTGGCTACTTGGATCACAGCAGCCCCCATAGTAGATTTGCCCACTCCAAATTGATTCCGAACTGACCGGTAGCTGTCTGGCGTTGCAAGCTTCCACAGGGCTATCGCCACTCGCTTCTCAACTGTGAGGGCTGCTCTCACCCTGGTATTCTGGCGCTTCAGGGCAGGGGAAAGCAAGTCACAACGTTCCATGAAAGTGCCCTTACACATGTGAAAGTTTCGCAGCCACTGGGAATCGTCCCACACCTGCAACACGATGCGGTCCCACCAGTCTGTGCTTGTTTCCCAGGCCCAGAATCGGCGTTCCACACCATGAACCTCCCCCAGTAACACCATGATTTGCACATTGCTGGGGCCTGTACTTTGTGAGAGGTCTATGTCCATGTCAATTTCCTCATCACTCTTGTCGCCGCGCTGCAATCGCCTCCTTGCCTGGTTTTGCTTTGGCATGTTCTGGCTCTGCATATACTCCAGGACAATGCGCGTGGTGTTCATAGTGCTCATAATTGCCGCGGTGATCTGAGCGGGCTCCATGATCCCAGTGCTATGGCGTCTGGGATGAAAAAAGGTGCGAAACTATTGTCTGATGGAGGGAGGGAAGGGCGAATGATGACATGGTTTACAGGGAATTAAAATCAACAAAGGTGGCTGTGCATCAGGGAGAAACACAAACAACTGTCACACAGAATGCCCTCCCCCCCCCCCAAGATTGAACGCAAAACCCTGGGTTTAGCAGGCCATTGATTTCACGGAGGGAGGGGGAAGCAAATGAATACAGAACAAATCTGGTCCATCTATCTTTTACATCTTAGGCTGGCAGCAGACGGTGCAGCATGACTGATAGCCATCAGCATCTTCTGGGTGCTTGACAGAAGATGCTGTATTATGATTGCTAGCCATCATCGTCAAGACAGTTTAATAGGACTGCCGGCAGGACTGAGTCTCCAGGAGACAAAACATGTCTGCCCAGGTGCCTCTGTGTAGCAATGCAGTCCCACGTCTGCCAGCACCCAGATAGCCGATGACGGCTATCAGTCATACTGCACCATCTACTGCCAAAAGGCAATTAGCTGCAGCTGTGTAGCAATGCAGTACCACATCTGCCAGCACCCAGATGACATATGGTGATGGTGAGCTGAGCTGAGCGGGCTCCATGCTTGCCGTGGTATGTTGTCTGACAGGTAACCCAGGTAAAAAGGCACAAATCGATTGTCTACCGTTGCTCTGACGGAGGGGGAGGGGCCTGACGACATGTACCCAGAACCCCCTGCGACACTATTTTTGCATCATCAGGCATTGGGATCTCAACCCAGAATTCCAATGAGCGGCGGAGACTGCGGGAACTGTGAGATAGCTACCCACAGTGCAACACTCCGGAAGTCGACGCTAGCCTCGGTACTGTGGATGCGGTCCGCCGACTTAATGAACTTAGAGCATTTTATGTGGGGACACACACAAACGACTCTATAAAACCGATTTCTATAAAACCGGCTTCTATAAATTCGACCTAATTTCGTAGTGTAGACATACCCTTAGACCTAGTGTGGGACAGCTTCTCCCATTGACATAGGGCTGTCCACATGGGGCGCTAGGTTGGTATAACTGTGTCGCTCCTGGGGGTGGATTTTTCACACCCCTGAGTGACATAGTTATACCGATGTAAATTTGTAGTGTACAGCGGGACCTAGTCTCTGCTGCTTCCCACAAAATCTTCCAGGGTCTCCTCCCTCTCCCCCAAGTCACCTTTCACCTCCTCCAAAACTCTCCTTCTCCTAGTCTCCCCTCTTCCTTCTCCCAAACTCACCTCAGTATCCTCCAAGCCGCCATTCTCTCTCCCCTAAACCACCTCTTGCCCCATCTCTTCTCCCTCTCAAATCCTTCCATCATCTATCCCTGTCCTCCAAATTCCTCTCATAGCTACCCTCTAGTGCCTGTGTTCCTCCCCCTTGTGCCTGTCCTCTCCTGTATCTGTCCCCCTTCTTCTCCCCTGACCTTGTGCCTGCTCCGAAGGGCTGAGGGGAAGAGAAAAGACAGTACTGTTCCAACCAGGGCATCTCCCTCATGCCCCAACCAGGACCCTATAGCTGTCATTACTAGATTTTCTAATTTAAACTATTCTTAATTTTTATTTAATTACAGATTTATTCCTAAAACTAATTACTGTTCTGAGCATTTAAAAGGTTCCTGATACTATCACCACTCATTTTATGTCCAGGTAAGCAGTTTATACTTTTTCCAAATTTAAACCCTGAGGTTTTTCTGCAGATTTCCAATTTAAAGTGTTGTAAGACATTTCGGGCAACTGAGGCGAAATCTCTGGTCACAGTAAGATGTTCATTGTCCCTAACTGGTTCTTTTGTAAAAATTTTAAATTGGACTTTCCTATAGGCTAATAACGTTGGGGTGAGCGATGGGAGTGGTAGAAATCTCAATGGAATACTTTGATTGTTTCCCTTTTTGGGGTAGATTTCCTGACACAGTTCTCTGTTGCTGGGTGTCCTGATTTGAATAATTGTGTCTGTGCTGCAGATTTATAATTTCTGATGCTGTGGAAAGGTGAGAGATATGATACTAACACCAGGGAGTGATAGAATCCAGGACCTTATAACTGTTTTGCTCTGCAGTGCTAACAGGAGACACGCATATTCATTTTTATGACCATCACTACAATTCAACTTCTGCATTCAAATTTTGCATCTATGATGAACTGCAGGTGTAAAATCAGAAGCACAATTAATTGCTGGTGCAAATGATAGTTTTTCTTTGTTTACCTGACAGACTGACTGAGCCTACAGACCAGGTAGACATCTAAAGCCATACTTTGTGCCTGCAATAGATGACATACTCAGAATTGCAGGCATATATATCAGGGTATGCCCTGCAGTTATGCCTGCAGGATATACATTTTAAAATTTAGCCCTGAATGTTCCAGAAAAGGTCTTTTATATTCTCCTCTCCCAGAATCCTATCTGATCTAAGAATGGCATTTTTCACTCCTGTCTTGATTACACATGTACTGTAAGGGCAAGTTGAAGAACAAATAGTATTTAGACTTGTTCTGACACATCCCCCTGAACTGTAAATTTCTCTAATCCATATAATTTATTTATCCTAGATGTTTAGCAGTGTCTATCTGGAATATTAAGGGTCAGGTTCTACCACCCTTGCTCATGCTGAGAAACATCCTGCTCCACAAGTAGTCCACTTGAAATCTCTGTGTGAGGTGCTAATTATTGTGAACAAGGGTGGTAGCATTGGGCCCAAAGAGCTCCAAGATGCATATATTATAACATTTGAAGTGATATTATTGTTATTTGTTACCATGGCATCTAGGAGCCTTAGTCATGGACCAGGACCCCAATGTGCTAGACACTGTAGAAACACAGAAAGCTGATTCCTGCCCCACGGAGCTTTACAACCTAAGTATAAGAGAAGAGACAACAGGGGGTGATAGACACACTGTGGGGGGTACAAGGAAACAATGATAAATCTTGGTCTGCTTGATCGACAGTGGTGTCAGCACACCAGCAGCCTAACTGTTGTCAAGGTTTTTATAGGCATCACAGAAAAGGAGTTTCTAGAAGGGATTTGAAGGGAGGACAATGAGGTAACTTTGCAGATGTTTATGGAGTGCGCCTCCCAGGCATGTGGGGTAACATGGGAGAAAGCACAAAGGTGCTTGTTTGAAATTTAACAAGTAGGTAATGGAGGCTGGCACCATACTGACTGGAGCTGGGAGATAATAAGTAAAGTAGGGGGCTGACTACAAAGGGCCCTGACAGTGATGCCAAGTAGCTTATGTTTGATGTGATGGAAAAGGGGGTGTCTGCAGGGGGATATAAAGAGTGGGGTCCCATGGTCCCAGCAACGTGCTAGGAAAATGGTATTTGAACGGATGTTTGTGGAGCAATATTGCATTTGTCAAGGCCAGAGAAAAGGAAGATGCAGTAATTGAGGTGCAAGATGATGAGAGCCTGGATTAGGGTTTTAGCTGTGTAGATGGATAGGAAAGGCTGTCTCTTAAAGCACGTTTTAATAGACCAATGCACAAAACAAACTGAGAATACTTTGTACAGCACACAAAATACTAACTTGTTTAGCCTAATCAAAAGAAGGCTGAGGGGAGATATGATTGCTCTCTATAAATATATCAGAGGAATAAATACTAGGGAGGGAGAGGAATTATTTAAGCTTAGTAACAATGTGGATACAAGAACTAATGGATATAAACTGGCTATCAGGAAGTTTAGACTTGAAATTAGACAAAGGTTTCTAACCATCAGAGGAGTGAAGTTCTGGAACAGTCTTCCAAGGGGAGTTGTGGGGGCAAAAGACATATCTGGCTTCAAGACTAAGCTTGATAAATTTATGGAGGGGATGGTATAATGGGATAGCCTAATTTTGGCAATTAGTTCGTCTTTGACTACTAGTGGTAAATATGCCCAATGGCTTGTGATGGGATGTTAGATGGGGGGGATGTGAGTTACTACAGAGAATTCTTTCCTGGGTGTCTGGCTAATGAGTCTTGCTCACATGCTCAGGGTTTAGCTGATCGCCATATTTGTGGTTGGGAAGGAATTTTCCTCCAGGGCAGATTGGCAGAAGCCCTGGGTTTTTTTTGCCTTCTTCTGCAGCGTGGGGCAGGGGTCACTTGCTGGAAGATTCTCTGCACCTTGAAGTCTTTAAACCATGATTTGAGGACTTCAATGGCTCAGACACAGATTTGATACAGGAGTGGGTGGGTGAGATTCTGTGGCCTGCATTGTGCAGGAGGTCAGACTAGATGATCATAATCGTCCCTTCTGACCTTAAAGTCTATGATTCTATGATTTTCAGAGCCCCTTAACTGAAAGCAAATTGCTTGGATTATTTTTCAAACTTTCCAAATGGAAAAATCTCTTAATGTTGATATGAAACCAGCTTTGCCTAAGAACTGAAATGTGCACAAGGGAACTTATGCCAGTTTGGTGCCCTAGGAGCAGAGAATAGGGACAAACTAGTTCTCATACTGGGAGAAAGACTAGATGTGGTGGAAGATAATGTGTATCTCTCACAAAAGTAATGAACTCATATGCTCAATGCTTCTGGATTTTCAGTATCCTTTGAGCGGAAAGTCATCTTGAACAGCTCAGTAAAGATGTCTGCCCAGTATAAAGCAGCAGCTGAAAAAAAGAGTGATGCTTTTGTAGGGTGACCAGACAGCAAATGTGAAAAATCAGGACAGGGGTGGAGGGCAATAGGAGCCTATATAAGAAAAAGACCCAAAAATCGGGACTGTCCCTATAAAATCAGGACATCTGGTCACCCTATGCTTTTGTATAATAAAAAAGAGACAGAAAATACAGGAGATGGCATTATATGAAACACAGGTAAGTCCTGGTAGCATTAAAGCAGGGGTCTCAAAGTCCCGGCCCGTGGGCCATCTGCAGCCTGAGAACCTCCCCACTACGGTGATTAGATCACCACACTAAAATATCAGGACACATTGGGGTGCCATCAGCCCCACCCACAGTCCACCCCCGCTCCTCCCAGTCTCCACCCCCACTCTGCCCCAGGTCCTGCTCCCTCCCCGCTCAGCCCTTCCTCATCCCCCGGCCTGCCGCATCCCTCCT
Source organism: Chrysemys picta bellii (assembly GCF_011386835.1). Taxonomy (NCBI): domain Eukaryota; kingdom Metazoa; phylum Chordata; order Testudines; family Emydidae; genus Chrysemys; species Chrysemys picta. Next base: position 94,555,325 of record NC_088794.1, on the reverse strand, counting down.
CAGTCCTCCACCCACCGCTCGCCTCCCTGCCCACTCGCCCGCCCGCCCGCCGCTCGCCTCTTCATCCCCCCTCCCGCCACTCACCCCTACGGCACTGACTTCCCCTCTGCCAGGAGGGTGCTCACTCACCCCCTGCCTCTTCCTGCTCCTGCACTGCCCTCACCCTGCCCCCATTCCACCCCCTTCCCCCAAGTCCCCACCCCTGCCCTGCCTCTTCTCCGCTTCCTCCCCTGAGCCTGCTGTGTACCCGCTCCCCGTCCCTCCTGGAAAGTGCTAAGTGCCGCCAAACAGCTGTTAGGCAGTGGGAAGTGCTGGAGAGGGGGAGGAGTGGGGATGTGGCACGCTGGGGGGAGAGGGGGAGAAGGAGGTGAGGAGGGGGGAGCTTGGCTGTAATTTTTCCCTGTGGGTGCTCCAGCCCCATAGCACCCACGGGGTCAGTGCCTCCCTCCCGCTTGCCTCCTTACCTGAATATTGGGTCAAATGCATCCCGATGGTACATTAATCGGGATGCGGGACAAAAGGTTAAATATCGGGACATCTGGTCATCCTACTCCCCACTGCGGCCACCGGAGGAGAGATGCAGGCAGACACGCTGCTGGCACTGTCTGCTGTAGGTGCTGCCCCCGCAGATCCTGTTGGCTGGGGGAGAGGGACAGAGATACCATCACTAGTCACCGGGCAGAGTCAGCCATGGAGGCAGCGTTACTTTTTTCCACAATGAATATAAACAAGTCAAAATACCAAACACAACTCTGATGCACACCTTGCTGCAATCCCGAAGGTTTCAACTGCTCAGTCACTGAGGCCAAACATCAACAAACTGACAGAACTGAAGCGTTGCCAGGTATCTGGCAAACACTAAAAACTCTCTGGCAGGCGAAGAATTGTATAAAGTTGTATGACAGTTTTATTATTTCTAAGAAATTCAAAATAAAAAATACAATATAAATGTTTTCTTTTCTGAACACCATCTTCAGTGACGTTATTGGCCTGCTGGGAGGATTTGAGGACTGGCACTCGCCCTAAGGTAAATTGAGTTAAGACCCCTGCACTACAGCATCCAGTTTTCACCACCTCAGTATAGTTATGATAGAATGGAGACTGAAAAGGCCTTGGGAATGTGAAAAAGTTAGAAATATGGCAGGACTTATATAGCCCAAAAGCCTATGGGCAGGTCTTCACTACCTGCCGGATCGGCGGGTAGAGGTCGATCTATCGGGGATCGATTTATCGCGTCTCGTCTAGACGCGGCTAAATCGATCCCTGAACGCGCTCCCTGTCGACTCCGGAACTCCAGCTCGTGAGAGGTGGAAGCGGAGTCGACAGGGGAGCGGCAGCGGTCGACTCGCCACCGTCCTCATGGCCAGGTAAGTCAACCTAAGATATGCTGACTTAAGTTGTGTATCTTAGGTCGAAACCCCCCCCACCCCCACCCCAGTGTAGACCAGGGCTAAGATTATTTAGTTAGAAAGAAGAACTGGAGGATCTCGCCACAGCTAAGGAAATAGCCTTATTGCTGGCAAGAAGATTTTGTTCCTTTTCTGTCAGGTTCAGACTTAGCCAAGATGATCCATGCATTTGTGACCTCCATAGTTGACTGTAGCTTTCTGTATCTAGGGATGAAAACACGTCCTTATAAAAGATACAATTGGTCCAGAACACAGCAACCTCTCTATTTAGCAACATAGACCACACTGAGTACATCATTCCAGTGCTCTGCTGTCCTCACTGGCTCACAATGGAATTTCTAGGTCATAGTCAAAGTTTTGGCCTTCATCTCCAAAACTCTTCAGGGGTCTGGCCCAAGTTACCCGGGGAAACATCTCATTCTGCATGGTCATGACAGTTGTGATGCCCTGGAACAATGAACTGTCAACACCAAAAATGAAAACAGAGCCAGTTGAAATTTTTCAATTTTGAAACTCTGAAGAAATTTAATTTGTAAAATTTGAAAAAATGTCAGTAAAAGTTTAGTGATTTACTAACCCCATTTTTGACTAATGATAGAGCTTTCAAAGTACAGTATGCCATTTAATACAATTTGAATTTCAAAATAAAAGGCAAATTAAAAAAAAAAGTTTTGCAAATTTCCTCCTCTCCCCCCGTCCCCCCAATCATCTGTAAGTGACACTCTTTGAGCAGGCCACAGAGCTATCTGGGCAGCTGGCCCATGAATTTGTAACTCAGTTGTGGAAGAGATCAGACTGACCATGAATTTTTGAAGCTTCAAAGCAAAATATAAAACCTATTTCTTTAAACAGTCTGCCCATAAAAAATGCACGAAGCCAAAACAAAAGGCCAGATGGTAGATAAGAAAAAAGATAACTATATCTTTATGAGTACACCTTAGAACAGTGTGAAACACTCAAGATACCACAGTGATGGGTGTGGTATAAGAACACAAGATATAGAGAAAGATTTAACTGAGGCGCACAAAGGTATGACGGATATACTGAAAATGGATCAGTCCTTTCTTTTTTCTTATGGCCATAATACCATAGGTAATGTGGAATTTGATGAAAGTAAACGTTAGGACATTTGGAACACATAAAAAGAAGTCTTACCTCAAAGTTCCCCAGGGGAATTCACTGCAGTAGGAGGCCAGCATGGTCAAATACTGTAGCCTGGATAATTTTATGATCACTGATATTTCTGATTATACAAACTAAGTTGATATAGGTAATTACATTTCACACTCAAGAATGTGAGATCCAGAGGTGTGTGTGATGGGAATGGTAAATGGAGGCAGTGCTTAAAGTGGTCTGAAAATAGTGGGGAGTCTGATGGCACCTTAAAGACTAACAGATTTATTTGGGCATAAGCTTTTGTGGGTAAAAACCTCACTTTTTCAGATGCATAGAGTGAAAGTTACAGATGCAGGCATTATATACTGACACATGGAGAGCAGGGAGTTACTTTGCAAATGGAGAACCAGTGTTGACAGGGCCAATTCAATCAGGGTGGATGTAGTCCACTCCCAATAATAGATGAGAAGGTGTCAATTCCAGGAGAGGAAAAGCTGCTTCTGTAATGAGCCAGCCACTCCCAGTCCCTATTCAAGCCCAGATTAATGGTGTTGAATTTGCAAATGAATTTTAGTTCTGCTGTTTCTCTTTGAAGTCTGTTTCTGAAGTTTTTTTGTTCAATGATAGTGACTTTTAAATCTGTAATAGAATGACCAGGGAGATTGAAGTGTTCACTTACTGGCTTATGTATGTTACCATTCCTGATGTCCGATTTGTGTCCATTTATTCTTTTGCGGAGGGACTGTCCGGTTTGGCCAATGTACATGGTAGAGGGGCATTGCTGGCACATGATGGCATATATAACATTAGTGTATGTGCAGGTGAATGAGCCCTTGATGGTGTGGCTGATGTGGTTGGGTCCTCTGATGGTGTTGCCAGAGTAGATATGGGGACAGAGTAGGCAACGAGGTTTGCTACAGGGATTGGTTCCTGGGTTGGTGTTTCTGTGGTGTGGGATGTAGTTGCTGGTGAGTATTTGCTTCAGGTTGGGGGGTTGTCTGTAAGCGAGGACTGGCCTGCCTCCCAAGGTCTGTGAGAGTGAGGGATCATTTTCCAAGATAGGTTGTAGATCGTGGATAATGCGCTGGAGAGGTTTTAGCAGGCCAGTCCTCGCTTACAGACAACCCCCCAACCTGAAGCAAATACTCACCAGCAACTACACACCCACACCTTTCATTATTTAAACTGCATGTAATAAAACAGAAAAGAGAAATGAGCCCTCCTGAAAAGGTGTGCACAGACAGAGAAGCTTTGCATGGGCCAGACATCCAGGTAGGGTAAAGGCAAACGCTCACCTCTCTCTCCTTTGCACACCAGTCCATAAAACGGAGGTGCACTTTTCCCTGGCATGTTCTTTCCGTCACTGAATTGTTTGTTTTCTGGCTAATACCGTTTAGGGGAGAGGTACTTCTCCATCTGAGATTGTCTGATAGGAGAGCACAGCAGGCTTCTTAGTAAACTCTTGTGACCCCATGGCTCCTACCAGTGTGTCAAAAGGCTCCTTACACTGCTGTGCTGTACGGAAAGCTTATGTTCAAATAAATTTGTTAGTCTCTAAGGTGCCACAAGTACTCCTGTTCTTCTTTTAGTTTGTACCTTTAAAAAGCTAAAGGCTGGTCTCTCTCTCTTTCTCTGCAGAAATATATGATACTGTTCATAAACTTCCTCTTAGGAATTGATTTTGGAGAAGTGATGTGGGGGAGAACACGTGGGGGGTCATGTGACCCTCCTCCAGATTTCTGCCAGGGTTTATACATTTTTTTCTCTTTTTTTGTGGGAAGTGGGTTCAAAATATGTGAGTGCATGTTTAAATTGTGCCCCTCCACTACCAAGGGTTATGCGTCATCTCTGTCACTGTGTAATGAGGAGGTGTGTTTGTGGGGGCGGGGGTGATTGTTCATTCTTTTTGCTCTCATAATTGGATGGTATGAGAGTTTAAACCAAGAAATGAAAACATCAGGGTTAGGATGGCATGGGTCGCTAAAAAGGTCTGTTCTCTAGGTCTTTGATTTGACTCTGGGCCCTACCAGTAATGACTGTAGGGTTTTATTGTTAATTATCCATGTAGCATGATAAATGCATATGGCATTTTACAAATCATGGTGTATATCAATTTCACTGCCCTGAAGAGTTTACACTTGAACTGAGACAAAGCAAAACATGGGGGAGACCATTAAGGAGTTGGAAGTGCAGAGGCAGATGAAGTGATCAGGGTAGGGAAAATCTATGGAAGAAATGGGTTTTTAAAAATAGAATAGCTAAGAAGTAATGGGGGGAATGTTCCAAGAATGAGAGGTAGCATTAGAGATGGTGTAAAGCTACAGGTGAGAGGTGAGGAAGGGTGTTATAGAGAGGGAAGTTTGGGAAGAGTGTTGGTTTCTTGGGCAGAGTAGGAGTAAATGAGAGTGGAGATTTAGTTGGTGGAGAGTAGCCCATAACATTAAACAAGGTGCAGTCTTTTACTAGCATGTCTAAGTGATTCAGCCTTATTACCTTAAAAACAGGATGTGGGCGAAGGAGTCAGAACTGAAATGGAGTTCGTGAGCCTAGGAAAAGGCGAGCATCGGCAATGGTAATAGAAAAGGGAGGAAGTGGATGAAGTAGCAGGACAGATGAGAAACTGTTGTCCTATTTACCAGTGTTTAAAAAAATTCCTAGGGACATTTTCTCCAAATAAACGTGGAGCAACACCCCCAGCAGTCAGAGCACTGTGTGCATAGCCAGTAATCCCTTTTTGCCTCCTGCTTGTTTAAGGCCCAAGCAGGTACTGGGGCTGCAGAGGTGCAGCCTGCGGATAGGCAGAGGCAGCTGGTCCAACCCCCTTGCCAACGATGAATGGCCATTACAGACTGCAGTCTGCCCCAGAGAAAGGGGGCTAGATGATGACTGGCAGTAGCACTGAGGCAAGGTGGGCATAGGGGTTGGGCGTTCCCCTGGGAGGGGAGACCCAGAGTGTGGGGGTACTGTGGTGGGCAGAACCCTAAGGTAAAGGGCACCAGAGTCCGTGAGGGACACGGGGGCCTGAGTCAGGAGAGACACCGGCCAACAGGAGGCGCTCCAAGGCTGGAATTGAGCTAATTCCCGGAGGACCAGCAGAAGGCGCTACGGCAGTGAGTGCTTGAACTGCTACAGGACATTTTCTTTAAATAAACCTGGAGCAACACCCCCAGCAGTCAGAGCACTATGGGCACAGCCACGAGTCCCTCTTTGCCTCCTGCTTGTCAGATTTTACCCCTTTTCCCTCCACTGTCAGGTTAATTCCCCCCTCCTTGGAGATCCTGACTCCCCACGGTTGGGGAAGGTGGGAAGGACCTGATATCAAAGGTTGTCAGACACTCCTCCTGAAAGGCATCTGTGTGTGGGCAAAGAACCTTTGTCTGGGTCAGACATCCAGGTATGGGAAAGGCAAATGCTCTCCTCTCTCCCCTTGCATATCATGCATTAAATAGAAGTTTGCCATTCCCCTGGTGTGGTCTTCCCTTCTCTGAATTGTTTATTTTCTGTCTAATGCAGTTTAGGAGAGTGGGACTTCTTCTCCATTTGAGGTTGTCTGATAGGAGAGGGCAGTGAGGCTTCTTAGTAACTTATCATAGTCCCTTGGCTCTTACCAGCCTGTAAGAGGGCTCTTCCCCTTGCTCTGCTGTGCAGCCATTTTCTTTTAGTTTATACCTTTAACATATACCATAGACTACAGTTTTCCCTTCTGTGTCCAACGAAATACTATGTATCAGATGTGTGTGTCTGTTTGGAGGAGAGGGGGTGGCATGTGGGTCATGTGCCCTGCCCCTCGTCCCCCCTGATTTCTGCATGGATTTCTATTTTTATTTTTATTTCCTCTTTTTCAGGGAGTGGTTCAAATTTGTGTCTCCCCCACTATCAATAGTTACGTGTCACCTCCGCCTAGTATTGGTAGTATACTTTGTTGAATTCCCTGTGTGACATGGAAGTTTGCCTAGGGGAATCTTTGTATTTATTTAGGATTAAAGTTGTTGACTCTTTTCACCCTCACAGATTAACAGTATAGGAAGTTTGGCAAATTAGAATGTCAAGGCTATGAAGGTACAGTTGCCAGGAACTAAGATACAAGCACTTCTGTTCTCTAGGCCATTGACTGTGGCTAGATCTTATTGTTCTCTCTATGGCTCAGCAAGCCAAGAGTATATGGAATTGCTCCATGCTGGGTGCTGTTCCTGAGACTGAGCTACCAGCCCACACTCTTTCAATCAGTATTGCTACACAGGGGTGGGTAAACTGTGGGCTGTTTTAAGCTGACCTGTGAGCTCCCGCTGTAGAGCGGGGTCTGGAGCTTGGCCTGCTCTGGCGCTCCAGCCGGGGCGCAGAGTTGGGGGCCACACCACGCGGCTCCTGGAAGCCACAGCATGGCCCCCCTCCCGCTCTTACGCGCTCCAATGGACCCCTCCGGCGCACCAATGGGAGCTGTAGGGGCGGTGCCTGCGGATGGGACAGCGGGCAGAGCTGCCTGGCCACACCTCCGCATAGGAGCTGGAGAAGGGACATGCCACTGCTTCTGGGAGACGCTAGAGGTAAGCGCCACTAGGAGCCCACACCCCTGAGCCTCTCCCCCCGTCCCAACCCTCTTCCCCAGCCCAGCTCCCCCTCCCTCTCTTCAGCCCCCTTGATCCCAGCCCAGTGCACCATCCTGAACCCCAAACCTCTCACCCCCAGGCCCACCCCAAAGCCCACACCCCCCAGCCAGAACCTGCACCCCTTCCTGCACCCTTGCCCCAGCCCTGATCCCCCTGCCGCCCTCTGAACCTCTCGGACCCAGCCCAGAGCACCCTCCTACACCCCAAACTCCTCATCCCCAGTCCCACTCCAGAGCCCACACCCCCAACCAGAGCCCTCACCCCCTCCCATATCCCAACCCCAATTTTGTGAGCATTCATGGCCCGCCATTCAATTTCTATTCCCCGATGTGGCCCTCAGGCCAAAAAGTTTGCCCACCCCTGTGCTACACTGTGCTCACTCATATTTTGGTGTCCTCACTGGCTACCAGTGTGCTCCCATTAATGATGGACTTGAGCTGTGGAGTCCATATCCAAACTTTCCTAAAGTTTGGGGAGATTTGGTCATTAAGAACTAGATTGTACCAGCCAGACATAGTCCTGAGTAGGGAAGCCACACAGTCCTAGATTGAGAAGTTGTGCCTCAGGGTTTCCCAGTTTACAAGACAGGTGCACAGCTTGCATCATACTTTGGATTGAAGCAGCCTGTTCTCTCTGGTGTACCCAGCCCCATGATCCAGGCAGCAGAGAGAGAGAGAGTGTGTGTGTGTGGGGGGGAGGGGGCTGAAGCCATTGTCCTCAGCTCCTTGAGTGCTAGGACTGTGATTATGACTGGCCCTTATGCAGGGCAAACAAAGTGGGAAGGTTCTTTCTGTCCTTTTGCTGCATACACTCATGCAAGGGTCAGTCACAGTTCAGACCTGAATGAAGCAAGCCTTTGTCAGAAACCTGTTTCATTTAGCATGATTAGCTAGTACAGTTAGAAATGTTATGTTCCAGACACCGGTGATTTTTCCATGGCGCTTGAAGCTTGATGTGCTCTTGCATGAAGTTTTCAGTGGCACAAGGTGTTCATCAACAGATGCAGGAGCTGCAGGAATCAGTGTTACACTGAGTAAGGTAAACACTGAATGAGGCAGTGCAGGGTGTCTGCATGGCACATGACTACGTCTTCCAGACGATGGAATTTCTTTTTTAAAAACCTAGGAAATGTGAGTAAAATGGTGTTAAGATAATGTTAATGTTGCATGTCTAAGCTAACAAATATCAACAAAAAGCCTGAAACGCACCAAATGCCTGAAATTCCTAGGAAATACAGATGCAACTTTTTCTCTGTTTCCATGTGCATATATTTTGTGCTACAGTCTTTACTATGTGATCATAGACTGCTTCTCAAGTATAAATGTTCAGACCTGCCATACAATACAAAAGGAGTAATTTTGTTACATGGATGGCTGTGTAGACAGCCAATAAATGTCAACTAACATTGTTGTCCCTCTTGGCCTTTATAAGCTGACCTATTATAATGTCTTTAGTATAATGTCTTCCAACCTATTTGTTTTGATTCTATATAAACCAGGCACTTACTGTGTATAAAATAGCTAAAGCACACTTGAAATGGTGTATTAACAATATTCAATAAAGGGAAAACCGAGATGTCCTTCATAGTCCTTCTTTGTTGTTGTTCTGTTAACTGTAGCCATATTACTTACTTATGGAATTGCCATTACACTAGAAAGGTACTCGGAATATCTTACTTTAAACATCCCTTTTCCTTTATTTTTTTTCTAAAGGGATGTGATTGGTTGTTCATGTGGAGCTGCAGATATAATTCCCTCTACTCCACATATCAGAAGACCCAATGTGGCAATCCTAAAATTGAAACCAGATCATTTATAGTTCTCTTCAGAATGGAATAACAAGGTTTATGCAGAGAATGGAACCCAACTACTGACATTGATATCAGTTTCTAGATGTTTCTCCTGCCTTTTATTGTTCAGACCTACAGGCTCATTCTTTTGCACTTTCACTCAAACGTATCAGTAAGGATGTGATGATTAATGCCATTTCATTTTTTAACCTGGAACCTCTCCCTTATCATGGATAGAATGGTGAGGATCACTCTCGTGCTAAGGCATTAAGATTTTTCCTTACCAAAGGTTTGTTTGAGACACACCTGCATTTTTATGTTTATCATGTGGAGATTTTAAATACCTTTGACTCTTTTTCATTAGTTTACTTTGAGCAAATAATAAATCAATTTGAGTAGAACTGATATTATTATATCATTGGTCTCTCTCTCATCATGTAAATTCGTGTGTGTGTGTGTTATAGGTTGCAAAGGTAGCCTCTGGTTAAGGTTGCCCAACACTTCCCATTATAACACCGTTTTCAGTGGCTTCTAACTTTGGTCCTAATCTTGAACTGTTTGGACTGATTTTTTTTCATGTCAGGTGTCTGCAGAAGGCTGAATTTTTAAAAAAGTTTCAGCTAAAATGGTTCAGCCATTTTTAAGAATGAGGTTAGGGAACAATATGCTATTGGTCAGTGTTCTAACAGATAAAGCATAAGTTTGGGTACTAGTTGGTGTTTGCTACAGACCAGACTAGAGAACACGATGATTGGCTTGTAAAGCACCTATCTATCTGTAGGAAAACCAGCTGCATTATTATGGGGGGATTTCAATCCGAGTGACGTACTGGAGGTCTCATGATGCCAGTGCTAAACAATCTTTGGAATTTCTAAAAATTATAGATGACAATTTGCTAATTCAAAAAGTGTTGCATCAAGCATAAAGGAATTCTGTATTATGCCCCATGTTGACAGATAATCAGGAATTGGTCACAGAACTAAAAATATCTGGTTGCTTAGATGTAAGTGATCATGGGTTGATTACATTTGCTATGTGTAAATAGAATAAAATCCCAACTAGAATATGTATAATTGGTTCTTTAAAAGGGCCAAATTTCACAAAACTGACAATAATTAGCCAAATCAGCTTGGAGGAAGTATGTAAACAAAAACATGAATTATAATTTGGAATAATTTAAGAACACTTTTACTAGATGCTCAAAGAGACACAATTCCACAATCAAGACAGAAGGCTACATTAGTTTTAAAAACAGTCTCTCTTAAAGGGGAAGTGAAAGAGCTATATTAAAAAAATTTTTTTAAAGGGAAAATAGTAGCAATGAATATAAATTAGAAGCTAGGAATTGCAGAAAACTGACAAGGGAAGCAAAAAGGATACAAGGAGAAATCTATAACCTGCAGAATTAAGGACAATAAAAAGGAAGCTTTTAAGTTTATAAGGAATAAAAGGAATCCTAACAATGGTACATTACTAGATGGAAATGCTAGAATTGTCAATAATAATGAAGAAAAAGCAGAATGTTCAATATATATTTTTGTCCTGTATTTAGGAAATAGCTACATGAGGTATTCATATTGGGTGGTGATAGTTAATGATGAAATATTTTCCATTTCAATAATAACTAAGGAGGATGTTAAACATCCGCTACTAAAGTAAATAATGAAGAGGAGTTGTCACTGATATTGCGCAATTGGGATTGGTTTGAAAAGCTGGGTGTAAGAAAACAACATATGTTTCAATATGGCCAATATAAGGTCATACATCTAGGACCAGGAATGTAGACCATATTAACAGGGTGAAGGACTCTATTCTGGGAAACAGGGAGTCTGAAAAATGCTTGAGTGTCATGATGAATAATCATTGTGGATGAGCCATCTGCTGCCTCCATTAAAATTTGTCCAACTTTGGAGAAATTATAAGCCTCAGAATAATCACACTTTCCATATGCTCAGTAGAGACTTCTTAGAGCTTTGCAGCTAAATTCTCCAAAGAGCATGCTCCGTCTCCAGGCTATAAGGGCTAAGCAGGACTTTCCTTGAAATTGCTCCTCCCAGATGCCAGGGGCTGCTGTAGTGCCAGAACTGAGAGCAGGGAGACTGTCTATTCAGTGCTTTCAGTGCACCCCCTGTAGGACCCAGTGAGTCTGCCTGCTTCAAATATAGAGGGGTGAGGAATGGTTGGGTAAGGGGGAAGAGTGGGACTGGGGAGGGGATGGAGGATAGGAGCCTGGAGGGAGAGGGACTAGAAGCTGGGAATTGAGATGGGCAGGAGCAGAGGGAGATATTAAGGGAAGATGGGGATATTATTTTTATGCAATGAGCACTATGGTTTTTCTTCAGTTTATACACTGCTGTTTTGTAACACTGCTGATGCTTTCAATACTACCAAATGTAAGGACGTTAAAACTCCTTATGTGTTCTGCTGATGTCTTTACTATACAGCATGTATTAGGGTTACCATACATCCGGATTTCCCCGGACATGTCCGGCTTTTTGGTCCCCAAATCCCCGTCCGGGGGGAATTGCCAAAAAGCCGAACATGTCCGGGGAAATAGGGATGTATGGTAACAATCTCCGAATTTGTGTGTGTGGGTCGCCCGCTGTGACATCATCTCGGTGCGACACTCGGCTCCTGCCCAGGGCATGCTGGGGGCTGTAGTCCGGCCAGGCCTCACGCTCCAGGGAGAGCCGGGAGAGGGGAGCGGCCGAGAACTACAACTCCCAGCGGCCCCTGCGACGCGACCAACCTGCCCCTGTGAGGCAGCAAGCCGTCGGGGGTGGGGGGGCGCGGGCCCCTGTCCTTTGGGTGCGGGGTGTCTCTGGGCGCCGCTCGGCAGCCAGCGCTGGGCTGGGGGGCGCCCCCGGGGGGGGTTGTGGACGCCAGCGCATTGCGGAGAGCTGGCACTGTCCGGATTTGCATCCCCCTGGGGCTGGAGCTGCGCCCCCGGCCCCGGGCACCAGTCACGTAGGGTTACCATATGTCCGTTTTTTCCCGGACACGTCCGGCTTTTCGGCAATCAAACCCCCGTCTGGGGGGAATTGCCAAAAAGTCGAACATGTCCGGGAAAAATACCGGCTGGGCACTTCCCCTCCCGCGGCTGCTGTGCTCCTCCCCTCTCAGACTTCGGCTCTGTTTAAGAGCCAAGCTGCCCGAGCCAGCGCTACCGGCTTCGGGCAGCCCCCGTGTCTCCGGACCCCAAGCCGCCGGCCGGGCACTTCCCTTCCTGGGCTCCAGCTGCTCTGCTCCGGCGGCACAAGGTCCGGAGGCACGGGGGCTGCCCGAAGCCGGTAGCGCTGGCTCGGGCAGCTTGGCTCTTAAACAGAGCCGAAGTCTGAGTCAGGGGAGGAGTAGAGCAGCTGGAGCCGGGGAGGAGAAGTGCCCGGCTGGCGGCTGGGGTCCGGAGGCAAGGGGGCTGCCGAAGCCGGAGCGCTCGGGCAGCTTGGCTCTTAAACAGAGCCGAAGAGTCAGGGGAGGAGCACAGCAGCTGGAGCCTGGGAGGCTGGGGGCGCAGGGTCCGGAGGCAAGGGGGGCTGCCCGAAGCCCGAGCGCTACCGGCTTCATGGTTTGCCGGGCAGCCTCCAGACCCTGCGCCCCCAGCTGGGCGCTTCCCCTCCCAGGCTCCAGCTGTGCTGGGGAAGCGCCGGCCGGGGGCACAGGGTCTGGAGGCTGCCCGGCAAACTGTGAAGCTGGTAGCGCTCGGGCAGCCCTTTTCGCGTGGCTGGGAGGGAGGAGGGGGAGTTAGGGCGGGGACTTTGGGGAATGGGCGGAGTTGGGGCGGGGCCGGGGTTGGGAAATGGGCGGGGCCAGGGCCCCGTGGAGTGTCCTCTTTTTGTATTTTTTAAATATGGTAACCCTAGTTGCTGTACACCAAAGATCACAAAAGATTCAGGTTGCTCCCGGTCCCAAGAGACCAGTCACTTACCCCAGGTCAATCTGTACCTCAAATCTCACATCAAAGACAACACTTATAGCCAGACCAATAGAAAACTAACTAAGGATTTATTAACTAAGAAACAAAATGAGCAAATTATTACAAGGCGAAAGCAAAGCAAACTTCTATACACCAATGAGTTACAGTTTGTGCGTGGTACTAAAAGGTGACAGAGTTGTAGTAATCTGTCAGCTCTTGGACTCATTGTGGATCGTTCTCTGGAAACATCCACTCAATGTGCAGCAGCGGTCAAAAAAGCGAACAGAATGTCGGGAATCATTAGGAAAGGGATGGAGAACAAGATAGAAAATATCATGTTGCCTCTATATAAATCCATGGTACACCCACATCTTGAATACTGCGTGCAGATCTGGTCGCCCCATCTTCAAAAAGATATATTGGAATTGGAAGAAGTACAGAGAAGGGCAACAAAAATGACATGGAACAGCTTCCATGTGAGGAGAGATTAATAAGACTGGGACTTTTCAACTTGGAAAAGAGACAACTAAGGGGGGATATGATTGAGGTCTATAAAATCGTGACTGGTGTGGAGAAAGTAAATAAGGAAGTGTTATTTCCTCCTCATAACACAAGAACTGGGGTCACCAAATGAAATTAATAGGCAGCAGGTTTAAAACAAACAAAAGGAAGTATTTCTTCACATAATGCTCAGTCAACCTGTGGAACTCTTTGCCAGAGGATGTTGTAAAGGCCAAGACTATAACAGCATTCAAAAAAGAACTAGACAAGTTCATGGAGGACAAGACCATCAATGGCTATTAGCCAGGATGGGCAGGGATACAAAACCAAAACCAAGTTCTGAATGTCTTTTAGGACTGACCCATGTTGACCTTGGGGATCTCTGCTTCTGTTTCGAAGCTCTGACCTTATGAGAGTCCAAACAGCAAAAGAGATGCAAATTTCTCTTGTTCACATTCTTTATTTCCTCCTTCCAGAATTCAAGCTGATGGGATGGGCCCTTTTGCACAAGGCCTCTTTATGAGCGCAAAGGCACAATTAACGAAGTCTTTGTACTGTGATGTTCCACAATAGCCCATTTTAGTTTTGACAGCCTTCTTAATGAGCAGCAGCCGATCCCTTCAGGAAGATTGACAGTTTCAGGGCATTTTTTTACCGATATAAATCAAAAACTTAAATATTACCTCACAGCATGCGATGATGCTGTTCCAAGTGAGATTAGTGCAGGTAGCAACTTGCAAGCATTTCATAACGTCGAATCACTAAACCCATTATTATAAGTTGAATACGCATCACAGCCAGATTGAAACAGGCCGGTTTCCAGCTATGAATTTGTCAGGGCTCAGCTGTGGCAAGAGCTGGCACCTGGTTTGCCAGCATCACCAGTCTAGAGCCCTGGCATGGAGTGCAGGGTCATTTGTGGAATTTCCTAGCTCCTCATTTCTTTGCTGAGTCAAGGTAAAATCAGCCAGAACGCCGAGCGTTTCAGCCCAAGAAGCACTTGCTAGTTCAGCCAGTGCTGACCTCATCCCCGCTGGTGCAAATGGCCAGCAGAGCTGATGCTAGGGAAACCCTCATTTGCAGACTTACTCTGACATGAGCTGAGTTGGGCCCTTCCAGGAGATGGACTGTCAGCAGGGCTCTTCCCACTGGAATCCATTTCACGGGAACAACCCTCAACCTGGGAAGGAACTCACATGCAATGCTTCCTCCTGCAACCAGGGGGCAACAGATCCCTCCCCATCCCTTTCACCTGTCAGCAGCACCAGCGGAAGGAGCTATATTTGCAAAGCATCCCAGCTCTGAGGATTTAAGAGAGAGGGACGTACCACTCCAGATCCCCCCGCTCCCTTTGGGACAGATCATTCTGCCTTCTGACTCCCTGCCCCCGGCCTTAATGCCTGTACCTGGAGGTCATCATTTTTAAGGCCAGAGCGACTTTTAACTAACCTAGTCTGACCTCCTCTATACAGGCTGGAGAATTCCACCTAGTTATCTGCATGGAGCCCAATAATTTGGGTTTGACGTTTGTTGTCTGTCTTGTGCATTTCTACCCATCGAGCAGCCCTCCGGCGCCTCGTATCCGTGTGATTTTTAGTGTATTTCTTAGCGCCCCGGATCCTGGAATAAAGAGATCTCTGCTTCCTTGCAGGAAGAAGTCAGTTTCTGGCCCTCGTGCTTGCAGAGAACAGCTTGGAAATGTGAGGCCAGTGCATGCTAACGGCTCACCAACCAGAAGGCAATGAAAAAGAGCCCAATTTAAAACAAAATCTTGGTTTTTTTTAAGCCAATCTCATGATTTTTAGGGGCCTGGTTCATGATTTTTGAATGCTTGAAGTTAGCACCTACTATGCAGCCCGAGCACCTGCGCACAGGGTCTGGGCTGCGCTCAAGGCCTGGGGGGCAGGAGCTGTGGGGGGTTGCTTTGGGGGGCCTCACAGGCCCAGAGTGGCCCAGGGGATTAGCGGGGGGCCTGGCACCGGCAGCAGGAAGTGGAACGACTTGGCCCCAGCCCGCTGTGCTCCCCCCGCCCCAGCAGTGTCACTCGGGGGCTTAGAGGAAAGGGTCCACCCCTCACCCCGCACTCACTGGCTGCGGGAAGTGGAGTGACCCAGCCCCAGCCCGCTCTGCTTCCCCCGCCCCAGCCCTGGCTGTTTCGCTCGGGTGGGGGGCGTTGGCAAAAGGACCGCCCCCCGCACTCACTGGCAGTGGGAAGCGGAGCGACGCGGCTGGGAGCTGGCAGAGTGGAGCGGGCTGGGGCCGGGTTGCTCCACTTCCCGCCACTGCCTGTGAATGCGGGGTCGCTGCGGGAAGAGGTGGGATGGGGATGGGCCAGGGGCATGCCAGGGGTGGAGCAGGGGGGAAGACTAATAGGCGTGGCGGAGGGCGTTGTCCCGGGCCCCACCCCACCCCTAGGGATGGCCCTGCCCCTTGCAGTGGGCACAGCCCATGGGGGGGCCAGCCAGGGGATAGGGCTGGCTGCCGGAGCTGGTGCTGCCACATATGCAGCACGCAGCTGCCTAGGGCACTATGAAATCTGGGGCAATTTGGTGCCCCAAATTTCATGGTGCCCTACGCAGCTGCATATTCTGTGTATGGCTAGGGATGGCCCTGACCATAACCTCAGCTGGACAAATTCCACAGCGGGCGTCGTGTCCCAGCTGGAATGTGATACTCATCCCACCGCTCACACCAGTGTAATTATTACAGCTGCTCAGCGCCGGGGTACACCAGAGCTCCCCCTGCTGGACACTCACTAGGCTATTCACTGGGTCCCACCACATTAAACCCATGTGCTGTAAGCTTCCTTTTGTCTGAGTCGGATGCTGCATTCTGTCTCTCCTTGGGCTTTCTGGAACATTTTGTGGACAAGACTCTAGCTGTTACCTCTTCATGGACATGGGACTATGTGACCCAGCTGCCCTAGGTCCCCAGAACCTATCCTGACTCCCCCAGACCGCTTAATATGTTAAGCATATCCTTTCTCCCGGAGCTCCAACCTTCTGGGTGCGCTGGGTTTACAGCTCACCTCTTCGGGGACACCTGATAGTGAAAGCAAACAAGCACACAGGACTGGCAAAGGTTTCTAAACATAGTTACTCTTTACTTTACAAAGCACAGGAGATATGCAGATCCAGACCGAAAAACCAACACAGTCATCTACAGCTGAGGCAGGGAAACACTTTACTCACCCCTTTGGTGCATGCTCTGGTCTTGGGTGGGAGTCCTCTGCTGTATCCGGGGACCTTCTCCTGCAGTTCCTGGACTCTCACCTCCAATCCCCTTTGCAGATAACCCCCTATATCAGCCTTTTCAGGGGCTCAAAGTCCCCCATCAGGGGATCCGTGGCTTAGTTACCTCTGCACCTAGAGTTCAGATTTGAAAAACCTGGTTTGCCCTCGGTAGCAGCCATCTCTTTGTCAGAAGGTGCTCCATTTGAACAGATGATCATCCAAGTCTAATGACCCTCCATTGTAAACCCTGTAGTGCCACTGCCTCTTGGGAATATTAGTCCAAGATGGAGGTAAAACCCATCAGCAAGTCACAGACCAGTCTTACAATCAAAGTGGGGTTTGTAGCCTATTGAAGATACATACAGAGAGCGCATCATATCACATGCAATTCATACAGATTCCCCAAATTGCCATACAGATACTGAAGGCTCATAACCACTCAGGCATATGCCTAAAGCGAAGGGGTATTTCACTACAGCTGGTGGAAGGTCACCTGTACAAGGTATTAGGCTCCATGCAGGAATAACTGGGTACAATTCTGTGGCCTGGGTCATACAGGGGGTCAGAAATAGGACGGTCCAACCTTTTCAGTGATGTGGGCTCAGTTGTGGCCCCAGACAGAAACAAAATGGCGTCTTCCATAGATGTGGTGTGACCTCAAATGTGAGGTCATGCCACGAGGATGCCATTTTGTAGACCAGGTCGGCTGTGGGATGGAGTCATTCAGGGGCCAGACAAAATCATCCAGCGGGCCAGATCCAGCCCACAGGCCAGCAGCTATAGAGAAGCCCTCCCAATTGACAGACGAGAATAACCGCACCTTTTCCTGTGCCCAATTGGCTCGTAGTGTGACCAGATGTCCTGGTTTTATAGGAACAGTCCCGCTATTGGGGGCTTTCTCTTTTATAGGCACCTACTACTCCGCCCCCCATCTCGATTTTTCACACATGCTATTGGGTCACTATGTGGGACTCAAAGACCATGGAAGCTGTAGCAGTTAAACCAACTAAAAATGACTTGTGGTGAGACCCAGCAAACTGACAGTCAAATGGGGCAAACTGCCTGTCACCCCAGGAAATCCAGAACAACTAGATTTCTCCCCAAACCCTAACTTGTCTACCTTGTGAATCAGACCTACAGTTCCCTATATGGGCATAGTTTGCCTTGTTTCGCTAATGGAATGACTCATATCTAGCCTTGGCCGAATTTGATTTTTATGTATTTTTTATAATTTCAAGTGGTACTCCAGCATTTATGCATTTTTTTAGATTTTTATCGATTTACACTTTCACCATTGTGGGAAATTATGGGAGGCCGGTGAGACAACAATTCCTTAATGACAGTAGCCATTGGGGTTCAAAAAAGTTAAAGCGTTATAACCATTAAGACACAAATTGTCACCATCACACATCAAAATATACCCAGTGAATTTCCCTCCATCAAACTCTAATATGTTCTCAAGCAGGATCTTTTCTTATTTTACCTAATTTCGATCATTATGGATGGAAATTGGTTTGTGCGTGTGGGGTAAAAGCAACGTTTACCAGTAAAAATCTACTCCTTCAAGCCGCCTCATATCCCATGATAAGCCCTGAAAGATTTGAAGGGGAAGGGATTAGATACAAATCAGAGACTGTGGGGACTAAGAACTATAAAGGAATGTTTGTTTGTTTGTCTAAATAATGGTTGCACTATAGAAGTGCTCTGAATTGTATGGCACCAGAAGGAAAAAGAATCTGACATTGGGAACTCCTGGGTCATCATGAAAGATAGTAGCACCGAACCAGGTCTGACTCTGGAATATTAAGAGAAATTGCTTAAAGGGCAGAGAGGAGACCCAGTTAAGACTAATAGTGAAATATACAATCCATGAAATGCATTAAAGCCTCGGACTAAAAGCAGCAGTTATCTGTTATAAATGGGCACCATTAGGGTTACCGTACGTCCGGATTTTCCTGGACATGTCCGGCTTTTTGGGCGTCAGATCCCCGTCCGGGGGGAAATCCCAAAAAGCCGAACATGTCCGGGAAAATAGGGAGGGGCCGGCGCCGCTGGGGGCTGGGCCGGGGGCTGGGCCGGGGGTGGCGGTGCTGGGCCTGGGGTGCTCGGCCGGGGGCTGGCCCGGGGCCCGGGGGTGCGGGGCCGGGCCCGGCGGTGCAGGGCTGGCAGTGCTGGGCCAGGGCCGGGGCCGGTGGTGCTGGGCCGGGGGTGCTCGGCCGGGGGCTGGCCCGGGCCCCGGCGGTGCGGGGCCGGCAGTGCTGGGCCCAGGGCCAGGCCAGGGGCCGGCGGTCCTGGGCCGGGGGCTGGGGCCGGGCCGGGGGCCGGGGCCGGGCTGGGGGCCGGCGGTGCTGGGCCGGGGGCTGGGGCCGGGCCGGGGGCCGGCGGTGCTGACCTGGGGATGCTCGGCCGGGGGCTGGCCCAAGGCCGGCACCCCAGGGCCCGAGCTGAGCCAGGCTGGAGACACTGGGGCTGGGACCGGGGCTGGCCGCCGGAGGGAGCCGCTTGGTGGTGGTGGTGGTGGGGGGCAGACTGGGCCGTGCCTCCCCCCCCCCCCCCCCAGCTTACCTGCTTCAGGCTTCCCGCAAATCAAATGTTCGTGGGAAACAGGGGAGGGGGCGGAGTTGGGGCGGGGACTTTGGGGAAGGGGTGGAGTTTGGGCGGGGGCGTGGGCGGGGCTGGGGGCAGGGCCAGGGCCCTGTGGAGTGTCCTCTTTTTGGACACTCAAAATATGGTAACCCTAGCATGTATGTCCCCCACATCATTATACCGAGAGGCATCTGGACAAGATACAGCAAGAATCTAGTTACTCTGATCCCAAAGTTAAGTTAATGTGCTGTGACAACTGCCTATTACAGTAGAACCTCAGAGTTACGAACACCTCGGCCATGGAGATTGTTCGTAACTCTGAAATGTTCGTAACTCTGAACAAAAAGTTATGTTTGTTCTTTCAAAAGTTTACAACTGAACATTGACTTAATACAGCTTTGAAAGTATACTCTGCAAAAGAAAAATGCTGCTTGCCCTTTTTTCAGTAGTTTACATTACCACAGTTCTGTACTGTATTTGCTTTATTTATTTATTTTTTTGTTGGTCTCTGCCTGATTGTTGAAAGCTGACAGGTTTTAAAATTGAGAAACTAAATAGGTGAAATGATGTGCAGCCTGTGAGTGAATCTTTTCATTACTCTCCTTTGGAACATACACAAAGGAGAGAAAATGTTACATGATGGTGTATTTGATCACTCCAAACTTTTACAGAGTGATATGAGCGCCAGTGAATTTGTCCCTATGACTCCATTTCCTCCTTCTTTCTTTTTAATCACACTGTAACCTTAGAGAACAATATAATTCATAGTGGCTCTGACTGCAAGAAGCATAAAATATAGCAGATTTCTGCAAAAAGACAATTTGCACATTCCCACTTCTAGCAGAAATGGCCTTATTGTCATGTGTATGCAAGAAAGGGAATAAAAGAGATTAATGCTCAGGATTCAGTGCTCAGTGTGGTGTCCTGTCCTTTGGAATACATCTCGGTCACAATGAGACATCTTGGGCTTTTGGCATAGGTGCTAGAACTAAGGTTTCTGGGGGTGCTGCCACTCCCCCTGGCTTCCATCATATACTACAGGGTTTACAGTTTGGTTCAATGACTCTCAGTGCCCCCACTATATAAATTGTTCCAGCACCCCAACTTTTGGTGAGACCCCACTAGTTCAATATATCAGGCCTGATTTCATCTCAGGGTAAGTCTACACTACAAAATTAAGTTGACTTAAGTTACGTCAACATACAGCCACTACAGTAATTAAATCACTTTTATGTGTCCACACTACGCTCCTTGTGTCAGGGGTGCATCTCCTCACTTACCAGCACTTGCATCGATGCAGAGAGCACTGCACCGTGGGTAGCTATACCACTATGCAACTTACCATCATCTAGCACAGGGTGTTTTGGGAAGGGTTTGCAATGCCTCATAGGGGCAAATGAGTAATACAGTGGTGACTGGGAACATGATTTCAATTACCCATAATTCAGTTTTCTCCATTCCATAGTTTTATCTGCATCCCATAATGTTTTGTGCCTCATTTCAAAAGCCTCGCAAACCCACACATCTGCCATCTGTGTGAGAAGCAAGGACCCTGCACAGCTCTGACCTTTTGTGATGAGCGCAGCATTTGCAGAGCCACCAGAGTAGTTGCAGGGAACATCTGTGCATTGTAGCCCTGCTGGGACATAGGAAGAAACAATTCAAGGTTGTTGGTGGCATTCACAGAGCAGCTGCAGATGGTGGAGCGTTGATTGTGAGCCTGAGAAACACGCACTGTCTGGTGGGATCACATCGTTATGCCAGTATGGGATTGATGAGCAGTGACTGCAGAACTTTCTGATGGTCAAGACCATGTTCCTTAGGGTTACCATACGTCCGGTTTTTCCCGGACATGTCCGGCTTTTTGGTAATCAAACTCCTGTCCGGGGGGAATTGCCAAAAAGCCGAACGTGTCCGGGAAAATACCGGCCAGGCACTTCCCCTCCCACGGCTGCTCTGCTCCTCCCCTGACTCTTCGGCTCAGTTTAAGAGCTGAGTGCTACCGGCTTTGGGCAGCCCCCTTGCCTCCGGACCCTGCGCCGCCGGAGCAGAGCAGCTGGAGCTCGGGAGGGGAAGTGCCCGGCCGGCGGTTCGGGGTCCGGAGGCAAGTGGGCTGCCCGAAGCTGGAGCGCTCGGGCAGCTCAGCTCTTAAACAGAGCCGAAGAGTCAGGGGAGGAGCACAGCAGCCGGAGTCCGGGAGGGGAAGTGCCCAGCCGGGGGCGCAGGGTCCGGAGGCATGGGGGCTGCCCAAAGCCTGAGCGCTCCGGCTTCGGGCAGCCCTTTTGCCTCCGGACCCCAGCTGCCGGCCGGGCACTTCCCCTCCCGGGCTCCAGCTGCTCTGCTCCGGCGGCGCAGGGTCCGGAGGCATGGGGGCTGTCCGAAGCCCGAGCACTACCGGCTTCACGGTTTGCCGGGCAGCCTCCAGACCCTGCGCCCCTGACTGGGCGCTTCCCCTCCCGGGCTCCAGCTGTGCTGGGGAAGCGCCGCCAGGGGCGCAGGGTCTGGAGGCTGCCCGGCAAACCGTGAAGCCGGTAGCGCTCGGGCAGCCCTTTTTGTGTGGCTGGGAAGGAGGAGGGGGAGTTAGGACGGGGACTTTGGGGAAGGGGCGGAGTTGGGGCGGGGGCGGGGGTGGGAAAGGGGCAGGGCCAGGGCCCCGTGGAGTGTCCTCTTTTTTTATTTTTTAAATATGGTAACCCTAACGTTCCTGGATGTGTGTGCAAAGCTCTCCCCAGCCCTTCAGCGCAGCGACACCAAAATGAGAGCTGCACTGACAGTGGGGAAGTGAGTGGCAATCGCTGTGTGGAAGTTTGCAGTGCCAGATTGCTACCGATCAGTTAGGAATCAATTTGGAGTTGGGAAATCCACCGTGGTGGTTGCTGTGATGTAAGTGTGCAGGCCATTAATCACATCCTGCTATGAAGGACTGTGACTCTGAACAATGTGCAGGACATAGTGGATGCTTTTGCAGCAGTGGGGTTCCTAAACTGCAGTGGGTTGATAGATGGTACGCATAGCCCTATTTTGGCACCAGACCACCTTGCCATAGAGTACATCAACAGAAAGGGTTACTTCTCTATGGTATTTCAAGCGCAGTGGATAATGGGGATGGTCAGGAAAAGTGCATGACATGTGCATCTTTAAGAACACAGGCCTGTTCAGAAAGCTGCAAGCAGGGACTTTCTTTCCAGACCAGAGGATTATCATTGCGATGTTGAAATGGTAGTAGCGATCCTGTGAGACGCAGCCTACCCCTTACTCCTCATGAAGCCGTACACCGGCCACCTCGACTTCCCCAAGGAGCACATCAACTACAGCTCAGCAGGTGCAGAATGACAGTTGAATGTGCCTTTGGCTGTTTGAAAGGCCGCTGGCACCCTCTACTAATGAGTTTAAAGTATCAGAGGGGTATCTGTGTTAGTCTGGATCCACAAAAAGTTTCATTTGCAAATTTAACACCATTAATTTGGGCTTGAATAGGGACTGGGAGTGGCTGACTCACTACAAAAGCAATTTTCCCTCTCACCTCCTCACCAATTATTGGGAGTGGACCACACCCACCTTGACTAAATTGGCCTTCAACATTGGTTCTCCACTTGTAAGGTAACTCCCTTCTCTTCATGTGCCAATATATATTTATGCCTGTATCTGTAATTTTCGCTCCATGCATCTGAAGTGGGTTTTTTACCCACGAAAGCTTATGCCCAAATAAATCTGTTAGTCTTTAAGGTGCCCCCAGACTCCTCGTTGTTTTTTTACTCATGAGTTTAGATCTCAGTGAAAAAAATATCCCAAGAGTTATAGCTGCCTACTGTGTACTTCATAGTATCTGTGAAGCAAAGGGGGACACGTTTCTGCCAGGGTGGATGTGGAACAGCTGTCTGCTGATTTTTAGCAGCCAGATAATAGAGCTCTAAGAAGAGATCAATGGGGAGTTATATGGCTCAGGGAGGCTTTGAAATACCATTTTAATAGTGAGCCACAGTAATGTGTGTGCTATAATGTGCTGTGCCTGGCAATGTTGTTTTGCACCCTGGTATGAACCTTGTAATGTGTGTGTGGTAATATAACATTGCTATTATCTCTAAATGATGTCAGCCCCAGTCAGCATATTTTGTGAACTAATAAAGATGAATTAAGTTTCCAAAAATAGACTTTTGTTCCAAAACCATGTAATCAGACTTTTTTTTAAATAACTGAATGAAACTTCATAAATACAGGGAAAAGAACTTTTGAATGGGGAAAGAACAGTCATTTCCATTTCACAAACACATACACTGACCTGTGAGAGACACAGCTGGTGTATGTGCGGATGTGATTGTCTGTACTCTCCCCTGCGATGGAGTAGTAGGTGGAGTGCAGTGGCCCTGGATGCCACGTGGAATATAGGGTGTATATGTAGTGAGGTCCCGGAATGCAGTTCTGTATGGGCTGCAGAAGGAGGTGAGCATGGGTCTATTGAATCTGAAGGTCAACAAGAGTCCCCAGCATGTCTGTTTGCCACTTGAGAAGCGCTAGCATTTCCGGCTGCACGTCGCTCTCTTTTTCCTGTGCCTTTCTCCTCTCCGCTCCATCCCTGTCCATGCTGTCCGCGAGGGTGATCCTCCAAGCCCTGTGCTCGGTATCCAAAGCACCAGAGGCTTGCTGCATCTCTTGGAACATGTCATCCGGTATCCTCTTCCTTCTCCTCCTTATCTGGCTGAACTGCTCCACTGGTGTGGATGGAGAGACATGATACAATGCACAGAGGTTCTATTGAAAGTATTTTCACAAGATAAATGGAAACTTGGTATACTGAACTCACTCCCCTTGATCCACACAAGTTGCAAACGCTACATTCTCACTTCTCCTTGGGATTCATAGAGCACAGCAGCAGTCCCAGCATGGTGAGTACAGCCTGGGAGGTGGAGGTGGGGGTGGGTGGGAAGGGAGCGAGTTAGGACAGTAAGGGGGGGGAGGGTTAGCTCATGGGCATAAGTATATGCATATAGGGCAAAGGGCAATTGAACTGAATACTGGCTCTGTTTTCCACAGGTGGACGTGATTTTAGCTGATATCTCACTCCTGAGAGTAACAGAGACAGGAAGGGAACAGCTCCTGCAGGAGTCTGGCTGCAGACCGGGTACGTATGCTGCTAGCCTGTGTGCTGCAATGGTGCCTGCTGAAGTAATGGCTGAGTGGCATGGGAAAGTGTCCTATCACGGCAGAAGAAGTAAGGCAGCCCTCCCCAGAACCTTTCAGCAGAGGATTGCACGCTACCTCCAGGAAAGTGTACTTGAGATCTCCATGGAGGATTCACAGGACATCTGGTGCACATTAACAAACTGTTCTGCAGGCCCCCCACTGCCCAACTGTACAGAGGAATGAGAAACAGATAACAACTGTAACTCTACTGGTTGTTTCACTACCTCTTCTAGCATACGTAAAAAAGAGTAAATAAACAGTTGTGTCCCTGCAATATTAAAGCAAACTGCATACTTACCAGAGGTTCCTTCCCCTGCATCAAGCTCGCCCATGCTGGACTATAGGGACTAGCTGAACTATCCAGGAGTCAAAAACAGGTCCTGGCTTGCTGCACCACTGGATTCCCCCTGTCGCTGGTCCCCCATACTCCTCCTCCATGTCTGTTTATGGTGGGGGGCTCCAACTCCTACTCCCCTGAAGTATCCATGGGGCTCTTGGGAGGGGGGTGGGTAGGGGGATGGCTACACTGAGGCTGGCATGCAGCTCTTTGTCTGTGGCTTTGCACCAGAGCGACTGTTAGCCTCCCTTGCCTTCTGGTTTGCCTGCTGCAGCTCCTTGACTTTCACATGGCACTGCTGCAGCTCCCTCTTGTAGCCCTTCTCCTCCATGCCCCTCGCAATCTGTTCGTAGCTATCGTTGTTTCTACAGCTGAATTGGAGCTGTGCCTGCACAGCCTCTTCTCCCCAGAGACCCAGGAGATCCACCTCCTTCTGTGTACTCCAGTCAGGAGTGTGTCTGCAGTGTGGAGCTGGCATAGTCAGCTGGGTAGTTGCTAGGAGAGCTCTCTACTCTGACCAAAGAGGAAAGAGAATTTCAAAAATTATCAAGGCTTCTGAGGAGAGGGGCATTGTGACAGGCTATACCATTTTGTTCATCCCTTTTACAAGACTATGATACATTTTGTACAAAGTATGTCTTGTGAGGTATCATTGGAAGACTCATAATTCGCTGAACATTATTGAGACAAAACAGAGGAATTACCCCATATTTCCTTGTATTTGTTTCATAGGCAGCCCAGGTTTCAGTGGCTTCTACCTTATTAGTTAGAAAATTGCATTAATACAGATGCTTTCTGGCTTGCTTCCAGATCCAAAGCTATCCACAGCTTAAAGATTCTTACTTAAGAAGTCACAATTAACTTTCCCAGACTTTTGATTGCCTTTTACTTCTAACTCCTGCTTTCAAACACCCAGTGATCTGAAAAAGACAACACAACCTATATTGGTAGGTTTGCATTTCTTTTACCTCTGCTACAATATACACTGCACATGTTCTGGGGAAAATGCACATCCTATCCACAATTCAATTTCCACAACACTAGCCACATCAATTTCTACACAAGGTGTAACTGTTTCTTTTGTGCTTACAAAATCTCCATGCACCCCTAGTAAAGTGACAGCTCGACCACACAGAGCCAGGGGCACTGTCCTTCTCTCTCTTTTTACCAGATCTTTTATCTGCTATTTTGTTACCCAAAAACAAATTCAAATCTTTATTCTTTCCTGAACACCGGGTAAAGGCCATTTACTTAACATATAATTCAAAGGGCTATCCTTAGAGGGTTTTACCAGAGACCCACCCATCTGCCTGCTGATACTCTAACAGAGAATTACACAGAGAACAGAGGGAATTATGGCCTAATAGGATCCCGGATGAGCCCCCAAATTGTCAGAAAAAAACAGAGTTCTCACTATTTGTTTAGGTACAGCAAGTCAGATGCTTTATTAACTCTCACAATTGCGCAGAGGGAGAGAGCTAAGCAGGTCTCTCAACAGGTAAACAATTACAGCAAGCATTTATACCTTTTGTTACAGACAATAATGAGCAACAGTTGCATTTTGTTTATATATAGGTCATTCTGATATCTTGTTTTGCTCACTAATGTAGACTCTTAGTCTACATTCCATATTATCTACACAAGGTCGCAACAACTTCTCACACAGTTCTTTCCCACTCGCCTCACACATTCCTCGCTTCTACAAATCTCGCGTTATTAGGGTTACAGTTAGCCTAACTCTTGCTAACGAACTGTCATGCATTGCATCCCCTTCCTGTCAGTTCTTTCTCTGCTTCCACAGAGTGTTACTGAAATATGCTGTAATTTCAGGTAACACCCACAAACTGGGTTTTCAGAGACAAAGACACACTGGCCTCAGCCAGGTGTTAAAGTCATCACCTGCTTTAGCAGCCATTTTCCAGCAGGGGGAAAGGTATAAACAAGAAATTTACATTTCATCACAAAGATAATGCAAATCTCATGTCCAAAACAAACTGCTTGTTGCCTGCACCCCAGCTGGGGGTAATCCTCACAGTGGGGAAGGTGGTAGAAAAATGAGACAAAGTGGCCTCCACTTCACCTCTCCTTCTCCTCCCATCTCTCTCTACTGAAGACATCAAGGAATACCTGAAGGATGCTGAACTAAGGGGGAAGGATCTCAGGCTGAAATTTACCGCAGCTTATGTTGAGACAAACCTTTTGCTTTTAACTTCATTTAGCTAGCTAAATGTAGATATTAGATTGGTTTTTATCTTTTTACTTACTTTGTAACCAATTATGACTTTTATGTGTATATATATCTCCTCAATATATGTTCCATTCTATATGCATCCGAAGAAGTGGGCTGTAGTCCACGAAAGCTTATGCTCTAATAAATTTGTTAGTCTCTAAGGTGCCACAAGTCCTCCTGTTCTTCTTTTTATGCATCATGACTTGTAATCATTTAAAATCTTTCTGTACTTAAAACAGTAAAACAAGTTTATTATTTTAACCAGTGTGTTTGGATTAAAGTGTATAGGAAACTCTCTTTGGTACAATAAGGCTGATGCATTATCATTTTCTTTTGAAGAAATGAGGGACTTTATATGAGCTTGTACTGCACAGTGAGCGGTGTGGGCAGTACCAGACTCACATTTGTGGTGGAAAGTCTGGGGCTAGAGAACTTGCTGGCGTTGCTCGGCAGTTTAATTCATGAGGCTAGCTAGTAGCACTCAATATTGTGCAGCTGGGAGCAAGTTACATGTTGGAGACTGCATTATCTGGCCAGGAGTGGCTGATCTCATAGTAAAGCAGTGTAGAAGGCTCCCTTTGTTGGAGACCTCGGAACACAGCGGTTCAACGGTCCAGATTGTATCCTGGGGAATGTCACAGGCATATACCAGTGTACTTGGCCCCTTGGCAGCAGAGTTCCAAAAGGTGACCAGAACGGTCATGGTGGGGCATTATGGGACACCACCTGGTGGCCATTAAAGTTGATGTAAGAACTGTAGTGTCTACACTGACACGGTGTTGCCCTAACTACATGGACCTAAGCACTACGCCTTTTGCGGAGATGGAATTATTAAGTCGGAGTAATGGGCAAGTTACATTGGCAGGAGCAACATTTTAGTGTAGATGCTTACAGGGTTAGGCTGATGTAAGATGCCTGGAGTTGACCTGATTCTGTATTGTAGACCAGCCCTCAGAAACAAAGCACCCTCTAGCTTGACTAACACTGGGATTCCTCTGGAATACACTAATATGGCTGTTAAATGAATTAGAATACAGCTATGGCTGGAGCTGTTCCCTGAAAAGTTCCTCAGAGTGGTCTTGACTCAGGCCCTGATCTAAAGACAGCTGAAGTCAATGGGAGACATTCCACTAGCTTCAGTGGCCATTGGATCAGACCCATAAAGCCTATTTCACAGCGTGAGATTCCCTGTGCTTGACTGAGAGATCACTAAGGTGCTGCAATCAAAGCAGCAGTGGGCAGGAGTCGTACCATTTCATTTTGATGTCACTTGTACACCCACATTTCATCCTTTATGAAGGGGTCTTTTTCATGTCTCGTTCCTTTTAATTGTTACAAAGAGTGAAATTATATTTTTTCAAATATTTTAAAAAAGGAGAATAGCAAATGTTGGGGATTTTGGGGCCTGATTCAAAACCCATTGGGTCATTGAAAACTCTCACATTGATTTCAGTGGTCTTTCAATCAGGTCCTTGTTGAATATAGGGTGACCAGACAGCAAGTGTGAAAAATCGGGATGGGGGGGTGGGGGTAATAGGAGCCTATATAAGACAAAGCCCCAAATATTGGGACTGTCCCTATAAAATCAGGACATCTGGTCATCCTAGTTCAGGGGTTCTCAAACTAGGGGTCAGAACCCCTCAGGGGGTCACAAGGTTATTACATGGGGGGTTGCAAGCTGTCTGCCTCCATCCTAAATCCCGCTTTGCCTCCAGCATTTATAATGGTGTTAATATATATAAAAAAGTGTTTTAAATTTATAAGGGGGGGTCGCACTCAGAGGCTTGCTATGTGAAAGGGGTCACCAGTACAAAAGTTTGAGAACCACTGCTCTAGTTGAATAAGAAGTCAACAGGCTGCACAATGCAAGCATAATAGAACATGCAGTAAGGAAAAAGTTAAAAGAGACACCAAAGATTGCTGCTAATCCACTTTATCATTGCCAACTGTCTTACGCAGCCAAGAATAATACCTACAGACATCTGTAACAGGAAGGTATTATAGTGTATAGACTGTACTGCACATAAATCACACAAGAATACACATTCTTTTCTTCTAAGTTCTTATGCAAACAAAAAGCAAATTTGAACTAGAGGTGTGCAAAACTGTAAGGAGAGGCATTCTGTGTCCAGGCTTTGCCGGGTCCAATGAAACGGTACAGGTATGTTAAACTCGCTCTCTCTCTACTGCTCTTTGAATATATAAAATTTAATGTGATTTTGTTTTGCCTCCTGCAGGTTTTCTAAACAACTTAACAATTTATTCACTGTAACTTGTGTTTCAAAGATTATGAGTTCTATCTTTAGATTTTGTGATGGGAGAATGTGATAGAATTTTTAGAGGTTCCCACAGACTCAGGCATAATTTTGTAGATGATACTTTTTTATCGATATTGACAAGATACCATAATTACATTTAAAAGAAAAGCCCAAGTATATAATGTTATAGCTAGAAGTCCTCTGAACAGATTGTATCCCCTCAAAATATAATCCATGGATATAAATGCAAAATAGATATAGGGAAAAGATGTGACCTCTATGTCTTTAGCCTAGAATTTTAAAAATAATTGGTAAGAGTTACATGGCAAGAAGAAATACTTCACTAAGATATATAGACTACTTCAAACTTCATTGGATCCCACATTCTCTAATTACTAATTTCTGTTTTTCTACGTAATTTAAAAATATGCTCATGATTTTATTAACTTTTCCATTTTGTTCTCTAATCCATAATTTGCTTCTCTACATGAAGCATAGCTGGAAGACATAAAAAAAGCCTCTTATGGACAAAGCAGTCCTTTCCTTCCAGAGCCTTAAATATGATTTTTAGCAACTGTAAGCTATTAGAAATCCATTTTTACATTAATATAGGGACTCCTCTAATTCCTGAAAATGCAGATGGAATGCAAACAGATGCCTCCAAATTTTCTTTTCCACCAACAATTTTTTTATTATTGATGCTATTTAGATCTGGTGTGGGGACAGAGTTATGCTGAACAATGATGAAGCGGCAGCAACAGAGAGGTTCCCCACTACTCAGTGAAACCAGTAAGAGCTGGGCTGAGTAATGGAACCTCACAACACAGCATCACAGCAGTGGCAGTGAGTGGCCAGCTGCGATTACAGCAGCAGGAATAATTGTGGCAGAGGCAGTGGCAGAGATAATAGGAGCAGTGAAGCAGTTGCAGAGGTGGTGGTGGCAGCTCGATGCCCCCCTTCATGTGAACACACCTCTGGACTCTGGGTCTTTGTTCACCACGGACGACCAACTGTGAGTGGGGTGCCCTGGAGGGAAGGGGAGTGGTGTGTTAAAGGAACATTTGTTTGTCAGACTTTCACCCTGCGAGTTGGAAAACTGAGGCAAAGGACACTGCTCAACATACTGTGTGGGGAGGTAGTTTGATTATGATTAGGTGCTTTTGAATCATGGTTGTGGTGTTTTGCCAAATTAATGCTGAGTTCCTTTTCCCTTTTCATAAAAACTTTCTTTTGTTATACACAGACTCAGTGCTTGTGGATGGGGAACTGTTGCCTCTGAGAGGTGCTGAGGGGTGGTTAGTTTCCCAGGTTATGGGGTGGGGGGCTCACGTCAGTTCTGTTCTGTATTGTTCAGAGGAACCCCTAGATATTGAACCTGGCCCCTGTTGCTGCTGACTCCACCTGGCAGAAGAGTTGTGTGCAACTGCCTGACTATGCTGTCTACATGCTCTAGATGTGCTCCTGCCTGGAGTAGACAGGAGGTACTGGCTAGCTAGGCCTGTGCGGAGAAGAGGCTGTTCGGGCACAGCTACAGACCAGTTGTAGAAATGGGGACATCTACAAATAGATTGCACGGTGGATGCAGGCAGCGGGGTATGACAGAGATCAGCAGCAGTGCTGGGTGAAAGCCAAGGAGCTGTGTGAGGCATACCACAAGACCAGGGAGGCCAACAATCAGCATCGAGCCACAGACTGCTGCTTTTACAACGGGCTGCGCACCATACTTGGCAGAGACCCCACCAGCACCCCCTAATGCACTGTGGATACCTCTGAGGAATCCGAGACACAGGCCCCTGACAGGAAGAGTGAGGAGGCGCAGGAAGAATAGGAGGAGAAGCAGCAGCGGGGTCCAGCTCTGACACAAGCCAGGATCCATTCGAGAGTCCATCATGGACAAACAGTCTTGCCCATTGAGCACGGATGAGCCCAATGCAGGGGAAGGCACCTCAGGTAACTGTGTGCATGCGTTCTCCCTTACAGTGTTTAAATGTGACGATAGCACCCCGCCCATCCCAAGGTTAGCAGGACATCGGTATTTCCTTGTTTTTGTTTCACTCATAAGAGCAAACATAGTGATAGAACAAACAGAAATAGAATTATTAGCTGTTCCCTGCAGCGTGAGGCAGGTGGGGTGGCATATGGAGCAATTGGTTTATGCACATAGTGATGTCCCTTGTATCCTCCTGAGAGATCTCAATGAAACTTTCATGGAGATACTCTGTGATCGTCTCCCAAAGGTTTCTAGGGATGGCTGCCTAATTTCTTCCTCCGCAAAGGGACACTTTCTCAGGCCACTCCCTGATGACTTCGGTGGCATCATTACAATAAACAGTCTAGCGGCATATGGGCTGGGGCAGCTTTGGGATACCAGCACCAGCTGTGCTCTCTGTGCCGTTGTCACCCTCAGGAGTGAGATATCAGCTAAAATCACCACAGCCTGTGGAAAATGATGCCAGTATTCAGTGCCATTCCCTGTACTTGTACCCATGGAAATAGGGGGCTGAAAATGGTATTGTTTTATCCATAAATCCCTCCTCATTTACTGCCCCCTCCTTGTCCCTGATGGTGCTGTGCAGCGGTGCTCCCATGCTGAAGTGTCAATAAGTGTGTCTTATTTAAAGTAAATAAGGGAAGGGAGTTCTGAAATTTATCTTCTCTTTCGCTTACTGTTGTGACTGTAAATACAATAATACACCTGTCTGTTTTATCTGTAGCTGCTGCCGTTGTGGCTTTGAGGAGTGCCCCCCTCCTCAGCCATGGCATGCCTGACCCTAATGAAGAGGAGAAAGAAGCAGACTAGCAAGAACGTGTTCACCGAAATCCTGCAAGCCAGTGCTGCATTGGACTGTGAACAGAGGGCCTGGAGTACAGCAAACAGCCTGGACAAAGACGGATTGGCCAGGAGAAAGGCCCAGGAGTCCCAGCAGAACAAGGAGAGAGAGATGCAGCAGGACATAATGGGGCTTCTCAGGGAGCAATTCCAGATGCTGCAGACTCATGTTGATCTACAGGTCCAACAGAGCTCACTTCCCTTTGCGGTCAATGGAGAACTCTATTTCAGCAGCTCCCCACTCCCCTCAACATTCTACATGGCATCAGGGGCTGCAGCCCCACCCCTAACACTCCAAACCGGGGGACAGTAAAGAAAACCTCCGCTTCACTACACCAACCGGGGCTCTCACAGGCCAGGTATGTTAGTAGGGTTACCATTCGTCCGGATTCCCCCGGACATGTCCGGCTTTTTCGGGTTAAAAATAGTGTCCGGGGGGGAATTTGTCAATGTCCGGACTTCCCCTCCTCCCCCCCCCCATGCAGAGCATGCGCGCGGCTTACAGAGCAGCCGGTGCTCCAACAGCCAGAGCCAGAGCCCTTCCTGCACTTCCCCGCTCCTCTCTCCTGAAACTTGACACCACTCCCCCCCTCCCCCTCCCTCCCCCCGCCCTGCATTCACAGATCCCGGCTGTTCGTCTGGAGCTCGGACCCTGCTGCCCTCCCCCGCTGTCGAGCGCGCTGCTCTGCAGCACAGTAAGGGGGCCGGGGGCCAGAGAAGCGGCAGGGAGGTTCTGGGGGAGGGGGTAATCAAGAGACAGGGAGCAGGGGGGAGGGTTGGATGGGTCAGGGAGTTCGGGGGGGGGGCTGTCTGGGGGTTGGGGGTGTAAGGTTTTGGGCAGTCAGGGTACAGGTGGGGGGGGTTTCAGGAGGGGGCAGTTAGGGGACAAGGAGCGGGGGGGGGGTTTGGGGAGTTCTGGGGGGGGCTGTCTGGGGGTTGGGGGTGTAAGGTTTTGGGCAGTCAGGGTACAGGTGGGGGGGGTCTCAGGAGGTGGCAGTTAGGGGACAAGGAACAGGGAGGTTTAGGTAGGGGGTGGGGTTCTGGAGTACAGTTAGGAGCAGGGGTCCCAGGAGGGGGCAGTCAGGGGACAAGGAGCGGGGGGGGGGGTGGGGGAGGGGAGTTCGGGGGGGGCTTTCGGGGGGAGGGTGGATAAGGTTTTGGGCAGTCAGGGTACAGGTAGGGGGTAGGGTCCTGGGGGGCAGTTAGGGAGAGGGGTCTTAGGAAGGGGCAGTTAGGGGATAAGGAACAGGGAGGCTTAGGTAGGGGGTGGGGTTCTGGAGGGCAGTTAGGAGCAGGGGTCCCAGGAGGCGGGGGACAGGGAGCAGAGGGGTTTAGATGGGTCAGGAGTTCTGGGGGGGGGCTGTCAGGGGGTGGGGGTGTGGATAAGGGTTGGGGCAGTCAGGGGACAGGTAGGGGGTAGGGTCCTAGGGGGCCAGTTAGGATGTGGGGAAGGTCTCAGGAGGAGGCAGTCAGGGGACAAGAGGCAGGGAGGCTTAGGGAGGGGGTGGAGTCCTGGGGGGGCAGTCAGGGGACAAGGAGTGGGGGGGAGGGTTGGGGGTTCTGAGGGGGCAGGAAGTGGGAGGGAGTGGAAGGGGCAGGGGCGGGGCTAGGACAGGATGGGGCGGGGCTAGGACAGGATGGGGCGGGGCTCCTCCCGTCCTCTTTTTTGATTGTTGAAATATGGTAACCCTAATGTTAGGCAGCATGGATTGAAATAGATATGAAAGTTTTGTACTGTTCTAATTGTAGAGTTCTGTGAATTTATTTTATAACTTTGTTTTTTAATTGCACATTATTTTTTGCATTGTTTTGGATATGCAATACATTTTTATTTTTTTGAAATAAATTAATCTTTATTACTTCATAACATACTGCAGAATGCCTAGTGCTATTCAAAGCACCCTCTACTTGTAATTGTACAGGTCCACAGAACTCATATGTTGAGTATCAAACACAGTGTAACAATTATAAATGTACAGGGAGCACCTCATAATTCATAGGTTCACTAAAAGACAGTGATATTCATAAATGTACAGCAAGCACTACACAATTCCTAGCAACACCCAACGCCCTTCAGGGCCAGGTAGAACACAGTCCAGCATGGCACATTACTGTGCGGACCACTAAAGTGCTCTTCCAAGGCCTCGCTCAGGCGCTACTTCTACGTGGAACTCTTCCAATGGCCCTTTGATCTGTTCAAAGCCAGCAGACAGCTGCTCCACCTCCACCCTGGCAGCAACTTTTCACCCTTTGCTTCACAGATATTATGCAGGACACAAGAGGCAGCTATAACCAGGGCCATCCTTACCCATATGCAAACTACACAGCTGCGTAGGGCACCAGGAAATTTGGGGCAGCTGCATGCTGCTCCAGCGGCCAGCCCGATCCTCCAGCTGGCTGAGCCGACCAGGAAAGCTGCCCCCGCTCCTGCCCCGCCCCATCCCCACCCTGCTTCTTCCTGCCCCCACTCCACCCCTTCCCCTCCCCTCCCCTCCCCCACCTCACCCCTTTCCCAAAGCCCCTGCTCCGCCCCCGCCCCACCTGTTCCCACCCCTGCTCCACATTCCGGGGGACCGCAGCATGGGTCAGGCACGCCCTGCACTCACCGGGTGGGGGGAAGTGGAGCAACCTGGCCCCAGCTCACTCTGCTCCGCTGGCTCCCAACTGCGCTGCCAGTGAGTGCTGGGGGGGTGGTTCCCCTCTGACCCCCAAGTCCCAAGGCTGGGAGCCAGGGGAACAGAGTGGAGTGGGCTGGGTCTGGGTCACTCCATTTCCCACCGCCCGGTGAGTGCGGGTTGGGCCCGCCCTGCAATCACTGGGTGGCAGGAAGTGAAGTGACCCGGCCCCAACCTGCTCTGTCAGCTCATGCTGGTGGGCAGTTTCCCCCCTGCCCTCCAAGCCCTAAGCCTTCTCCTGTCCCCCACAGACCTTGGGCACAACCCCCCACTCTGCGGAGGCCTCGGGACCCCCCCTCCCCGCATCCCCTCCCCTTGTGGGGGGGGGGCTGCGTAGGGCACCTCAATGTCTAGGGATGGCCCTGGCTATAACCATTGGGATATTTTTCTCACTGAGATCTAATCTAGTGAGTAAATGGTGCCAGCATCCCTTCAATCTCCCCAAAGCAGATTCAGTTGTCATTCTGCCCCTGTGAAGCCGCTAGTCGAATCCTTGAGTTGTCAAGATAGCCAGTGTACTGTTTTATGAGTCAGGAGAGCAAGTAGCTTGGGTCCCTCAGGATCACCACCAGCATTTCAGTATCACCAAAGGTAATCCGCCAGTCAGAAAAAATTGTCCCCACTTGCAGTTTCCTGAAAAGACTTATGTTCTTAAAGCTGTGAGCGTCATGCACTTTCCTTGACCAGACAACGTTGATACCAGTGAAGCATCCCTGGTGTGCTCCACCCACCGTTGCATAACCATGGAAAAGTAGCTCTTTGTGCTGATTTACCCTCTGACAAGGTGGGATGGTGCCAAAATAGGGATGTGCAGATCATTTATCGCTTTACTGCAGTTTGGAAACCACTTAGCCGCAAATCCATCGACATTGTCCTGCACATTGCAGAGAGTCACAGTCCTGTATAGTAAGATACAATTCATGGCCTTGCACAGTTGCATGACAATGGCCCTCCACGGTGGCTTTTCCAACACCAAAATGATTTTCCAATGACTGGCAGCAGTGCGGCGCTGGAAGCAGCCACTGTGTGATCACCACTCACTTCTCCGCTGTGAGCGCAGCTCTCGTTCTGCTGTCCCCATGCTGGAGGACAGGGGCGAGGTCAGCACACAGATCCAGGAATGTGGCCTTGTGCTTCCTAAAGTCCTGCAGCCACTGCTCATCATCCCAAACCTGCATTACAAAATGATCCCACCAGTTAATATTTCCTTCTCAGGCTCAGAAATGTTGCTCCCCCATCTGCAGCTGCTCTGTGAATAACCTTGAATTGTTTTTTGCTATGTTGATTAGCAAACTATCATCACAGAAATTGTCATGTCCCCCGTTGTTGTGGTACTTCCTGCGGTAGTTCCTGCGGCTCTGCAAATACTGGAGGATCATTTGTCCTCTGCTTGCAACGTTCTTGACAATAGTGCATGTCCGAGACCAATACAGGTTTGAATGAGGATCAAGTGGAAGGAGGAAAATTGAGACAGAGGCAGATTGCAATTCAAAAACAGGTGGCCGTTTATTAATGGGGAAAAAAATCACAACTTGGGCTGGGGAGGAGCACTTTTACCAACCAACAATACAAATTCAAACAAGTAACCAACCAACCAGAAATATCACCAGAGCAGTAATATAAAACAAGCTATATACATTTAACAACAAGGAATCTACAACCAACTATTTACCAAAAACCAGAACAAGCATACAAAACTGAATAAACTGTAACAATTTGCCCTCTATACACTGTACAAGAGATTTGGTACCAAGTAATAAAGAAAAAAGGCCTAACCAACAGAATATCTACAAAAATTAATACATGCATACCACACTCCAGGCGCAGCTGATCAGCAGTACAGACACCAAGAACATGATGAGATGGAACCCGAAATTACACTACACAAGCTAGCTAAATCCAGAGGAGATCCTGGCTGAAAGGGTGATCAGGCCTTCCAGCTAACACACGGACACTCCTGCTGATTTAGACCAGAGACATAGTTTTGATCGAAGACCCTTGCACGTGCTAGCATCTAATTGGTTCCCCGCTCCTGCACCAACCAGGCTCCGAGCTGGTGCCCTCTATGCAACAGGCACTGCACAAGGCACACTAGGCTTATGCACACGGCCCGCTGGAATTGTAGCACACGGTACCAATGTGACCTACAATTGACCAGGCAGAAGGTTCGAGAATGGTCACACGGCCCCAATGTGTTGCACATGACACCAAGGCGCTGCACACAGCACCAAGGCGCTGCACACGACACCGATGTGACCTTCTGACCGACAATTGGCCATCCGGACGCCATGACAGAGCATAGGGCTACGACAGTGCAGAGCTGTGTGGGCTCATGATTTTGTCAGAAATGGCTGACAGCACATATGTTTATGAGATTTTTTAAAAGAGGTGCAAAAATTATGGGATAGGGATGGCATTACGGGATGCAGAAAGTTGCATGTTGGGAACTTGCTCCCTTGCTCCCAGCCCCTCCTGTGTGACTCATGTGTGCCCCACAACACACTGGGAAAATTCTCTAGAAGGGCTTACACCAGAGAATGGTGCATGGTACACTCAGGTATCTATCCCTGGTGCACCACACTTTGCTTTGACACAAGCATTCCTGGTGAGCACGTGAAGTGCCAAGTAGCCAAATATGCACGCACATGAACGATATACTAACTGCAGCAATTATACCCTGACTGACTTGTGTTGACCACAGTTTGTAGTGTAGACATGGTTAAAAATCATCGGTGTATGTGGAACTTTCCAGCACTGCATGGACTATACAGCAGCCATTCTTTTTAGGTGACAGATCTGAGGAACTGTCCCAGATTGAGGTATCATTAGAGGAGCTTTTGGAACAAATTGATAAATTAAACAGCAATAAGTCATCAGGATGAGATGGTATTCACCCAAAAGTTCTGAAGAAACTCAAATGTGAAATTGCAGAAGTACTAACTGTAGTCTGTAACCTATCATTTAAATCAGCTTCTGTATCACATGCCTGGAGGATAATGTGACACCAATTTTTAAAAAGGGCTCTAGAGGTGATCCTGGCAATTACAGGCCTGTAAGCCTGACTTAGTATTGGGCAAACTGGTTGAAACTATAATAAAGAACAATATTGTCAAACATATAGATGAACATAATTTGTTGAAGAAGAGTCAACATGGTTTTAGTAAAGGGAAATCATGCCTCACCAATCTACCAGAATTATTTGAGGGGGTCAACAAGCATGTGGACCAAGGGGATCCAGTGGATATAGTATATTTAGGATTTTCAGAAAGCCTTTGACAAGGTCCCTCGCCAAAGGCTCTTACACAAAGTAAGCTGCCAAGGAATAAGAGGGAAGGTGCTCTCATGGATTGGTAACTGGTTAAGATAGGAAACAAAGGGTAGGTGGTCAGTTTTCAGAATGGAGGGAGGTAAATAGTGGTGTCCCCCAGGGGTCTGTACTGGGCCCAGTCCTATTCAACATTCATAAGTGATCTGGAAAAAAGGGTAAACAGTGAGGTGGCAAAATTTGCAGATGATACAAAATTATTAAAGATAGTTAAGACCCAGGCAGACTGCGGTGAGCTCTCAAAATTGGGTGACTGGGCAACAAAATGGCAGATGAAATTTACTGTTGATAAATGCAAAGTAATGCACATTGGAAAGCTTAATCCCAACTATACATATAAAATGATGGGGTCTAAATGAGCTGTTATCACTCAAGAAAGATCTTGGCGTCATTGTGGATAGTTCTCTGAAAACATCCACTCAATGTGCAGCGGCAGTCAAAAAAGCAAACAGAATGCTGGGAATAATTAAGAAAGGGATAGATAATAGGACAGAAAATATCATGTTGCCTCTATATAAAACCATGGTACACCCACATCTTGAATACTATGTGCAGATGTGGTTGCCCCATCTCAAAAAAGATATGTTGGAATTGAAAAAGGTTCAGAAAAAGGCAACAAAAATTATTAGGGGTATGGAACGGCTTCCGTATGAGGAGAGATTAATAAGACTGGGACTTTTCAGCTTGGAAAAGAGACAGCTAAGGGGAGATATGATTGAGGTCTATAAAATCATGACTGGTATAGAGAAAGTAGATAAGGAAGTGTTTTTTACTACTTCTCATAACACAAGAACTAGGGGTCACCAAGTGAAATTAATACGCAGCAGGTTTAAAACAAATAAAATGAAGTATTTCTTCACACAATGCACAGTCAACCTGTGGAACTCCTTGCCAGAGGATGTTGTGAAGGCCAAGACCATAACAGGGTTCAAAAAAGAACTAGATAAGTTCATGGAGGATTGGTCAATCAATGGCCATTAGCCAGTTGTCCCTAGCCTCTGTTTGCCAGAAGCTGGGAATGAGCAACAGGGGATGGATCACTTGATGATTACCTGTTCTGTTCATTCCCTCTGGGGCACCTGGCATTGGCCACTGTCGGAAAACAGGGTACTGGCTAGATGGACCTTTGGTTTGACCCAGTAGGGCCATTCTTATGTTCCCTCCACAGCACATTCCTGCACCTCACTGACTCTGATCTCTTATACTCTGTGTAGCATGTGATATTTTTGTAGCAAAATTCATACAATAAACTGTCTCATTTTCTTGTAGCTAGGAAGACAGATTCCTTACACAAAGGCCACATCCTTCTCCTTCCTGGGAAAAGATGGTGGACAAGGTGCTCCGGAAGGTGTTCATTTTCCTTGTCCTAATTTTCATTCTTGGAAGTCTTCTTTCTGGAGTATTCTACAAGTGGCAAACAAAAGTGATGGGTGAGTAAATAATATATAAATAGAATCCTCCTGCCATTCATTTCCCAGGTTCTCCTAACAAGCCTTTTAATAATCATGGTAGCTTGTGTTGCACGCCTGTAATAGTGTAGACAAGTGACAGTGAACTAGAGATTTGTGTTAATCCTGAGCTGCAATTTTAGTTCCTCAAGGGGTTAATTTGAGTTCTGTGATTTCCCAAATGAAAAGAGAATTCTGTGAAGTTACTTTACACTGATGGTGTATCTTCCTTTCTTGCACACATCGTCTCTTCCAGTTCCTAAGGAAGATTGGCTGATGAGTCAAGTCTATCGCAAAGACACACTGAACTCCACCTGCCTGATGAACAACCTCTCTCATTCACAAAGCAAACTGAAACATGATGTTGCAACACGGATCTTTGTGGAACATAACCACAAGTTCATCTACTGTGAGGTGCCCAAGGTGGGCTGCTCCAATTGGAAGAAAATCATCCTTCTCCTCACATTGAACCTAAGCAGAAAGGCTAATGAAGTCGACCATGATCTCATCCACCAAACTCCACTGATAAAGAGGCTGAGTTCTTACCCTTCTGACTACCAGGAGAAATTACTGACCAGTTACACCAAAGTGATGTTCACTAGAGATCCCCTGGAACGGTTGGTTTCAGCTTACAGAGACAAGCTTCTGCACTCTGAGCCATACTATAGTATCACTGTGGCAAATGAGATCAAGGCCATGTGCAGGAAAAATGAAAATTCAACTGAAAAGGTGACTTTCCAGGAGTTTGTTAAGTTTATTCTGACAAAAAACCAAGAACATTTGGATGTTCACTGGAAACCAATGTTTCTACTCTGTGATCCTTGCAACATTCACTATGATATCATGGGGAAGTTTGAAACGTTGGAGCAAGACTCTGAACATGTTCTCAGGAACATTGGAGCTCCAGAGGATCTGCACTACCCTAACTTTAAGGCATATAGCTCAGAGAAACGTACTAGTGATGATATCACTTTAGAATATCTCAGAAAGCTGAGCTCAGAGCAAATTGAAGAGATCAAGAAGCTGTACCAGATGGATTTTGCCTTGTTTAACTATCCTTATGATTTGAAAATGAACCTTTATGAGACTGATACAGTATGACCAGGAGGGACATTTTTATTCATATAATATCACATGAAGTTGTCTACAAAGATTACAGCAATCAAGCATTGTTATTGTTTTGTAGCTCATGGAACTATTTGTTGTATGCACTCCTCTATTGAATCAATGTAAGAAATTTTCCACCTGTATGATATTTTCCTTCTGCTGATCTGATTGCCTTGAAGATATCTGAAATGCACAGAGTCCGTTGGCATGATGGAGGTAAAGGATGGGGAATATGGCCTTTCCATACACAGATGTTTCAGAGTGTCCACTTTGAGTCTAGATTATTTTGATTTTCAATTAATAAAAAAATACAAAGCAGCATGTGTGTCCCTAACCATGTAGGAACCTCCAATGGGAATTCTCTAGCAGGCAGGCAGACTTACAAGTAAAGGTGAGGTGCACCAAACAGAATCATTACTACATTCACTTCTGGAAATTGTCAGAGTACAGCAGCACTCTCACCATACCCCCATCAAGTCTCCTACCTTCAAGGGTGTTGGAAGGAGTTGGTATAGATCAGGGCCGGCTCTAGGTTTTTTGCCGCCCCAAGCAAAAAAAATTTTGGCTGCCCCCTATCCCAGCCCTGGGCGCCTCGCCGCACCCCCCTGCCGCCGCAGCCCTGAGCTCTTCTCCACCACCCGCACCCCCCTGCCTCCCCAACCCTGGGTTCTCACCCCCCTGACCCGCACCCCCCTGCCTCCCCAGCCCTGGACTCGCACCCCCCTGCCGCCCCAGCCCTGGGCTCTCCCCCCCCAACCGCACCCCCCTGCCGCCCCAGCCCTGGGCTCTCCCCCACAAAAACACACACACCCTGCCGCCCCAGCTCTGGGTTCCCCCTACCTCCCCACCATTGCCCCACACACACCTCCTGCTGCCCCAGCCCTGGCCTCACCTCCCCCCCCTCCCCGACCTGCACCCTCCTTCCGCCGCAGCCCTGGGTCACTGGTAACTCGTTCCCAGGGCAGGTCATTCAGCAGGAATTTTAGATGTGTACAGAACACAGACAGGATTGGTTCCCATATGGTTAAAGTAGAACAATTTTCAGCTTGTGTGATTGGAGGATATCTGGATCCATATTATAAGACTGTCCTCCATAAATGAGGAAAAGTTGAGGTGCCTTTATTATTCTTTTGTTCCACTCTTTCTTTCTATGGGGAATTTGCCAATGCAATATCACTGTCTTCCTTTTAAAGAAACAAACAAACAAAAAAAAGGCAATGGCTGTTGAAAATAGCAATTCCAGTCCTAATAACCACTGGGAAGCATTTCTTGCTCAATTTTATCCTACCTTTTCTACAGCAAGTTACAGTGGATCAGTATATTTGATTTGGGACAAATGAAGTAACAGCTGCCCAAACTGAGCTTGAGCACTCCTGAATTTTGAGGTGTTCAAATCTGGAAGGCAGGTGCTGGGGTGGGGCCTGTGGCTCCGCAGGGGAGCACGGCAGCATGTATGCAGCAGCATGTCTGGCGCTGCGCAAAGCCAGACACGCTGGTCTGAGTGGCACGGTAAGAGGGCTGGGGGGTTGGAGAAGGGGTAGAGGGTTCCAGGGGGGAGGGCAGTTGGAGGGAGTGGATGGGGGCTACCCTCCCTCCCCATGGAGTGTCCTATTTTTTGAATGTTAAAATATGGAATCCCTACTCACAGCGCAGCTCTCCATTCACAGCAGGCTGCAGCATGAGGTCTCAGCTTCCTCCCTCCCTCCCCCTTTCCTGTTGGTAGTGGCCAATGGAATGCTGGGAAATGTAGTTCTTTCTCTGCTCCAGGGCTGGCTCTATAGGCAGGGAGCTAACCAAGGAACTACAGCTCCCAGGGCCCCCTGTTGGTTCTCAGCTCCCATGCTGGATCCCTGCCACCCCTGCAAATGGGCTGCCCCAAGCATGTGCTTGCTTTGCTGGTGCCTAGAGCCGCCCTTGGTATAAATGCAGCAAAGCTGGCATTATGCCAGCTTGGGTTCCCCCCATCCTGGTCATGGGAATGCTCAGCTAAAAAGTGTGTAGCCGCTTTGAAGACTCTTTGCACTGCCACAGCTGGAGTCAGAATCTGGCCCATGGTCTGATCCAGAATGAAAACTCCAATCAACTCCTCTCTCCTAGAGAAGTGACCAGGAAGGTCATTCTAGATTATACAAGTATGAGGCGATATAAAAGGGTGCTATAGACCCATCTCAGGCATGGAAAAGGGTGCAACATTGACCATATTTCCCAGAAACACAGACACAATGAATATATGAATTTATTTTCCACTACATGCATCCAATGAAGTGCGTTTTAGCCCACAAAAGGTCATGCCCAAATAAATTTGTTAGTCTCGAAGGTGCCACAAGTATTCCTCATTCTTTTTGCAGACACCATGAATGACATTATAATCTGCTGATGGGGGCAACTGCAGGGAACACAGG
Organism: Chrysemys picta bellii; assembly: GCF_011386835.1. NCBI lineage: Eukaryota > Metazoa > Chordata > Testudines > Emydidae > Chrysemys > Chrysemys picta. The sequence continues at coordinate 94,512,378 of NC_088794.1, read as the reverse complement.
GACACATCTACTTTTTAATCTGTTCTTACACTTCTGCCCAGCAGGTGGACCTGCTGTATAACCACACCAATGTGATGTTTGCCTCAGATCCCCTGGAACAGTTGGTTTCAGCCCACAGAGACAAGCTTCTACATTCTGAGCCATTCTGTAGTGTCATTCTGGCAAATAAACGAGGGGCCACTGTAAGGTCTGGACTCACCCCTGCGGCGTCTCCTGCTGGTCATCCAGGGAATTAGCTCACCAGCCTCTGGAGCGCCCTCTGCAGGCCGGTGATCCAACTTGTCGTCCTCTGGCACCCGTGTCCCTCCCAGGACCCGGTGCCCCTATTACTGGGATGCTGCCCCCTGGGTTATACATAGCCCAAGTCTGCATTTAGTCAACAAAGAAAGAGCCTTTCTGTGAGTGAAAATAGTAGCCTAATTGCCTTTTGTGAATAATAATGAATTCAGGGATCTATCCTGTATGTCTGAGCTGTCTTGGACACTTACAGGGAGCATTCCAGGTGCAAAGACGGAGATCCCCAAAATAACTTTGGGGAACCCTGAAAGACTTATGGAAAACTAGCAGATTGCTACATCTCTGCTATCTCTTTGGACTTACAAATCTTGGCTCACCTGTTAATATATTTTACCTGCTTTAACCTCAATAATTCTCATTTCTTCTTCTTAGCTAATAAACCTTTAGTTAGTTTACTAAGGAAATTGGCCTTAGCGTTGTTTTTGGTGTGAGATCCAGAGTATCCATTGACCTGGGGTAAGTGACTGACTGCTTGGGGTTGGGGGTACGCTAATATGAAGTGATTTTTGGTTTTAATAACCTTTCATCTCAAAGTCCAGTTTGTCTGGGTGGTAAAGAGGGGCTGGAGAGCCTAAGGGGACTGTCTGTGGCTTCATGATAAGACAAATATTGTAATCCAGGGGTGCACAGGTGTTACTGGCTTGGTGAAAGCTAATTATAGAATATACCACCAGTTTGGGGTGTCTGCCCTGTTTTCTGACCTGAGATTGGCACTCTCAGTTGTAAGCCGTACCAGACAGCATGACAGTGATATTGATACAATAGGAATGAAGACATCTTTATATAGGAGGTGGTCCATTTCAACTGTGAAAAAATTAGATTCCCCAGTCCTGCACCATGCAACATGTGGTAGAGTGTTGTACCTACACCCAATGCCACTGAAGTGAATGGGGCTAAGTGCAGTCACTGCAGTCTGCCATATTACAGGATTGAGGCCTTAATCATATTTCTATGTGTCCTGAACTAATAGCTATATTTCAATTTGAGACAAAATCTAATTCCATATTTTGTTGACTATGTTATCCCAAAATCCATGTCCCCTTTTTGTGACACTAGTGTCCTGTGTGTTGTGCTAAACAGTACACTTCAAAGGTATTTTATTAACCCAAAATAACATTTGTGGATTATATTGTTCACACAATGTTTTTGTTGCTCTGTGCACTTAGGCCGCATTGGTGACCATAATCTCGCCCTCTGGTGTTTGACATGCATTAATTTTTAATGATTTCCTATAAGGTCCTTTAAAACAGCTTAAAGAGCTGAAAAATATTAATTTTCTGGAGAAAGAGATAGGGCTATGCTGGGCTCTTCCTGCGAGAGGAATAGAAAGGCCAGGAAACATTGCAAAACTGATCCAATGGATTTCCTACAAATCTTTCCATCAAAGAGCAGAGGCTAGGGGTACAATCTCACAACCTCATGGATGCTGAGGCTCCACAGAGAATGGGAAGAACCATCCCCTTCATGCTGATCTCCTGGTCTTCCTTCCCTCTCTGGCAGCATAGCTCCTACAGGCAACCCCTCTGAGGTGGCCGTGTATGACTCTTATATGAGCCATGCTGATCTCTGGAGTAGGCAATGTTTGGAAAGCACCATACAGATTTATGGTACTGCACAAATGTTTTATAATTATGGAGGCACGTTAGTGGCACCATAGTCAAAGTTGTGTCAAGTATTTGCCTTGGAGGGAACCTTAAACTCACGCAGCCTATTTTGCTGTCTGTAAAAATATTTAAAATGGGAAGCAGTATTTGAAGTGCCTTGAATTTCTGAGAGTACTGGGAGCACTAAGTTCCTGGAACTTACAAACCTTCCAAAATCCCATGTTCAGAAACTGAGGCCAGGGTGGTCTCATCTTTTTTCATAACTCTACAACAAAATGACCACAGCCTCTAGAAAACCCAAACTGCCCCCTCTCTGCATGCAGGTGACACATTGATATATTTAATGTTTTTAAAGCTGTTCCTCAGTTCATCAAAGTTGAAGGAGCTATGTCAAGAGTTAGCCAGTGCAGCTCGTCAGCTCCACTAGATCCTTCCAGTTCCCTCAAGTTTGTCTAAAGAATGAAGCTCTCCACCCTTCTCCTCAAACAACTTTTCTGGCTGGTGAATCTGGGTGGTTCCCACGTCCCAGGCTGCAAAGTGACAGTCTGATGAGCCATAAAAGGCTCATGAGTATTGATATGACGCATGACCTGAGAGAGACAGTATGGAAATATAGGAGAGGGCCATTAGTGAGCGGCATTAATTGGGAGATATACATGTCCCCCCCTCAGATCTTCATATTGCTACTATTCCCCATGTCCATCATTCTGTCTTGTGTGTTGTCTCACCCACCCTTCCAATAACCTCATTCCCCACATATTCTCCATGCAGATCAGCGTGGTGGGGGCCCTCTTGCTCCCATATCCATTGTCTTCCATAACTTCCTCTCTCCAAAATGTCCCCCAGATATTTCCTTTAGTTTGTAGAAGCAGCTTCTTATTCCTGCCAGCTGTGCTGGGCTGACAAGCCTCTTTAGTCTTATCAGACTTTCTCTCCCTGCCAGCAAACCCTAGCAAGTTTACAGGAAGGACCCTATTACACAGATGTTTTGATATATGATGGCTCATTGCAACCTCTTAGATGTATCACTGGTCTAAGGCCTCTGGTCTTGGGCTGCAATGTGGAGCTAACAAGCAAGGTTATCTGTAATAGTTGACGAAAACTGGCTGCTGGTAAGATTCTACCTCTGAAAGGTGAGCCGGGGCAGGAGCTGTGTTCAGATACAATAACTTTTAGAAAACGTGTGGTTCATCCACTGACATTTCTCAACATCTCTGACTTGCATTTGACTCTGACTTGTCTCTTCAGCGACACAGGATTGTTCTCCATGGTGATACTCTCAGGCCTATTTCTCACATTCACCAAGTGGGCTGTGAAAAAGCTGGCTCACAAAGCCTCTGAGCTCCACAGAGCAGCCCAGACCTGCTGATATAAACGGAACTGTCTTTCTTTTCTATCCCGTTCACTGACCCTCCCCCTCAGTCTTGAAGTGGTTCATATTACCAAGGAAAGCTAACAGTAAGAACCCACATTACTCTGGATTCACTGGACTCGGGCAGGGCAAAGGGGATCCTGTGTTTCTTTATTGGCGATTTGGCAGCCTCTGAAATGTACAAACCTGAAAAGGAGGAAGTTAGAGATCACTTTAATGCTCTTTTTGAATTGATTGGATTGCCTGGGGTCCCTCAGAAATTCTTACGTATATCATATATCCTGAGATGGGCCTGAACAAAATCCCCAGATACAAATACCCTGAACTTTGTGGGATGTGGGATTTCAAAATTCAAACCTGGGTCTGCACCTGAACTTGGCACATGACCTCCTATAGTTATAGACTAAACCAAAACCCCAGATTCAAGCAGCCCAAGGCATCTGAAATTTGGATCCACATCCAAGTTTTCCAGTTTTACCCAAATTCACATAGAGCCACCTGGTGGTGAATTGTGGTCTTTGCAGGAATTAATACATCTGTTAGACTTAACATCCGTGAACTCTTTAATTCTTTCCCCACAAAGCTGACCTTTTCTTGTCTGTAGTGTCTTTCATTACAGGAATATAATACTGGATCTCTCCCTCGGAGCTTTGACTCAGAGGGTTCACTTCCAACTAGGTTAATTATACTTCTGACTCACCTTATTTTCTTCCATTTCTAAAGTTTGCTCTTTTCCTTTCTGGGCTTGTCACTCCATGATTCGTATGAAGGGATTAATTCGCTACAGAGGTAAGTAGGTCTTCCGTGAATTTGACCATTTCAGATCACTCATTAAGCTCTTAAATGACCATTGTGTCCTACCTGTTCTGCAAGACCTGAAAATAACTAGTGACTAACAATTACCCACAGTTGTCCACCCTAATTTCCTTTTGTGTGCTTAGGTTCAAAGATTCATTTTTTTTTATCATCACTAGCACCATTTTTGGAAGATATTTAACATTTTCCCTCTTTGAATTTTCCTTTACCATCTAGATCCCTGCATGGGAGCTAGAAAGTAAATTTGCACCTCAGTGTTATGCAACATGTTGAAATAGTTGAATATATCTCCTGTTGATTCTCTGTTTATGCTGTAACTTGATCATTTGCTTCAATATATCGGATACTAATCTTATAAATATTTCACTGCTGCTGCTATGTTCAAACAATGTGTTAGCTTCCGGAACCCCTGTGTCTGGATATCAAGGGAAAAGGGTATCTGTGACGTTATTGACATAATCTGGGACCATATAGAACATGGTTGCAACCGAAGTCATGTAGTGGCACCAAATCTTGTATAAAGAGGGTCAAATGAGGTGTCTAAGACAAGGTTATGGTTTGCTGGTTATGATTATGCTGTCTATGTGTGTGTATCAATTTTGTAGTTGAAGTTATGAATATTGGCTCTATACTGTCTGTATTTCAAACTTATGCTATGCTTCTGGGAGACATCCCAGACAAGTTGTTGTTAGCTCTGCCTAGCCTGCTTGATGGCCCATTAAGGACCATCAGCTATACACCTGACCCATTGAGAGAAGGCAAATACGCCTTGCAACTCAGCAAAGTATGCAGGAACTGGCCCATGTGACTGCAGGCTCCATGTTGCTGTAATTTTCCACAGTAAGGACAAAGAGATGTTCTTGCACCTGGAAAAGCCTATAAAAAGGCTGAGGCCTCTCCTCCATCTTGTCTTCAATCCTGCTTAATACCTCTGGAGGGACTTTGCTACAAATGGAAGCTCTACACAAAGGACTGATAAGCCATCCCAGCTGGGGATGTATTCCAGAGACTTGATTTTGAACCTGCAGTTTATGCTATCACTGCTACAAGCCTGAACCAAGAACTTTGCCATTACTGCATGTAATTGATTCCATTTAACCAATTCTAGCTCTCATTTATATCTTTTTCCTTTTATGAATAAACCTTTAGGCCTTGGCTACACTGGCGCTGTACAGCGCTGCAACTTGCTGTGCTCAGGGGTGTGAAAACACCCCTCCCCCCGAGCGCAGCGCTGTAAAGCGCCAGTGTGATCAGAGCCTGCAGCGCTGTATGCTCACTCACAGTGCTGCAAGCTACTCCCCTCGGAGAGGTGGAGTACTTACAGCGCTGCGAGAGAGCTCTCTCGCGCTTCCCGGGTGTAGCCAAGGCCTTAGATTTTAGATTCTAAAGGATTGGCAACAGTGTGATTTGTGGGTAAGATCTGATTTGTATATTGACCTGGGTCTGGGGCTTGGTCCTTTGGGATCCAGAGAACCCTTTTTCTTTTACTGGGGTATTGGTTTTCATAACCATTTATCCCCATAACGAGTGGCACTGGTGGTGATACTGGGAAACTGGAGTGTCTAAGGGAATTGCTTATGTGACTTGTGGTTAGCCAGTGGGGTGAGACCAAAGTCCTCTTTGTCTGGCTGGTTTGGTTGGCCTTAGAGGTGGAAAAACCTCAGCCTTAGGCTGTAACTGCCCTGTTTTAAGTGATTTGTCCTGAATTGGCACTCTCAGTCGGGTCTCGCCAGAACTGGATTGTTACACACCACTAGCACCATTTTTGGAAGATATTTAACATTTTCCCTCTTTGAATTTTCCTTCACCATCTAGATCCTTGCATGGGAGCTAGAAAGTAAATTTGCACCTCAGTGTTATGCAACATGTTGAAATATATCTCCTGTTGATTCTCTGTTTATGCTGTAACTTGGTGATCATTTGCTTCAATATATCGGATACTAATCTTATAAATATTTCACTGCTGCTGCTATGTTCAAACAATGTGTTAGTTTCCAGAGCCCCTGTGTCTGGATATCAAGGGAAAAGGGTATCAATGGGAATAAGACAAACCCAGAATGACCCTGAAGATTGTGAGGGATCTGCAGTTACCAAAATGAGAAAGGAACAAAACAGAGAAATTGCATTTCACTTTACTAAAGCCATGTCAGCCACAACATTTGTGAAGTATGTTATCTGCATACAGAGATGATCCCAACTCCATTCCTATTTGATTTTGTAATATTTGGATAAAGGGGGATTCCATTTCTATTTAGCTATGCATGGAATAAAACTGTCAGACGACAGGTAGGAATTTTTTAAATCACTAGCTTGAGGGGGTGGGGAAGGGGAAATCAGGCCAAACATATGGTATTTTTTTCAGGCTGGCAACAACATTGACTGGGAAATTATTACTTTTTCCCTACCTAATCTTTCTCTGGCATTCCTAACAGGATCAGGTAGTCTTCTTCACTTCCTGTCATAGTGTGTGCAGCCTTGCAAAATTTTACTTAAGGCAAATGATTTTTTTGGATGGGTGAGTAAAATATCCTTAGGTTTTTTTCATTATCTTCTTCATCATGGTAAAGAGCAGGTGAGCAGTTTTTTTGTGGTGGGGCAAGTTAGCAACCTCAGGGGTTCTTCAAGGTGCGCCAGCTGCAGCAGCTCCCAAGGAACTGTTCTAGCAGCAGGGGATCACCATAATGCAGTGCTCTGGCCATGGCTCTTTCCCCCGCGTCATAGAGGGGTGGAGAGGGATGGCAGGTAGAACCATCTATGCTGGCTGTATGACACGCTGGGATTCACCTATGCCAGGGAAAATCCCAGGTAGCTGGTTAGGCTGGTTCTAAGCCTGCTTTGCACTGGCTGCTGTGGTATTGTAGCTGACAGGGAGCTGTGTGATCTCTGTTTTGGACAGAGGCAGAAGCCACCTAAGTTAATCCATTCTCAACCTTTTGGTAGATTTCCTTTCTGTCTTATCCATTTCCTTTGGAAACCACAGTGTTAAGAGAATTGGTACGACAGAAGATTGCTGGCTGCTTTCAAGATGATTATTTTTTCTGGGGCTTAGGTTTTGGTTTAGGATAGCAGCATTAAATTTATTTATTTATTTTTACACGCCTTTGATATTGTACGCTCATGAACTATCCTAGGTGCTGAAATGAGGTTCAAAGCTGCATGACTATGAAGTGGCAAAAGGCTGCCACAATGAAAAAGAACGCTTTGTGGAGCTAGCTAAAGTGAAGCTGGAGTTATTTTTTTATGATCCTTAGAGCACAGATATAATTATCCAGTGGCAAAGGAAAAAACATTGAGTGGCAGCTTAAACGGCGGCTTAGTCCATAAGATGTGGCCTGCCACTATGTACCATGAAGTGTCCATCTTATGATCTAGAGTGTTTAATAGCTTTATATCTTTTATAGCAAGGAGACATTGGCTCAGATTCACCACAGACCTAAACAGGTACAACCCTATTGGTTTCAGTGTATTGGCACAAGCTTATGTCAGTAGTGAATTTGGCTGACTGTGTACAAAATCCCTTTTCAACCACTTTTTAATCATTCTATTCCTCTTTGTGAACTTCAGTCTTTTACTAGATTTTCCATCCATCCCGTATTCCTGGAAACTATTTGTGATTCCCTTGGGGATGAAGTCAAAGTAATGTTTTATCCAACACTTTTCTATTTCTTTAAAGTCTATTCAAGCCTGGACTATGCAGCTGAAACTCCCATTGAAGATACTAGGAATTGCACTCACATCAGAGCTGAATTTGTTCCTGTGACTTCAAGTGAAGAAAACAGTCTAGGTGCTTTTCAAAGGCAAGTAAATAATATTAGAGCTTGTCAAAAAATGTTCAAATTTTGACATCCCCCCCGTGTACATATTGGGTTCTGCTAAAGGATCCCCCCCCAGCCCAAGGGGAGGACCCACAGGGCCGAAAACCCAAATGATTACAGGGGACAACTAATGTAAAAACAGGGACAGGAGTGCGGTCAAAGGGTCAAAAGAGGGGAACCTGATGGGGACACCAAGCAGAGAACCCCGGACAGCGCCCACTGCTCCTCAAAGGTGTCAAGGGAGCCAGTGGATGCCGCCCAGAGGAACTCTGCCCGGATATGTGAACGGACAGAGGATCGGAAACAGGGCCCACAGTCACAAGAACCTCCATCGGCCAACATCCTCTCCCTGGTTTTATAGATGGCTTGTTTAGCCAGGGCCAAGAGGAAGTTGACCAGGAGGTACCGTGACTTTGTGGGGCCACGGGTAGGAAGTGCATAAATGAGAAGGTGAGGGGAAAAGTGCAACCAAAAACGCAACATAATGTCGGTGAGGAGCCAGTGTAGGGGCTGCAACCTGGCGCACTCTAAGTAAATATGAGCCAGGGTCTCCCTCACGCCGCAGAAAGGACAGGTGTCTGGGACGGGGGTAAACCGCACCAAGTACACGCCCGTGCTCACGGCCCCATGAAGGAGCCGCCAGCTGATATCCCCAGCGGGCCTCGGGACCAGGGTGGAATATAGGCTGGCCCACCAGGGCTTCTCACACTCCACAGGTGGCAGGAGGTCCCACCCCTTCATATCGGAGCGGGACACCAGGGTGAGGAAGTGAAGAGTGTGGAGCACGAGCGTGTATAGATGTTTCCTTGGCACGGTCAGGAAACAAACCGGCTGCAAGTCGTGCAGCCGGCTCACGGAGAAGGGGCAGGGAGGCCGGTTGGGTCCACGGGGCAGGGGCCCGATAAAAAGGTCCGGAGGACCAGGGGTGGAGGGTGGGCAGGGCGTGCCCTCATGCAGGACCTGGTCGAGGTAGACCTGAGCAGCAGGCGGCAAAGCGGCCCTCACCTCCTGAAGTACGCGCCGGGAAGTACAAGGCCTGGAGAGCCCCATGCAGCGAGCAAGCATCAGGGGATCCAGCCAGACTCCCCGGTCGTAGTCCAGGAGGTCTCCGACTCTAGTGACATCTGCCAGGACCAACCTCTGGCGCACCGCGGGGGACTCTGGCACCTGCACACGAAGCTGGGGGTTGTGTAGCAGGGGCTCCGCGAGGAGATCTGCCCCCCCCCCGGTGGCCGCCACGGACCTGGTCGCTGAGAACAGTTTCCAGGTCCGGAGGAGGTCCTGGTAGAAGACCGGCAGCCCGGAGAGGTCTTGTGGAAGACCTCTCGGATCGAGATAAAAGAGCTGCCAGTCGTATCGGAGCCCTCGGAAGCGGCGCAGGAAGGCGTGCGCCAGTACTCTCCACGCCGGACTACGTGCACCATAAAGGAGCCTCCGCAGGGCCTGGAGGCGGAAGACATGGACCTGAGTGCAGAGGCACTTCAGGCCCTGCCCTCCCTCCTCCAGGGGCAGATGGAGGACCCCCCCAGAGACCCAGTGCAGTCCTGGCCAAAAGAACTCCAGAATCGCCCTCCGGAGGTCAGCCAGGAAGCCCGGGGCTGGGACCAGGGTGTTGAGACAGTACCAGAGCATGGACAGGACTAGTTGAGTACCAGTGCCCTCCCGCGAAGGGAGAGGCACCGGAGTAGTCCTGTCCATTTCTGGAGCCGCTCCGCCACCCTGCCCTGTAAACCTTGCCAGTTCTCCAGCGGAGATGGATGCATAGCAGAAAGGTAAACGCCGAGATAGAGCAGCGGACCCGCGCTCCACCGGATGGCCTGAAGCGCGGGTGGGAGGGAGCTCGCCTGCCACCCGGCCCCTACCACCAGGCCAGAGCTCTTGACCCAGTTGACCTGGGCGGAGGAGGCCGCCAAGTACACGGTCTGGCAAGCCTCCACCCGCACCAAGTCGCCCGGGTCCTGGACCACATTGTCGGCATATGCCAACAGGACCAGCTGCAGCTCCAGCTCCCAAAGCACCAACCCCGTCAACCTCCTGTGGAGGAGACAGAGGAAGGGCTCGATCGCCAGAGCGTACAGCTGGCCTGAGAGGGGGCACCCCTGCCGCACTCCCCGCCCGAAGCTGACTGGCTTGGTCAGGGTCCAGTTGAGCCTGACCCGACACTCTGCGGAGGCGTACAGCACCTGGAGAAAACCCACAAACTGGGGACCGAAGCCTAACGCTTGCAGAGTGCCCAGGAGATACCCGTGGTCCACCCTGTCAAACGCCTTCTCCTGATCCAGGGACAGAAGGGCGAACGACAGACCATCCCTACACCCAAGTTCCAAAAGATCCCGGACCAGGTAGAGGTTATGCTACGGCTCGGGACGGTGTAGGTCTGGTCTGGGTGGATCACGTCCTCCAGCACGGACCCCAGCCGCAGCGAGATGGCCTTGGCTACGATTTTGTAGTCCGTGCTGAGGAGCGAGACGGGACGCCAATTCCGTAAGTCACGGAGGTCCCCCTTCTTCGGCAATAAGGCGAGCACGGCTCGCCTGCATGAAAGAGGGAGGACCCCGCTCCACAAGGCCTCGGCCCAGACGGTGACTAGGTCCGGGCTGAGGACGTCCCAGGACACAGATTTATTGGCGGGCATGCGGCGGAGGGCTTCCGAGAACTCGGCCAGAGAGAGGCAACTCTAGCCGGTCCCGGTCGCCCGCGCTGACCGTCGGGAGTCCATCCCAGAGCACTCTGCAAGCGGTAGGGTCGGTCGGATCCGGGGAGAAAAGGTGTGCGTAGAAGGCCCTGGCCCTCTCGCACATCTCCACCGGATCCGTGAGGGGGGTGCCGTCCCGCCAGGAGGCGGGTGACGTGCCTCTTGGCCCCCCTCCTTTTCTCTAGGGCGTAGAAGAAGCGGGAGCCGCGCTCCATCTCCCGAAGGAGGCGGATGCGGGATCAAACAAAAGCACCCCGGTCCCAATGATCGTCGAGGTCCCGGAGCTCCTCCCGCTTCTCCCGGCACGCTCCGCAAAGGGATGGATCCTCAGGGCTGGCGGCCAGACGCCTCTCTAGCTCTAAGACCTCCCGTTCCAACTCCTCTATAGCCGCATCCCTCCGTCAGCTGGCGCCCCGGGTGTAGTCGCGGCAGAAGAGCTGGGCGCGCACCTTTCCTAGGTCCCACCATCGCCGCGCCGAGGGAAAGGCATGCCGCTGCCCTCGCCAGACCAGCCAGAACTCCCGGAAGGACGCCATGAAGCCCACATCCTCCAGCAAGCTATTGTTAAAGTGCCAATAGGCCGGCCCCGGCCTCTCCGCACATAGAGAGGCCGTCACGGTGACTAAATGGTGATCTGAAAAGGGGGCCGGCCGCACGTCGGAGGAGTGGGCCGGTGAAAGATGGAGACGTGACAAGTAAATGCAGTCCAACTGGGAGTGGCACGACCGATGGGCTTCCACCCGGACGCAGGTGAACGTGGAGACATCGTCCGGGTGGTGGTTGCGCCAGACGTCCACCAGGGAGTAACGTTCCACAATCTCCCAGAGGACGTCCACGGCGGCCAGGCACTGCTCGGTCCCAGAGCGGTCCCGCTCCTCGAGGGTAGCGTTGAAGTCCCTGCCCAGGACCAGGCACTCATGAGGATCCAAGGAGCCGAGGAAGGCGGATGCCTGCTGATAAAAGGGCAGCCGCTCCGGGCCCGATGTCGGGGCATAGACGTTGACAAGATTGACCACAAGCCCCTCCATGCGGACCCGGAGGTGCAGCAGGCAGCCCGGCACAACCTCGGCAACCCCCAGCACCTCGGGCCGTAGGTCAGGAGAGAACAGGGTAGCCACTCCAGCCATACGAACTGTGAGATGGCTAAAATAGACCCTGTCCCCCCACTCCAGCCGCCAGCTGTCTTCGGCGGCCGGATCCGTGTGGGTCTCCTGCAGGAAAACCACAGAGTACCCCCCCTCCCAAAGGAAGGAGAGCACCTGGCACCTGCGGAGACCCACCCTACAGCCCCGGGTGTTCAATGTAGCGAAAGTGATAGGTGGCATGAGGAGGGCTGGGGGGGATCCCCGCTGGCAGGGACGCTCATGGCCCCCATTGGGCCACACAGCAAACCGTGACCCACCCCGAAGGCGAGCAAGGAGTCACGGAAGCTGCGGACCCACTGGTAAGCCGCAGCGCCCTGCTTCCCGGTCCTTTAACCCTCCCCCATGAGGGCCCTCACGGCCCGGAGGATCTGGTGGAAATCCCCCCATCGCTGGAGAGCGAGCGGCACCTTATTGCGGGAGCCACGCACATCTTCTAAAAACTCCCGCAGCTCTTCTCGCAGCGTATGGGGGGGTGGGGTCACTGGCTTCAGATCATCCCCCATTGGGGCCCCTGGCACGGCCTCATGGCCCACTGAGACGGGCAGGCAAGGGGCGGACCCTCGACGTGGCGCCCGATGGACCGGCGCCACACGGTCCGCCTCAGACCCCGGCTTAATGGGGGGCGGCGGCGGCGGGAGGATAGCAGCCCCTAGTGGGTCGGGACTGGGGAACACAAAGGCCGCTCCCTGGGGGTCACCCTCCGGGAAAGAGAAGGGGACATCCCCAGAGGCGGCAATGGCATCATGGGAGGTAGAGGGGATAGGGCCGGGTGCAGGAGTAGGGTCGGGAAGAGGGACAGAGGTGGGATCCTGGGCCCCAGGAGCTGGACAGCTGGAAGGTAGTTCCTCTCGGTCGGGCCCAGGGGTCTAAGGGTTAGGGAGGGGGTCCCCAGGGATGCCGGGCTCAGGCTCTACGGCAGATGGAACAGCCACGGCTGCAGGAGGTGAACAATCTGCAACAGGGCCCCCACCCGGGAAGGAAACCGGTCGCCCCATGCCAACAAGGGATACCCCTGGTAACTCGGGTCCCGGCCGCGAGGCACCGGCCATCGCTTGAACAGGCTCGGCGGCCGTCAGCGAGGTGTCACCCGCAGCCGGGCAGGTCAAAGAGTCCAGGGGTTCCTCTAAGGCAGGAGCAGCAGTCAGGGGAACAGGAGACAGAGAAGGGGGGGTTGGGGTGAGGTCGGCCAGATCGAGGCCCGCTGGCAGAGGGTCGTCCTCCCCCTGGGTGACCGGGGTCAGACCCAGGGCCTTGATCTCCTCATAGATAGAGGGCAGCTCACCTCCCACCACCCCGGGGTCATCCCCGCTAGCACCCGAGGCGACGCTTGCCTCGAGCATTGCAGGGGGTATAGGTGGTAAGGGGGTAGGAGGGGCTGCAACGGGGGCCTCCGCAAGGAGGGACCGCAGAGAATGGATGGCGGCATCCTCCGGTGCTGCCACAGCTTCCCCAGCCGGCAACGGTAGATGCAATGTACCCGCGGGCATGGCAGAAGGCTCGGCAGCGGTGCCCCCCTTCCTGGTTTTCCAGGGGGCCTCCGCACCGGATGGCAGGAGTGGAGCTCGAGCCTTCCGCTTGCCCCACTTTCCCTGCGCTAGGGTCCAGCCCTCCATGGCATTATCTGCGGGCTGGGTGACAGGGGTTGGGTCGGGGGGCAGAGATGATGGCTCAAGGACCTGAGGAGGTAACAATGGGGCAGCAGGAGGGGGGGCGGATTCCCCCTGGGGAGGGCCCTCTCCCGCGCCCGGCAATACCCCCACCGCACCCTCCTCTACAGGCCCCGCCACAATGCACGTAGCAGAGGCAAGGCTCTCCCGCTCGTCTGGGCATGGTGGGGGAGGTACCCCTTGAGCCCAAGCGGGAGCAGTGGTGGTCCGAGAAGGAGGGGGGCTGGCTCTGGGTACCGGGCAACTAGGGGTGCCAGCAATGGTGAGGCTGGCACTTTGCCGGGGCTCGGGGGTCCCAGATGCTCCTCCGTACCGGGCCGAGGGGCAGTCCCTCCGGACGTGCCCTATCGCCCGGCAGAGGTAGCACCGGGCCTCCCCTGTAGAATAGTGCACCCGGTAATGGGCCCCCTGATAGGGGACCAAGAAAGACCCCTCGAGCGCCTCTTCGGCACGGGCCGCCGGCGGCAGTTGGAGCTGCACGTGCCGGCGGAACGAGAGGACGTGACGGAGGGCGGGGTCCTTGCAGCCCAGCGAGAGAGGGCTAACGATGGAAATAGGTTTCCCCAGGGTAGAAAGGGCGGGCAGCAGGGCGACATTGGGAAGGAAAGGAGGAACGGAGGTGAGGACCACATGGACACCCAGGTCCTCCAGCGGCTCCAGGGGGACGAATACGCCCCCCACCGCCAGGCCCTTCTCCACCGCCTCTTGGGCGGCAGCCTCCGAGGCAAGGAAAAAGACAACCTTGCCATACATTTTGGAGGCCGCCACGATGGCCGTGGGCCCCACCACCCTCGCCAACGCCCGCACGTAGGTCTCTACGTGCGACGAGGCGGGCACCTGGAGGCAACAGATGCCATGCCTCCTAGTCAAGGTGGGGAAGGGGCCCAGGCCACTATAGATGGAAGCGGAGGCGGTGGATGGGCGAGATGGCATACCGGCAGGCGGGGGGGCCGCCGCCACCTGGGCATACGCCCTGGGGGTCAGGGGAGGGAGCAGCAGGAAGGGATGCCGCGGCCGGTGGCGGGGCCGCGGCAGTGGGGGCAGCCCCTGCCATGGGGGGCCGAGTCTTTTTAGCAGGGCTCTTCCCCTTTTTCTTGCCCTGGCCTTTCCTGCCGGCTGGGGCAGCTCCCCCCTAATTGGAGGGAGCGAGGGACGTGGCAGCAGCGGAGGTCACCCTGTCGCCCGCCGCTGCCAATGCCGCAGCGGTGGCAGGTGGTTTGGCAGCGGCTAAGGGGGCAGGTGGGGGAGGGGCGACGGGGCCTACTGGGGGGGGGGGGGGGCTCACCCACCGTGTTCCCCTCCATATTGAGCAGGAAGGGAGAGGAAAACACACTGGAGAAAAAAAAGGGGGGGGGCGGCTAAATGAAAGGCAGGTCAACCACTCCTCCCCGCTAGGCTGCAGACAGGGGAGGAGGGCACCGAAACGCAGGGAGATGCGGGGGTATCAAGGGCTTAGGGGGGACAGTCACAGACACCGGCTCCTCTAGCTACACTAGGGGAGGGAAGGTCACAATAACAGAAGGGGGTGCAGTGATTAACCAAAATGTGATGGGGGGCACAAGCGCACGGGAGGGGGCATGGGCACACGAGGGGAGGGGTCAATCAGGGCAAGGGGAGTGCAAAGGAAGGGGAGCAACGAGGCTGGGAATGGGGCAGAGGAACCAAGGGGCTAACCGCAGGGCTGGGGTGGGACAACGGAACCAAACTGCAGAGGGAAAAGGGCGGGGCAGGCAAACAAACTGAAACTGGGGAGGGGCAAAAAGCTACAGAGGGCAAAGGGGGTAGGCAGCAAGGGGCAAAGCTGGGGGGCCTGTTGCAAAAGGGGAAGGGGTCAGTCCAGGGGGGGTAGGTGCGCCCACGAGCGCTTGTGAAAAGTCAATGTGCGGGCAGCCTGCCTGCCGCTGCAGGTCCAAACGTTGTCAGTAGGGCGTGGCAGGCCAGGAGAGCAGCAGAGTCCCAGAGGCAGGAGCGGAGGCAGATGGGAAATGGGCTGTGGGGGTGGTGGAGGGGGCAATGGTGGTGGTGGGGGCTTTGGGGGGGGGATGGGACACACAGATGGACCAGGGGGCAGGCTCCACACCACACCCCCTGTGTCCCCACAAACACAGTCTAGACCCCCACCACTAGAACACAGTTCGAAAATTACTCAGTCCAGAATGGCCCCCTCCACAGTGGTCTCCAGAGTCTCGTGCGCTCCCCCCAGCAGCTGATGGGCCGCGTCCTCTTCCTCCACCTCCAGGCTCCAGCAGCTCCCCAGGACACATGCAGCAGCAGCAGCGGCAGCAGCAGCAGCTCCAGCAACCCTGGCAGCCAAGCAGGAAGGACCCTCCACAGGCGGTAGTGGTGATGGTGAAGGTGGGGTCCTGGCTTCTCCCTCCAGAGATGGTGGGGAGGGGGGGCTGGCCAGCAAGGCCCCTCACTCAGTAGCGGTGGTGGTAGCAGCAGCCAGGGCCGGCTTTAGGCCGATTCAGCCGATTCGGCTGAATTGGGCCCCGCGCCAAGAGGGCCCCGCGCTGCAGCTGTCCGCCCCGCCCCCAGCTCACTTCCCCCTCCTCCCCTCCCCTGCACGCCCCGCCCCCTCCCCTGCTTCCCGCGAATCTCTGATTCGCGGGAAGTCTGAGACGAAGCAGGGGCGGGCCAGCAGCACGAGGTAAGCTGGGGTGGGGGCGGGAGAAGGGCTCCGGGGAGGCGCGGCCCGTTCCCGCAGGCCCCAGCAGCTCTGGCCCGGCTTGGCTCCAGCCCGGCCCGGTCCCCGCGGCTCGGGTTCCCCCCGTCCCCCCCGGCGCGGCTTCCGCGGCGCGGATTCCCCCCCGCGCAGCCCCCACGGCGCGGCTCGGGTCCCCCCGTCCCCCCCGCGGCGCGGCTCGGGTCCCCCCGTCCCCGCGGGTCTCCCCCCCCGTCCCCGCGGCGCGGCGCAGCTCGGGTCTCCCCCCGTCCCCGCGGCGCGGCTCGGGTCCCCGCGGCGCGGCTCCCCCAGGAATCGGGCCCCGCTCTTGCTAAAGCCGGCCCTGGCAGCAGCAGTCATCCAGGGAAGAAGCTCTCGCCAGCAGCAGCAGCAGCCGCCCAGGGAGAAGGAGCTCTACCTAGCAAGGCAGGTGGAGAGGAGGAGAAGGAGGGAGAGCTCCAGCCAACAGGGCAGCCAGAGGATACTGAGCACGCTCTGTAGTGGGGTGATTACCCCACTCCTCCCCTGAGGGGTTTAAAACTGCTCTGGCAGAGGGCTGGGGCAAAGGGAAAAGCTATTGGGCTGATTGGGGAAGTAGCCCCAGCTGGCCTGCATAAGAAGGCTGGGAGCCAGGCACTCAAGAGTCTCTCTCTGCACTGAGAGAGAGAGAAGGGCCTGGCTGTAGGGAGCTAGACCCAGGGTACTGGTAGTGGAGTAGGGTTGGGGAGCTCCAGCCTGGAAAGCCCCAGGCTGTAGCCTAGTATTGGGCTAAGGGGTACTGGGGGTTGCAGAGGGTAGCCTAGGGCTAGGCCAAGGCAGCAGGTCTAACCCCCTGTTGCCAGTGATGAGTGGCCTATACTGCAGTCTGCCCCAGAGAGTGGGGGCTAGTTGGTGACTGGCAGTAGCCTAGTGCTGAGGCAAGGTGGGGATAGTGGGTGGGTGTTCCCCAGGGAGGGGAGACCCAGATTGGTGGGGTACTGCCAGGGGGCAGCATCCCAGTAATAGGGGCACTAGGTCCTGGGAGGGGCACAGGTGCCAGCAGGGGACAAGGCAGATCACTGGCCTGTAGAGGGTGCTCCAGAGGCTGGTGAGCTAATTCCCTGGATGACCAGTAGGAGGTGCTGCAGGGGTGAGTCCGCTCTTCTACACTCCGCCAGAAAATGGGCAAAATGTTCATATTTTTTCCAAACTATGCATCTGTGACGTTATTGACATAAACTGGGACCATATAGATCATTGTTGCAACCAAAGTCCTGTAGTGGCACCCAAATCTTGTATAAAGGGGGTCAAATGGGGTGTCTAGGACAAGGTTATGGTTTACTGGTTATGATTATGCTGTCTATATGTGTGTATCAGTTTTGTAGTCGAAGTTATGAATATTGGCTCTATACTGTCTGTATGGCAAACTTATGCTATGCTTCTGGGTGACATCCCAGACAAGCTGAGATTAGCTCTGCCTAGCCTGCTTGATGGCCCATTAAGGACCATCAGCTATACAATGGACCCATTGAGAAAAGGCAGATACGCCTTGTACCTCAGCAAAGTATGCAGGGACTGGCCCATGTGACTCCAGACTCCATGTTGCTGTAATTTAAGAACAAAGAGGTGTTCTTACACCTGGAAAAGACTATATAAGGCTGATGCCTGATCTCCATCTGGTCTTCAATCCTGCTTCTTACCTCTGGAGGAACTTTGCTACAAGCTGAAGCTTTGAACAAAGGACTGAGGACCCATCCCAGCGGGGGATGTATTCCAGAGACTTGATTTGAACCTGCAGTTTATTCCATCGCTGCTGCAAGCCTGAACCAAGAACTTTGCCATTACTGTATGTAATTGATTCCATTTAACCAATTCTAACTCTCATCTCTATCTTTTTCCTTTTATGAATAAACCTTTAGATTTTAGATTCTAAAGGATTGGCAACAGCGTGATTTGTGGGTAAGATCCGATTTGTATATTGACCTGGGTCTGGGGCTTGGTCCTTTGGGATCAGGAGAACCTTTTTCTTTTACTGGGGTATTGGTTTTCATAACCATTTGTCCCCATAACGAGTGGTACTGGTGGTAATACTGGGAAACTGGAGTATCTAAGGAGATTGCTTGTGAGACTTGCAGTTAGCCAGTGGGGTGAGACTGAAGTCCTCTTAGTCTGGCTGGTTTGGTTTGCCTTAGAGGTGGGAAAAAACCCCAGCCTTGGGCTGTAACTGCCCTATTTGAGCAATTTGTCCTGAGTTGGCACTCTCAGTTGGGTTCCGCCAGAACCGCATTGTCACAGCATCCTATTTGTAAATCTCTAATTATTATCCTTATTTTAAAGACTGGGAAACTGAGTGGAGAGAGTTTAAAGCCTAGATCCTGAAAGATATTTAGCTGCCTAACTTCTGTTGAAATCAAGGGGAGTTAGGTACCCAAATATCATTGAGGATCTGGGCCTAAGTGACTTGCAAAGGTCACACAGCAAATCAGTGAAAGAGCTGGAAATAGAATCCAGTTTTCCTGTCAACTACTGATCAAACCATCAGAGTGTGATGTAGTTGTTTGCACAAATTGGACAAATGCATGTACAAGTAGGTAGTTAGGCATATGCAGATAAGGGTGCTCATTTTAGGATATGCCAGTGGACAGTAATGTCCAAGAATGTGAATATTAAATAGCTGCTGATGTTTCCTAGAAAACCTCATAAAACATTCTATTTAGAAATAATTCTGCTTGTGAATATAATAGGGATGTGTCCATGAAAACAGGATCTTTATTATTTAAGAGTGAATTTGCTCCTGTTGTTTGTTTGTTCTTCACTGAAGACCAACTCTTCTGTCTTTGATGTCATTATGCTTTCCAGAGTGCCTAGTTATGACCACACAACTAGAGCTGGACCTTTAGTGGAGTGGCATGTTCAGCTGAACTGCTAAAATATCAATATGAAGATCCTTAAGTTGCTATTTATTTCCAATATAATTAAAAAAAAAAAAAAATAAAGATCAGACAACTACTCAGTTGTTCCAATAAAAATGTCTAATTTACCCTAATCTGTGTCTTTCCATTGAAAGGGGAAGATCCACCAATAGGAACCCACCCTCTCGCTCTCTTTTCTCTTTTAAAGAGAGACGCTATTCTTGAGACTAAAAATATCCATTCTTGACTGCATTTCCCCAAACAATATGCCTAATGGAAAGGATTGATTCACACAGATTCCATTAATTTACCAGGCCAGATGTTCAATTGGGGTAAATCAGCATATAGATTTCAATACCCTGGGGGACCATGAGCAGGTTTCAGGGGATCTGTGAGCCCCAAGTCCTGGGGGCAGAAGCCCCAAGCTCATGGGCGGAGGTGGAGGGGGCACAGGGGGTGTTGCCCCCCCCTGCAGTGCCAGAATGGGACAGACTCAGAGGCAGCTCCACACACCCCACCTCCTCTGTCTCCCACCCCCGCCCCCCCAAAGGCCCAGACCTTGGCGAGGTTGGAAGCAGGAAACTGGAGCCGGGCAGGGCAGGGCATCTGCTGCTCTGGCTGGTTCCATGGGGTGGGCAGTCATGGTGCTTCCCTGTCTCCTCTTCCTGCAACTGGTGCCCTGGGCTGTGGCTGCTCCTCATCTCCTAGCCCCCTTTGACTGCTTGCACATCCACTAAGAGCCGCCTGGCTGAGTAGACCCTGCTCTGGGGCCCGCAGAGCCCGTGGGGAGCAGCAACTGCAACGCTCCTGGCACACAGCCCCTAGCTACCCCCTCCCTGCCTACACACAGCCCCTAGCTACTCCTCCCTGCACCCTGAGCTACACCCTGCCTACACACAGACCCTAGCTACTCCTCCCTGCACCCTGAGCTACACCCTGCCTACACACAGCCCCTAGCTACTCCTCCCTGCACCCTGACCTATCCTCTCCCTGCACCCCTTGCTGCACACAGCCTCTAGCTACCTCCCTCCCTGAACTACACCCCTTACTGCACAAAGCTGCTAGCTACTCCCATCTCTGCACCCTGAGCTACATCCTGCCCACAGCCCCTAGCTACTCCCTCCCTGCACTTCTTGCTACACAAGCCCCTAGTTATCCCCCCTCCCTGCACCCTGACCTACCCCTCTCTGCACGCAGCCCCTAGCTACCCCTTCCCTGCACCCTGAGCTACACCCCTCGCTGCACACATCCCCTAGTTACCCCCCACACCCTGAGCTACACCCCTCGCTGCACACAGCCCCTAGCTACCCCTTCCCTGTACCCTGAGCTACCCCCTCTCTGCACACACCCCCTAGCTGTCCCCCTCCCTGCACCCTGAGCTACATCTCTTGCTGCACACAGCCCCTAGATACCCCCTCCCTGCACCCTGAGCAGTTTTCAAATTTTGTGAGCTGAGGCCCCCCCCCATCCTTGAGTTATAATTTTTGTGGGTGGCCTGCTGAGGTGAATCGGGGTAGAGGTGGCACTCCCTCCCTGGGCCCTGCTGTGCTGAGCTGACCTGAGCCCTGCCGGGCCCTACCCCCACAAAACAGAAATCAAACTATGCTTATGCCTGAGGCCCTCTCCCACCCAGCAGCTGAAGCCCAGAGCCCTGGTGCCCCACAGGGCTAAATCCCTGAGCCCCGCCCCAGCTGCTGAAGCCTGGAGCCCCCACCCTTCCCTCCATGAGGCCCTGGAGTTTTTATAGTATGTTGGGGGGGAGGGGGAGGCTCAGAAAGAAAAAGGTTGAGATACCCTGGGTTAGAAGATGTTTTAGACCTAATTTCTCTGATTTCAGTATTCCAGACTAATTATGATCTTGAGCTTTCTCACTGCTCTGAAATCCCATTTTTTTAATCTCCATTTCACAGTTTAGCATGTTCAAATTGGAATATACGTTACAGTCAGATGCAGCTCACACAGAACCCTACCAACCTTTTAATATTTTTTTTTAATTGGGAGATGCACTGATCTTGCTCCCCACGTAAACCCTTTGGTTTCAGGGATAAGGGATAGGATTAAATCTCCCTATGAACCTCTAGAAACTGTATGACACATGTATTATATATATACACACACACAATGGGCCATATTCTGCTTGTTCTTGTTTACACTGGTGTAAACCAGGAATAAATCCACTAAACTTAAGGTAGCAACTCTTGACTTATACCAGTGTAAGTGACAGTAGAATATGGCCTAATGATTTTAGGGAGAGTTATTTATGAAGAATAACAAATGTGGTTACTTAAAGTGTAGGGCTAACAGTGATTTCAACAAGAGGGATTGTTTTTAAATATTGAACAATCTTGAAGTCAAGTCATCACAATGGTAACAAGAAATTCCGACAGAGCAGAATTCACAGGGAACTGTGAATAAAGTGTGACCTTTAATCATGCTGTCTGTATGAGAACAAGACTTCCCCTTCTTTTGTTTTTACATTTTAAAGTGAATTTAGTGCTGGATTGGAATTCCTGGAGGCTGAATCCTTTGTTTATCCACAGGACAGCACAGACAACAGTGGTGTAAGCATCACAGACACTGTTCCATCAATGTACATCAGCCCTACACAAAGAGGGACTGATGTCAAACTAATGAGCCAATGGTTGAATCCTGCAACCAGAGATGCTGGTATAATCTTCACCGACTCTTCTGGTGGTGGCTGCTGCCCTAAATAAGAGGTGAAGTTGCAGGTATCAGAGCTTTCTTCATCCCATTCTTGTTTTGTTCCGTCCCCTCCCCTTGAAAGCCGGGCAGGTTTACAAAGTGGTCAGTTTGGACACTGGTGGGAGATGTGAAGGAGAGAGGTTTTGCTGGTACATAGTCAGTGAGGAAGTGAGAAGAAATGGGCTTACTGAATGAAAAGCTATGACGCTTTACAGTAAAAGGCAGGAACAATATTTACCCCTCAGTGACCTCTTTACTGTCTTTGCTCAGTCCCAGCTTCTCTCTCCCCCTCCAATTTAGCTCTTACCTTCCTATGTCCCAGATGTCAGTTGTACAAAATACTGTTTCCTTGCCACCCACCACCCTTTCTCTCACACAATTCATCCTCTCACACCAGTTCATCCCGTACACCTACTCTCACTCCAATTCAACCACAGTTAACCCTGCCAAACCAGACCTTTCCCAGCTCAGAATCTGCTCAAGTCCCCTTGGCTCCTTCAAGTCCAACTCCTAAATCCGCAGAATCCCCTTCTTACCTATCCTTGCTCTCTAGGCTCAGACCCAAAGCATCTTTCCAGCTTTGGCCCACCAGATAATGGTCCCCCTCTTTCCTTAGCTCAGAAACATTCCCCACCTCTTGGAATCATTGCTAGCCAGGAAAAATTGTACCAACATTAAGGCTGCCCTAACTTATGCTGATGGCTGGAATGGCCCCCGCAGCTGACACCAGGACTGGGGAACATAATGGTGGTTTATCCAGCTTGGCTGTCCCAGAAATTCTGGTCCTGAGTCTCTAGTGTAGCTGACTGCTGAAACGTTATTTGTGGGACTTAACCCCACTGGCTCCTATTGAGTAACCCACACTTACTATAGGTAACTTATTCAGTGCAGAACTATTACAGGCCATATTGCCTGTTTAGATAAAAGTGACTTTCCAGATCACTTTTATTGCATTGTTGGAGCAGATTGCTGGCATCTAACAGCCCTGTCTCAACTGATTTGGCAGGTAGTGTACACAGGGTTCACATGACTGTATATTCAGTGTTAAAATTACTATATACATCCTCATCCAGTCATAATACAAATGGAAAGCTGTTGCTTCCATAATCCTCTTTGCAACAATGGACAACTTCCTTAATTAAGTATAACATGGCCTCAGAACCTGATTCTTTTCTCACATACACCAGCTATTCACCTGCATAACTACATTGACTTCAACAGAATTACACCAGATTAATACCTCTGTATGTCTACACGCCCTGCAGCAGCAAGCCTTCCAGCCCAGGTTGACAGGCTTGGGCTCATGGGGCTTGTGCTACCATGCTAAAAGCAGCTGTGTGGATATTGTGGCTTGGGCTGGAGCTCATGCTCTGAAGCTAGAGAGGGAGGTGGGCTTCAGAGCACGAGGGGCAACTCCAAAGCACAGTCTACACAGCTACTTTTATCACAGTAGTGGGAGCCCATGTCTGTCCACCTGAGCTGTGTAGACACACCCAGTATTCTCTTTTCTCAGAAATAAGATTTTACTTTCCAGTTGGAAATGTAATCAGTGCCTGCCACGAGGGGGCAACCTTACACTGTCTCTGGACTAAAATTCTCATATGACTTTTCAGATCCTCTTGGTCTTATTTATTATCATTTATTTATTTGTATTACAATCTAAGTAGACTAGAATTTAAAGATGT
The DNA here is from genome assembly GCF_011386835.1 of Chrysemys picta bellii. Lineage (NCBI taxonomy): Eukaryota > Metazoa > Chordata > Testudines > Emydidae > Chrysemys > Chrysemys picta. Next base: position 94,489,023 of record NC_088794.1, on the reverse strand, counting down.
GATGTCACAAAGCATTGGCTAAGGTATCCTAATCAATATGTTTGAGAATTTTAACGTAGACAAGATAGTACATATAGTTTAACGTGGTAATCTGGTTGAGTTAAAGCCAATGCTAGGTGGTAATTCAACCAGTTTAGCACACAATAAAAGTTGTGTCTTGTACACATTAGATGTGTCAAATGTGTTAATTGGAACTCTAACAGTACATCTTTTGTCCTAGTTTAGACAAGACCTAAGAGGGGTTTCTTTGTTATTTTTATAATGAAATGTTGTGTTTCAATTTTTTATATGAGTAAAAAAAAAATGAAAGGAATAAAAGCAAACAATACATTATAGGTAATGATGCTGAGAAAGGGGTTTGATGGGGATGCAGTGGCAATTTTTTTGCAAATTCAAACAAAGGCAGAAAATTCCTTCTGTAGCAGGATGCTGTGAAACTGAAAACCACAGCAGTAAGAAATAGCTCTAAAATGAATCATAATGACTGAAATGAACAAAACTTAAAACTCCAAGTGGGTGGGGAGCGTGATCTCATGGTTAGAGCCACACACTGGAAGTCAGAAACTCTTAGTTCTGTTTGCATCTCTGGCACTGACTCACTGCATGACCTTGGTCAAGGCTTTTAATCTCTTTGTATATCAGTTTACCCAGCATTAAAATAAGGACAGTGCATATTGAAGTTTTAGGAGTGTTGTGATGCTTCATTAATGAATATTTATAAAACACTTTGGAACCATGGATGAAGGTATTATTAAAGTGTTATTAATTATTATTAAGTTCCTGGGTTGGGTGCACATTTACTTAATGAAGCTGTGATAGTGTGACTCAGGGGAGAATCTCTTGTATCTTCCACTAGTCTTCTAACTCTTCAACCTAGATCTAAAGATTTTGTAAAAATAATGTTTGTTCAAACCTAACACAGATCAATAGCTCCTCCAACAGGGTGCCATCTGATGGATGCTTGCCATCCTATGTAAAATGAGTTGGTGGTCCGAGTACAATTTCTGGCAGCCAGGTGTTCACATCACAGAACACAATCACAGCTAGCAGCCTGGTTGACAGTTTCTGCAGAGGTCAAGGACTACATGGGCCTGGAATCTGAATTACCATCTACATTCAAAGGTGATCCCTGAAGGCAGTGCAGATTGTGGCACATTGACTGGCTGATCTGAAGAAGACTGAATTACCACAAGTTACACTGATTAACTAACCTGATTTAAGTTATAACATGTGCAACTTCTGTGCATGGTCTCTCTTACATCAGTTTAGAACTGGTTACATAGGTTTAGCTGGGCCTGCAAATTTTCAGACGCATGCCAGACTAATATAAATCAGGCTTAAGCTAATTCAAGAGCATCCACACAGAGCCACATCAGGTTAACTAAATCAGTATAAAATCATACCTTCATTTAAGCGTGTACAGCTCGGCTTATGGACCAGGCCTGAGCCTGCAGGCATATCAATATGGTACCTGAGTACTAAAACGTCACTTAAAAATTATATAAAATGTTGTGCATCTATCTATATTTCCATATCAATTCTCAGCCTACAGAGACTTCCTCCATAATTCTGTCCATCATAAAGACAAATTCCTTGGTTTTGGCCTATGCTTGTTTCTGAGAGACAGAGTCAGCTAAATCATTCTATTTTCTTGCACACTTTATCACCAAGGTATAGCCTGCCAGCAGCTATCATCCCCTGTGACTCACCTTAGAGCAGTGGTGGGTAACCTGCGACCTGTGGGCCACAGGCGGCCCATCAGGGTAATCCACTGGCAGGCCACGAGACGGTTTGTTTACATTGACCATCCGCAGGCACGGCCACCCACAGCTCCCAGTGGCTGTGGTTTGCCGTTCCCAGCCAATGGGAGCTGCGGGAAGCGGCACAGGCTGCAGGGATGTGTTGGCCGCCGCTTCCCGCAGCTCCCATTGGCCGGGAACGGTGAACCACATCCACTAGGAGCTGCGGGTGGCTGTGCCTGCGGACGGTCAATGTAAACAAACCGTCTCATGGGCTGCCCACCACTGCCTTAGAGGTTATCGGTCAGATTTGTTGCCACTTTTATATAGTAAAGCCTCTAACTTTTAAATCAGATAAATCAACCAGAAGTGGAATCAATAATAATACTTCACAAGTCCATGTGGGCTGCTGTTCCCCAGGCTGGCAGAAAAAGGAACAATTTGGGTATGGTGCACTCAATTGAAGAGCAGAGGAGTGCTTTGTATTACTCAATAAGATCCCATCTGGCTGATTAGGGAGAGGTATTTTATGGGCTCCAGCAGGCCTCCTTGCCACTCTTCCTTGGTCAAAAGGATAGGCGCTATCAGGCGGGATCTCTGGGGAAGTTTTGTTAGAGCTGGAGGATGGGAAGGCAGAAAAATAAGAGGAATTCCATTAGAGGTTCACAGTTCTCTCTCTCTGCATGTGCATGAGAAATAAAAAGAACAAATTCTGAAGTCCTTACTCAGAAAAAGGTCCAGCTGACTTCAATGGGCATTAAGGTTGAGTAACTAATAAGCAAAGAGTGATTAAAGATGTCACCATTTGATCTCCAAATTATTCAGTGTACTACTCAACTCTATAGTGATATAACCTTACTGTAAGGCCTTCCTTGCTCCAAAGGTCTTACAATGTAGGAGATAAATTGTCATCTCATGCATTGTAAGGAAAAGAGAGTGGAAGATAATTGGCAAGGTAAATGAGGTAGAAAGGATTCTGATGTAACAGGGTACCCTCCTTTACTGAATGGAATTGTATCTTGATAGGAGGTGGGTTAGAAAAACTGAACTAAGTGCAGGTCAGCAGGTGAAATAGTGCATATGAGCCCAAACCACATATTATTCAGCTTTCACAACACACAAAGTATGCTAGTGCATCAGAAAACAGCCTGAGGATGCTACTGCTCAATGCTTGAGCACCAAAATATGTGAGAACCTCACATACATCTAAAGTATCCAGCTCAACCCTAAAATGCACTGCCCACTCAGGAGAGCAGATGCACCTTCAGCTGCTGAACAATGCAGTTCAGCCAGCCTGAATACCTATTGGGCCATTAACATTGTGCAACTCAGTCACCAAGTATTTTCCTAGCAGAGACCAGTTTAAACATTGAAGCAGGACCAGCTCCTGCAAGCTGCTGAGAGCCCGCAACTCCCATTGATGTCTGTGGAAGTTCAGAATTGGGGCCAAGGGCATGTACTGAACTATTGAAATGTGTCTGGGAGATTGTGGGGGACAGGTCTACCGACCCTGTCATTGTCCATCAGGTCACAGATTTCCTAAGGGGGAAAAGGAGCCTGAACTCCCCTTGGCCCGTGAGAGCAGGATTTGGCCTGAGACGGGGAGTGGGAGCAGCGAACAAGGGGAAGGCATCCCTGTTTCTTGCTGATGGGAGGGTGTCTGTTGGTTGTTTTGCCCCCAGGCTGTGGGCAGGTGAGGGGGGGCACACTGGTGAGCGATAACCACCCAGGACTAGAAAGGGGGGGTGCGCGTGGCTGCCGTCCACGGAGACTCATCGCCTGGGGCACAGAACAGGCTGGGCAACTTCTCAGCGGGGCAGGGGAGCGCGGAAGATGGAGGCTGGAGCCCTACGCGCCACCACGTGAACAGCGCCCGCGAGGCTGCACTCTGCGCCCTGCCCGGGAGGAAGCCGAGCGGCGGACCTGGGCCCCGGAGCCGGCACTGGCTCGGGCTGTCACCCCACTTGCGCGAGGCTAGGGCCCAGCGTGGGCCTGGCTCTCCCGCAGCTTTCTCCTGAGGCGTCTCTGGGTGGCGCCGTGGAAACTGAAAGCAAAAGAGACGAAGGGGCCAAGCCGCAGCCAGGAGCGGGCGTGGGCCTGACTCCTCCCTCCGGCGGCTACGCTCAGCTGCTGCGGCTGGGCGGGCTGAGCCAGCCCAGATGGACCTGGCTGTGGCCCCGGCTGAGGCAGGATAGGCGGCTCCGGCTCGGAGCCTCCCTGCGGGCGAGTGCGGGCGGGCTGGGACATGACTCTGGGCGCTCCTCGGCCCCCGGCTCCGCGCGGCAGACGCAGCCAGCAGGAAGTTTACCCGGGTGCATCGGCGGCCGGGCTCCCGGCAGCGCCGCGCTCCCCCCATGCACACGCACAGCCCCCGGCTCCGCAGCGGTGCCCAGGAAGCGCCCCGCACCGGCCCCACCATGGACTCTAGCTGGCGCCGGCAGAGCAGCCCGGAGCTGGGCAGGGGCAAGCGGCTGAGCGTCGGGGAGCTGCGCTCGTTCTTCGAGGCTCACTGCGCCGCTGCTGCAAGGGAGCTACCGGACCCGGCCAAGAGGAGCTGCCGCCCCCCCAATGGGCTGCTGCCGCCGGTCATCCCGCAGCTGACCGTCACCCCCGAGGAGAGCGAGGAGGCGCAGGGCAGCCCCAAAGGGCCCCCGCCGGACCCGGAGAGCGGCTGGCTGGGGACGGGCAGCTCACTGCACCTGCTGCAGTCCCGCCGGCTCTCCAACTCCTCGCTGTCCTCCACGGGCTCCTCGTCCGTCTTCGAGGACTCCGAGGACGACCTGCTGAGCGACACGGAGGGTAGGAGCCAGGGCATCGTGCACCTGGAGCACGGGGAGGACACCAACCAGGTAGGCCCCCGCAGCGGCAGACTAGCCGAGCGACCCATCCTGGACGGCCCGCTGCTTCCCACGTCCCCCGCGGACGGGCGTTTGGGAGAAACACCCACGTGCCCGCAGGTCCATATGCCGCCAGCGAGCCGCGTCGCCGATCTAGAAGCGGCGCCTCCTGGCGGTGCTGGAGAGCGACTGCTATGAGCGTGGGTTGGGGATATAGCAGCAGGGGTCGGATACCCAGGGTGATGGACGACCTTGTTGTGGGCTAGCTTGGGGGAGGCCCCCACTGCCCCTGCTGTACTTCTGGGGCTGGGTCTCCACCGGGCTGTTCATCTGGCACGTTTCAACAGCACTAGATTAGTTTAAAATGAAGTCTGTTAAAATGAAAACAACAGGTCTACCCTAATCTAAGCCGAAGGGCTCTTTGTTGTATAGGTGCCTGCGATATCAGGCTCTCAGCTCCACTGTACTCCGTGGTAAACACCAACTTGATAACACAGTCCTCCAACAACATCCAGTCACTGGTCAGCTCATGTGAGTTCAAGTTACTCCCCTTCAGTTACTCGTATTGCTGTACTGCAAACAGCAGCATAGCATGCCTGTGGACGTGGAGAAATACGCAATTCAAGCTATGCTTCCAGTCCCATGGTCTCAGAATGTGCATGGGGTCATTGAGCGCTCACCAGTCTGGTGTTTTAAGCAAGGTTTCAGTGACCTGATTAAAAGGAAACTATTTTCCCTTACCCAATCACATAAACTGAAAAATCCACCATGCTGATCAGTGATAATGCTACATGAATCTCTGTGTTACATTGCTGGGGACCTGAGGCTCTTGAAACCCAGCCAAGTGCTGCTACTGTTTCTCTTCTTGCTGTGAAATTGCCATCGATCTATTAAGATTTTTTTAAATTGTTTTGGCATTTTTTGATCACAGGCATTTTTCAGGCTCTCTTGTTGGATTTTAAAAATAATATTTTTTTCCAGCCATTTACCAGCAGGTATTTCTGCCTCTCCCACTCCCCAAGTCTCTGGTTGTCAATTTTTGAGCTACTTCGTGCTGTGATCTTGACAGAAAATTGGGAGGAGCTTGGAATTATTAGCATGCATGCTTTTGTTCATTTTGGCAGTAATACATTCATCCCAGTAAATCCCTTATGTAATGTGGCAGCTGCTCTTGCATATAAAGGGCAGTTTTGAAGACATGCAGTTGGCTTGTTTTTCATAGTGGTAATACATATTTTACTTCGTGTTTATAACAACTCTCTGGGCGCCTTGAAACTGAAATGTTTCCTTAGCAAATTCCCCTATCCACCATTCTTGAGACCACCCAATGTTTTATTATTATAGGGTTGTTTATGACTACATGGCCACTGACAGTGAATTGAATCAGGAAAACCAGCGTATATTGTGAAACAAGATAAAAAATAAGTGACACAGTGTTGTAGGTAATTCTTCCAGCTGTGTTATTTTCCTGAGAGGTTTTAGGATTATTAAATTAGAGGACGTATGGTTGGGTGGCTATAGTACAGGCCAGGGAATTATGCAACCTTGGTTCTATTCCCGTAGACGTGCTTTGTCACCTTGGGAAAATTGACTTTTCTGTGCCTCGGTTTCCCAATTATGTAAGATAATATCCTGTAAAGGGTTTTGCAAGGCTTAATTAATTAATATTGATAAAGTTATGATCCTCAGATGGAATCCCCTGTAGAACGGCAAACTATTATTATTACAACAACATGATTTTAATGTTATTTTTATAAATACCTGTAGCCTATGACATTGACTTTGAGTTACAGAATAATAGAAATTAAAGACGGGGTGGTAGGGTGGTGGAATATTAGATCATCTAGTTCATTCCTGTCTGCTATTGCAGGCGGTGAGTGGGTATGATGATGGAACACTGTTGGCTCTGAACATCCATCATTGAGAGCTGTGGGCTGGATGCGTGGTTAATAGCACTTTATCAATACAAAGAACCTGATGCCATCCATGCTGGCCCTAGGCTAACTTGTCTCCTGAGAATAATCTGAAGCAAAACTATCCTCCAAGCCAGGTGTCCTGTTGGATGCAATTTGGTCCAGGTCTGGCACCATTGAGGTCAGTGGTAAACCTCTCATTGACTTCAATGTGTGCAGTATCAGGCCCTAAATCATTAGTCAGAACAGCTTACTACCCTGTATACTACATTTTAAAAACATGGTACATAAGTGTATGTTTTGGATGTAAGCTGTGTTACCCATTTAAAACCCTATTAAGTTTGTTAGCACTATTTAAATCTGGACAGGGTTCAGAGAAAGCTCTACATCTAATTACAAATAATGTAAATAATTAAAGAATACTAACTAATGGAAAAAAATGTTTAAACAAATAGAAAGCAGCCATCTTAAACGTTTTGAGTTATGGTAGGATGGAGAGAGACAGCATCCATTCGGGTGCACGGGAAATCAGGGACTTTTCAAGTATTAAGATAAGTTCTGTTTCTTTAAAATGTTTTTGAAGACCTGCCAAGTATCATGCATTCCCACAGAACAAGTCAAAAGTCACACATTTTTGATAAGAGACCCTACCCACATGCAAGAGCCTGTAGCTTTGGGAAAGGTGTACTCAGCTACTTACCCAAGAGCCCATGCATTCTAATCCAAGCTCTTCTTATGATTGAGTTTAACACTTCTTTGCACCCCTCATTAACCAATGCCTCATTACCTCTACATTAGGGGAGACAACCCATTTTACAGATAAGTGTGAGCCTGGACAAGCTCTTTGTAGGCAAAGCTAAAAATAGAATCCTGGACTCTGTTTTGACAGACCCAACGCTTATCAGCTTTTCCACACTGTCTTTCAGGTGAAGTGGGCCAAATTCTGTGTCTGTCTAACTGATCCTAAAACAGTGGCTATGTCTGCTCTGCAGCTGAGAGGTGTAATTCCCAGCTCGGGAATATGTACACATGCTAGTTTGCAAAAAGTGGCATTGTGGCACAGGTGGCGACTCAGGCTATCAGCCTGAGTACAATCCAGTTGGAAATACTAGGTACATATTTGGGCAGCTTGTAGATCAATCTCTGATAATTTTCATATGACTTTACATTGTGCCTCTTCATATAACCTTGTGGTGGGTCTACCCACGTGTGACCTCTGTTTTCATGGGACTTTGTATCAAAGCTTCATTTAGAAACTTTGCATTGCCCTTGGTATAATATTATAGCCCCTAAGGATAGAATAAGATAGAAGAAAAATTTCTGTTTGCTAGCAGTAGAACAAGAGCTCTCCCCCCACTCTTAATCAATTGCCCTGTTGAATGAATGAGGTGTGAATGAGGAAGGCATGGAAGGCAGCACCTCCAGACAGCCTCAACTGTTGGAGAGGGGCTGGGAGCCAGACCCAAGGACAATAAAACGTGTCAAGTGGGCTCATTAAAGACAAGCAGACATACTGACGGCCTCGGGGGTTAGAAGCAAGCACCTTCTTTTGGAAACACCCTCTTTGCAGCATTGGGACAACACTCAAAAGAAAGCAGCACAAAGGACCAATGGACACAGACACAGAGTTTGAATCTGGTCTAGATTTGCATGAGAGGAAAGCTGCTATAAAAGTGAGGTGTCTTGCAGAGGACCCCGGGTCTCGTCTTGTCAACATGGGAGCATCGATCCGGATCGGCAGAAGCCCGGCTCCACCCCCTCCCCCATCTAACTCACCTGGCCAGTGCAGTTAAGGGGAGCAACTAATTGGTAACAACAAGACGGAGTGTGTTTGTGTGTGAGTGTGAGTGTAAGTGTAATATATTATATGCATATAATACAGTGTTAATGAATACATGTATTACTAATAAATGTGGTGTTTTGTCTTATTCCCCCTGAAAAGATCCTGTGCAGTACTTTAAGTACAACATTTTGGTGGAGAATGCGAAAGGGGGAGCAAGCATAGAACCCACAGTTATTATAAAACTGGTGTGCACAGCGCCAGCTTTAGCAAGCCTGGCACTAGAGGAAAAAGAGCGTAAACTTTCAGTTAATTAACCAAACTCTGAAGGATATAGGAGTTTAGGTTTAAATTGTGTTCATGACTGAGCTAAAGAGGAGAACTTAGTGTTTCTCACTCTGATCCGGGGAAGGATTAACCAAACTCTGAAGGATATAGGAGTTTAGGTTTAAATTGTGTAATAGAGGTACATACACCCTCAGCCGTAGCAAGACTGAGCTAAAGAGGAGAACTTAGTGTTTCTCACTCTGATCCGGGGAAGGATTTGTATAATTGGTGTATGAACCCTCGGTGGTAGCAGACCGAGTAATACAGAGGGAGGCTTAGCGTCTCTCCCTCTGGCCCAGAGTGGGTTAAAAACATAAGATGCAGATCTTGTTCTGTTAAACCAAACTCTGAAGGATATAGGAGTTTGGGCAGTGTAGTGTGGTTTATGTTTGTTTGTTTTGTTTTGTTTTTTGTAAGTAATATTGTGGTAATTTCACAATTTAGAAGAAAATGTTTAAGAAACGGAACCAGGAAGGGTGGGGGCTAGTTAAAAAACCCACCCTCCTTGCTAAATTGGTAGTGAAACAAGGCTTGTGCCCATGGAAAGAAACTGTTTATTAAAAAAAGCAGGATCGGGCCCAGGCAAGCAACAGATAAAGAAACTAAAAACAGGTTGGGTACAGAGAGTTAAAACAGCACTCTCAAATCTTACAGCAGCAGTAACATCAGGAGAAGAAACATTTGAGACCCCAGAAGGGGGCAGACCTTTGGGACCCCTCTGGAGATTGGGAAGGGGGATATTTGGGATATTTGGGTAAATTCCTCCTCCCAGGGCCAAAATGCCGTTGAAACAGTTAACAACAGTGCCTGCTTCTGCCTCAGATCTCCAGGCCATGGCAAAATGGCTGGAGATTTTAAAACAGAATTTTTTTTCTAGATAAAGTGTTAACGCCCTTTTACTGAGAGAAAGGGAGGATTTACACTCACAAGAAATGCACCACTTAATTAGCATTTGTGCAGCCCCAAGTACGAAACACACTGTGGCAGAGACCGAGCAGGGTCTGCCGTGGTGGGAGCACTGTGCTAATTTGTTTCCAAGCTTCTATCTTTCAGGCTCTGAACCAGAACATCAGGAGAGCTGGTACCAGCTGAAGAGTTATAAAATACCATGGTTATAGTGTCATGACAAAGTCTGTGTTCAGTGTTCTGTGTTGCATGTTCTGTGTCTGTCTCTAGTGGTGTCCTGTGTTAGCATTGAGTCCAGAATGAGAGGGGATACTACACTAGACAGGGTAAATGTCTTTTCCTCTCTCTACTTCCCCCATCTCCATCCAACTTATCAATCACCCCTTGTGTCCAAAAGACTTGGGTCCCCAGTGCATCAGGGTTATTTTGTTTTGTTAGGTTCTCTAATAATCATTTTGTTGTTGATTTTTGTTCTTGATACATTTGTATTGTTAGTTACATTTGCTTGTATTATTATTAATTCCACACTTTCCTCTATGCACTCTGGTTCTATTTCCCCAAGCCCTAAAGGGTAATTCTTGGGCCCCCATAACCTGTAAGACCTTGGCCCATAATTGTATGGCCCCATCTTTCAGGTCCCCAGAAACCTCTGAGAACAACTGTTAAAAATAGGGAATTCTACAACATTTTAGCAACTGAATGTTAGTTTAAGTCCAATTATTATAATTATAATTGTTTGCATTTGTGTTTATGTTATATCTGGTGTTTAGTCAATTGTAATGGTTTTAGTTATATTCACCTGGTTATAATTGTTTGGTTTGTTTGCAACAAATATAAAAGATTTATATGGTGACCACTCAAGAATTGTTCTTGAGAGGTCAAAAGGGGGACAATGTAGATCAATCTCTGATAATTTTCATATGACTTTACATTGTGCCTCTTCATATAACCTTGTGGTGGGTCTACCCACGTGTGACCTCTGTTTTCATGGGACTTTGTATCAAAGCTTCATTTAGAAACTTTGCATTGCCCTTGGTATAATATTATAGCCCCTAAGGATAGAATAAGATAGAAGAAAAATTTCTGTTTGCTAGCAGTAGAACAAGAGCTCTCCCCCCACTCTTAATCAATTGCCCTGTTGAATGAATGAGGTGTGAATGAGGAAGGCATGGAAGGCAGCACCTCCAGACAGCCTCAACTGTTGGAGAGGGGCTGGGAGCCAGACCCAAGGACAATAAAACGTGTCAAGTGGGCTCATTAAAGACAAGCAGACATACTGACGGCCTCGGGGGTTAGAAGCAAGCACCTTCTTTTGGAAACACCCTCTTTGCAGCATTGGGACAACACTCAAAAGAAAGCAGCACAAAGGACCAATGGACACAGACACAGAGTTTGAATCTGGTCTAGATTTGCATGAGAGGAAAGCTGCTATAAAAGTGAGGTGTCTTGCAGAGGACCCCGGGTCTCGTCTTGTCAACATGGGAGCATCGATCCGGATCGGCAGAAGCCCGGCTCCACCCCCTCCCCCATCTAACTCACCTGGCCAGTGCAGTTAAGGGGAGCAACTAATTGGTAACAACAAGACGGAGTGTGTTTGTGTGTGAGTGTGAGTGTAAGTGTAATATATTATATGCATATAATACAGTGTTAATGAATACATGTATTACTAATAAATGTGGTGTTTTGTCTTATTCCCCCTGAAAAGATCCTGTGCAGTACTTTAAGTACAACAAGCTAACCCATGCTGCCCGCTACACTGCTATTTTTAGTACACTAGCTGGAACAGAACTAGTGCATGTACATCTTCCTGAGCTGGGAATTACATTTCACAGCTGCAGTGTAGATGTACCCAGTGTGGCCAGACCACATCTAACGGTTTGAGTCTGCTACAGCCTGCATGAATTTAATGTGCATTGTTGTCCTTTAGTTCAAATGGTTAAAGTGCATGCTTTTTGATCCCAGGTTGCTCCTGGCAGAATGACCCTATTAGTCTCTTTAATCACTAGACCACACTCAGCTCACTCCAATGCTAGTTCACGAATAGTTGTGAACCAGTAAGTAAATAGAAAATATGTGCAAAGTGTGTGTTGTGTCCTTTTATGGCCTGTTCTTTATAGAGAAAAATAATATGATTCCCCCTCTTCCCCCAACAGCAGAATTCTGTGTTGTGTATCTGAAGGTTGTGGGTTCAACGCTGGCTTGTGATACATGGGGTGAAATACATATAAGTTAGTGGGAGGACCTTGAGATGATAGGTGAAATGACTTTATTTTGCCAAGCCTTCTAGTTAGTTAGTTGGTGAGTTTGGATGTTAATATTTATTTTTTGTTGTATTTAGTATTGATATTTTGGTTAATGTGAGCTGCCCTTTTAAGAACAGGGTGGGGCACATACCACAGGGTTTGTCTGAAGCAGATTGAGAGCAGTGCCTGGGGGAGATCTTGCTTGTGTGTGCAGAGGTAAGACTCTACCTGTGTAAGCACCAGAAAGGTCAGAACTTGATTTATTGAACTTACCTTTCCAGAAAACAAGCTTCACCTTTGAAGGTGTAACGGCACTTACCCAGGGACTGGGTACCTCAGGGCACCGCTAATGAGCTTTAGAGGCTTTTTTGCCTGTAGGTCGTCAGTTAGGGATTAAAAGTTGTTTCCATCTGATGGAGGTTTACTGGCCCCACCATGAGGGGAACTTGGTGGGTCTGAGTTTCAACTCCCACCTCCTAAACTCACCACCTCACTTTATATTAATTGACAAACTCCAAAGAGTGACCAAGAACTGCATGGGCCATGGAGACAGAATTATCCTTGTGATCTTTAGGGGAAGGTCCTCTGTCAGGATTAGGGCAGCGTGTGTGGGAAGGTTATTCTACTACTGCCCTGTTAGCCAGACTTTGTAGCTGTGTACAATTGATTACATTTGCATAAAATGCCATACATGGAACGGCACAGCTACATGACAGCTATATTTTTTGGTTAATTAAGCAATAGATCTTAAAATAACCAACTGTTAAAATACATGTTGGATCTTATCCTATGACAGCTATAAAAGTATCTGCATTCCCATACATTCAGATGAGGACTACAGTTTCCCATTCCTACTTTGCTTCATGAGATAGGAGATCCCTGTTGGGGAAGTATATGTACAATGGTAACTTCCACTGAGAGACCAGCCAAGCCACTCTCAGTCATGAGTCACTAGCATTTCTAAAAACTGCTTTCAAACAGAGATAAGGAAAAATAAACAAGTCAGGTTAGGACCTTCATATTGGACAGTGTCCCTTTAAAGTGTTTTGCTCAGCAAGTAAGTGATGTGATATAAGGGCTGCTGCACTATGTTAGAGGAATGTGATTTACTAGGTAGAAATGTGCCAAATACACAAACCACATATTCGTGTGACTGTAACCATGAGAACAGCTGACAGCCAGAAAGAAGCATTAGATTCTTGCCTGCAGTGACAGTAGCCCAGAAATTTTTGGGGGGTAGTAGGGTATTTAACCTATAGCATATTTGTTTTGGCTGGTCCTTTCTCTCTCTCTTCCTTTTTTCATCCTTAATAAAATCTTAAAATAGACAAACATGTTTCATAATTAAGGACTAAAAGTATGAACAGTTTCAGCTCAGGAGCCAATTACATAAACTAATCCAGTAGAGAAGAATTTTTATTTTTAAACTGAGATGGGAAGGGACCCTAAGGGGTTTATTTTATTTATTTATTTTTTTACATTGTGTGAACTTCATGCTTCTAAAAGATGCTGGATTGACAGTGATATCCCTGTACTCTGAAGTCCCCTCTTTGTCCACAGTCTAAGGGCATGTCTTCACTAGCAACGTTAAAGTGCGGCCACAGTCGCGACATGGTGCTGGGAGAGAACTCTCTCAGTGCTCTAGAAAACCCACCTCCACGAGAGGAGTAGCTACCAGCGCTGGGAGCGCGGCTTTCCACAGCACACTTAAATGGTGCCCCCTGTACCGACATGCCAACGGTATGGGATCTGAATGGTTCCAAGAATTAGATATGTTCATGGAGGACAGCTCCGTCGATGGCTATTAGCCAAGATGGTCATGGATGCAACCCCATGTTCTGGGTATCTCTAACCTCTGACTGCCAGAACCTGGGAGTGGACGACAAGGGATGGATCACTTGTTGATTGCCTGTTCTGTTCATTCCCTCTGAAGCACCTGGTGTTGGCCACTGTGAAAACAGAATACTCAGCTAGATGGACTATTGATGCGACCCAGTATGGCTGTTTTTATATTCTTAATTTGTGGCCTCTTATTTTTAATGTGGACGTTTGTCTAGTAGGAAGTGAACTAAGACCCAGTAACTAATTTCTGATAGTCTACTGAATACCCCTCAGTTCCATTGGCCTTTAGTTATTTCTTAGCTGGGGTGGATTTGAAGTTATGACCTAGGAGTTAAGAGACCCTTTACCCCATTATTAGTCTCCTGAGCCATTCAGTCTCCTGTTATGGTTTTTATTTTAAATATTTAAAAGGGCACAGTTCCTGCCTGGCCCCGCAGGATGAACTGGGAGGAGCAGATGCAGCACTGTTGCATAACTGTTCATGGAAAGGTTGTGTTTTCTTCCTTGTACTTTCATAATGCCGTTGAAACCTGTTTGCAAGGTGTGGTGTATCTGGAGCATGGAGAGGAAAACCAGTCTGCATCATCAGGAGATATATCATTGTTTAAGGAGGGGTCAGTGTTTTTTTTTTTTTTTTAAGCCTCTGGGCAGATCTCTTATGGGTTGGGGTTGGTTAACAGTGGCGGTGGAGACTACTCATGAGAAGTGGTGCCATGCAATACCTATAACTAAAAGGAGTGCTGTCTAGTGGTTAGAGCAATGGATTGGGAGCCAGGAACTCCTAGGGCTATTCTTGGTTCTATCACTGGCTCACTCTGTGACCTTGAGCAAGTCATTTAATCTTCCAGTAATTCAGATTTAGCCATGGGGCCACAGAGAGAGAGAATGACTCTCTGGCCCAGTGGTTACGGCACCTACCTGGATGTGAGAGACCCTGGGTTCAGTCCTGCTGCTCCAGTCTCTCTTATTAGTTAGTCACAATGGAACAGCTTCAACAGCAGAGAGAGAGGAAGCCCCACATATCCCATAGCTCAGTGATTAGAGCATCCTCCTGAGAAGACCCTCCTATTCAAATCTTTAGCAGAGAGGGGAAATTGAACCTGGGTCTCCCACATCCTAGATGAGTGCTGTAACCAATGGGCTAAGAGTTATAAGGCAGGCACCAGCACTATTTATGGTGTTTGAATGTGTTGTGAGCTGGTAGGCTGCCTCTGCACATGTCTACAGGATCAGGCTGCTTGAGTGAGTTAGGTGGCCAGATGGCTGCCTTTCCCTGGTTTGTGAATTGCTCTGGGGCTTAGACAGGAAATAGGCATCCAAATGCCTCAGGGGAGGCAGCAGTATGCATGTCCAGAGGTGGGAACTTTTGCCTGGAAAACCTCAGTGCTGAGTGAGTTTAGGTGCCTGCAGGGTTTGGTGAGAGCATTATGGCTAACAGTGGAGCCAAAATTGGGACTTAGGTGCCTGAGTGCCTTCTAGGGTGACCAGACAGCAAATGTGAAAAATCGGGACAGAGGGTGGTGGTGGTGGGGTAATAGGAACCTATATAAGAAAAAGACCCAAAAATCGGGACTGTCCCTATAAAATTGGGACATCTGGTCACCCTAGTGCCTTCATGGATCCAGTCTTCCGTGTCCAGGGCTACGGCTCCCTTAGCTAAGAATCAGTCCCTTTGGAGTTTGCTTCCCATGTATAATGGAGTGTGCATCTCCCTCATCCTTGATCACTGCAGAAACTGCTCAGACTCTTCTTTTAATGTCCGTTCCATGTAGCTTATTCAAGTCCCCTCCACTAACGCTTGTACAGTACAACAGTTCTAATACTTACGACCTTATCTGCCATTGGGCAGAGTTTCCTCTCCCCATGAATGCGTTCTGACTCTGCCTTCTCCCCTGGGAGCCTCCGATGGACCTTCACTAAGTCCCCCCAGATCAATGAACATCCTGAGCCAGCATCCGTGATCCCCTCCTTAGATGCCTCCTTCCCGCCTTCATAGGGACAGTAGGCATTTTCCTTTTTAACCCTGCCCTTGAGAGTCCCAGTCCATCCACAGAATTGTGCAAACCCTCATTCCATTTTGGAGCAGTCCTCTTTTATATATCCTGGCCTTCCACATTGATAGCATGCTATTTCCTGAAATAATTTCTTTCGCCTCCTCCCTTTTCTTCTTGAGGCTTTTCAATTTGCTACCCCTTCACCCTGGCTCTGGGCCCCTGGACATCTCTTCTGGGAAAGTCAGCTTCTAGGAACTCTTCAGAGAGTTTAATTGCAATCTCCAGGGTGCTGGGTGGTGCATCCTCACCCAGACTCTAGTATTCTCAGGGAGGCTATGGAGAGATTGTTCCAGTATCACCAGGTCCATAATTTCCCCTACAGGTTAAATATCTGGCCCTAGTCAGTGGGTAGCCGAGTCTGTTAGCTTTTCTGCTTATGCCCTTGGTCATACCCCCTTCAGCCCATCTAGTGGCCAAAAATTTCTGCTGGTACTTTTTGGTGCAGAGTTCCACCTGATCTAAAACAGCAGCCTTCATGACCGTCATAGTCACAGGCCTGTTCCTTGCTCAGGGAGTATAATCTGTTTGAGCTTCCTAGTCGAGATTGAGTGCCACTGGAGGGCCCATGTTTCCTTTCCCTATCCAGGTCCCATGGCTACCCTCTTAAATGTTACTAAGAATGTATCTTCCTCTCCAACCCTACCCATGACTGCAGAAACCACCCAGACTCTTTCTTTTAGTGTCCACTCCATATAACTTATTCAAGTTCCCTCCTCCAACAACTGCACAGTGCAATACTTACAACCTTATTACCTTCAGCCCCTGTTCATCAGGGCCCAGTGAGAAAAAGAGATCTTCCTTGCTTGGGATCTGCTTCAGTGTGGCACAGCTAGCTCTGTCCTCCCGTTTCCCTCCTAAGGCTTCCTTCCCGCCTTTTATCAAGCTAGTCAGCTGATGGGTGAGTTAAGGAACTAATTGGTCCATCTTCCCCATCTGATTAGCTAATTCCTTCCTATTTCCTTGGTCAGCCATTGCTGGGGAAACCAGTAGAGGCTACAGTGATCAGAGTGCTGACCCAGCTCTTAGGACTCTGCATCTGTCACACCATGGAAGTAAGCTAGGGCCCAAACTTGGTGACCTTGGTGCTTTTGAAATTAGTGACATTTATGTGTAATAACCAGGGATCGCACATGATTTCACAGAGACAGAATGAACCAACCTGTCAGCTTGTTACATGGTGGAGCTCAGGTAGGATAGATTTTGATTTCAGTTATTTGTGAACAGCCCTTTTTACCCTTATCCTATCAACAGGTACACAGCAGACAGAAAGGTATTGCATGTTCATATAGTAACACATTTCTCCCCTTCCCTAACTTTTGATGAGCAGGAGTTAGTCTTCATCCTTTCACCTTGCATTTATCTACGAGCAGTAGGAACAACATAGTGAAGACTCTGGGCTAGCTACCCATCCAGTAACTTTCTAGTAATTTAGTCACTCGGTTTGTATATCGCTTCCTATGTAAAACTGATTTGTCCTGTCACTAATGGGGAATGCTATTGGGATAAAACAGCAGCTTCTTTTTGCACAATAAACTGAATATTACAGTAGGGGCAGAATCTTCCCTTCCTACGTCCAACACTGAAGAAACCCATCCTGGATACATCAGTTCTAGCCAACTACCTCGTGGTATCAAACCTTCTATTCCTGAGCAAGCTTATAGAGAAGCTAGCCGAAGGCCAACTGCAAGCTAATCTAACTGAAGCTAACACTGGAGACCCAGCAGAATCTGGAGTCAGGCCATGATAGGGGACAGAAACTGCTTTAGTGGCACTGATTGATGATCTCCTGCTGTCAATGGATGGTGGATAGAGATCCATTTTCATCCTCCCAGACTTCTGTATATCATTCAACATTGTTGAGGATGAGATACCACTGTCTCACCTGAGAGAGGTGGCAGGGATCCAGTGGAATGCACTAAAATTGTTTACATCCTTCCGGAAGGACATACCCAGCAGTGGTGATGGGAAGCTGCATCTCCACCACTAGACCCCTTGCTTGCATTAGTCCCACAAGGATCAATTCTCTTCTGTCCTTTTCAACATCTACATGTAGCCACTAGAGGAACTGGTCAGATGACATGGACTCAGATGTCCGCAACAAACAGATTACACACTTCTCTACATATCCTTCACTTCCTGCAACCTTACCCCTACCACCAAGATTCAGTGCTTGGATGAGATCAGTTCTCTGGTGAATAACAACTGGTTGAAGCTGAACCTGAGTAAGACTGAGGTGATGCTGGTAAGCAAAGCACTTTGAAGCATTTGCAGCCACAGTGCAGTCTCCGTTGGTGGAAGGGCAATAGAGTCCATAGTTTCAAAATGCTTCTGAGTTCCTCTCTGGTGCTCACATAGTAGCAGCTGTAAGTAATGCTTTCTACCATCTCTTGAGGGTTAGGACACCCTGTCCTGCTTTGGTGGATGATGACCTGGTCTGAGTTATACACGTCTTTGTCACCTCCTGTCTGGCCTACAGCAATGTAAATATACCTGGGTGTGAAGCCACAGCCCTTAGGAAACTCCAATTAGTACAGAATGCTGCAGCGTGTTTCTCAGCAACCAGGGCTACTGCAAACACGTCAAACCTGTCCTCCACTGTGCGTCCTGGCTTCCCACAGCACACTGGGTCAAGGTCTCAGTCCTCGTTTTCAAGGCACTCAATGACCTGGATCCAGCAAATCTAAAAGATCTAAAGGATTATCAAGGACAGCTTTGATAATAGGTAGTGCTACCAGCCCCACCTATAATAAAATAGACAACTGGCTAGAATATACTCAGCATCCTCTACATTTGAAATGTCCAATAGTCAGATCAGAACACTGGGAGTCTCAGGACTCCCAGGTTCTTTCCCCAACTCTGAAACTGACTCAGTGTATGCCTTAGGCCCATAAGCTCTGTAAAATGGGTATAATAACCTTTAAATCACAGAGATGCTGTGAATTTAATGAATGTACAGTGCTTTGCTGATCCTTATATGATAGGCTATATAGACAGGTGAGGCATTTACTGGAGATCTTCTTTTCTTCTTCTGCTTCACTTCAGATGTGACTGAAAATGAAACAAACAAAAATCAGAGAGCAAATGGCAATAGATTTAAAGTTTTCTGTTTTTCTTATGACATTTTTGCTTTTGAGGACTCTTTAGTTATTAAAGTTTTGGGGTGTTTATATAGGAGACATTATTCTAGTTAAGGTGGATAGGGACCTCCATTTTCAAGCATACATTTAAAGAAAGAATAAGGTTGTTTCCAGCTTAAATTTTCTGGTCTTATTTTGAGAACTGAGACTTTTTTAAAATAAAAGTTTGAAATTTGAAGGTTGGTTTGGCTAGCATTTTAGTTACTTGAACAGAAATAAACGAATTTTAGTCTAACTTACTCTTCCTTTAATCAAATTTATGTTCTTTTCCAGTTGTAAAACCTAAAACTTGCCTTTCCCATTAGTGCATGTTGAAGATTAATTGTTTTGCCTAGAATAGTTACTATAAAAATCTTCAAGTTTGCTGCTTGCAAGCTATTATTGTGACCTGAGTATTGGCTCAATCCAGTTCCCAGTGAAGTCAATTGAAAGACTCCCATTGCTGTCAGTGGGGGTTAGATCAGGCTCCATTTGCAGTATTCCCAGTACAAAGTATAGGGATTAACAGTAATTATGCCTGATTAAGAAAAAGTACTGAATAAAAAGAGGAGGTCAAACTACAAAGGTATAAAAAGGAATATCTCTCTTCCTCCCCTCCCCCCCGCCCTGATTTTAATTAAGGAAAGCTCTTTAATAAAAGCTTACATTGACTAACTCTGTGCCTTGGGCAAGTCACACAGTAAACTGTGTGGTGATTAGCCAAGATGGTGAGGGACACAACTCCTGGATTGGGATCTAGACTTTGTGGGTCTCAGCCCAGACTCCCTGAGATCAATTGGACCTGGAACAATGGATCTGAACCTTCTCAAACTTTGGAGCAGTTCAGATCTGGATTTACATTTCTGGCACTTCTTCCAAACCCTAGGAAAGATATAAATCCCTGTGTATGTGTTCAGTGTTACTAGCAGCATTATTCATTTAGATCGGGATGGGCAAACTTTGGCCTGAGTGCCACATCTGGGTATGGAAATTGTATGGTGGGCCATGAATGCTCACAAAATTGGAGGTTGGGGTGCGGGAGGGGGTGAGGGCTATGGTTGGGGGTGTGGCTCGGGGGTGGGGCCAGAAATGAGGAGTTCAGAGTGCAGGATCAGTCCTGGGCAGGGGGTTGGGGCGTTGCAGGGGGTCGGGGTGTAGGCTCCGGGGGTGCTTACCTCAAGCAGCTCCTGGAAGCAGCGGCATGCCCCCCTCTGGCTCAGGGTTGCCAGCCAATGGGAGCTGCGTGGGCGGTGCTTGGGGTGGGGGCAGCGTGTGGAGCCCCCAGGCTGCCCCTATGCATAGGAGCTGGAGGGTGACATGCTGCTGCTTCCAGGAGCCACACGGAGCCACGGCATGCATGGAGCGGGGCAAGCACCAGACCCCGTTCCCTGGCAGGAGCTCAAGGGTCAGATTAAAATGTCTGAAGGGCCGGATGCGGCCCCCAGGCCGTAGTTTGCCCATATTTGATTTAGATGCAGAGATCAGTCAGATCAGCCTGAAGCTGAAATGCAACATAAAGCTAAAGCCAGGTGCACATCCTGCTTTATCCCACTCACAGAAAAACCTTTGATACACTTTCACATTTCAAATAGATGCCAATGTGCCCTGGATGTTCTGACTGACCTTCAACAGCAATAGCTATCAGTAAAGTAAGCAGGTTCCAAAGTTTATGGGGATTCCAAGGTTAGTCACTTGAGCACAGCTAACCTTGGGGTCCTGGAATTCAGAGGCTCACAGGGGGCTCAAAGAGGCAGTGTCATTCCCCAGTACATCCTTTTGGATCAGAGGTAGTCAATTATTTTTTTGTCAAGGTCCAAATTTCTTGGTCAAGGTATAGTCAATGTCCAGATTCCAGAGGGGGAAAAAAAAGGTAAATAAAAAGATTTTGGGATCCGTTCAAAAGCATCTGGCGGTTCAGATTTGGCCCGTGGTCTGCCTATTGACTACCCCTGCTTTTGGATGGTGCACCCTGCTCCTAAGACAGTCAGACAGCTTCCTGGGCTGGTGCCTGGGGAAATTGGCATGGACTTACTTACCACTTTCTTGCTCCTTCCCTTTTGGGGTGTCAGCACTCCTGGGGGAGGGGGAACACACAGGGTGCAGTCCCCATGTGAATAAGACATGTAGGGGCAGGAAGGTTCCTTGTGCCTTCCTCACTGCATCCATCCAAGGGCCAGGGATGATCTGGCTTTATGCATGTTCGATACTGTGATGGTGAAAGATAGGGTAAATATTGACAAATGGCCTCAGAATTTGTCCCCACAGCTGTGCACTCATGTATCCGATGAAGACGGAAAGGACAGAATTTGGGTGAGCAAACAGAATCTGTGCATGCAGATTAGCTGTTTGCTAATAGAAATCCTGTCATTCATGGGGCTTGGCTGGGGTAAATGGGCGTGCACTTGACCTGAATTTTGTATTCATGATAAGCATTGCCTACCAGGGGCTCCTGATCCAGTATGATTCTGACTCCCAGCTTTTTCAAGCCACACAAGTCCTGGAAGGAAACAGATACTGGTTCCACAATGGGTCAGCTCTCTTCAGAGGAGACTTTAGTCTGCAGAAATGAGGCAACCTCCCCAATTGTCAGCTTACTACAATGCAAACTGCTGGGCATCAGGTATGCTGGATTTGTAATTGATCCACTTTGGTTGTTCGCTGTTTGGTAAGGGCACCTGAAGTCCAGGAATAAACACCTCTTTTACCTTCTTTGTACAAATCCAAACAGATTAATAAAATTACATTAAATGACTAACTCCTTGTAGTCCTTGCTTAGGGCCAGATCATCCCTTCCTGTGGTAAAACCTGCAGGAGAGGACCCTAGAGGAAGAAATCGCTGGCGCCCTTGTGCCCTCTCCTGGCTGTTACCCCAGGCGCTGGGATGTCCCAGCAGGACTCTGCAGACAAGATAATAAAACCTTTTATAAATGCTTTCAGAGAGCCTGTCTGTGAGGATCTCTTGGGCCTATCAATCAGGGTGGATTTTAGGCACAGGCAATGCAAATGACTGCTTGGGGCCCTGTGCTTTAGGGGCCTATGCCAGCCTCAGCAACTCATGACTTGAGTCCACAAGAATCATGGCAGGACCAAAGGGGGAAGGCCTGACTTTCCCCCTCCAACCAGGGGACCAGAGACTGGAGAAAGCCACATACTTTTAGGATCCCAGTGATCCTGCACTGGCTTGCTAAGTCCCACCTGGGCCCAGTCTCCCGCGGTAGGGTCAGATGATACATTTTTCTCCCAGTTTGGCAGCGAGACTGGAGTGGGAAGTAATTCTTGATCTAGTTTTCCTTCTTTCTCCCTGACTCTTCCTTCAGCCTCTGTCTAGAATTTATTCCCCACTTATCACAGAAATATTTAAGCACTGTGTTCCCAATCTTGTGTTGAGCCCTCAAATTGTGAGACCAGACTTAGCAATTCTGTCTGAGAGGAGCCAGGGGGTGGGGTGGGTGGGAGGTGGGATGGCATGGAATGAATGAAGTCAAGCAAATTATTTTCTTTGTATGTTGCACTAAGTAAGAAAAATGATACAGACAGGGCAGCAAATTCAATCTTGGCTTGTGAAGTAGCCTGGGTGAACTGCTCATTCCCTGCATGCACCATGAACCTAATCCATCTGCGGTGACATTTTATATGTTGCCTTACTTTCCCTATCCTCAGCTGCTGTGCTTTGGAGTATTGTTGTTGGTCATTGTTGGATTCTGCTGTCTGTTTCCAGTCTGGCATGGAGGCTGCTGCTCATTCCAAATTTTTAGTCAACTAGATTGTATGGTTCTGCAAGGCAGACTAAGTTTGGCTTGCAGTTCTGCTGCCAGGAACCCATGGTAGTAAAGTGTGTTTTTGTGTCTCTGTTTTATTGCAAGGGTGAGATACAGGATGACAGGTAGTAGTAACCACGTGTAAGCTGCATGTGTTTACTTTCTTAGCAGGGTAAACAGATTTTCTTAATAATTTGCAATTGACATTTGTGTTTGTAAAAGGTGAGGGATCCCCAGGATCTTGATGGTAAAACCCTTTGTTTACCTAGAGGGCAGAGAAAGTACTACTGATCGCAACACACCAACAGCAGCATACACACCCACCATATCTCGGAAACCTAGACACTCTGGGTCAGTTTCAAGTCTGATGCAAGCAGGTGTGATTTCTTTGACTGCAGCTGACTCACAGCCACTTACGTCAGGTCTGAATTAACCCCTTGCATCAAGGCTATTGTCTGGAAGGGAACATTTTAAATAACCCCTGATTTGCCCGGGGCTAGGAGGGGAATTCAGCCTCTTTCTTATGCTAGTCCATTAACAGAACATAACCCTGACCCTAGTGGTCCTGGGGCAAGAGGGGAATCCTTCTATCCCCTATATTTCCTACACTGTTTCACTAACAGACCCAACACTGCCTTGGGGGTATGTGAGCAAAAGCTCCCCTGTATTCACACCCTACGCACCATTGTAATAAGCTTTATACAAAATATGCCTTGTTGAGATATCATTTGAATGCTAATAACTCGCTGGCCAGTAACATCATGGTGAAATGTATGTAGCAACATTATATGCAAAGGTATGAAATCCCCCGTATGATGATCTTAGCACATGTTCAAATCCACACAGCCCTGCCTAGGCAAAAGTTGTTAACGCACATTCCTTTGTTTTACCTCAGTTTACATATAAATAGTAAATAGGGTCCACAAGACAGCAGGAGGAAGATATAGCAGGAGAGAAAGCAAATTTGCATTTCAGCAAACACAGGTGAGGAGAGAGAGCATGGAGCCTCCTTCACCAACAGACTCCATGTCACCTTCTGTACTGCTTGAATAAACTTGGTGTTGAAGAGTAACCCTCAGAAGAATCCACTTCAGAGGTTCCTAGATTATATTAAAAAAAAAAAGGGGGGGGGCAGAGAACCCTAAGTGCTCTCTTTCACCTAAGAAGACAAAGAGACCAGCACCTTTGGGCCTTTGGGAGAAATCCTGACCAAGGAAAGGGTCAGTTACCATCTTCCTGGAAGACTGGATGAGAAAGGCGAACTTAAAGAAAGCTTGAACGAAAACTTGTTTAAATTTTAGACTTTTGGATGCATGTTTTCATTTTTATTTCTTGTAATGGTTTCTAACTTTCTCATACTTGAATTCACTTAAAATCCTATCTTCTCTTGTTAATAAACTTGTTTTACCTTTAATCTAAACCAATCCAGTGCTGTGTTTAAACTGAATTTTTGCATAGCTCCAGTTAAAATAACAAACTGTTGAATACACTGATCTACAATTTTTGAGAAGTCGTCTGCTTCAGAGATAAAATGTGCTATTTATTATGTATTTTGATGTGCTGAATTCAAATATGACAATTAAAACAACTGATTGGCTACTGTTTCTAAGATATTTAAGTTTTTACATTTTATGTCTATGTATATTGTGTAGATAGTAGAGTTTTAATTGTAAACCTAGGTCTTTTCATGTGTTTATGGTTGCTTTACATGATAATATTTCACCTTTCCTGTTTATGTAACACTTTAAAAATCAGCAAAAGGGTTATATAAATAAAATTTATTATGAAACAAAAGGCAAAAACTATTATGTACATAGTTTAGTCCTATTCAGTGTCTACTCGGTGCTTCTTGGCTTGTCTCTTGTATTCATTAAATGGAGCATCTCTTGTCACTGTCCAGCAATAGTCTGCAAGCATTGATGGGCTCCATTTGCCCTGACTGCGTTTCTCCATTGTTGCAATGTCCTGGTGAAATTGCTCGCCGTGCTTGTTGCTCACTGCTCCGCAGTTCGGTGGGAAAAAATCTAGATGAGAGTGCAAAAAAAGTATCTTTAGTGACATGTTGCAACCAAGGCTTTTGTATGCCTTGAGGAGGTTTTCCACCAACAACCTGTAGTTGTCTGCCTTGTTGTTTCCGAGAAAATTTATTGCCACTAACTGGAAGGCTTTCCATGCCATCTTTTCCTTGCCACGCAGTGCATGGTCAAATGCATCCTCTCGAAGAAGTTCACGAATCTGAGGACCAACAAAGACACCTTCCTTTATCTTAGCTTCACTTAACCTTGGAAATTTTCCACGGAGGTACTTGAAAGCTGCTTGTGTTTTGTCAATGGCCTTGACAAAGTTCTTCATCAGACCCAGCTTGATGTGTAAGGGTGGTAACAAAATCGTCCTTGATTCAACAAGTGGTGGATGCTGAACATTTTTCCTCCCAGGCTCCAATGACTGTCGGAGTGGCCAATCTTTCTTGATGTAGTGGGAATTTCTTGCACGACTATCCCATTCGCAGAGAAACAGCAGTACTTTGTGTATCCAGTCTGCAGACCAAGCAAGAGAGCAACAACCTTCAAATCGCCACAAAGCTGCCATTGATGTTGGTCATAGTTTATGCACCTCAAAAGTTGTTTCATGTTGTCATAGGTTTCCTTCATATGGACTGCAAGACCAACTGGAATTGATGGCAAAACATTGCCATTATGGAGTAAAACAGCTTTAAGACTCGTCTTCGATGAATCAATGAACAGTCTCCACTCGTCTGGATCATGAATGATGTTGAGGGCTGCCATCACACCATGGATGTTGTTGCAGGCTACAAGATTACCTTCCATGAGGAAGAATAGGACAAGATCCTTTTGACGGTCACAGAACATGGAAACCCTAACATCACCTGCCAGGAAATTCCACTGCTGTAGTCTGGAGCCCAACAGCTCTGCCTTACTCTTGGGTAGTTCCAAATCCCTGACAAGGTCATTCAGTTCACCTTGTGTTATGAGGTGTGGTTCAGAGGAGGATGATGGGAGAAAATGTGGGTCCTGTGACATTGATGGTTCAGGACCAGAAGTTTCATCTTCTTCCTCTTCCTCGTCTGACTCAAGTGAGAATGATTCTGGTGCATCAGGAACCGGCAGTCCTCCTCCGTGGGGTACTGGGCGTATAGCTGATGGAATGTTTGGATAATGCACAGTTCTTCTTTGACACACCTTTCCCAACTGGAGGCACCATGCAGACGTAACAATTGCTGGTATGATCTGTTGGCTCTCTCCAAATCACTGGGGCTGCAAAAGGCATAGATTTCCTTTTCCTGTTCAACCACTGGCGAAGATTTGTTGCACAAGTATTGCAGCATATGTGTGGGGCCCACCTCTTGTCCTGATCTCCAATTTTGCAGCCAAAATAAAGGTGATAGGCTTTCTTAACCATAGTAGTTATACTGTGCTTTTGTGATGCAAAAGTCACTTCACCACAAACATAGCAGAAGTTATCTGCACTGTTCACACAAATACGAGGCATCTCTGCTCACTTTGGCTAAACAGAAATGTGTCCCTTTGCAAAATCAAACACTGACAAATAAGAGCACAACATTATATGATTTCTAGAGCTGATATAGGGCAATTTGTTCAGCAGAGTGATGTAAGCTTCGTTATGGTTGCATCATCCATGACTTCTAGGAATAACATGATGCAATTCCTATCATGTATGACGCAATACCAGCTTCAGATTGCATCATTCATTGTTTTGCCTAAAAAGCAAGTACTGTCCAAACCCAGTCATAGATTTATTCATAGATCTAGTCAAAGATGTATTTTAGTCATTTCTGGTTTAAATTGAGATCCCTTCCCTTTATAACTCACTTATCCTCCACCATTCCCAAGTCAAGGGTCGTATATACTGACCCAACAGCATATCTTGAAAACTAGAGCCAATCAACAATTTTAAGCATCATTTTCGTTCTCAATGACCCAGAATTAGTAAAGTTTGACTACATTTATTTCAGAAGCATTTTGGCTGTAGAGCAGTGATATTGACTCCTTACATTGGCAATGAATCTTAATATCTGGACTGTGCAGGAGAGGTCTGGACAGTGTTTTTGGGAAAAATCAGGACTGGGAATGTGTTGGGGTCACTCTGCAAGCGGTAACCTAGGTTGGTGGAAGCCAGAGTGTGGCTGGTGTGTTGCTGACAGACTTCTGGATCAGGTCTGCAGCTATACACAGACATTCAGGCCTGGTCTACATACACCCTTACTTGCTGACCTGGAAGAACTGCTGTCTTCTAAGGTAATTCTCCATACTCATTCAGTTTCGGCTGTCCTGCTCTTTGTGATGCTCAAGCCATGAAGCCCAGCTCCTGACTGGAGTCAGCAGACTTGCTCGCCCGGCTCTGATATAAAACCAAAAATTACTGTATGAGTAAGTAATATAAATCCCTTTTAATCAGGGTGGATTTGCTTTAAATCACTAGTCAGGAAGACTTGGTTTAATCATGAATTTCTACATAAAAGTGCATTCTTGTTGGTTGTTATAACCTTAATACATATTCTTCACAACTCAGAGATAGATGTAGGTTTCATTTTTAGAAGGTACACATGATACATTTTTAAAGTGATTTATTTTGAAAACTTTTCAGGTTAGTTTTACAGCTATCTCAGAAAATGAATGATTGTTTGGTTATTTCATTTAGCAAAGGTAATTGAAGCAGATATTTATGAAGTCATTGGGAGGTGAACTATCTCCAATTCAACAGGCTAATCATTAATATTTGGAGGATTTTCTTGCCATGCTGTATTAGGAGGAGAACATCACCAGACAGACATTTAAATTGTTTTATTTAACTAAAACAAAACTAAAAAAAGTCCAGAATTTTTTTCTTCAACAGCAAATATACAATATTTTAACAAAAGAAGCATATGAATTTTTGAATTTAGTTAAACATTCAGATTTTTTAAAATCAGGTTTGTTTTTGTTAAAATTGTTCATCTAAAATAGTTAAATGAAATATTTTTTAAAATATTAAAAAACAAATTTTAATTAAAAACAAAAATTAAATTGACTGTTAGCCAGGTCAACATGAGAAACTTAAAATATTGGCTTCTGCAGTTAAGTCAGTCATCTTCACCTTCATTTTCCTGTTTGTTCATAATCTGGAAAAGAAAAACAAGCTTTCCTGCTTTTTCAGGTTCCAAAAGATTTCTCAATTTGGAATGAATTAGTCCAAAGGAAGAAAATATTCTTTCTACACTGACAGAAGACGCTACTGCTGGTAAAAGTGAGATTATCACTTCAACAGTCTCTGAATCCAAGTGCTTAAGTGACTTCCACCAGTTCACTGGTGTGACATTCTTTAAAACATCATCAGCAAACATATATTTCTTGAATGGTTGTTATTCCCAAACTGGGTCTCTTTTACGGCCTGCTGCCATTATAGGTTTTCCCTTCTAGTGAGAGAATGGTATGATAGATCTCAATGAAGGCTACACTCAGAAAGACCTCAAGACTTCTGGAATATGCTGCTCAAACAGTTCCACTTTTGTTTCTACTGCCTGTCCCTCTCTTCTCACATTATCTCCAGACTTCTTCTTCTTGTCCCAGAACTATTCTGCTCCCAACAATCTTCTATTCATTGAACTTTTTGAAACTTTGCACTTTTAGAGAGAGGTAAAGGATTGACTCTGTGTACACAAATTTGCAGAGAGACAGAAGGGTTGAGGTCTGTTATTTCTCACCTCTATATATTACTTATTTTAAAACATTTTTGCTGTTAACAAGCATGTTATCTCTGGAGACACAAATCCACAGTTTGAGAACTGCAAAACTAAGCATCTCTGATGGTATCTTCTAGACCGAGCACTGAGTCCCATTGGGTAGATAGAAAGATTAACCTAAATAATCTGTACAGAAGCCCCTGGAACCCCATAAAATTGGGTCCCTAATCCATGAACTATTGGAACTCATTTACAAAACTTTTCTTAAACATTACATTAATATATTGTCTCATACTATAGAATATATTGTCTCATAATATAATCCCTATTCCATGATGAGATATTTTTGAGCTATAATGTATCTTAATTAAAACAATCTTTAGATAGGTTTTTTCCTCAAAAAGCATTTTATCAAAAAAATCTGATTTAAATAAAAAAACTGATTTAAAAAAAAATCATTGATTTTTATCCACCCTGCTTTTAATACAGTGGTTTGGAACACTCACACAATGACGACCTTAAAGTGGTGGGTTATTAAGCAAAGCAATTGCTTAAGGATGTGGCTTTCCTGTAGGTAAATACCACACCCCTTTAGTAAGGATGTCATGGTATGTTGACAGTTGCATTCCTTTCCATAGGCTGGGCCCTATCTATACACTAGAGTACATATTAGATGAAACACTAACTGTTTGTAACCTTTCAGAGGGGTGTGGGGTGTTGGTTTGGAGGACGCAAAGGAGGAGAAGTGAGATGGAATATTGGACTTTGCCTTGTGGTAGATTGGCACAGCAGCAGGAGAACTGTTACTACTATCTGCATGTTTGATCAGCCCCTTTCACAGCGTTTTTTTTTTTTTTTTTTAGATTTGAATAACACTTTGTGCTTATACTATACACTGGCTTCTATCTGAAGGTCTCAAAATGCTTTACAAGCACTAATGAATCAGCCCTTTCAGTACCCCTGTGAAATAGGTAGTCTTCTCCCTAATTGGGGAAACTGGATTGCAGAGAGAATATATGACTAGTCCAAGGTCACACAGTGAGTCAGTGGCAGAGCACTGACTAAAACCCATAAATCCTGACTTCTGGTCTCCTGCAGTAACTATTGGACACTCATTAGTGGAGTTTATTTATTGTGCTTGGGAAGAAAAAAAATCTCTATTTATGTATTTAGATTTTTTGAAGATGCACCTATCCATAAACGATTCACATATTTACTATTTTTTTTTTTTAAATGCTAATTTACAGACAAACCTTGCTTGGCGAGAGTTAAGACTGTAAATGGATCATTCATTTATTTTATTTACAACATTTTAGAACATTAAAGTTATCAAAACAAACCAATGATATAAATGTTAGGAATATTACAGTTAAGGTTCCTATCGTAGCTCTAACTCTGCTGTCATCCTTCCCCTCCTTTCCTATTACATACATGAATTACAACACTGTAGTCTTTCATCGCGTGATGTTATAACCCACATGTCCCCTGCCCTGAGAACTCAGACAGGTATTGGGAGAGTATGTATGGTACTATATGTATTTATGGCTCGTGTGTCTGAGTGAACATGGTAGTGGTTAGCCTCTAGTGTGTATGTCAGTATGGGGCAGTTGAACTACATTGTGGTCAGTGCTCATTGCAGGAGGATGGATGGAGGCAGTCTGTGGTACAGTTAACATATGAAATATGTGGTTTCTGGTCCATGCTCATAGGGTTGAGAAGGCAAATGTCTCTGGCCCATAAGCAGCTGATGAGATCATATTGGCTTGAAATCTTTGATAATGTTGGTATGTGGCATGTATCTGAGTGGCAGATGGGGGAAGTATGTTCAAGGATAACTGGGCAGTATTAAGATTTGGGAATTTCCTCACTTTTCATTAACATTCTACCTTAACTACAGATTTCTTCATGGTAAGCAAATCACCCACAGGGTGGCCCAAAGGGGCAGAACCATGATTTATAGATTCATAGATTCTAGGACTGGAAGGGACCTCGAGGGGTCATCGAGTCCAGTCCCCTGCCCGCATGGCAGGACCAAATACTGTCTAGACCATCCCTGATAGACATTTATCTAACCTACTCTTAAATATCTCCAGAGATGGAGATTCCACAACCTCCCTAGGCAATTTAGCCCCCAGCTCTACACTAGCTGGAAGAGCGGGGCTAACTATCTGCACTGTCCTAATGAATGATGTAGAGCACACCCTCTTCCCCTGCCATGTGCACACCCCTGGGCAAATTAATGCCTCTTGAGGATCTTTCCTGGCTCATTGCCCATGCACCATATCTCTGACTGTTATGCAGAGCCAACACTGGGATTTTGTAGTAAGTACATTTATATTTTACATTGCATATGATTCATTTCACCCTGACCACTCTTGGTTGTGTTGGCTATTGGACCTATTACATTGGTCTGCCCACGGAGAATGATGGATCTGTTTGGATTTCAGACATCACTAAGGGATTATGCTACATAGCTGGGGTCCATTCTTTTGATGGCCTATAAGGACATTATGATATTTTGTTCTTGACTATCAACATCACCTCTCCTAAACTGTGGCATTAGATGATCTGTGACAGATGATGTACATAGAGCACAGCAGAAGTTATAAAGTTAAGACATTTTCTGTGTCAGTGTGGCAACCTCAGAAGTCTTGTGCTATAACTATTTTAAAGCATAGGAAAGATTTTATTTGCCATCTGCTAAATGATGTTCAGTTTACCAGCAAAACTGTTCCAGATGGTGGACAGCCTGGTTAAATCTTGACTGCCTCTGCCCTGAAAGTGAGTCAATTCGTATCCAGCTGTGAGGAATTTTCCATTATCATCTTGTATATTATCAGTCAGTTTCCTTCAGGATTGACCATCTCAGGACCATGTTAGGAGAGGGCTTCTCTGGATCAATTTTATTCAGTTCTGCTGAGATTCTGGGGGGTATGGGA
This sequence comes from Chrysemys picta bellii, assembly GCF_011386835.1. Lineage (NCBI taxonomy): Eukaryota > Metazoa > Chordata > Testudines > Emydidae > Chrysemys > Chrysemys picta. The sequence goes on along the minus strand of NC_088794.1, from coordinate 94,457,868 downwards.
GAGGCCCATCCTGCCACTACAACTGGACTGATGCCTTTTACAGACTGTTAAAGCAGAGTGTTGTGGTGGTGGTGGTGAAGTACTGGGACTGTTGGTAGAGGTTGCTTGTGCCTTCCTATGGGAGTGGAAAGTATCAGCTTTCCTCAAATGAGTAACTGTTGGCCCCAGCTGAAGAAATATTCTCTTTCTAACACTCTGGCTAACAATTGTCTAACAATCTTGCAAATTATTACACTGTCTTTAATATATCTGGTGCTGAAACTGAAAGAAAATATTGTGACTAAGTAGCTTTGATACCATATAATGTTCTTTGAGTTCCTTGGCTTTTGGCCTGGGTTTGATATGGAGACTGTGGTTTTACTTGCTAAGGAACACTTAGGCCTGGTTTACACTTAAAAATTAGCTCGACCTAGCTAGTGCTCAAGGCTGTGAAAAATTTCACAACCTCTGTGACTTAGGTCAACCTAACTTTCTGTGTAGATGTGGCAAGGTCGACAGAAGAATTCTTCCATCAACCTAACTACCTCCTCTTGGAGAGGTGGGTTAACTACATGGATGGAAAAACCCTTTCCATCAATGTAGGCAGCGTCTACAGTGCTTTAGCAGCACAGACGCAGCTCCATAGCTGTGCCACTGTAGTGAAGACTGTTACTAGTGATGGGCAGAAATCAAGTGTCCATGTTGATTGCTTTTAGATCAGTCAGTGGCCTCTATTTCATGAGGTATTGTTGACTGTCCTTTTGCACTGGTAATGGTGGATGGTGTCTTGCTCTGTTCTTTCCTTCTGAGGGGCCCTGGATGATGATGCTGGGAAATGGCACATCTATCTGTCCATTTTATAATGTAGTGATTAGACAATGAAGGTAGCTCCTTGAGGGCTCTCATGTTGGATGCCATAGGATCCCATTCTGCCACCCCGCCTCTTCAACATAGACATGATGACACTTTGGGAGACAGTGGGAGGTGTTGGGCTGAAAGGCACTTAGCTCTGTGTTTTTCTTTGGACCTGAACAGTGCAGTTTCTTTGCTTTCCCAGTTCCTGGGTGAAATAGTCACATCAGACAGTTTGAAGGTGGTGATGATAGGTAAAGGGAAGCATTTTGAGGGTGTGACAAAGATGTCTGCCCCAGGTATTCAGAAGATACTTCAGAGTCCAGCTCTCTCCCCATGCACCGTTGAGATAAACTCCTGTGCTTGTGCCAACAGTCCCCAGGTTTGTCCTCTGGGGGACTAGAGACATGACGAAGGGCCATCAGCTCTGGAGCTTGCTTCCCTGTTGGACCAACAGTACTCTAGTTTGCTGACCATCATGTCATTTATTATTTGAGGAGGGTAATGGTGGGGTGAATTCAACTGGTGGTTTTGAAGTAATTCTTTGGAGGAGAAGGTGGTCAAAACCTGTCAGTTTTATTTGTATGCCACACATGCATCCAGAAATTTTAATGATCTATTTGCTGAATTATTTAATTTTAAGATTCATAAATTTTTACCCCTAGGCCCTGTTCAGGGAGCAGGTAGTGTTCCAGAATTACCAAATAGCAAGCAGGGCCTCTGCTCTACTATCTCTGTGGTGTGGAGAGGGAAAGTGCATCTGGAATCATGGAATGAATCCAGGTGTGTGCTGGGATCGGAGATAACGTGCTCTTAAGAACGCTGCCCCATGCTAAACATCAATTCCTCTCCCCCTCGTATCGCCCAGTTTTTCTTTCCTGAAGGTCCTGCTTCCCGTAGTCACTGTGAGTGTTCTGCAGATTTGCCAAGCATTCTTAAGAGCAGCACATGAAAGGGGTTATGCACTGTGCTAAGTAATGCACTATGAGTCATGGTGGAGGGGAAAATGTGGGGTCCTGAGGTTTGTGTCTTGCAAGGTTTTTTTTGTTTGTTTTTGTTTTGTTTTGGCTTATATCACTGAATATTTCTCATCACTCTGAAGGACTAGCCAGCCTGTCCTGACTATGGTACAAACAGGAAATCAGAACCCGGCAGACAGAGGATACACCTGCCGAAGCATGTGTGAGCATCTGTGTCCCTCAGCCATGGCTGAGTGCAGAAACCGGAAGCATCAAGGGTTGGGTGCAGTCTGTTAATATCTTCATAAGTTGGGTGGTAGGGGAGAGAGAGAGAGAGTGAAGTTGAGTTGTAGTAACACTTTTTGCTTAGTGGTCTGATTAGCGACACGGATCAGGAAGATGCCCTTATAATACACACACTTTTTTTTTTTTCCCTATGCCATCCATTCTTCCTTAGGTTTGTGCTAAAATCAGCCATGTTGGCAAGGGGAGGTGTAGATTAAATCTCCCTGCTGCAGCTGGCACCCCTGCACCACAGGGGTATTCACTCAGTTGGAAGGCAGGCAGTGTTGACATTACTGCCTCTCCCTTGGAGATTCCACGGGGGGGGGTGAGGGGAGTCTTGATCTCAGTGGGGTTAGGGCTCCAAAGGAGTCCCACTAGCAGAGGTTGCTCAGTGATATGCTTGAATCAGTGCATCATCCAGCCACCCTGACTTTACTTCCTCTCTGGTCAGTGCCAATCCCTCTTGGGGTAGCATTGATCCAATGGCAGAAAGTGGGCTGCAGTTACTAGGCCTGATCTTCAGCTAGGTGTAAATTGGCCTAGCTCCATTGAAGTCAATGGAGCTACAGTGACACATGACAGCTCAGGATGTGGCCCATTATCTACAGCTGCAACCCCCAAATTCCAGTAGATTTTCTGTTGTAGGGCTCTGTGCCTGACTATGCAAATGAAGTCAGTATAGTAGACTAAGCTTTGAATCTAGGCCTACCTACCTCGTTGTCTGGTGTCAAACAGGCTCAACTGGAAGGGTTGCTGAGGAATAATCCTCTTCTCTTATGTGTACCAGATCCCTCTTTCTTATTCTTCTCTCTTTTACAGTGAGGGGAAGGAGCAAGCTGTGGTAATAACATAAGTTATTTGTGGGAAGAGCCCTGCCCTGGCTTGGGAACTGGTTCAATTGCTGTGCTTGCAGCCTTGAGTTTTAAGAGGTGTGTGCATGTTTGTTCACATTCTCTTGTCAGAGCTTGCCCTGTTGGCACTCCTGTTATTGACTTACTCCTTCGCGTAAAGATTTTTGTCTCAAAATCTGTAATTCCTATTTGATTCAAACAAGTGGGCAGTGTACTTGGCAGCTACTAGCTCCTCAACCCTGGATGCGCAATCTTTTAATAAGGGGCCAAAATGGGGAAACTGACTACTGAGATCAGAAAAAAACAGTGCCCTAGATTGTGTCTGCAGGCTCGTTTCTTGTTTTGGACATTACGCTCTTCAGCTGTGGGCCAAACTGTACTCCTCACTTCCTCACCCAGGGCCCCTATTGACTTCTGTGGGAGCCACTTCCATATCCATTTTCCCCTAAATGTGGAGTAGCAATGCTGCCCTCCAGCAAGTATGTGAGAAGGGCCAGAGCCCCATTGTCCCCAATCCCTTTTCTCCATTTCTGCCTCATTGTGTACTTTAGTCCTGCGGGTATCTCCAGTTCTCAGAGCATAGAGAGAGCCCTAATTTATAAACACTTTTGATTTGGGCAATAAAGGACAAAGTCCTGGAATCTTAATAGGCTGTGAGGAGAACGTTTTAACTTGTTTCTGTATATCTGAGAAAGTTCAGTTGCAAAGGAAGATCAAAATCTTACTCACTATATCTGGTATATTAAAACTGTTCCAGGGCCTAAAATCTGACCTCGCAAACTTGCCACCTTACTTAACTGGTCTGTACCTATTGAGGGAAAAAATATCTAATAAACATAATTCTTTCATAACCAGACGTGGCTACATTTCTTTCCGCTGCATTTCTTTCTTGTGTGCAAGTGCACAAGCCACAGACAAATGTGTAGCAGGATTAAGCAAATGTGTAGGATTTGCTACTTGCATGACTGCAGCTGGACAGCACTTTGTCAATACAGTCTGTCTCTGTGGGTTTGATTCAGGGACAAGCTCAGTGCCTTTCTTTCTCACTTTTCCCCTGCCCTCATCGTAACTGGGATGACTATGAACATTGCAGAAACATCTTTGTACGGCAGATGAGATGGGATTTACAAAGAGATATTTGCAAAAGGTGGTGAGCAATCTTTGGGGGAGGAGGGAGGTAGGGCTGAATTTAGGATGAAAGTTGACAAAGAGTTATATAGAATCTGTTCAGAACTACCAAGAAAGAACTAGCAATTACACTGAATAGTTTTTCTTCTTACCCAGCAGAAGATGGTCCCTTGGCAGGGCAGGGTAGGGAAACTTGAAATGGAGCAAACAAGTGCCTTGCAGGAGAAGGTGACCCCTTGGGTGTGGAATGACAAGTAATGTGGGTAAGCCCAAGATTGAAAGAACATAGAGGCTATCTCCCTCGGTATTACAAATTCATTGTTGTTATACTAGAATTGGGTAGAGAAACTGCTATGTGACGGATTTCCATATTTCAAAAGGGGGTGGAGCCAGGCTCTGAGGCAGTCTACCTGGTCAGCTGTCCTGGAGCCATGGACTGTGGAGAAACCCAGGCTCCCCAGCAGGCAAGGAGCTGGGTGGGTAAGCTGGCAGGAAACCATTAGAATCCTGCCTAGAATCTAGAGGAACTTTGTTGAAACTGAACTGTCTCTATGGAACGTTTCATTTTTGACAAATTGGCAAATTCCAATGAAAAAATTATTTAATCAGAATCTTTATGACCAGCTCTCATAATGCTGCAGTGAATTGGTCATGGTCACTCATAAGTAGGCAGATATAGTTGCAGTTTATTTAAATTAGATTAGTGCCTGCCTGGACTTGGCAACTATCTAGTCCCAGTGGGTTTCTCTAGAAACCTTTTTGGGGTGACTGTAGGTATTAATTGATTGACGTATATGCAGTGGGATGGTCAATGCCCAAATTTGACCTGGTTAGTTTTAATTTCTTGGAGAAAAAAAAAAAGGGGGGGGGGGGGGCAAAAAAAAGCACTGTAAGTTTGGCTCCATAATTAGGTTTTGTGCATTTGCAAGTCCAACATTGCAGCACTAAGCTAATAACAGTACATGAGAACCACAAAGAGAGAGAATGCTTAGAAGCAAAATGAAACTGACAAGATTAGTTTCACCATCCAAACTGAATTACAGGCAAAAGGTAAACAAACAGTATGAATGATGAAAAATGAAGTAGATTTCAGAATGATTCCACTTTTAATAACCTAAAGTGATGCTCTCAAAAGAGTTAAGGAGTTTGTTTTTTTAAGACATGGTTAAATCATTTTTATTGAGGTTTATAAACTTGCTTTTCTAAAAAATAAATATTAGCTTTGCTGTTTTTTTAAAATAAAGAAATGTACATACAGTAAAACTTAAGTAAATATAATAAAACTGCAAAAAATATGCGAAGTTCAAAAGAGCTATAATTTTCAGTACAAATATTAATAAAGACTAAATTATACAGGGCTAGATCTTGCCACTCTATTCACAATGAGGTGTAGCTTTCTTCATGAATAGCCCCGTTGATTTCAGTGGGACTACCTGCAGAATAAGGCATTACCCAGAATGAATATCGGTAGTAGAATCTAGCCCATAATGAATATGAAGGAAAAAGAGCGAGGGACAAATGAGAACAGCAGAAGAGAAAGACGACGTGAGTACAAGAAGAAGAGACATTGGAGTATGAATAATATGCATATACATGAAACACAGCACTAGTCCCTAAATGCAATCATGATTAACTGATTACCTACCCATTCCCTGCTCATAGAATGCTGTTTCTGTTAATGGTCTGAGCAATTCTTTTATCCTATGTTTTCTAATGTCAAAAATTATTATTATTTTGCAAGTCTAGGGCCAACTCCAATGATGTGTAGGTAGGTTAGCCTCCTACATGCACATTCAAGTGTTAGCTTCTAGTGCAGAGACTTCCAGCAAGGGTTCCACTCAATGCCAGTTTCACAATATGTGATTTGTGTCATGTGAACACTTGTCTATTAAGTATTAACCTGAGACCAACATTGTAATCTTTTAACAATTATAGGTCCTGCTCCTGCAGCTGAATCCACAGGAGAGTACCCTTATGCCTATACATAGCCCTGTTGGGGTCAGGGGGGCTCTGTGTGGGACCAAGGTCCACCTGCATGGATCTAATTGCAGGACCAGGGCCTAAAAGTTACACAAGCAGCCCAAATGATGTAAAGAGGGGAACAGGGTATAAGTGATGATGGATGGCAATTAATTTCACTTTCTTTCTATAAAAGTTTAAAAAAAGATTATAAAGAAAATCTTCCCCCTTCCTTTTGTTTCTTGCTGTCATAATAGCTCTTTGCGGGCTTGTGTAGGCTTGCATTATGTAGCGTGAGTTCTCCAGGGAGAAAAAAAGCAGCAGGATCACAGACAAAAAGAGCTGCTGAGGCTTTCTTGGGAAAAGGATTCAAGGATCAGTGTTTACTGCAGCCTTGCAAAATTGTTGTGGGAAAAATGACCAAATCTGGCAAAAGTGCTCCTCCACCTTGCTGCTGAGAATGGGAAAAATGAATAGTTTAAGGAATGCTGTCAATTTAGGGTCATGTTTTTGTCTGAAATTTTTTAAACTTACAATAGTTTCAAATAACTCCTAAGATTAACTGACAGATCTTGGGAGTGGGGAGTATTTTTCCATTTGTTTACTTGGTGTATTAGCCAGCACTTTTGTATAGTTACTTTCACTGTTTCAGTAGGGCCTGATTCTGCAAACACTTGTGCATATGTGTAGCCTTTAAGTCAGTGAGGCTGCTTGCGTGAGGAAAGTTATATACAGGCATAAGTGTTTGTCAGACTGGAATTCATTTATGTGAGCCTTTCACAAAACTGTGTGTGTGTGTGGGGGGGAATCTTGTTTTTCCTCTTCTGTCCCCTGGAGGCAGAGTATATCTGCCTCTCAAAGTTTTAGTATAGACTCATTGAGGGAGGGAACTCAGTGATTTGACCTTGTCCTTTTAAATATCCAAGCAAATCCAGAGCTTTCTCTCTATCCTAATCCCTTCTCCTGCTGACTTCTGGTATGTTCTGGGTTATCCTGAACCTAGGATGCTGTGCAGAAAACATGGTCACACAAGCAATGGACCTACCACCATAAGCAGCACTTGTGGGGGCGCCATCTAGGCAAGAACCAATTGCCAGAAGTGTTCTGTCCATCTCCAGAGCTTCAGAATGGCTGTGTGTACCAAGCGATGAGTAGGTTGGCAATGTAATTCCCTGTCTTATCTGGCCAATGTCATGCCAGTGCATTTTAGCGCCAGGATAGAGCAAGCTTTCCATGGTTCCTGCTCTGGAACAGGGCTACTGCCGTGCCTTCCTTGAGCACTATGTTTCATGTTGATAAGGGCTTAGAATGCTCAAGATGATCCAGAACAGCTGAGAAGGATTATACTAGACCCTGAGTCCCCAAATTCACTGCTGCCCATTTGCCAGCTTTGTTCTTACACAGTTATCACCCTCCATGGAGTTCATGATTTCTCTTCCGCTCTCCTCCTAGCCAGTCTTAGTGTCATTGGAATGTCCTGTGTGTAAAGGCTGTCTTTTGAGGTGATCTCTCCATGCTTGATACTGATTTGAGATGGCATTTTCCCCCTCTTTACCTTCCTTCTTCCTATCTTGCATACCATCTGTGTCTCCTGTTATGGGTTTCCTCAGTAGCCTCAATGCTGAGTCTAAGAATTATAATTTCCTCATGTTTGCCTTTAGAATCATCTTGACTGGCTTCCTCTTTTTTTTTTCAAATCCCCGTTTTTAAAGTTTACTATCACCATGCTAAGTTTTGGTAAGATCTGTCTGCTGAAGATGTGGAACTTAATTATATCATGGATCTACTGCTTTAATTACCAACTCTTGTGTGTTGCTTGTGACTAACTTGCTTAGGCACTAGATCTGGTTGGTAAGTTTCAAATTGATTGAAAAATGAGAAAAAAACAGCAAACTTTTATGTGGAATTTCCCCCCATTTTTCCCATGCATTCTGCTTAGGGCTATCTAGGCCCCCTACATGACTAGGTTATAATTTCACAGATCCCAATTCTAATGTTGGCTTTGGGGGGCTTTTAATTTATTGATGAGCTATATTGATCCCATGAAGTAGATAAAAGTGAATCAGTGGAGCCAGGCTTTCCCTTTTTCAGGTCATAGAGGTGTAGGAAAACTGGAACTTCTCTGGATGTGTACAGGTGGCATAGAATACTGATTAGGTACCTAGAAGAACAGAGGGATAAGGGAGCATAGATAGCGCAAGAGAGAGCACGTGTGTTAAGCAGTTGCTACAATCCCCTTTCCCATTGCTGCATGAAGCTGCGCTTTGAAAACTGATAAAACCATCACTGACAAAGAGGAAGAGATCCTGCTTTAGAAATAGAAGTGAGAAAGATTCTTCCCACAACAGACCCACACTCTGCTCAACCTCCTACTCACACCACTACTCCAAGAGCACTCAACCCTTATTGCTTGCCAGCAGAGACTCTTCAGTGAGGCTGGACTCTAGAAATTCCAGTGGGGGATAGAGGGGAGAGTTCATCTGTGGAAACCCCTGTTGATAATAACATCCAGCGATGGCTCTGGACGCCAGAGCAGCTGTCCTTTCCTTGATGGCCTGATCGCCATGTTTTCTCTTCCTTCAGAGGGAAGTGTCTGTGAGAAATTGAAAGGCAAGTGCTTACTCCAGGAGCATCTCTAACACATCGGCTCAAAATCCGCCTTAGTCTAAGTGGGTGCAGTTATTGTTGAAGTCAATGGGAGCTATGCCTGCTGATGCTAAGGCTGAATTTGGCTCGCTGTCTCTCTTTCACACCCACAGTGCAAGCATTCACTGTTGCTGCTTCAGGCTGGGTGGGAGGGAGGAGGAGAGAAAGCCACTGGAATGTGCTGTGTACATTGAAAGCTGACGTGCATTCCTAGAAAAGCTCTGCTTCTCAACATTTTTGTATACAATGTGTATTATGAATCATTAGCAGACAGCATTCAATGTTAGAAGTTGGACATTAAAATGAGTGTGTGATCTATATGGTAAGGGTGCAGGGCACAGCTGATTTCTCATTGGGGGATGAGGTAAGAAAAGGGGAGCTCTACACTGAAAGCGGAGGTGGATCGAAAAGCTTGATTTCTGTGGAAGCTGCATCAAAGGGAGTCTTCTGAGCCCTTTGATTTTGACTGCTTGTTTGGTAATTGAGGACCTTGGCCATGTTTAATGGAAACAGAAGAGTAGTTGCTGTTTTGAGAGTGTGCTTCTGTTATCTGCTAAAGCTAGGAAGTAGACTCTACAGAAAAAGATACTATGTTGTGTACTTGAAGAAGAAGAAAATCAGACATCTTTACAGTTACATAGTACCTTTCATTCAGAAGGATTCCACAGCAGTTTATAAACTGTATATAAGAGGAATTTCCCCTACCACTGCAGTGCAGCCACCTCTGGGAGGGAGTCCAGCAGCTGTTAAACACCGTAATGCTACAGAATCGTTTAGGACAAATAATGAAGAACATGAAATCCACTGGAAATTGCAGGGGAATTTAGACTTCCAGAGTGTCCTAGTTAAATTTCAGTTTGGATAACATCCCTGCTTTTGCATGAAGTGCTGTTGGATTTTTCACGATCCCAAATAGCCAAGACCTCAGTTTTATGTATCCTCTGAGAGAGAACACCTCCAGCAACACCATGTCCTTTCTAGGGTGATTAGATGTCCCAATTTTATAGGGACAGTCCTGATTCAGGGCTTTATCTTACATAGATGCCTATTACACCCTACCCCGTCCCGATTTTTTGCTATCTGGTCACCCTAATCCCTTAACATCATTCTGGAACATTTCTTTAGTACTGACTAAGGACTTGCTACGTGGGTAACTTTCCAGTTATACTGGCATAGTTAAATCTTTATAGTTATGCCAGTATAACTCCCCGTGTGGACACACTTATTCTGAATAAGAGAGGCTTTTTGGGGCTTAGCTTAAACTGCTACCAAAGCAACATAAGCTAACCTGGAAAAGGCTCTCTTTTTCTAGAATCAGAGTGTCCATGGTGTGTGTGTTATACTGGTATAACTATAGTGTTTAAATCCATAAGTTTCCTTAGACTGGTATAATTTTCCTGCGTAGACAAGCCCTTTGAAGAAAGTGTGTCACCTACTGCATCACCAACACTACTTCCTGCTGCACTTGTAAGTCATCCATAGTGTTTTCTTATTCACATGCTGACCAACATAAATAGAGAAGACCTTATTATAAACAAGATAAAAGAGCATGGGTGGAAAATGATGGGCAGGCTAAATTTTGCTGTTGAAGTACATTCTGTCTACAGACTTTTTTCTGCAGTGTCAGTTTTTGTATTCTTAACTTCCTCGGATCATAGAAGTTAGAGATGGATCAGTTCCCCTGCAGCTGTAAGCTAAAATCCCCCGATGGAGGATACAGTAGATATTAAAGATAGGATTTTTCCAAAGTGTTTGGCATAGACCTAATCTGCTTCCACTAAAGTCACTGGGAGCCATCTGAAAAAAATCACACCCGAAGCTTAGGCCACACTTGATCTTAGCCAAAAGGCTGAGTAGCATATGTTGTATAGTTTGCTGTGGGTTGTTAAACAGCTGCTGTGTCCAACTCCTGCAGTGGCTGCATTTCAGTGTTGGGTGAAATGATTGCTGTGCATCTAGTTTGCAAAGTACTCTGGGATCCTTCAGGATGAAAATTGCTATATAAATGTGTAAGTGTTATGATGGATTATTATTCTTACTCACCTCAGTTTCAGTTCCAGAGGGTGAGACCTTTTTGACTTCTCTTTTTAAAGGCTAGTTTCTTTTGAGCGTCCATTCAGCAGTTGTTTCTCAGCAGCTGCTGTATTTCCCCTTCTGCTTGCTATAGTATTGAAACAGAGCAGCTGCACAGAGGTGACAGAGCAAGGTGGCAGTAGCAATGACTGGTCTTGTTAAAATGTAACAAGGCTGGGGGAGGGGGAGAAGGAGAAGAAAGAAAACTCCACAACCTAGGAAAGGTTCTATATCCTACTTTAAGTGGGTGCCAGAGGGGGATTGGTGACCCCAGAACTGAAATAAGGGTAGCTCTACCTCTGAAACTCTGCAGATGACACCTGCTGGTTAGGATTAGGCCTGTGAGACAAGACTGAAGGCCTGTGGGAGAGTCGGTGGCGCTTACAGTGTTGGGCCTCCCATGTCCATTTCACAGGTGTGCATGATTATGAATACATATGTACTCACAAGAGCATCTGCATCCTATGCAAAACGTGGTTCTAACGCTGTGGCACATCTACACAGCCGCTGGGCGGTGTAATTCCCAGTGCACATAGACAGAAATGCACTAGCTCTGTTGAACGAGTGCTTTAAAATAGCAATGTGGCCACTGTGGTGTGGGTGGTGGCTCAGACTAGCCCCCTGAGTATAATCCTGCTCAACCCCCTGGATACGTACTCAGGGCAGCTAGCCCAACATGCTAGCTAGCTAGCCCGACTCCCATGCTGCCATGTCCACACTGCTATTTTTAGGCATTAGCTTGAGCAGACCTGGTGTGTGTCTGGGTATATCTGTGCGGCAACCCCTGCCACTCCCCTCCCCCATCAGTGAGTCTTAGGGCTTGTCTACACTGGCAATTTACAGCGCTGCAACTTTCTCACTCGGGTGTGAAAAAACACCCTCTGAGCGCAACAACTTTCAGCGCTGTAAAGCGCCGGTATAGACAGTGCACCAGCACTGGGAGCTGCACCCCTCGTGGAGGTGGGTTTTTTAGAGCGAAACTCTCCCAGCGCTGCACTGCGACCACACAAGGCACATTAAGGCACCTAGTGACAGAGGATGTGGAAAAAGCTAATGTACTCAATGCTTTTTTTGCCTCTGTCTTCACGAACAAGGTCAGCTCCCAGACTACTGCACTGGGCAGCACAATGTGAGGAGGAGGTGACCAGCCCTCTGTGGAGAAAGAAGTGGTTCAGGACTATTTAGAAAAGCTGGACGAGCACAAGTCCATGGGGCCGGATGCACTGCATCCGAGGGTGCTAACGGAGTTGGCGAATGTGATTGCAGAGCCACTGGCCATTATTTTTGAAAACTCATGGCGACCGGGCAAGGTCCCAGATGACTGGAAAAAGGCTAATGTAGTGCCCATCTTTAAAAAAGGGAAGGAGGAGGATCCGGGGAACTACAGGCCAGTCAGCCTCACTTCAGTCCCTGGAAAAATCATGGAGCAGGTCCTCAAGGAATCAATTTTGAAGCACTTTGAGGAGAGGAAAGTGATCAGGAACAGTCAGTGTGGATTCACCAAGGGCAAGTCATGCCTGACTAACCTAATTGCCTTCTATGATGAGAGGACGTGTTATTCCTTGACTTTAGTAAAGCTTTTGATACGGTCTCCCACAGTATTCTTGCCAGCAAGTTAAAGAGGCACGGGCTGGATGAATGGACTATAAGGTGGATAGAAAGCTGGCTAGATCGTTGGGCTCAACGGGTAGTGATCAATGGCTCCATGTCAATGGCAGCCGGTATCAAGCGGAGTGCCCCAAGGATTGGTCCTGGGGCCGGTTTTGTTCAATATCTTTATTGAACATCTGGAGGATGGTGTGGATTGCACCCTCAGCAAGTTTGCAGATGACACTAAACTGGGAGGAGTGGTAGATATGCTGGATGGTAGGGATAGGATACAGAGGGAATTAGACGAATTAGAGGATTGGGCCAAAAGAAATCTGATGAGGTTCAACAAGGACAAGTGCAGAGTCCTGCACTTAGGAAGGAAGAATCCCATGCACTGCTACAGACTAGGGACCGAATAGCTAGGCAGCAGTTCTTCAGAAAAGGACCTAGGGGTTACAGTGGACGAGAAGCTGGATATGAGTCAACAGTGTGCCCTTGTTGCCAAGAAGGCTAATGGCATTTTGGGCTGTATAAGTAGGAGCATTGCCAGCAGATTGAGGGACGTGATCATTCCCCTCTGTTCGGCATTGGTGAGGCCTCCAGTTTTGGGCCCCACACTACAAGAAGGATGTGGAAAAATTGGAAAGAGTCCAGCAGAGGGCAACAAAAATGATTAGGGGGCTGGAGCACATGATTTATGAGGTGAGATTGAGGGAACTGGGATTATTTAGTCAGCAGAAGAGAAGAATGAGGGGGGATTTGATAGCTGCTTTCAACTACCTGAAAGGGGTAGGAATGAAGAAAATATTGGGACACATGGGAGGGGAGTGGGAGCAAAAAAAAAAAAAAAGAGGAGTCCCGGAGTCCCGCCAGCAGAGGGGGGGAAAAAAAGAAAGAGAAAAGCGGAGTTCTGTCGGCGGAATAAAACAAAGCAAAAACAGGAGTGCGAAATATCAGGACATTGGTCGGGACGCGGGACAAATGCCTAGAAATCGGGATTTTATCGGGACGTCTGATTACCCTAGAAAGGGGGTTCCAAAGAGGATGGATCTAGACTGTTCTCAGTAGTACCAGATGACAGAACAAGGAGTAATGATCTCAAGTTGCAGTGGGGGGAGGTTTAGGTTGGATATTAGGAAAAACCTTTTCACTAGGAGGGTGGTGAAGCACTGGAATGGGTTACCTAGGAAGGTGGTGGAATCTCCTTCCTTAGAGGTTTTTAAGGTCAGGCTTGACAAAGCCCTGGCTGGGATGATTTAGTTGGGGATTAGGTCCTGCTTTGAGCAGGGGATTGGATTAGATGACCTCCTCAGGTCCCTTCCAATCCTATGATTCTAAGGCACGTTAAGGCACACAAGGCACCTCAGAGCCTATGTCAACTGCCTTGGGCTTAGGGGGCTCAGCCTAGGGGCTAAAAATAGTAGTCTAGACGTTCAGACATGGGCTGGAGCCCCGGCTCTGAGACCCAACCCCTCTCACTGGGTTTCAGAGCCTGGGCTCCTGTCGGTACACTGCCAGTTTTAGCTGTGTAGCTCAAGCTCCATGAACTTGAGTCAGTTGGTCTCTGAGACTTACTGGTGTGGGATTTTTTTTTTTTTTTTTTTTTTTTTTTTTTTTTGCAGTGTAGACATACCCTCGGTTTACCCATACTGGGAATTACAGGCCTATGCCATGTGCATCACAAAGTGCCACTTTTAAATTTCCTGCTGGCTGTTTTCTTATGGCCAGCAGGGTTTTAAGGGGCATTTTTTTCTTTATTTTTAAAGTTAATCAAGTATCTTGAATAGCCCAAGCGGCTTGACATCCATCTCTTCAGTGGTGATCATGTTGGATGTAGTGCCAGCTCTACCTTGGGCATTTATGGCACTTATGGAGCAGGCAGGGGGCAGTGGAGCCGAGTGCACACGTTTCGGATTGCTTGGCACATCGCGGGTGCAGGGGCATTTCAGAGGTTGCCCTGTTTAATTGTTTTTCTCCTCTGTATTACAGAAAAAATCATGGCATACAATTAAAATGATGGTCAACTTGCCAGTCATCAGCCCCTTCAAGAAGCGCTATTCATGGGTGCAGCTGGCTGGGCATACAGGTGAGAAGTGCAATTTCAGATCTTTTGGCTCTGGAACCAGGAGGATGTCAGACAGCAGCCTGGTTTCAAATCTTCCTGAAGCTTCTATTGGTATGAATGGGGATTTTGTGAAGAGGCTCTTACTTTTGGTCATGGTGGGGTAATGTGGTGGTTGGATCAGTTCAAGGAAAGCCAGCCGTGTCTGGACACCACATGCCTCTGCAGAGTAGAAGAATCTGTTTTCAGGTGGGCGAGGTCAGACCTTAGGACTGGAGGAGAGCAAGGCAGAGGTTTGGGGAAAGGTCAGGCTGAAAGGAGTGGCCACATAAAGCACTCCTTACAAGGTGGTACAGGGGAAATCTATATTGAGGAAGAACCAGCAAGAGATTGGGTGGGGAGATTGGAGCCCTGCTGCCTCCCCAGTCGATTAGGGAAACGTTCCTGCTGTCTCATTCCTCACTCGAGTAACCAGTGCACCCATTAGCAGCCTCTCCCAGTCTTACCTGGGGGTTGTCTCTGAGTTTGCAGTGGGAAGAAGGATTCATCTCCACGTGTGTGTATGTTTCAGCCAAGGCGATGAGTGCATTTCTAAATCCATCCCAAAACCTTGTCTGAATCTAACACCTCAAGAGGAAAATGAACCTGGTGGGAAAGAAAAGCCCAGCATGTGGGTGTTTGTGTTGCAAGTCTGTGTCATTTGTGCATCAGTGCAAGTGTGGGGAGAGCATGCGAGGGGCTGCTCAGGCAGCTTGAGTCTACTTTGGTGTCTGTAGTACTTAACAGAAGTGCCCCTAGGTCAAGTTTTAGGTTATTCATAAGGCAAAATACAAGGAGGTGCCATCAGATTTGCTTCTCTCTTGTTTCAATTGATTCCTACATGTTCCCTACTCCCAAAGTGCTAGCACAGTGGTTAGCAATCTGGATGGGGTCGGGGTGGGAGGAGCCATTATAGTGGTTGTCAGCACTTGTCTGAAGAAAGAGCAGGGATCATGAATCTGCTCCAGTTCCCTTGTATCTGGGTTTCTGGAAGTGGATTTGACCTATCACTTGCAGCTAGTCTTCTCTGATTCTAGGAGTTCTCCGTGAACTGTAACACTGGTCAGCGTTACCCCGACACCTCTTCTGATGCGTATGTGCAAAGGATTCTGGGGCACATCGGAGAAGGACCAGATGTAATGGCTGAATGTGCAGGGTCATGGTGTGATAAAGGGTGAAAGTGAGGCAGAAGCTTAACACCGGCTCTAACTTTAGGGCCCGAGTTTGTTTCAGGCCATGTGGACTAACAGTTCTCTCTCTCCTCGGATGTTATTACCATTCTGCAGGACTGGAGCATGGCTTCCTCTGCTGTAGTGTAATCACTTCTAGTGTCTGCCTGAAAGTACGGTGTAGTTTACAGTGTATACCATGCAAATCCAGGGTTGTAAAACAATCGAGCTACACTTTGCACCTGTAGATAAGCAAGGCTCCAAAGGAGTTGCAGTACGTGGAGGTGTATGTGTTGGGGGCGTATGTATTAAAGAGGCAGTGTTTGGCTCCTGGCTGTGGATTGCTGCTGTTTAATGATCAGGAATTGATCCCCACCCTGCTACTCACATGCACTGCGGGTACGACATTGGGCTGGATTCAGGAGCACAGCCCACACTGGAAATATTGGATAGCTTTAAAAAGAGCCCGGCTGTCAGCATATTAATGCAGTCTGGCCCATTATACTTTCCGTGGGTTTTAGCATAGCTAGATATGTTAATTCTCTTATGAATACTTTAGCATGGAAAAAACATGGCTTGGCCCAGCCAGACTCCTTGGAGCAATAAATTCCTGTATGGGAACTTGGCCAAATGGACTTTCACAGCCAATGGCTGTGTTTGCATTGGATGCTTTTATTTTTTATAAGGAGAGTGTTATCTTTCCTGTTCAGGGGAACTCTTTATCTGGTGCACGAGAGTGAAGGGGTGAAGAGGGAGTGCAGGTGTTTCCCTCTTACAAAGACTGGCCTTATCAGCATGTGCCGATTTTTTTTTTTTTTTTGCAGGGAGTTTCAAGGCAGCTGACAGCGATACGATTCTGAAGCGCTTCTCTGAGAATGAAAAGGAGTGCTTTGAGCTGCTGATGAAAGATCCTCTGCGCTCCTGTGTCCCTGCCTTCCATGGGGTGGTAGAGAGAGATGGCGAGAAATACATTCAACTGGATGACTTGCTCGCTGACTTTGAAGGGCCTTGTGTCATGGACTGTAAGATGGGGATCAGGTGGGAAACATGAAAAAGATCCTGCTTTCTACATACAGTACATGTGGTTAATTTGGGGAATGGGTGGGCTGGGGGTGATGATGCACATGGTGGATGAAGCACTCATTTCTGGGGACTAAGGTTGAAGCCTGGGCAGAGGGCCTACTAGTGACGTGAGTGAGTTGGTCTCATTCCCAAAACACCTCACATAGACGTTGGCGCAGTGGGAAACCTCTGCTTGGAAGATTTCCTGAAGCTCATAGGGAGGATGATCCCTTACATAGGTTTCAGAGTAGTAGGCGTGTTAGTCTGTACATAGGGTGGCCCTACCCAGGTCAAGGGTGGGGTCATTCCTGGAATAGTGTGACCTACCTGGCCTCTGGACACTGACCTCTTTCTCCTCCTTAGATGCTATCTTGGTCAAGTCTGACTTATTTAGTAGGGCGGATTGATGTGAGCTTACCTAGCACTTGCCTGATAGGACGTGACTTAGGGAGAGTAAAGAAAAAAACAACCCACGTGAGAGAGCTCACTTATGGCCAGTTTATTAACCATTCTGAATACAAAACATCGCTCAAAAATCAAGAGTCAAATTCCCTTCCCAAACATGGATAACTGAATTGTAACCTGAGATCTCCTCTCCAAAGCTGCCACTGAGTCCTGGGAGTACAGTTATTCCTGCCTGGGAAAACAGGACTGATAGTCAGGGTCTAGGAACCACCTCTCTGTTTCTGCTGTCTTGTTCTCCAGAATCTCCGCTTGCATTTTAAGGTGTCTAGTTGTTGTGGCTGTGAAGAAAACCTCAAAAAATGTGAACCAAGCCTCACCAATAAATAGATGAGTCTGCAGAGAGCCTGGAACGATGACTCTGAGAAGTGTGAACTGCCCCATGCATCTCAGTGAGCGGGTGACTCAGATGATTCACTAGACTTCTTTACCTGGAGTTAATTGTTAGTGAACTCAAGTTCTTAATGCAGAGGGAGTGTCCACATGAGCCATAACAATCATGTTAAGTGTCTCGTGAACTGTCAGTCTGTTAATCAAGATAAAAAAAAGACTAGTGTAGACAGAAAGGACAGAAATTGTGCCCAGCTCTGCATAGTTTACTCTGAAGGTCTTTGCTGCACAATTAGCGTAGGCTTTTATCCGGGTCTCAGCCGAACCCCCCACTCCCATTTACACAGTAAACCCAGCAAATTTGGGGTTGGAGATGCTTTAAGATCATGCTAGCTTACTTGGCTGGGGGGGTGGAGCTCCACTTTATCTTGGGCTGGAACCTGCCCGCTTTGTAGTGAGGATGCCAGCTAAATCCCTCCAGTGCCTTCCCATGGTTCCCTCCCCCCCGCAGAACAGATGAGTTCTCCCGCAATTGACACAAGTGACTGGGAAAGAATCCTAGAGAATCTCCTCACAAAGAACCATAGGATATGCTCCCAGACACACCCGGGCAAGTGTAGAAACTTCTGAGGATGCAGTAACATGAGAAGGGCTCTGCTCTAAGAACGCTCTCACGAGGGGGAGGCTAATCCGGGTGCTCAGACTGGGGTGCCAATCACCTGGGCTAACAGGCTATGTCTTCACTGCGCAGAGTGACTGTCATTTTAGTGACCCACATGGGTGGCGTTTGGGAGATGCTACCACTTATTTCTTCCTAGTCAAGGAGCCTAGAAGAGCCAACGGGCATATTCAAGCCCCAGTAAGGGAGAGACTAGCTCAAACAGCGCCGTGGAGCTCAGAGAACATGCACAATTCTGTTTTGAATAACTGCAAAATCGACAGTGAGTGGTAACTCACACGGGCACAGCTTCCCCTGCCCCCTCCCGCCCTCTCAATCTGACCCTGGGCCACCCTTTGCTATGAGCTCTGGTCCAGCAGATAATTTGCATTACACGTTTCTTTTTTTAATCAGATGCAGGGTTATTTTCTGTCCTGTTCTGCGCTATGCGTGGGGTATGTAGCTTCACAAGGCTTCAGGGGCCTCAAAAAGTAGCCATGCCTGGAGTTTTTCCTTTCTCCTGAGCTGAGAGAGGCGTTTAGTCTCCATCAGGCTCATTCAGTCTTGGGTTTACTAACACTGGTCTATTTGAGCTTTGCTTTCCTTTGTCATGGTGCAGAATGGGAATCCAGTGTTTCTCCCAAGTCCTATAACCAGGGCTGTAGGATTTAGTTATAGGTAAGGATGTAATTAGAGCAAAAATGGAGAGTCAGAAGTCCTGGGTTCTGCCACAGACTCATTAAGTCACTTTGGGCAAGTCACTTTGTCCCTGTTTTTCAGTTTCCCCATCTGTAAAATGGGGGTGGTGATGATAATTAGTTTCCTCACTGGTGTGTAATGAGTGAGGCTTAGTCCATTATCATTGGTAAAGTGCTTTGAGATCCCACGCTGGAAGATGGCGGCGAAATGCAAGGTGGTATTATTGTTTCAGATTCCAAGGGGGTTCTCACTGTCTTGTTGGGTGGTGGTGTTTTTGCAGGACGTACCTGGAGGAGGAGCTGACTAAAGCCCGTGAGAAGCCAAAGCTGCGTAAGGACATGTACAAGAAGATGATTGAGGTGGATCCTCTTGCGCCCACAGCTGAGGAGAACACGCAGCATGCTGTGACCAAGCCACGTTACATGCAGTGGAGAGAGACCATCAGCTCCAGTGCCAACTTGGGCTTCAGGATAGAAGGGATTAAGGTGAGCAACTTCCACTGCTGTCCTTTCCCGTTGAATAGACTCACTTCTTTGCCTGATTTGATGCTTGATCAACTTGTCATCATCAGCCCGGTTTCCAAAAAGACAGTGTGACTTCCTAGCTGGAGCTGCATGGTCTGTTTGATTGTGACTAGAGCTTCTATGGCAATGATAAGAAAAGCGTTGTGAAGCAAGAAATATGTGAAACCCATCGAACACACTAACTGCTCTGAGAACAACAGCAGGAACATTGAGAGAAGAAACCAAATAGCTACATCATGGTAAAAAGAAGAACAGGAGGACTTGTGGCACCTTAGAGACTAACAAATTTATTAGAGCATAAGCTTTCGTGGACTACAGCCCACTTCTTCGGATGCATATAGAATGGAACATATATTGAGGAGATATATATACACACATACAGAGAGCATAAACAGGTGGGAGTTGTCTTACCACCTCTGAGAGGCCAATTAATTAAGAGAAAAAAAACTTTTGAAGTGATAATCAAGCTAGCCTAGTACAGACAGACAGTTAGATAACAAGTGTGAGAATACTAACAAGGGGAGACAGATTCAATGTCTGTAATGGCTCAGCCATTCCCAGTCCTTATTCAAACCGGAGTTGATTGTGTCTAGTTTGCATATCAATTCTAGCTCAGCAGTTTCTCGTTGGAGTCTGTTTTTGAAGTTTTTCTGTTGTAATATAGCCACCCGCAGGTCTGTCACTGAATGACCAGACAGGTTAAAGTGTTCTCCCACTGGTTTTTGAGTATTTTGATTCCTGATGTCAGATTTGTGTCCATTAATTCTTTTGCGTAGAGACTGTCCGGTTTGGCCAATGTACATGGCAGAGGGGCATTGCTGGCACATGATGGCATATATCACATTGGTAGATGTGCAGGTGAACGAGCCCCTGATGGTATGGCTGATGTGATTAGGTCCTATGATGATGTCACTGGAATAGATATGTGGACAGAGTTGACATCGGGGTTTGTTACAAGGATAGGTTCCTGGGTTAGTGGTTTTGTTCAGTGATGTGTGGTTGCTGGTGAGTATTTGCTTTAGGTTGGGGGGTTGTCTGTAAGCGAGGACAGGTCTGTCTCCCAAGATCTGTGAGAGTAAAGGATCATCTTTCAGGATAGGTTGTAGATCTCTGATGATGCGCTGGAGAGGTTTTAGTTGGGGGCTGAAGGTGACAGCTAGTGGTGTTCTGTTATTTTCTTTGTTGGGCCTGTCTTGTAGGAGGTGACTTCTGGGTACTCGTCTGGCTCTGTCAATCTGTTTTTTCACTTCAGCAGGTGGGTATTGTAGTTTTAAGAATGCTTGATAGAGATCTTGTAGGTGCTTGTCTCTATCCGAGGGATTGGAGCAAATGCGGTTATATCTTAGAGCTTGGCTGTAGACAATGGATCGTGTGGTGTGTCCTGGATGGAAGCTGGAGGCATGTAGGTAAGTGTAGCGGTCAGTAGGTTTCCGGTATAGGGTGGTATTTATGTGACCATCGCTTATTAGCACAGTAGTGTCCAGGAAATGGACCGCTTGTGTGGATTGATCTAGGCTGAGGTTGATGGTGGGATGGAAATTATTGAAATCATGGTGAAATTCCTCAAGGGCTTCTTTTCCATGTGTCCAGATGATGAAGATGTCATCAATGTAGCGCAAGTAGAGTAGGGGCGTTAGGGGACGAGAGCTAAGGAAGCGTTGTTCTAAGTCAGCCATAAAAATGTTGGCATATTGTGGGGCCATGCGGGTACCCATAGCAGTGCCGCTGACTTGAAGGTATATATTGTCCCCAAATGTGAAATAGTTGTGGGTGAGGACAAAATCACAAAGTTCAGCCACCAGGTTAGCTGTGACATTATCAGGGATACTGTTCCTGATAGCTTGTAGTCCATCTTTGTGTGGAATATTGGTGTAGAGGGCTTCTACGTCCATAGTGGCCAGGATGGTGTTTTCTGGAAGATCACCGATGGATTGTAGTTTCCTCAGGAAGTCAGTGGTGTCTCGAAGATAGCTGGGAGTGCTGGTAGCGTAGGGTCTGAGGAGAGAGTCTACATAACCAGACAAGCCTGATGTTAGGGTGCCAATGCCTGAGATGATGGGGCGTCCAGGATATCCAGGTTTATGGATCTTGGGTAGCAAATAGAATACCCCTGGTCGGGGTTCTAGGCATGTGTCTGTACGGATTTGTTCCTGTGCTTTGTCAGGGAGTTTTTTTAGCAGATGGTGTAGTTTCTTTAGGTAATCCTCAGTGGGATCAGAGGATAATGGCCTGTAGAATGTGGTGTTAGAGAGCTGTCTAGCAGCCTCTTGGTCATATTCCAATTTATTCATGATGACGACAGCACCTCCTTTGTCAGCCTTTTTGATTATGATGTCAGGGTTGTTTCTGAGGCTGTAGATGGCGTTGTGTTCTGCATGGCTGAGGTTATGTGGCAAGTGATGTTGCTTTTCCACAATTTCAGCCTTTGCACGTCGACGGAAGCACTCTATGTAGAAATCCAGTCTGTTGTTTCGACCGTCCGGAGGAGTCCACGCAGAATCCTTTTTTTTGTAGGCTTCCTCATGGATAGACTTTACAAAAACTAGACAAGCCATTTACAAGACAAACTTTGCCTCTCTACAAAGGAAAAAGGACACTAAACTATCTAAACTGCTACATGCCACAAGCAGCCACAACAGCAGTTCCCTTAACCCACCCAGCAATATTGTTAATCTTTCCAGCTATACTCTTAGCCCAGCAGAAGAGTCTGTCCTATCTCGGGGCCTCTCCTTTTGTCCCTCCAGACCCATGAATATGATACAGTTCTGCGGTGACCTAGAATCCTACTTTCGACGTCTCCGACTCAAAGAATATTTCCAACATACCTCTGAACAGCATACTAACCCACAGAATCCTCCCTACCAGCACTACAAAAAAAAGGATTCTGCGTGGACTCCTCCGGACGGTCGAAACAACAGACTGGATTTCTACATAGAGTGCTTCCGTCGACGTGCAAAGGCTGAAATTGTGGAAAAGCAACATCACTTGCCACATAACCTCAGCCATGCAGAACACAACGCCATCTACAGCCTCAGAAACAACCCTGACATCATAATCAAAAAGGCTGACAAAGGAGGTGCTGTCGTCATCATGAATAAATTGGAATATGACCAAGAGGCTGCTAGACAGCTCTCTAACACCACATTCTACAGGCCATTATCCTCTGATCCCACTGAGGATTACCTAAAGAAACTACACCATCTGCTAAAAAAACTCCCTGACAAAGCACAGGAACAAATCCGTACAGACACATGCCTAGAACCCCGACCAGGGGTATTCTATTTGCTACCCAAGATCCATAAACCTGGATATCCTGGACGCCCCATCATCTCAGGCATTGGCACCCTAACATCAGGCTTGTCTGGTTATGTAGACTCTCTCCTCAGACCCTACGCTACCAGCACTCCCAGCTATCTTCGAGACACCACTGACTTCC
Source organism: Chrysemys picta bellii (assembly GCF_011386835.1). NCBI lineage: Eukaryota > Metazoa > Chordata > Testudines > Emydidae > Chrysemys > Chrysemys picta. Next base: position 94,435,105 of record NC_088794.1, on the reverse strand, counting down.
TGAGGAAACTACAATCCATCGGTGATCTTCCAGAAAACACCATCCTGGCCACTATGGACGTAGAAGCCCTCTACACCAATATTCCACACAAAGATGGACTACAAGCTATCAGGAACAGTATCCCTGATAATGTCACAGCTAACCTGGTGGCTGAACTTTGTGATTTTGTCCTCACCCACAACTATTTCACATTTGGGGACAATATATACCTTCAAGTCAGCGGCACTGCTATGGGTACCCGCATGGCCCCACAATATGCCAACATTTTTATGGCTGACTTAGAACAACGCTTCCTTAGCTCTCGTCCCCTAACGCCCCTACTCTACTTGCGCTACATTGATGACATCTTCATCATCTGGACACATGGAAAAGAAGCCCTTGAGGAATTTCACCATGATTTCAATAATTTCCATCCCACCATCAACCTCAGCCTAGATCAATCCACACAAGCGGTCCATTTCCTGGACACTACTGTGCTAATAAGCGATGGTCACATAAATACCACCCTATACCGGAAACCTACTGACCGCTACACTTACCTACATGCCTCCAGCTTCCATCCAGGACACACCACACGATCCATTGTCTACAGCCAAGCTCTAAGATATAACCGCATTTGCTCCAATCCCTCGGATAGAGACAAGCACCTACAAGATCTCTATCAAGCATTCTTAAAACTACAATACCCACCTGCTGAAGTGAAAAAACAGATTGACAGAGCCAGACGAGTACCCAGAAGTCACCTCCTACAAGACAGGCCCAACAAAGAAAATAACAGAACACCACTAGCTGTCACCTTCAGCCCCCAACTAAAACCTCTCCAGCGCATCATCAGAGATCTACAACCTATCCTGAAAGATGATCCTTTACTCTCACAGATCTTGGGAGACAGACCTGTCCTCGCTTACAGACAACCCCCCAACCTAAAGCAAATACTCACCAGCAACCACACATCACTGAACAAAACCACTAACCCAGGAACCTATCCTTGTAACAAACCCCGATGTCAACTCTGTCCACATATCTATTCCAGTGACATCATCATAGGACCTAATCACATCAGCCATACCATCAGGGGCTCGTTCACCTGCACATCTACCAATGTGATATATGCCATCATGTGCCAGCAATGCCCCTCTGCCATGTACATTGGCCAAACCGGACAGTCTCTACGCAAAAGAATTAATGGACACAAATCTGACATCAGGAATCAAAATACTCAAAAACCAGTGGGAGAACACTTTAACCTGTCTGGTCATTCAGTGACAGACCTGCGGGTGGCTATATTACAACAGAAAAACTTCAAAAACAGACTCCAACGAGAAACTGCTGAGCTAGAATTGATATGCAAACTAGACACAATCAACTCCGGTTTGAATAAGGACTGGGAATGGCTGAGCCATTACAGACATTGAATCTGTCTCCCCTTGTTAGTATTCTCACACTTGTTATCTAACTGTCTGTCTGTACTAGGCTAGCTTGATTATCACTTCAAAAGTTTTTTTTCTCTTAATTAATTGGCCTCTCAGAGGTGGTAAGACAACTCCCACCTGTTTATGCTCTCTGTATGTGTGTATATATATCTCCTCAATATATGTTCCATTCTATATGCATCCGAAGAAGTGGGCTGTAGTCCACGAAAGCTTATGCTCTAATAAATTTGTTAGTCTCTAAGGTGCCACAAGTCCTCCTGTTCTTCTTTTTGCGGATACAGACTAACACGGCTGCTACTCTGAAACCTACATCATGGTGTAGACAGAAAGAAAGTGAAACTGATATAAGGGGAAATTCTGAACTGGTGGAATAATACCCTCCTCCTGCTCACAGCCATGACCTTTACCCAGTAGCCATCCTGGGAGTGCACAGATTTATTCTGAGTGAATTGAAGTAAAACAGATTTATTCCAAACCTGTACATTTCTGAAGCAATGTGGAAACATCATGTAGCATTCCCAGTATCTAGGCAAATCGCTTTCAATTTGTGCAGATATCCAGTATGGGGGGGAAGGGGAATCACAATAGACCCAGAACCCCAAATGTTCAGACCTCAGCTATAACCCCCCTTCCAATCCTCCTCGGGCAAGAAGGGATCGGTCCTTACAGCTCATGATGTTACTTCAGTGTTGCAGAAAACTTCCAACGATCTCCACTTTTCAGGCCTGTTTGCCCTACCCATACCCTGAGGGGGTACGTCACGTGGGCAAATACCACCTCACAGTCTCATTGGTAACCACCTGCAAAATACCAGGCTCCATCTTGACCTTCAGATAGTGGAGATAACTGTCAGGATTGCTTGAGGGTTGACCTGTAGGTAGGCCTCTGCTGGCTTCTCCACCCAGCTGGTATGGATTTGGCTTTTCCTCCCAAGATTGGTCTGGTCTTGTCTGGCCTAGTTTGACTTCTTTCCTATGGACAGGTGTGGTCTGGGATGGTGTTTCCTCTGAGTGAGCCCTGGAAACTCAATCCAGCTCCTAGTGAAAGCACTAATGTTACTTTATTTTTAAAGTGATGAGGTAATATGTGATTGCATATAAGGGGTTAGTTACCAGAGTTGCTTGGTTTGACTTCAGGATTTTTACCAGAGCACATTTCAGCTCTCTGGCAGCCTGTTGACATGTACAGGGTCAGATAACAGAGCTGGGGTTTCTGGTCTAAAACATACTTCCACTTTTGAAGCCCAGGTGAATGAGATAAGTACAGGGTGTCCTGAAGTTTGGGGGAGACACAAGGCCCTGCACCCCTGGCTTCCTGCAATTCACCATGACTCTCAGCCAGCCAGTAAAACAGAAGGTTTATTTAGACGACAGGAACACAGTCCAAGACCGGTCTTGCAGGTACAGACAACAGGACCCCCTCAGTCAGGTCCATCTTGGGGAGCCTGGGAGGCCAGAGGACCGTCTGGGCTCCCCTCCATTTTCCCAGCCAGCTCCAAACTGAAAACTCTCCCGCCCCTCCTCTTGGCTTTGTCTCTTTCCCGCGCCAGGAGGTCACCTGATCTCTTTGTTCTCCAACACCTTCAGTTGGCACCTTTGCAGAGGAGGGGCCCAGGCCATCAGTTGCCAGGAGACAGAGTGTCAGCCATTCTCTGTGCAGACAGCATCACACTGGCCCCCTAGGGTTCTGCAACAATCACACACCCCGAGACACCCGAGAAATGCATAGGGGAAACTGAGGCACCCACACAGCACTCAGAGAAAACATTAAGAACATTCTCACTTTGTCATACAGGGGTAGCAGCAAAGTCTCTCTTAATTATCCCTTTTTCTCTGCTTCCCTAGGCTGCTTTTTCCCTTTCTCGTTGATGGTCTCTCCTAGCGTTATAGAATGAATGAGGTATCCAAGCTCACGCAATGCTGTGCTTCTCCACACTGCCCTCCACAGCCCTGACCTGCAGGGACTGAGCACCGTTTCTCAAAAACAAACTGGGTGATGGGTGCTTCTTGACGCAGGCTCCTGTCAAGCAAACTCTGCAGTCAGCTGCTAGTGGGAACTTTCAGGCCTTATGTCTACTCCTGGGCACTTCTGATGGGTTTTGGCTCTTCCTCACTAGCCCATTAGCCATCCAGAAATGTTGCCAGGCTAATCGTCTCAGTCTTTAGTTCTTCCCTGTGATGGAATCAGCACTCCATACGTGTCCTCTCTGCAGACATTCCAATGCATCCTAAACACTGCAGATGACTCACAGGGGCAGATTACCCTGGGCCCTGATGTGTGACTGGGAGAGGGAGCAAGGAGCCTTTCCCTTTCTTGCACAGGAAACGCTCAATGATAGTGTGTATTCTGGAGCAGGTTCTTCCAGATCCGGCTGGCTGAGCAGGTATGATGCACCACCCTAAGGGCCTCTGCACAATGTTGTCTGGAGTTTCTCCTGGTGTGGGGCAGTACCGTAATGGCACAATCTGGGCCACAATATAGCACCTAAAAGTAATGCCTGTGGAGCTCTGCAAATATTTAATGCATGATTTATCTTCACAACACCCCATGAGGCAGTTAGCTGGGTGATATCGTCCCTATTTTACAGATAGGGAAACTGAGGCAGAGGTTTGATGTGTTGTGCAGGCTACACAGCAAGTCAATATTTGGAACACAGGCCACCCAACTACCAGCAGCCTCAAGCCCTAACCTCTTGGCATTGTTGTCTGTTATATATGTGTTACAGAACTACAACTTTGTCATATGGAGCACAGTTACATCACATGGCATCCCAGTTCTGTTTTCAAATCGGGGAGAGGTCCTGGTATTGTATGTCCCCAGAGCTGTAAAACTCATAGGTTCCCATTTTGAAAGGTGAGCTTGTGTGTGGGAGAACTAGTGATGCCATCTAGTGGTTGTTGAGAGACAATCACCCAATAATTTGAAAACCAATGAGAGTGAAATCATAGAGGCCCTTTGATTAAGTGGCCCCCAAATGAGATTTGATTCACTACATATGTTCCTTCCTGTTGAACTGTGTACCTACTCTTGTGGTTAATCCATCCCGCAGCATCTTCTTTCCCTACATCGTGCCCATATCCCTGAAATAAGTCAAGATTTATTCAGCCCTTTATTAACTCTCACTGCAGTATTGGACTTGTCTCTAATGCAAGAGGCAGGAAAGATAAGTGGAGCCTTTTGGTTGTCTTAGAGCACAAGGCACTTGGTCTGTGTGCCTGCAAGCCTCAGAAGCAAGAATCTTCTCTCCAAGTGACAGTCCGAACAATGTGATCAATTGCAGGGCTGTTGGCTCCATTAGTGTAAACGTCAATGGAGTCTATCATACTGTGTCTCCTTGTAAAAGGATGGTCTTCTGGCTAAAGTATAGGGCTAGGAATCGGGAGCTCTGGGTTGTATTTCTCATTCTGTCACTGACTCACTTTGCAATATTGAAAGTCACTTAACCTCTCAGTTCCTGCAGTTATTACATGAGGATGACCATACTTCCCTTCTTCCCCAGGCGCTGTGAGATTTTAATTCATTAATATTTGTAAAGCGATTTAGATCCTTGCCTGGAAGGCATTATATAATAATAAAATAGTAATATATTGTTTTAGGGCTCGATTGTGGCATGTAGCCAAAACACTGTAGTGGAAGCAATGCAGAACTGCACCTCCCCCTGTGGGAGCGCAGAGAGGCCATGCAGGGAGTGTACAAGCAACACCATCCCATAGGGTGGCATGTGTGGTCAGCCATGGCATTGGCTCGGGAGGTGGAAGGTACAAAGAGTGGCACAGCAGCTGGGGAGGTGTGCAGTGTATGGAGGGCACTTGAATGGGGCCTCAAGGCTTTGTGTGCTGTAGATTCACACCCTGGCTTGTCGTGCAGTAACCCCCCATGTAGAGAAGCCCTTACACTTGCAGGTATGGTAGGGGACTGATGGAGTGATTGACAGAGGCATGCCTTCAGGGAAGACAGATGTGGTTTGAGCATGGCCATGCCAGCTGCTCTTTGGATTAAGGCACAAGCCAAATGATCTAGAATGGAAGGGATGGTATAGCTCAGAGCTGGATGTGTGTTTAATGGGAGCATAAAGGCAGCAAGCATGCTTGGTATTTCCCAACTAGCCACTGTAGGGTAACAAAATCATGAAGGCACTTCTGAAAGATAAGGGAGCAAGTGCCTTATGCAACCACAAATTAAAATAAAAAAGTGTGTTACCTGGCTAGAACATAGCAGCCATGCAAAGCTTTGTTAGAGTATTAAAATCATGTGGGATGCGTTTTCAGAACAAGTGTCCTCCCATTGGTATTTTGCTGGTGTCACGGGAGTACAGACACGCACAGCTAGCATGCCATTTAGACAGCAGATTGAAATTCCAAACTCCTCCGTACACATTGGTGTGCCACTGTACAGCACTTCAGATTGCTCCTCAATTCCACTGCCTACCTACTGCACTTCAGTTGCATAATATGCACATGCCTCACCAGCCTTACACCACCACATTCGAATCTGGCCCACAGTCTTGGAGTAAAAGTAGTTTATTCTTCTGTAAAATAGTCTGCGAAGTGGGAGGGTGTTATGACTAGTTTTGCCAGGCAGTCCGTTAACTTTCTTGTATGATAATCCTAGAAGTTTAACAGTACATGTCATATTCTGCTCTGGTGTAAATGGTGTTTCACTTGCTTAGACCAGAACTGAATTTTACCCAATTTTGGTGCAGTCACTTTATCTTGTAGGAGGAAGACAAATGTCTCTATGTGCTTGATTTACTCCTATAATGAAAATGCTGCAGTTCATTTTATTAATATGATGAGGAGGGATGTTGCTTTATAACATTGCATCCTTCTTATAAATGTAAGCTACCGGCTACTGTTACTGGTCTGTATCATGCATGGACACTCTAAAAATAAGTATTCATTTCATATGTAGACATGGTGACATCCAGAAGGTCACCCAGAGTGCATGTTGACAGTTGGGCCCAGATTCACACACCAATCTCATACACATACAACTTCAGACACATGCTGATAACTACAGACACATATTTCAGATTCATTGAGATTTTCATCATCTGATTCTTTTCCATTAACCTCTGGTTTCTCAGGCAGGGGCTCATTTTGCAGAATTTTCAGTGCTTTAGCAGCTGCATCATGCTTAGCAGCCTGTCTTGTTCTTCCTTTCCCATGAAACTGCTGTCCTCCAATAGAGAGCTCAACTTGATAAAGTAAGGGTCCAACAGGAAATGGGTAAAAGTACCGTGGAGGATAAGCACCACCTCTCATATTATAGTTGTAGGTAGATCTCATCCCTGTGTAAGGGTCAATAGGTTTGTACATAGGTTTCTTTCCCAGCTTCATGCAAAGAGCATTTAACTCCACTGTGGGGGTTACACTATCTGGATTCTTTCCTTCACTACGAGACGGGCGAGCTGTAGGTTTAGGAAATTTTGTCCCTTCCAAAGCTTTGGCAGCTGCCGCATGTTGAGCTTTTTTAATACTAGTTCCTTCAGCTTCCCAGTGCTGGTCCCCAAGAGTCAGCTGCACTATAAACACCTTAGAGTGAGCTGGACCTTGCTCGCTCAAAAGCTTATACTCAGGCTGAATCTTGTTGAAACGGGCTAACTCATTCACAAGACACATTGGGGTTTTCTCTTTGGGGTTTGCCATGTTAGAAGGAGCTGCAGCTGCACTGGTGGATGTAACAGATGCAGAAGGTAAAGCAGAGTTTTGAAGAGGTCTACCTGCATTTTCAGAGGGCAGAGAACTAGTGGTAGAAGGAATACTCAAAGGCTGCGAAAGAGATTGGTTCTTATTCAATATTTGGCTCCCTGAGAGAGCAGCAGATGGATTCTGAATTTGAACTTGAGACATGTTCACTTACAACCAAAGTGAATTACTGCAGGTAGACAGCTTTGAATGCAGATTAATTCAGTGTGATGGAGCCTAATGGTCTACCTTTAGGTGATCCAGGGACAGTGAAGTTTTGGTTTTAGTTCCAAGGCGGGTATTTATGTTGGAGAAAGCCTGGCTGCCTGGGCTGCGGCTCCCGGGCCGGCTGGTGCTGCGGGCGGGCAGGCGGGCGTCTCAGTCCATTGGCCGGGTCCCGAGGCGGGGAGGGGGTCTGGGAAGGGGGGGCGAATCGCAGTGGCGGAGGGAGATGGCGGACACAGGGCAAACACTAAAGAGAATGAACCAATGAACATATGTGTCTGCATCCCATTGCTCTGTGTAGTTGCATTACAAATACACAGACACTCTAAACTTTCTTCTAGATGCAATTAAATAAATGCTCCCAAACACATTTTCCCTTGCAAATTTACACACATACTTTGTACATTGGTATGCATGTTTGTACAAACACAGCCACGCTGTTGCAAATACCGAGTTTTTATGATCAGCAAATAACTGTCTTTTCTGTGACTTAGGACATGCTAATATGAAAAGATATTTTATTGTGGACTAAGAGTCCCACCCACAGCCCTGTGGTTTCCCCACTGAAAGAGAGATGGATTAACACAAACTGGGTTTGAGAGACCACAGAATGTCCCCTCCCACACACAGCCATGGGGGGATACCTGTCAGTCTAGAAGAGAATGCAACCAAAGAGCACCCTGTGGTTGACCCACTACACTTAGCAAGTTGCAGTCCCTTGCGAGGTGAGAGGGAAACCCTCCCACAGGCTAACAATATCCGAGAGGTCTTTTGAAAGTGCAGTCAACAGGAAACCAAGTGTTATTCAAAGGTATTCTGTCTTTCTCTCTCTTCCTCTTCAGCTCTTGCTTGATTTATCATCTCTTCCCACCCAGCCACCCACTTCTATTGATTGATGACAGATAGACTGAGCTGTTGATGATTCAGGAAGGTTTACTGATTGGCTGAATGATATATGATATAAACCCTTCTTTCTCTCTCTCCGTGTTTGTGTGCAGAGGGCTGATGGGACTTGTAACACAAACTTCAAAACAACTAAGACACGGGAGCAAGTTTTCCAGGTTTTTATGGAATTCATTGAGGGCAACGCAACTATTCTGGTGAGTCTTGCGTGGTACTAATCTCTGGTTCATTCAGACCACTTTGTGACATGTGACCAGAAACTTCCGAAGAAGAAAATCTAGAGGGTGGGAGTGGTGAAGGAGTGGGTTATGGATAGGGGTTGGCAGATCATCATCCATCGGTGATTGTGATTTGGTTGTGGCTGTGTGTTTTCACTGCAGACACCTTGAGTTAGCAAAAAGTGAGACAGGCTAACAAGTGGTTTGCCCTTTGCTTCAGAGTGCAGTGGCTACCTCGTGATGTGTCATGACTCTGGCATTGGTGTCTGAACACAAGGTGTGTTAACAAGAAAACATGTGAATCACAAGTTTAATCTAGTGAAGACAAGCAAGGAAATGAGAGCAGGAGGGAGATTGGTGGTGCGTTGTGTTGCCATGTGTGAAACTTTGCTTGAAAAGCAACTTCTGTACTCCCACGCCCTGGTCTTTGAATGGATAATGTTAACTCCTTCTCTGCTGGCCTGAGCTGTGGCCTCCATGGGTAGGATATAACATGTCTCATGACCTCAAAGGTTGCTGTCTCATTCCACTGTCACACACAGAGGCCACCTCAGTGGAACGTCCGCACTTCAAAGACAATGTACCAGGTAACACAGGGTAGCATTTGAGGAGCATTTTCCCCCCACCTTATCAAAAGTGCTGAGCAGTGGGAAAACAGTTTGACAGGCCCCAAATTTGCCCCACGTTCTCCCTCTCCTAACAAAATAGACTTCTCATTGTGGGGAGAGAGAGGGATTATCAGAATATATCCGTTCCTCTGTCTGAAATGAGGGATGCTGAAGCCTTAAGATCCTGGCTCTGCAGCCAGGTGACACACCACTGGTTCTAGAGCCAGGAAGCTGAGTTTGTTGGGATGTGTGAAGCCAGTGCACATAAGCCCTTGCCTCACGCGACTACTGTGTTCATTTGAGAACATGCAGGTTACTGAAATATAGTTTTTAGAACAGGTTTCGGACTACATGAGCATAAAGGGTGTGTCCTAGAATGAAGAGTATCTCCCCATTATAACGACCATTGTAAGTCAAGTACCACCCTTTCCTGCCTACAGACTGGCTCAGGCATTGCAAAGCTGTGAGCCTTTGTAGGGGCATGTATTAAGTGACAAGCTTGTGGCAAATCTATCCTTGGTGTAACACCATTGATGTCAGTGAAGTTGCACCAGAGATTGATTTTGCTCCCTCTTATTATTTGTTTTCTCTCCCCAAAGTGACCTTAAAATGTGCATGGGTTTTTTCCCCCCCGTTTCAGAAAAAATACCTCAAGCGTCTGCATGATATCCACCTTATCCTCGAGTCCTCAGACTTCTTTAAACGACATGAGGTGAGTTATGGGTGAGCGCATAGGGGTGGGGGGGCAGCGCTGCCTGTGTAGGGACTCCTTGCTGCCTCAGCTTGCCATTCAGATAAGCTTTTAGACTAGCCTGTTGGCAAGAGAGGGGCTCGAGGAGAGTACCGCAGAGCAGAGAATCAATACGTGTTAACATCACATGAGCCACCAAGTCTCCTTCCCAAGAGAATACTGTTCCAGTTGAGAGGTGACAAGTCCTCCAACCCCAGCTTCCCCCAGCAGGAGTTCACTGTAAGGAATGGTTTGCCTGTGCTAGCTTCTCACAGCTACTCTACTCCTGGTTGGTTCCCAAAGGCTAGGGGTGCTGGTGCCATGAGGTCTCTCATTTGGTCGGTGGCAGAACCTGAGTCTGATTTCAGACTAACAACTTCAGTGGAGTTCCTCCTGATTTACAGCAGTGTAAATAAGTTCCCCAGTTTCCCCTAGCAGGCACGGCTGTAGAGAAGGGAATGTCACAGGTAGTTACACAGCATTATTGGTGTATTTACTACACTTCAAGCTATGAGATTTGTGGATATGCAGGGTTGAACCAGATTTAGGAACTTCACTGCACGATGGCAGGTGCGAGGCTGTGACTGGCACAGTGGTCCTTAGCAGACTGTGTTTGTTTGAAGCTTTGAGGTCTGGCCCTTTATTTTACACTGTTGGTAGTAATTCTCCCTTAGCCGCTGGCAGGATTTTTGTTAATCAGTAATTGGTTTGGGCCATGATCTCTCGCCAGGCCTCTTGTCCCCTCCCAACTAACCTAGATACATTGTCAATGAGCTTAAGATTCACTTCTGTGCCCTCTCCGCTGGAGTCCTGTCCCTCGATGCCCCTCTATCAGTACAGTACAGTGCAGTCAGGTTACAATGAGCAGCTGGCACACTGCTTGTCATTGCATAGGCTTTGCAGCTTAGCAGCCATCACTTGTCTGTACAGGTATAGCTGATGGGGCCTTGCTCATGGCAGGGAAGTGGGAGGGTCAGGGTATCATCATATGGTGCATATCCTCACCAATCTCTACCTTGCAGGTCATTGGAAGTTCACTACTCTTTGTGCATGATGACAGCGGACATGCCAATGTATGGCTGATTGATTTTGGAAAGACCACACTTCTCCCTGATGGGCAGACCTTGGACCACAGGATCCCCTGGCAGGAAGGCAACCGGGAGGATGGGTACCTGCTGGGATTGGACAATTTGATTAGTATCTTAGACAGCATCACTGAAAGATGAGAAGAGACTCGCACAAACTCAGGGGCTGCTTTGTAAACTTCCACTCTACTGGGATCTCTCCATTAGAGGGAAACTCCTTTAACTCTCTCCAAACTCCTGGGGTTATTGCAGTGCAAATGGAGCTGCTTTCAGAGCCAGGCTGTTCATGATCAAAGTGACTGCATTGGCCCTCCATGAACCAGAGTGACTCAGGATTGGTCTTTAGTGAATCAGATTAACCTCGGATTGGTCCTCAGTGAATCAGGAACCAAACCAGCATGAATCCAGGAGGTTTGTACAGTAAATCAGAGTGACTCTGATTTCAGGTGAACCAAAGTGACTCTAGATTACCCTTTAGTGAACCAGAGTAAATGGCAGATTGCTTGAGGGTATGGGGAGGGTTGAGCAGAATTCTCCACTGGATGGCATTGCTTTGAAAACAACAGGAGTGTTTGCTCCCTAACCCCAAGTCTGTAGGCTGCCATTTATGTTATAGATTAGGCAAGGCCAGCCCCAGCTGTTGTATTACATTACAAGAGTGTGCAAGATGGGAACTTGCCCAGGAACAAGGCCCAGAAAACAGGGGGAGAAGGGTGATTATAGTTCATGGCAGTAGTTGGTTTAGTGTCTGCAAGGGACAGCTGCTGTTGACATTTTCTCTGACTCCTTGCCCTGGCCTATTCTCTTTTCTATCTAAGAACATTCTTAACTATTTTCAGGTAGTTCCTAATGAAGTCACAGATAGCCCGTTAAGTAAATAGCACCATGTTGTCTCTAACACCATGTGACTTTCAAAGTGTGCATGGTATACAAGCGGCTGGTGAAGTGGTAATGCTGGTTCTTGCAGCTGGACAGCATTTGTGAAGGTCAGTGGCATCTCTCTTTAGCATGTGGATTGGGGGACAAAGTTTATTTTTCAAGGGCTTAGTTATTTTAGAGAAAAAAACAAATCCATCTAAATACTAGCAAGCCAGTTATCAACATGCCATTTTACACTAAGGCTTAGACGTTCCATCTTTTTGCTTGTGAGTCAGATTTCCTAGTGGTGCCATGTTCTTTCTTTTGCCACACCAAAAGTGTCAGGGCATAGGCTGAGTGGATCAGAAAGGAATTGTATCCCTATAGACAGCATTACACTGTTGGCTATATTTATTATGGGCATTCTTCCTTGGAAGCATGAGGTATTCACCACTTTTGAAAGCAAGGTATTACATTAGCTAGACTAGAGGTCTGATTGCTGTGCTATATCCCCTGATTGAGGCCCCTAGGTGCTACCACAATATAAATTAACATTTCCGTGCTCATCCCATATCCAGATATCTGACAATGCAGTTTCCAAGTTGGAGCCATCAACCATGTAACAAGACCATACAGTTTTTAAAATCACTTGCTTTTAGAAGTTAAAAGGTGTTTAAGCAACATCAGTTGATCAGAAATCACTCTCTTTTGCCAATACAATCGTGGTCAAAAGAAACTTCAGAAACTTTGGAATAACTGAAAGTAGTTCCTTGCTTCTGTTGGGAATCACTACACCAATGACCACTGCAAAATGAGGTAAATGAGACTGTACAATTCTTGTTTGGAACGAAATGAACATGTAATGGTTATATTAAGGGTTGAGGAGCCTAGGATAACTTCTAAAGGAAGCCACTTTGGTTCATGTACTCTAGTTGGAGCCCAGTCAATCCTAATAACCTCAGTTATTTTTCATCCACATTAAAGAAAGCATTGATGTTCATAGTGCTGACCATGCCAATAATGACCTAGAAGGTCAGTTATACAAGGTACTACTACAAGGTACTACTGCAAGGTACTACTGGGGAAGCAATTGAAATAGAGCAGTGTGAATATTTTACACCAAAACTGAAATTGCTCAAAATCTGAAATTTGTTTTTATATTTCATTGAAAATTCAAAACTTTCCCTATGTTTGTGAATCTTTTGGGGTTTATATTCAGTGAAAATGGTCCTGTTTTTGAGCTGAAAAAGATACAAGTTTGCTTGAAATAGGACATGACTTACAGAAAATGTAGGTCCCTTTTCAAGTGAATGCAGTTTTTGGTAGAAAGCATGCATGGTTTTATTCCAAATGCCCCTACGTTGTGAAATATTCTAAAACAGCACAACGACCTGCAGTGAAATTTGCCAAAAATATGGTGAAAATTTTTTCCTACTTTCCCAGAGCCCTAATAAAAACAACTCTGCTTGCAGTGATTCAAGAGAATGGGTAATAGACTAGGAAACACAAATTGTTCTTTACAGCTTGAATCTGAGTTCTTACGGGGATAATTAGATGAGAAAACCCCTGGCCTTCAGTATGTGATTGTTACTTCAGGCAGTCCTGTCAGGGGCAAAAAATAATAAAATCACAGAAGTTAGAGATGGTCATGCAGCAATTCTCCCTGTAAGTGCAAAATTATTACTTAAGGTTCATTTAACAACTCTTTGTCCTGTCTAGTTTTAATTGGCAGTCAGGGTTAAATTTCTTTCTTTTGTGACTACATGTGGAAGCATTCTGCACCCATGCAACCTCATGCTCTAGGGAAAAATTGGTGATGAATTTCCTTTGAGCAGAATTTAGAAACCAAGATCTATCTAGGACTCATTTCAAGTCCGTTTAGTGCTACAGTTCCAAATGGAAGTTGGAGGCAATATGGAAGCAATGGCTCCAAAACCAGCAGTGCTCTCATTTGAAAAGGTGTCTTGAAGTAGACAATCTCAGGGGAAAATGCTCTGTCATGGAAAGAGATCCATTCCTGTGTACTTGTTGGAGAGGACAGCGGAAAGAGAAGCTTTATTACAAGAGACATCGAGCTGTGAAACTTGGTCCATTTCAAAATGACAGTTGTAGCAAAGTTGTTTTGAAGTGGCTTTTTGGCCTATACCAGAACTAGTTTGGAGGAAGCTACAGTCCATCTCCTACTTACTGGTAGTCAGCTGTGGAGTCAGTTATATGAAAGAAGAAAGGGGAGGGAATTTTGTACAGCAGTTAAAACATGGAACTGGGAGCCAGGACTCCTAGACTATTTCCTATCTCTGCCACTGACTTGCTCTGTGCTCATGGGCAAATTTCCTATGCCTCAGTTTTCCCATCTGTAAAATGGGAACAATAATACTTACCTACCTCACAGGGATGTTGTGAGGCTTCATTAAATATTGTTCATAGGGTGCTTTGAGATCCTTGGAGGAAAGATGCAGTATAGAGAAATGCAAAGAAATAGTTCAATTGAATTAAAAATAACTGATTTTTGTCCATCCCTGAAGGATGCAAGTTCAGATGAAACTCAGCCCAAGAAGTACAAATTGAAATCTCTCTTTTATAAAGTTATACAGAGGGAAGTAGTCCCTTTGGGTCTGATCCAATTCCTGTTGAAGTAAATGGAAAGACTTCACTGGGAGTTGGACCAAACCCGTAAACAATTCAGAGGGCCCTTGCTTATTTTTTGTATTATTATTATTACTGTTTGTTATTATCAAGATACTGAGAGCTAATGGCCTGTATCCTCTACAGTGCATCCTGTTCTGAACACTACAATGCAATTATGACCAAGGTCATTTTTGACATTCTGACTGTATCGTTTGAGTACTTGTTATTCCAAGGTGTGTATGTTACCAAATAAATGAGTTTGGGGGGAAAAAAAGCCATCCAACATGGTTTGATACTTAAAGTGTGATTTCTTTTTCTCTCCTCCACAGAGAAACCCTGCAGGAGATTATTTCTCCAAGTGTTTCTGTTGGACTTCTTTGAAGTTCCTGTAAGGAAATGTTTGGTAGTTGTGCCGATGGATGGGTAAATGTTTTATATTGGCTTTGCAGGGCAACAGCACACCACAGCTTGCATTTTGTTGTCATTGTTGCTCTTTAAATATTCTAAGAGCTGTGTTTGATGTGGGAGTTCATCCCAATACTGAAGACCTATTTGATATAATAGGACTTGAGCCCTGAAGGTTAGAAGAGAAACCAGAACAAATACTTCCTTAACTGGTCACATCATGTGCTGTCATTTTGAATTTACTTCTACTCAAACTGAGCTCAGTCTAGAAAATGTTCCATCTCTTGCAATGGAAGGTTTCTTGGGAGGAACTGGGAAGTGTGTGACAAAGGACTCCTACTGTCTCCCAAGGGAAGGTCTTGTCTGCCAATGATTTCCCCCAATGAATGATTTCTATCAACTTCTGGAAGGAGCATTGAGTCACCGGTGTCTGCTCCAATAATCCTGCTGCCTTTGGAAGGGGTAGGGTGGAAATATGGAAATGGCATCCTCCGAGAATCCTGCTGTTTTGGAATGAGCATAAGGGGTGGGAGTGGACTCAATCGCCAGCTCTCTCCCTGAGTTTGCTGCTGTTTCTGTAGACCCTGGTGGCACATGGCACACACCACTTCCAGTGTACCTTGTTTTTACTGGGGATGCCCAAGGAATTGCAAATAGAGGAAAGAGAGCAGTGAAATTCTGCATGATGGGAAACCAGCACAGCTTTGTACTTCCAGGGAGGCTACTGTAGTCATTGGTCAGCTCTTGCCACCACAAAACAGGAGCACAGCCAAACTCCATTGCAGGTGGGAGCAGCAATTCAGGATATCCTGGTGACTGTCCCCAGTGGACTAGCTGAGGTTGGCTCAAGATTGTGCCTGTTGCTCCACTAGCTCCTGGAGGCTGGGCTCCTGGCTGTCTTTAAGTTACGTACTGATAAGACACTCATGGATGATGAGGAAGGAGATCCTTCTGCTCAGGGCCAGATTTTAAAAAGCATGTAGGCACCTGAAGATGTAGCTAGGCACCCAGTGGGACTTCCAAAAGCACACAGGTGCCTGAGTCCCATTGGTCTTGGGCATCCTACCTGCCTATCGGTGTCTTTAGGTGCTTAGGTACCTTTACAAATCTGCCCCCAAGTCACGTGGAATACAAAGGCCCATTTGAACTGGATCCCTTTGCCTATCAGAGAGAGACTGAATCTATCCCTAATCTCACACTGAACTTAATGGCTTCCGCAGGGATCTAGGTACTGGCCCGTGAAAATCTCTGCTTCGGTGTCCTAAAATCCAATGATTCACAGCAGCTGAGTTGATCTCTCCACACTCAGAGCAGCTGATGACTCCAGCAGGGAACCTGTACTAGGTGCTACCAGAGGAAGAGCAGTGCTCTGTCCTTTCAACCATCTGGCTCTGGGCTGGCAATTTTTCACAGAGACCTAGTTCTCTCCCCTGTATCCAGATGGTGTTAACTTTAACACAGAGGAGACCAAATAGACAGTTAGCATCTCTTTATTTTTGTATTGCAAATATAGAAGTATACATTTATCTGGCTTGAAATTGCATAGAAGCAGAATTGGTATCTATTTATTTACAGTGACCCAAAGGATAGGTCAGCGCAGTGTTGCCATAAGCAGTGGTAACAACAGATCAAAAGCAATTCAGTTAAATAAGGAAGTGGGACAAGGCTCTAGGGTCTCAACCGGTATGTCTACACTGCAATTAAACAGTCTGGCCTGGGTCGGCTGCAGGCCGATGTTTGGGCCTCGGGCTGGAGACCCACCCACCTTGCGAGGTCCCAGAGCTCTGGCTCCAGCCTGAGCATCTATATTGCAATTTTACAGTCCCAGAGACTGAGCCCCAAGTCAGCTGACGCAGGCCAGCTGTGGGCATTTAATTGCAGTGTAGAGATACCCAATGGTATTGTCCCCCATAAGGATGGGATTTGTTTTTTTCTAAATTAGGGTAGGAAGGATAAACAGGCTGGGATGACAGAGGTAGGCCAGGTTCACACGGCAAACCCTTGCTAGTATACCTATGGCAGTCAGGGCTGTGATTGACATAGCTTTGCTGGCAAAAATGCTTAGTGTAGAAGCAGTTATACTAATATATCTGCCCTTTTGGGGTGTGTGTGTGTGTGTGTGTGTGTGGCTATAATGGCAAAAGTTGCATCCATACAAGGAGTGCACTCCTAGTATAGTATAGCTACACTAGCAAAGCGCTCCTAGTGTAGACCTGGCCCAAGATGGAGGACCAGAGAGAATGAAACCAACCTTAGGAAAGTGTTGTGATAGCAGGGCTTGGGAGGGTATTTTCAGTCAATGGTATTTTAAACTCTGCCTATTTAGTTTAAAGCTTATTTAAAAGTGGGTATCAGAAGAAGATACAAACTAGCTGGGGAAGGAGCATAGGGACTCGAGGAAAGTGGATATAAAAGGTGGGGTGAGAGGGAAGCAGACAAAGGCAGAAAGTTAATTCCAAAAAGAAAGACCAGTTAGACTCCTGATTAATTTGTTTTTTCTGTGTTACAGTTTAGAGAGGAAACTGTAACATAATGGGGTTGTAAAAAGCAACATAAATCATCAATCAAAGCAAATAGGTGTAAGATTAAAACCTCATGAGCAAAAAAGCAGGTCCTGATTTCAAGACAGTATTAAACACTCACAGCATGAATCCATCTTAATCACTAGCCGGGGGGGGGGCTATAAATTACCTCCTCCAGACAACTGCTAGTGTAATGTCTCCTTTGTGCCTGACACATGACTCAAAGGACATCTTTACTGCCCTGATGTCTTCAGACATCATCTGACTCCCAGGCAATGGAAAGTCCATTAACTTCAAGGAAGGATGAGTAGGGCCCTTAAGACTATGCCAGAAAAGAGTATTTATATACACCTGTTTACTTAAAAAAATATTTTGGTCATTTACACTAAGTTATTAAAGTGCAAAGCTAAATGCAAAGATTAAAAGACCCATCAAGCTGAGCAGGGGTTTTATACAACATTCCCATGACGCGCCAGTGTTTGAAGACTGTGTGGAAGGGTCCCATTTTTAAAGCACAACTCTGCCAGAGTTCCTCTGCCAGAACCAAATCCTTTGGGGCTTTAGCTACCATGCTAATCTAGCCCGATGCTGACAACGTTGGTTCGTTCATTCGCTATTGACTGAAAGTGTCTTAAAAAAATAAAGGCAATTAAAAATCTGTTACCCGTAATCCTCTAATTTGGACATTCTAAGTGTATGAGTTATCAGGCTCAAGCTCCTCCCAGCATGTTAGGCTCTCAAGACTGTGGCATGTGCCATTGGTGTGGTTAATTGTGCCTAGAGTAATAAGATTTTGGATTGGACATACAATATCATGAGAGGGGAATTATCCTCTAGTAGTGTTGTACATAATATTAGTGGGTGGGATTTTCCAAGGCAGCTAAGTGAGTTAGGCCCATTGAACTTCAATAGGACTGGTGCTCTTAACTTGGATGCTTCTGAACTGCCCCCCCACCTTCTCCCCCATTATTGTGGTTAATTGTTCCATCTGTGCAGTTCCATGTTCTCTCCTGATCCTAGAAGGCTCCAGCTAGAATCAACTACGCATAAGTAAGCGGCTATTATCCAAGGGCGAGGGGGGAGAGGTTGGTTCTTTTCCTAGAAGAACTTGACGTTGTTACATTTAGACAATGGCACCTAGATGCTGTGGTGAGGGGGGCCTGAGAAACACTGATGGTGATAATGTCCCATTCTTAGCCTTAGCCCACCTCACTTCCTAACCTGTTGTTAATCGCTGTCTCGCTTTCTAAATTTGGCAATCAATGCAGTGCATCCGAAGGGGGAGGGGGAAAGAGGGGAAATGGCACTGGCGTGAACTAGCCACAGTGCACGCAGGCACTCCACAGCATTCTTCGCTCATTTCTGAGCCTCACTGTCACGTCATTAAAAGTCATTAATTTTGGAGGATTGTGGGGTGGAGGTAGAACGTGCCTATGTCTCCTGTAGTCATCTCCACTGCGGAATGAAGCAGAACTGTCTAGTCCATAGGCAGTTTTGCAGTCTCGTGCATAGTCAGTTTGGTACTAGGAAAAGGTCCAGCAAGGGAAGACAGCATGTTACTTCCCACCCCACTCACTCATCCCCCTGGCTTTGTTTTCTACACGTCACCTTCTCCTTGATATGTACCACCAATTGCACCAGAATAATGGAGGTCGGTGACATCTGAAAGTGGGTAGGCATAGCTGGCCCATGAAAGTGTGATCAGAACCAGCAAGTAAAGATCTTCATGTATCTGAATCACACCAGCGTGGGCAAATGCCTTCACTGCAACCTCCACTACAGCTGACTTAAAGCTTAAGAAACTGCACTGCAATAGGTCTTGACCCCTCCCAATTGTGAGAAACATGCAGCAGCATCAGAGAGTGAGTCACTACTATGGTGCCAACAGTTTAAGAACTTTTGATAGTGTATCTCTGGGGAAACAGGCAGTTGTGAGTGAGCCATGGGAGTAAGAGTGTCACCTGACAGAGTTGAAGGCAGGGCAGAGGCATGCTACTGAGCAGAGGTAGGATGGGAACGGGGGGAATCGAGGCTTATAGGTTCAGGCCAGTTGTGACAGAGGGGTAGTTGCTCCTCATTGGCATACACCAGAGCTGGCCATGTAGAGCTGGAAGCAAGGCAGGAAACGTGCTTAGCCTCTGGAAGGAGGAAGAATTACTCACCAGTGTCTCTGCTAGTCAGTTAAGGATCTGCACTGAGGAGATCCAAGGATAGACACTGTCCATTGCTCCCCACCTGGAAGGGTGGTAGCCAGGAAGCAGGGCCTCAGAGCTGGGAGTGGAAGGTGGATAAATGATGGGGTGCGCAGAGCTCTGAGAGGAAGACCACAAGCAGAAGGGGGCAAAGGAGGAAAAAGTTCTTAAAAGCGATAATAGTTATTAAATCATTTCATTTCCGCCCCATCCCTCCTGGAACAATCCCTCGCATCTGGGAGCTACTTGTATCCTTACATCCATTTACCTCACACCAAGGATCATAATGAGGTATTATTTTGGCCATCAAAATCTATAATTCCATTACATTGATTTGGTTTTCTCAATGCAAGCTCCATTGGCAGAAGTGGACCTATCACCACCAAAGGGGCTGAGAACTGATGGTGTTTGAAACTATCCATTCTATAGCCAGTGGTCCTGAAAAGTAGAGGAAGCTATGAGACAAACTGTAAGTCACTGACTGACCTTAACCCTGAGTTGGAGACACCCGGCACTACTTGCTGGTGTGAAATGAAATGCAACCACTTCAGCTGTGTGCTTCTCGGCACCACACATGAATTGTCGTTGCAGAGGAAATGGAATCTGTGCTTACAGTTAACCATCTCCTTCGAGGAGACTGCTTGTTATGTCAAATTGTGTACACTGACTATACGCCTATGCGGGGTGTGAAGTGATCCTGACCACTATGAATGCAGCAGCCACTCTTCACTCAGGAAACATAGGTGAGGTGTAAGGCAGAGCTCTCGGTGTATTCACACTTTGGTTTCCTGTCTGAAGGGAACAGCTGCTTTATGAAACGTATGTGTATCCTTGGGGCTCTCCTTTCACACTAAACATAAAGATGGTGATTGAAGGAGCTGCATTTCTGATAGACTCTACAGATCAATGAAGTTTTGGGGCACCCTTTCCATCCTCCTTCCACACAGCTAACCCTCCCCTGTTACCTGAACGTTGGCAGCCAGGAATTCAGAAATGGCACCAGGGGAAAGCACTTCTGAGATGGTTTGGGGCATACAACCAATGCTGCCTTTACCTTTTCAGTCTCTTTGTTTGGTAGGCTCTAACCAGTAAATTTCAGATTAACTGCAAACTACAGTAGGAAGCCTTTTAAATAACAACTCTTCTTCCAGAACAGGGACCTGCCTCCTTAACTGACAGGGCTGCACTATTAAGAGGTCAAGAAGAAACTATATTCTGCTGTAAGGGCTTCCCACAAGGAGAGACAGGTGCATAAAACCAAGCTGTTGTTTTGACTTCCAAGGTGGCTGAAGTATCCAGTCCTGCTTTATGAAGAGGCATTTTAAGATTTATGCTCAAATAAAACACTTCTTGGTGGTTTCCCTTCAAGATGCACTCCTTGTCTCAGTTAAGTCCACCTCAGAGGAGTTTCTAGATTATGTATTTAAAATAAACAACATAAAGAACCCAGCATTCTACAGTAATGACCCTAAATCTTCAGTTTATAGCAGTGGTGCCACTGTAATATGGGCTATTACTGCTGAATACTAGAGTCCTTTTAAAAATAAAGTTCATCCCAGGTAAAGTCCATTTAAAGAAAGGAAAAGTCCAGTTCTCACAATGTAGTGTAGTTGGGCATTGATTAGAACTTTTCCCAAACCTCCAGGGTCAGGAACTGTGAGGTAAGTTAGCCCCTGAGGTAAGAAGCAAGTTTTCTTCACCAGTCAAAGGGATGCAATCAACTCCATTAATTATTTTTTTAAAATACATTGTTTTCTCTTCATGTTTTTAAAAACATGCTCTGAGGAGCCTGAAATAATATTTTCCCCTCCCACTTCTTCTGTTTTTCTCAGTTGCAGCATTGATTTCAATTTAATGTTCCTCTGGTATTTCTGCCGATAAAGCAAGTGCAAACGTGGCTGTATTTGGTTACTTCCCTGTCAGGGCACCAGCATCATTGGAATGTGCAAAGCTCTGGGGAACACAATGGCCTTTTTAAGTTTGCTGCTGCTGCCACAGCACATGATTTTTGGTATGTTAGATCAAAAGAGTGGTTATGTTGTTTGTCATTTCCAGCCAACTGTAACAATTGGATGGTAGGTTCTTTTTTTTTTTTTTCTTCACATGAGCAGATTGAGTGATTCCTTTCATGAACCACTGGACTCTGAGTCAGTGCAGCAATGCCATTGTTATTTATATCCTGAAATCAGTGGCACTGGCTCAATAGGAGGAAACACTCTTGATGGAATGAAGTAGCAAATGCAATTTTCCTCATTAGATTGGGAATCCGAGTGTCGGAAGATGCAGCAGAACACTTCTGATGTTACAACATTACCCATCTGAAAGAATCTGAAAGTTGAATGGAGGAAATAAGAGACCAAAGAAGAAGTTCCAGTTTGCCCTTTCAGATACATACACTCCCAGTGTGAGGTCCTGACCAGTAGCGTAGCTAGCGGGGTGCAGAGGAAGCAGCCGCTTCCCCTCAGCACACTTTGCAAAAGTGGGCTGGAGGAGTGAGGGTGGGCGCGGCCAGAGAAGGGGGGGCTGGCTGTGGCCCGGCAGCCGCGGCCGGAGGAGTGAGGGAGGGGGGCGCAGGCTGGTGGTGGGCCGGCAGCCACAGCCGGAGAAGGGGGCGGGCACAGGCTGGCGGTGGGCCGGCAGCCGTGGCCGGAGGAGCAAGGGGGGGGGCACAGCCGGAGGAGCCATGGGAGGGGGGGAAGGGCGGTGCGGCCGGAGGAGCCAGCCAAGGCGGGGGGCATGGAGCGACCGGAGGAGGAACCGGGGGGCGTGGCCAGAGGAGGAGCCAAGGGGGGGCGCCTTTTTTTAGGTTTGCTCCCCCTCCTCTTAAAAGGTGGCTACGCCACTGGTCCTGACCTTTGGAGGAACATTTCCTGTTATACAGGTGTAACACTCAGGTCGTCTGACAAGGAGAGGCCAGAATCCCTCTCTCTTGATGTTTTCTCTGGCTTACAAAAAGGCTTCCCATCCCTGTGCAGACTGGAGCTCCTCAGCACACCTGCTCTACCCACTGCCAAAGCCGAAGACCGATCAGTGACATAGTAGAGATCATCATATGCATAATTCACATTGCCGCAGGGGAAAGTCTGGAGCTTCACCAGTTCTATCCCACCGATATTCCTGTGAGGACAGTGGCTTCTGTTCGGAGAGGCTGGAGATGCCCGAGAACTAGGGGAGGAGCTGTAGTTCCCATCAAAACCTGAATCTTCTCGCTCTGTGGTTGCTTTGAGCTTGGCGTTGGGACAGGAGCGACAGATATTTTCCATCACCCAGGATCCATAGGTTGGGTTCCAAAGGTTTTTGGTTTTGTGTGGTCTGTGTGCCGGCTGACTGCTTGATTCCAGCCTCTGGTTCGAGGTCTGTTGGAACCATGACCCGCTGCTGGAATCAGTGAGGCACGGTAGGCTGGGACCTCTGCTAGTCCAATTGCCAAGGTTCTCCACCAGCAGCTCCTGTGGACATTGTCCAGCTTTATGCCCTGCATGATGGGTTTCTAATGTTATGGGAGCCAGCTGAGGTGTGAGGGATGGGTTCACCAGGAAAGGGACCATCCCACTGGAACTATTTGGGCACATCACAGCGCTCCCCTCATCCTCTGATGCTGGTCCACATTCAATGGGCAGCTCTGTGTTGATCACGTCAGGGTCCTGAAACAAAGGATTCAGTAATCACATTTTACATTCTGAGCATGCCCAGTTGTGACTTTTCCACACACTTTTTCAGGGAGGTGTTCAGAAAAGTGAGATAATGTTAGCAGTAGTTAGCGCCAGCCAGCTGTGTGTAGTGCAGCCATGCATTGTGCAAGCTGCCAGGCACCATTTTGATGGTGCACCTCGCTTATGATTTGCCAACATTTATTTCATTTTAGGGCTTCATTTGAACACAGGCTGCCATTTTGTGATGCCTTATTGATATTAATGAGTAGACAGAGATCACCAACATCTAATAATTTCCTCTTAAACTAGGCTTAGATCCAGGTCTCCAGCAGCAAAAGGCTAGCAGCTTATCAACCCCTCATGCCTCTCACCCCCCTCTTCCATGCCAGTTCAGCTGTGACTTTCATGGAAGTTTGAAAAAACTTGTTGAAGAGTGAAGTAAGGGCATTAGAAGTTGTGATGTGATGGAAAGGTTTCCAGAGCCCCAAATCAAAGACTCTTCACTACTGAATGATCTGGGAGGTGGAAGCAGACACTTTTCACAGGAAGGGATTGTATGCATGCTGGTGGGGTGGAGGTAGGTGAGATGAGATAGATGTACAGAAGCACAAACGAAAATTCTAGCTGAAGTATAGGCCAAGCACAAAGAGAATTGGGAAAGTAATTAGCCAATCAGAGCAATCCATTCCCTCTGTTTTGGGTGATAATGTTTGTATCATAGGATGATCTGGATGCCATAAACAAGTAAAAACTTAAATCCTAAAGACCAGTACCTGTGTGCAGTACTTGATTCTTTCCAGAATGGTGGAGAAATTGGGCCGGTACTCTGGACTGTGCTGCCAACATTGCGTCATGATCCGGTAACTTGAGACACAAATGCATATTATGTCAATTAATAATAAATAATGATAAATCAAAACCACAAATCAATATGGATTCATTTTTCAGGTCTGTCTCTGGGCCCAGTTCTCAGGTCCAGAAGAACTGCACTCAGCATAGGACCCAAGGGGCAGAGCAAAATTGGCCATATGTCATTTTCACGTTCCCTGATCCTAGGGCCATGTGGGGAGGGGGAGGTTCAATTACTCAGTGCTGCTCTAATTTGTGCCCAGTTGTCAATAGTTCCAAGGGGATTTTCTGGCAAATGGGGAATTTCTGGAGAGCATCTGTGCCTGCTTCAGTCATGCTTTCTGTCCTCCGGCCACGCACCTGATATGCTTCCTAAGGCAGGTGAGTATTCACCACATCGAGGAAATCTGCTGGTAGTTGGTGGCAAAGAGGCCTGTAAAAGACCCCGGAACTGGAGCCTGTATTTTTAATTGTATGGAAGTTTATTGGTGATGAAAGTTACCAGCACTAAACATTGAAGTTGTTATTTTATTCACAGAACAGATATAACATGGAAATAGCAATATAACCTTCCTCGCTTTGCCCTGCTTATGTGCCTCAATCAGGTTTTGGAAGGACCCCCTGGTATGAGGTAATTGTGTAACTGAGTCTCCCATTTCCATTGAAGCCCTGGGCCTCTCTGCTGAGACTGCCAAAATGGGTACCAATTAATGGTGTTCTCAACTTAAACTTGTGTTAACCTCTGAGGAAAACCTAGGGTAAATAGTTGTTTCGTTTTGGGTGTAGAGGGGGTGGCAGCCATCTTTGATTAGCCAGTCTGAATGTTTACTAGCCTTTGACTTGTGTCTAAGGGTGAGGAGATACTCACACAGGCCCTGGGCAGTTCTTTGGTGGATCCATTCTTCCTCCACTAGTGACAAATTCCAGCACCTCCTGGTTGGTTTTGCAAGGATAGGGCATGTAGCCTAATGAGAAGATCTCCCACAGCAGCACGCCAAAAGACCTGCCACAGAAACCAGCCAACAGTGCCCCTTAGGCTTTGATTCGTACCCTATTGGCTTTAGAATTTGGTGTAAAAGGCCTTCAGACAACACTATCTTGGTGCAGCATCCTAAAGCTCCAGATTAATCATATGGATGGAAAAGCAGTGTGACTAAAATAAGGGTTTGTCTTTACTGGAAAGATAATTTGGATGAAGTTGGGGTGTGACGTTAAAGCACAATAGCTATTTCAGAATAACTCCATGTGTAGATAAACCCTTAGAATCAATCTGGATTGTCACCCAAACCTAATTTTGTGAGGTTCCAAAATGTCAGAATAACTCATTTTAAAGTGGTGTTTCTCTCTGCACTACCTGGCTCTTGAAGTGGAAATACCAAAGAACCATTAAGGTGGCATATCTGGCTTGACTGGCAACATAAAAGTATCAGACATTGCATGAGATTTCCACTTTCTGTAGACTCAAGGTGTTTGCATAGGTGTCCAAACATTTGAGTGTTCATAATAGAAGAACAAGGTGACAGCCAGTGAAACCGAAAGGCCACACATTTAAAATTGATCATAGGGAACTCTTTTTTACACAACACATTTAACCTAGCAAACTCCCTGTCACAAGATATCATTGAGACCAAGAGTGAAATGCTGGCCCCACTGAAGTCAATATGAGTTTTGCCATTGACTTCAATCGTACCAGAATTTCACCAACCCCTGCCTGATGGGAGCTAGGAAGAAACTTCTGCTAAAGGTAGGTTATCTATAATTGCCCATTACAGGGATTGTACACCTTCCTTTGAAATATCTGGTGCTGGCCACTGACTGGTCTGCTCTGATATGACAGATAATCTATTCCTAATCTTTTGGAGGTCCGGGTATTGCTAATTAAATACACTGTCAGGGAACTGGGTCAGTGTGGCATTGGAAGCAATATGCCAGCATCGCTTTAAGAGGATACTGTGCTGATAGACACAGTTCTTGATAAACTGAACACCTTCCATTTCCAGTACGTTTTCACAAATGCTCTATTGATGGAAGTGCTTATTTAAAACAGAAAAAGTTTATCTGAAAGGCATTTATATAAATACCATTCCCTCAGCAGCTAGCTAGAGCTTCTGCTTAAGTCTACTGTCATTTTATATTTCAGTGTCTCAGCATTAAAATAATGCCAAAGCAAAGGAGTAATCCTGTGTGATTATGGAGATAGCAGCATCTAAGCAGTCTTGTCAGCTATGGATGCTGAGTGACAGATGCTGAGGGCTGACAAGTTAGAAGTGTCTGACAGTGATGTTATTGAAAATCAGGCTCCTGATTGTTTGGATTTTAAAACTCCTTTAATCTCCGGCATTTAAACAGCCCTTCCTCTCTGCACTTTGCTGCCACATACTGCAAACGTGCAGTCCTGCAGCCGGCTTTTGCAACCTGGACATGCTGTACCACTAGTACCTTAGCATAGTGTTAGGGCATTGCAAGGCTGACAGAGATGCTGTCAACCAGCTCCTTCTTTCCACAGGCTGCAGCCCCTGGCAGTGGAAAGCCCTGTTGGAGTCAGGGGTTCAGTGGTGCAAACCTGCTGCAAGAGCTGCTCTGCGAGATGGCCCAGAACCATCTGGAGCAGTCCATAAAGTGGGCAAAGCTGGACAGAGATGAAGCAGGGCCAGCACACATGGGAAATATACTGATTAAGCATATCTTCCAGGCAGATTCTGCCAATGAGGTCCCTGCCAGGTAAAGAGCAGCAGCAGCATCTTCCCTCAGCAGTGAAGCCAGCTCTGGGACAGCTGTCCCCTGGTCTGTAAATTGTAGCTATGCGTAGCATACCGTGAAGGGATGCTGTATACCTAAAGGAGTGTGTCTGTGTTTTTTTATGTATTCTATTTATGTTGGGCCAGATTCTTAAATTCTCACTCAGGACCCATTTAGTAAAACTCTAATTGAAGTCAAAGTGAAGATTTCTTGATATCTCCTGTAGGACTTTGGGCAACTTTGACATGTTTAAAGCTTTATCTGTGAGAAGACCTCAATTCCTGATGACCAGCTGACATCTCCACATGTGCATTGGACTCCCTAAACCCCACCCCTGGCTTGCAGAGATGAGTAAAAGGTAATCGTCACCAGGTATCAGTCTTGGAGGTGAAGATCCCCTCTAGGAAAGCCTCTGGTGGCATCCACTTGACAGGCAGCATGGCTCTCCCTCCTTTGCGATAGTAGCTTGCCCTGGGAAGATCAAATGCAAGGAGAATTAAGGGCTTAGAATCAAATTCCATGGGGCTGAAAGGGGTCAGATGAATAACGAGTCTTTCCCACTCCACCCTAATTGGGGGCAGAATAAACCCAGACAATTCTGTGCGAGAATTGATAAGCAAGAACTTTGTAACCCTCAGAGTTGATAAAAGAGACTAAAATGAATTCTTTAAAGATGGTTCCTGGGCGAAACAGGGTCTTTGCACAAGTTCAAGAAGCTTGGCCTCTGGTTCAGTGATGGAAGAGGCTAACAACTGAACCAGGGCCTCCTGAAGAGCACGATGCCTTAAAGAATTCACTTATATTTGGATGGCCAGATGAATGCTTGGCTTTGTATCCTGTTTTCCCATCATTGAAACTCCACCACAGAGACTGGTTCCCGAATGATTCCCTGGCCTGGTTTTCCCGTTGCCTGCACTTTGTGTGGTCGCCTACACCGGTGCACACTGAATGGGAAGCAGGTCTCAAGTGCAGCCATTTTGAGCTGGCGTGGATTTTACACCCACTTTGCACAGGTGCAATGACTGTCCAAGGTGCAGGGCAACAGTGCAGTGTTTATTTCAGACACCTTGCGTTTGTTGCTAGATTTTTTAAACTTAAGTGCACCGAATGCCAATGAGCTGGAATTGGTGAATGCATTTGTGCATGCAAGTCTGGACACCAGAAACATTAGTGGTGTGCCCTAAGGCCCAGCCTGGAACAAACCTACATGGAATGTCCAGATTAGTATGTGCAAATGTGTTAGCTCAGTGACTTTCAACCTCTTTTCATTTGTGGACCCCTAAACTTTTTGAATGGAGGTGGGGACCACTGGGGTGATTCTAGCTCAGCTGTCATAGGACAGCTCATATTTCTCAGACATACACGTGATCCCTCCACACTCTGGAGATGTCATTTCAATTACTTTTCTCCAAGCAAACTGAACACTCGTGCCCCTTACCTGTATATATCTCGGGCCATTCCAAAATCACCAATTTTGGCTACTCGTCCTGTCCCAGTGCAGGTTAGCAGGCAGTTCCTTGCAGCTATGTCCCTTAAAAGAGAAATGGAGTTACGAATTCTAATACCTTATGAAATGGTTACCAGGATTACTGCACTTCTGACACATATTGGTCTCTCCAGGTACCACCCCCACTTTAGGTGTCAGGCCTCATGCTTATTTAGGGTGGAAACATGCATTTCTCTCATTCTCAGGCCAGTGGCAGTCCTCTGTATCAGCAGCGATCAATGTAGCAGATCTGCCTTGGACTCAGACTATTTCCTTGGGGACATGGGTGCTGCTGCACCCCCTGGCTTGAAGTGGTTTCCATAATATACAGTGTTTACAGTTTGGTTCAATGGCTCTCAGCACCCTCACTGTACAAATTGTTCCAGTACCCCTGCCTGGGAACAATCTTCTTAGTGTATGTGCAACGTGGCTCAGGCGGCACATGACCAGGATTCATCACCGATATTGGTCTGCTGGTTGGATCATTAGCTTCCCCAGCTTGGGCCGGGTACTGACGGGGAGTGCAACGTGAACTCCGATCCATGCCCGCCCCTTGAGGACAATGACTGTGGTAATTCGTGACCAAGCACCTTCCTTACAGTAAAGTATCATTTATTTAGAACAAAAGCATTTCAGAAAAAAAAATACTAAAATTAAAAAAACAGCCTAAACTGCAAAGCCTGCGTTTCCCTAATGCTTACCGTCCCCTGGGTCTGAACAGGCTCAATTTTGTTAGACTCCCACTGCAAAGTCTATCTGTGCCAGCCTGACTGGGTAGACAGTAGCTCACCAGTGAACCACACCATCTGCCCTGCCAAGACGCTTTTCCTTTGATCCTTATTTCCCAGCCTGGTAAACAGTGTTTACAGTATGTTGGAGACAAGATACAGGCTCTCTGATGCTAATAGCTGAAACCCATTGTCTTTCTACTGTGTACCTAGATGGTCTTCCCTGTTTGCTCTTCCCACAGACTTTATTAAGTTAAATCAATATATTCACACAAGAAATTCTTATAACACCAGTGCAAGTTACATAGTCTCTCTCAGTAACTAGGTTGCATATCAATATTCTTAGATTCTTACATCACAGCTTATAGTACTCATAACATGATTACATATCAGTTCCATTCCTTTTACACCTTACATATTTAGGTTTTTAAAAAAAATATATTATAGGAGCCGATCTGGTGAGCCTTACATGAGTAACCCTTACTCCCACATGTGACCACGCTGAAAATGAATCCCTAGTAGGATTAGGCCTTTATTTATTAAAAATGATTGCTATGTTGTTATAATTCTTATTAATGATAATTACTACATAGCACCTAAATGGAGTTTTTTCATCCAAAAATCTCAAAGCATTTTACAAGGGTAAGCACCATCTCCATTATATAAAGTGGGAAACTGAATCAGAACTCACACGGAGAGTCAGTATTAGTCAGGCCAGAACCCAGTTCTGCTTTAACCATTTGCTAACATGGCCTCCTTTCCTCTTTGATTTTTTTTAAAGAAAGACCTGTGACTTCTTCACTTTCTCCATAACTCTCAGTGGTGTCTCGTTTAATGCAAAATGCCATTTGACTGGTATTTCCCCAAAAGATATTTATATTTTCTTGGAGCTGGATCTAGCAAATCATAACTCCTGCACTTAGGTTTATACCTGTCCTTAGTCCTATTTAAATTAACAACGTTGCATCTGAGAGTAACTTTGCAAGACTGGGCCTTTAATTTGTGACACAGGAAGGAGATAAATGCATGAGCGAGGCTGGAGCGTTTGTGTTCGTTTTAAAGTACCATTGTGCTCTAAAAAGCACCTTGTTAAAAATAATGATGGGGGGGAGGGGTGTGTCTGTGTTTAATTGTGTCTTGGTGATGGCCAGAAAAATGTGCGTACTTTGCAAGTAAAATATTTCTTCTCACCGCCAGCCTTGAAAACTCCGCCTGCATCTGAAAAACAAGCTGGGGTTTTCCTTTTTACCTCATCACCACAGTAACAAAATTGTTCCAGGACAAATTATAACCTCAATGACACTTGTGCAGTCCCCCTGTCTTCAGTGGGTTTAGATAGGTGCAACAGATTGAAGCTTAGTACACAATTCTTTTATTGATGCTGTACACAAAGGAATAGGATCCATACTGTTCCCTCGTAGATGTTCTGGCTCTGCAGTGGTGAGAACTGTCAAGCTTAATTTAGTCAGTAAAATCAGCAGATAAGACTCTGACTACACACAGGGGCAGATCTGCTGAGTGGGAAGGTGTCTTTTATATAGTCACTTTTCTGAGCAGAAGGGCACTTTAAGGCAAGTTCTGTTATTTGCCTGAAAAATGTGTGTGTGTGTGTATGTGTGTGTAGCAGAAATAAAGCAGAAATAACTAACAGGGAAAATTCTGTATTACCTGAGCATTTTCATTCTAGAACCTTCTGTGTCAGATGGTCTTCACAGTGGGGTGTTCTCCAATTCCAGGGTGACTGGAGGCAGACCAAATTTTGGCTCTGAGGCTGGAATTACGATGGCCCCTCCGAAAGAACTCTCCAGAAAGACAGCACCCAAAACTGAAAAATACTAACTGTATAAAAGTACTATTCAACTCAAACTCTTTGCAGCAGAGCCTTGACATAAAATGTAAGGATTTCCCGGAGGAACACCTCTTCCCGTTCAAACTACTCAACAAGCAAGCAACAGCCAGAATAAAACCCTAGATATAATGCAGTCCTCCAAGGGGGGGTCAGACTGTCTGACATGGAGGGTCCTAGAATGAAAATTCAGTGGTAAGACAGAATTTCTCTTTTCTCAGTCCCCTTTGTGTCAGACAGCCTTCACAGTGGGCTGTAGAAAGACGTAAATCATCCCTAGGGCAGGAGGAAGGGAGGATTAATATTTACCCATGTAGAATTGAAAATGAACTTAAGGGGGCTCCCTGCTCCAAAACACTCCTCTACCAAATGCTGCATCAGCACAGGTGGGGATGTCAAGTCTAGAGTGTTTGAGAAAAGGTGGCTGGAAGACCCTGTAGTAGCCTTTCAGCCCTTCCATAAGATATATGTGATTTCTCTGCCCACAAAATCGCTGCTCTTTTCACAGTGTGCATAGTAATGAGAGGAGCTGTGCCTGAGGCTTTGAATGCCTTTGTTATCGAAATCTTTATTCCTCTGTTGGCTCTGTTCATATCTAACTTATGCATTTCTACATTCTTAGAGTGCTTGGTTTCATTCAAAAAGGCAACAATATCATTTCCTATTGCATGAGACTGTGGTGACCTTGAAGATGGAGACCTGGGGAGTCCACAGAACTGCCATGTTTGGAAGTATAACTGAGAGCATACCAACCTCTGCAGCCCCTTGGACAAGGAGGTGGTGAGTAGACAAGACAGTTTCAGTGAGAAGAGGAAGACAGCTACCAACTGTGATGCTGACAAGTAGTTTTATGTGGACTTGTAGATCCTACACACAGATCCAGATTATGACAGGATGTGTGTATTGCTAGAGGACTGATAAGAGGAGTGGTCCTCAGGAATCTGTTGTGTGACAGTGATGGGAGATTCTCATGAATTTCTTACAGTGCAATATGCCTGACTCTGCTGGCCGGCCTTTCCAAAAAGTGTTGCCTGGAGCCCCATGGTCAAACCATCTGGTAAAAACATTATACTGTCTTTTGCTTCAGCTGACTTTGCCCTGATCTGTGTCCCTTGTAACACCAACATCTAAACCTCAAGTTACCCACAGACATTTTCTGTGAATGTCCTCTCAGATGTGAGGAGGGTGTTTATCAGCTTCTCAGCATGAGTGATTATAGATCTTTCCTCTCAGCTTCCCAGCTGATGAGCTAGGCAGGTCTGGATATTGGTTCAGGATAGGTCCTCTTGAGCTATGTTTTGTGTATTAGTTGGGAGTTTGAGAGAAGGTTTGAGCTATATCTGAATCAGGTCTGAGAACCAAGACCTGCGGGTTTATGAGAAGAAGTTTACAATCATTGTGGCCTGTTCCTTCACAATCTTCACTATCTTTACTTTCAGTGGCTGAGGGAGGAAAGGTATAAAGTAGGCCTTTTAGCCCACTGCTGAGATAAGAGGTGTGACTTTACACCCCATATTCTTCATGGAAATATAGTTATGATACAAATGTGGTATAACTAAGATATACTTTATGCAAGATGGCTCATGTAAGGTACCATTGGAAAGGTTGTGATTTACTGAATGTGTTTATCCAATTTGTATGCATGTATCATTTTTATATCTGAAGCTGGGAATATTGACCATGTCTCTGTATTTCAAATGTGCTATGGTGGATGAGGCCAAACAATGTTAGTGGCTTATTGAAGAAATTCACACAAGCACAAGGATCATCCCTGGAACTATGTGCAATAGCAACCTCTCAGAGATAGATCTACACAATGGGAACTGTTTGACCCAGGTCACGGCAAAAAAGCTTTCCAGCAAGTGGGGGGAAGATATAAAAGAGAGACAATGACAACAGGAGGGTCCTCACTCTCCCTACAACAACACCACTGAAAACACCTGAGGAACAAAGACTGAACTGGGAGAAGTGATGGTCCCAGGCTAAGATCTTTAGCCTGTGTATGAAAACCTGGGAAAGCCAAGACAACCTGTTTATCACTCAGGGTGAGAATTTGCTAATTTGTATCCTACCTATCTAGTGTGTCAAACTTAGTTTGCGCGCTTTGTTTCATTTGCTTAGTAATCTGTTTGCTATCCCTTGACCCACTTAAAATCTGCCTTTTATAGTTAATAAAATTTGTTTTGTTTATTATTCAACCCAGTTTATGCAATTTCTAGCTGGGGGGGCAAGAAGTCCCCCCAGCTAGAAATTGAGGAAGAGGGAGAATTTTATGAGCTTGAGCTGTACAGATATTTCTATACAATGCAAAACAGTAGTATTCTGGGTTTAGAATCATAGAAGTTTAGGATTGGAAGAGACCTCGGGAGGTCATATAGTCCAACCTCCTGGTCAAAGCAGGACCAACACCAACTAAATCATCCCAGCCAGGGCTTTGTCAAGACGGGTCTTAAAAACCTCTAAGGATGGAGATTCCACCACCTCCCTAGGTAACCCATTCCAGTTTGTCTCCCAAAAGGGGTGGGCATGTGAGTGCCGGGGAGCCCTCTCACACAGAGCTGACTTCAGGCTGTGTCTGCAGCGGGCTGTGGCCCTAGCTGTGTGTGTGTGCTGCAAGAGGCTAGAGAGCCTAATTCAGCAAAGCAGGGAGGAGCCCAGGCTGATTGGGCAGGGGAGGCTCAGTTGAACCCCAGCACATCAGGTCGCATCCCAGAAGGGGGGTCTAACCCGTCACAAGAGGACCAACAGCCTCTGCTTTCAAGTATCTCCTCCTCTCCTCTTTTGGTTCTCCAACTGGATTTGGATGCAAAGAAGTTCATCAATAGGCTTCCAACCTGGCCAGAGATACACCGAAAAGCTAGCTGATCTAGGCTGCATTCCCTTAGTTCTAAGTGTGTCTTGCTGAGCCAGTTGACCCTGACTCTCCTTCTTGGTATAGAACCTTAAAGAACAGAGTGAGAGCATCTGTCCAGAACATGAACAAGGCTACCTCTCTAAGCAGTGCTGAAGGTTTTCTGCCTTTTTAGCAGTTATATACACACTTAAAAAAAAAAAAAGAATAATCTGTTAGAAAAGGAGTGATCTTGATGTCCATAACATGAAGCAGGTTGTACCCCATGTTTCCTACTTGGTCTACGTACCCCCCAACTCCGAAAGTCATATAGGAGTCCAGATATGTTCCACCTTCATGGTGTCCGGAATCTGTAGTTAAGACCAGCTTCCCTGGAAACTATGATCAGAGAGCTGTTAAATAATATTAACAATAAATTCACCAAATGATGCTAGTACTGGATCTGGACCAAGATCTTCATATACTTATTTGCTGCAATTGCTGTCTGGAAATGAAGCAAGAATAGGACTGGTTATCCACATGAGACCAAGTCGCACAGGAGCTGAGTCAGAGATTTTATCTTAGGAGACGTGTGCTAATGTTTGGCAAATCAGACAATATATTCTTCTGAAATAAAAATAGTCTTGGATGATAACTTAGATGCTGGAATTTTGTGAGAGCTGTAACTGGCCCTTCCACTTGTTCGCACAAAGCCATGTTTCTGAAGGCTTTTAGCTGTGTCTTCTGGGCCCTGTATAATCTGATGAGAATGTTGGCCAGACCAGAGTAGACATGTAGCTTGAAGGGACGGATGATATGGAATTTGTGAATACCCAGGTAGAATTTGAGTCCAAATGGAAGTACTCTATATTGTTAATGCATCTTGTTGTAGCAGAAGCTACAGTATCCCCTGGGTGACTCTCCCTGATCATATCTTCAATAGATCTCCATGAGATTTATTTTCATGTTCTGAAGTTTTGGGAAATAATGCTGTAATAATGAATTTGTGAAGCTAGAGCCCCCATTCATGCTTAACTCTGCAAAGCTTAGTTGAGAGTCTGAGGTATCTCATTCAAAGCCTCAGCCTTAGCGATTTCCTCCTTTCCTTTAGAGTGGGAATCTTTCCTGAGAGGTTTTAAGACTTTGCACTGCCCCTTGAAGAGCTGGTTGTGACCAATATCATTCACCAGTCCCTGGGCCAAACACCTGAGAGCAGGGATCCTGTGCAGGGGTCAGTGCATTACCAAGCATCCTGGAAGGACAGTCTGCAGCATGAATCCTGCATGCCTCCCTAAGGAAAGCAGCAGCCACTTCATGACATCCCGTGGGACACCTAGAGGCTGGTCCATCTCTCGGAGAGCAGGATCTGAATTTCTTCACCCGCGCACTCCCTGCTGCTGTGTCTGGGCTAAGTGGGGACCAATCGCACTTAATGAAGAGTGAGCTGGAGCCACTGGAGACAAATTGCCCATTGGTATCTGAGAATTCACAGGAGTTGGAATGTTTCATGGCTTGTTTGAAAGCTGTGGGAATAGGGATCCCATGTCTGGGGGAGGGGAGAAGGTTTGAAGAAAAAAACTTGCCCCATACTCCATGACACTGGTTCTGGCCTGGTCTCAGTGGAGAGAATTTCCATGTGACCTGCTCAATGATCTCAGTCTGGACCTTGCCCCCATGCTAGCTGGGAGCTGGGTTCCTGCAGGCTGCTCAACTGCCTGCCTGCCTTTACTGAGGGCAGAAAGCCAAAAGAATTTGAGTTTAGCAGCTTTGAGGAGAACATCCTTGAGGGCAATGAAGAAATCAAGATACAGAGAAAAATCTTTCACAAATCTTATGCCAGGTCCGCTCCAGAGGGAGTCCTGGATTCTACCATATGCGCCACTTGGAAGCAAAGCAGGCAGGCTGGGGAGTTCTCCCTGAGGACCAGTCTGAAACCATGGCTCAGAGCAAAGATCTGAGTCATCACAGAGACGGTGAACACCCCACTGTGGAGACTTTCTGATGTGGAAGAGACTGAAAAACAGTTTGTAAGACAGCTATGAAACTCCTCAGCCTCTCGCATGTAATTCAGCTTCTGATGAGCACTTCCTTCGTCTCACTGTATGGACTATGTTGAGTAAGGGATGTCACATACCTGTGTCAGCCCAGGAGGAGCTGCAGAAAGGAAGTGTGACTCAGGACACGCCTCTGAGTTAGAATCCTTCTGCAGCTCCTGCTTTGTGCAGGAGGTAGAATATGCTGTGTTGGATGATTACCAGCATCGCATTCACAGCCCTTCACAACTAGCCACTCTACTGCCTAGTATGGGGTGTGTATGAGAGAGGGCAGCACTGTCCTGGATCCACCCACTCCCTGCCTGCTTGGGCTCACAGACCCAGTGCTCCCTTCCCAGACAGCTGTGCAAGGGGTTAGGGTTGGGACTTTACATCCCTTCACTCCCCCACACAATCACAATCTTGCCCTGTGTCAGTAAGCTGGCAAGCCAGCCCTGTCCTGAGTTGTTAACGTCCTTTTTAGAAATGTTTACATTGAGAAGATACTATTAGAATTTCCATATGTTGTATTGTGCTTAAGTAAATAATAATCCCTTTATAGCAACATTCATCTGAGGATTTTAAAGTGCTTTGTATTTGTTAACCTTTATAAGAGCCCTTATTACATTCAGTTTACAGAGGGGGAAACTGAGGCACGGTGAAGTGACTTGACTGAGACCACATGTTGAATCAGTGGCAGAACTGGCAACAGAACCCCAGCATCCTCTCTCCTCCACTGCCCTAACCACAAGCGCATATTCCCACCTATAATGCTAAGCATGAGGAAAGCAAACATCAGCCTCACCGTTCCCTGCTCAGATTGTTGCCTGTCTTGTTTCCCCCTTTTCTTCCGGTCTCTCCCACTCTTGCCTGGTGGTGTAGCGGTTAAGCCTGTTTGCTCTGCAGAAGGGGATGTGTGTGTGTGTATGTGTGCTTCTACCTGGGTGTGGATACTCTGCTCTGCCTCTGTGAAGCCTCCCCTTCCTGGCATACCTGCAAGCTGCACCCTGTTACTGTGTAGCACACACACCATGGGCATGTCTATGCTGGAGGTGTAATTTTTAGCTTGGGCAGATTAGCTCAATCAAAGCTAGCATGAGTATGAGTGCTGAAAAGAGCAGTGTAGCTCTGGCTGCA
Organism: Chrysemys picta bellii; assembly: GCF_011386835.1. Taxonomy (NCBI): domain Eukaryota; kingdom Metazoa; phylum Chordata; order Testudines; family Emydidae; genus Chrysemys; species Chrysemys picta. The sequence goes on along the minus strand of NC_088794.1, from coordinate 94,398,310 downwards.
TGGGCAGTGGGACAGGCTAGCTACCCTGAGTACAATCCCATCTGAAACCTACTCCCTCCTTCTGGGTGTGGGTCTCTGCTCCTTCCACTGACATGATCTGGGCACCTGATGGCCTTTAGAGCTGTGGCGGTGACAGGTGAATTCAGCAAGGTGCTATGACTGGGAATTCCATGAATTGAAACCAGCTCTCAGTTGAAACTGAGAGATGCTGCCAGTCAACTGGGAATTTTTAGAAGCTACTCGTAGCACCTGTTAGCTCTTCTCTAGCACTTCATCCACAGATTGTAGGGCGGCAAATCTCATGATCCTGATTTTACAGATGAGGAAATTGAGGCACAAAGAGGTGAACTGACCTGCAGTGAAACCATGGCAGCGTGGGCGGCAGCATGGGTTAGCTGCTTGAGTGCATACCCTGGGGCCCGGGTTGGTTTGCACAGTTTGTGCTGCCACCCAGGCTGTTGCGGCTTCATTGCTCTTGCTATCTGAGCTAGCTAGATCAAAGCTAGCTTGGGTATGTCTACATGTGCCTCAGTCTCACCTGTGATTGCAATGCAGACATACCCTTCCTCCCTGTTCAGCATCCTACCCACTGGGCCATTGAGCACAAGTTCTGCTTTGCTTTACTCTGAATCTCCCTGCTTCCCTAGTCAATGGATCTAACATCAAAGGTTATTCTGTGCTGCTGCTACTCTAAAACAATCAACAAGTCAATTACAGTGAGGTCAGAAGGGAGAGAAATAAGCTACTCCTTATTCTCGTGCACATTTGGGTAGGTAATGCTACCATCTAGTGGAAAGCAGGAAGAACCTCAAGTGTGTATGCGATACAGATATCCAGTAGATGAACTGCTGGAAGTATAACCCCTCTGATGCTGGAAGTATATACAGCCAAGGGGGAGATTTTTAGAAGTACTAAGGGCAGCAAAGAGCCTAATTCCCATTGAAAGTCAATGGGATTTGGGCACCTAACTCCCATTTTTGCCTCTGAAAATCTTTATTCATAATATTGTGCTTTATCTCTGTATGCAAAACAGCGGAGTTCACACCATTTTGTCATGTTATAACATGGAAACCTCTCTAATATTTGCTATTAAAGTGGCGTCATTAGTTGTGCTGTGTTCAGGGATTAGCTAACGCCCGCAGACTTTCCTAGTCATTAGTTATAGTATTGATTGACAGTTCACTTAGGCAGTCACTTGTGAAGACACTGCAATAGGTTATCTTAATGGTTACCTAGGGCTATACAAGGAGACCTGCCTGCTTTTGGCTTCAGACCAAGAGCTAACTTCAGACCACTTTTCAAGTCAAATAGGTCCAATCTCAACCTGCTTATGGTTTTTGCTTCAGAAACATGGGAAATTCCTGTATCCACATGTTTTTTGCAGTGAAACCTGTCGAAACCCTATGGGTTCAATTGAGCTTCTCCTTGAGATCTTACTCAGTCTATCTTGGGGAACGTAAAACCACATGGATCCAAACTGAAAAACATGTCTGCATATTCCCTTGCAAAGGGAAAACCATAGATTTTGTACAAGCCCAGTGGAGTTCAAGCAACCTTCACACTGGTCTGGACTGCCCCATCTCACCTGTGGATGAAGTGGTTCTCCTCCAGATATTTGCAGCCACAAGCAATGTCCCTGGCTATGTTCAGCAGGTCCTGCATTATCAGAGTGGATGGCTGATTCTGGATAAGAGACAGATGCACCCAGGTGAGAAGAGGAGAAAGGTGGTGGGATGGGGGAGAGAGTATAGGAAAAATAGAATAGTTGGAGAGATAGGAAGGAGAGAGAGAGATACAGAAGAGTGAGGGGAGGAAATGAAGAGGAAGGGAGATGGGTCAAAGGAGAGAAGAGATTTCTATTTAAGGTTAAAGTTTGCCAGACACAGGAAGTGAGTCTATTAGATTCCCCCTGAGAGAGAGAGAGAGAGAGAGTGTGTGTGTGTGTGTGTGTGTGTGTGTGTTTTGGCCCAGTCCAAATAAAATGGCCAACACGTCTATCAAAGGTGTGAAGCGAGAACTGCCCCCTGTAGTGAGCAGTGTGAAAATAAGCACAAAGGAGCTTTAAAAATTGGGAGAAGGGAGAAGTGGGCTGCTAAAGAATGACTCTGGGGATCGTAACGGGTCACACAGCAAAAATTAGTGAGGTTAACAGGGTGTCACTAGTCACCACCAGAACACCTCCTTCTGGCCACATCTGGGGATTAGCTCTCCCAGACCAATGTCCCTCCTGTGGTTGCTCACTCCATCACTCTCCCTGTCTCACTTGCATGGGACTCGGCTGCTCCCACTTCATGGCTTGGCCCTCCGGCCAGGTCACTGTAGTCCTCCCTTTCCAGGACATCAAAGTTTCTTGGGACCCACTGTCCCAGGCAGTCCTTCCTCTCACTACGCCTTAACAGCACCACTGCCCAGTGGCTGGTAGGGAAACCCAGGCCTCCCTACACTGGGTTCCAGCCTAGGGACCCTACAACAAACAGTCAAGGGCTGCACAGTCCTGAACCTTACTGCTGTATCCCTGGGCTACTTCCTACCTTGCCCTCCTAACTAGGGTGACCAGATGTCACGATTTTATAGGGACAGTCCTGATTTTTGGGTCTTTTTCTTATATAGGCTCCTATTACCCCCCACCTCCTGTCCCGATTTTTCACATTTGCTGTCTGGTCACCCTACTCCGAACACTGACTGTAATCCCCCTTCTTTCAGCTACTGGGCTTTATACAGCCCCCTCCCATTCCTCTCCAGCTGAGCCTCATCTCTAATTAGTTCTTGTTCCTTGGCTGCTACTCCTAGATATAGCCTAGGTGGTTAATAGGCCCACCTGGCCACCTTAGGCCTTGTGTGGGGTAGATATCCCATCACAGTGGGACTCACTGAGAAGAGCACAGACCCAAGGTGTTTCCATCAGTCTGTGCACTAGAGAGCCAGGGAGAGCTACAGCATCCTACATACAGAGTCCCCTTTGTGTTTATTATTCCTGAGTCCTACCTCTCTCCCATCACAAGGGATGTTACAGGACTGGAGGTCATTAGGGTTTGGTGCTGGCACAGAGTAGTGCAGTCACTCATCTTTGCTCTCTCACATGCGCTCACTCTCTCTCGTTCCATTCAAAATCCTGGATGGATGTGTTTTTTTTAAAAAAAAAACCTCACTAATTTTTGCTGTGTGACCCATTAGCATCCCCAGAGTCATTCTTTAGAAGCTGACTTCTCCCTTCTCCCACTTTTTAAAGCTCCTTTGTGCTTATTCTTATACTGCTCGCCACAGTGGGCAGTTCTCACTTCACACCTTCGATAGAAGTGTTGGCCATTTTATTTAGACTGGGCCAAAACTCCCCCTTCCCCACCCCGCCGCTCACCTGTGACACCCACTTATTCTCTAGCAATCATTTCTTCCACTGCAGGGAAAGTTCCTTGATGTATCTCCAGGAAAGTTGTTATGACAAGTGCTTTTCCAGTGCTCTGGGGCAAGGTGGGGAGAAATTACTACCAAGCTCAGTGAAGCTCCTGCAAATGTCAAGTCAAATTGCTCTTTTTTCTCCTGTTGTTTCTGGATGCTGTTATCTTGTTCATTTCACAGCCTGGAACCATGTAATTAGTACTCCGGCTGTTGGTAGCTGGTGTTTAATCAGTTAGATGGGTCGTGTCTTTATTGTACAGAATGCTTGGACATTTGCCATTGAAGGTTAGAGTTATAAACAAGTACCTTATAAAGATGAAAGTGAAGGAGTAAATAAGACAGACAGGCAGGCAGAGATCAGCATGTTTTGGGATACCTTTGTCAGGAGGCCAATGGAGTTTCATTTTTACTGTGGCAATCTACCCATGGCAAGATCGAGAACTGACTAAATTTTTTAGGCATACTTCTTTGAATTTGGAAGTGCTGTTTTGGTTCAACTAAATTCTTGCCCCTTTTTATTTGTTGCTAACAAACATTCTTGATAACAGGTTTGTTTTCACACAAATATTTAGGGAATGACTGTTCTTCACACTACTACTGGTATTCGCTGTGTGCAAATGAGAACATTCGCTCTTCGCTGTTGTTTAATCACTATTCATTGTTCCATAGGCCTGGTCTCCTCACAAAAGTTGTACTACTTTCACTATACTGACATAGTCAAAGCCCTACAACCTCCTTGGTTTGGAAGTGGTTGAATGTACTTATACCAGTATAATTTATTCTAGTATGAGAAGGGGAATAAACAATACCTGTATTATGCAGTGTAACTGTAGCTGTGTTGGGCCCAGGATATTAGAGAGACAAGGTGGATGAGGTAATATCTTTTATTAGACCAACTTCTGTTGGTGAGTGAGACAAGCTTTCGAGCTGACCTGGAGAAGAGCTCTGTGTGTCTTGAAAGCTTGTCTCTCTCACCAACAGAAGTTGGTCCAATAAAAGATATTACCTCATCCACCTTGTCTCTACACCTATATAAGACACCTTTATACTGCTATAATTGTGTCCATACTACGGGTTGTAGCTAATTGATACAGCTACACCAGTACAAAAAAATGGTTGTAGAGCAGGTCTTATTCTCCTGTTCAGAAAATTTCACTCATCCACTCAGGGAACAGAAGCAATATCATGTGAGTTACATGACCAGTAATACACTCTGAATAACCAATAGCAAATAGGTGAAATTAGCAGTTTGTGAACAGCCAATACGTTGAAAACTGCTCATCCAAATTATTCCTGGAGCCTTTTGCCCATAACAAGTACATCATGAATCAATGCTGATTTCCACAGAACAACCCACAAGCAGAAAACCCAGGGCTAATTCCAGGTTGTTATTTATTTGCATTGGCTACTTCATTTAGCACTAATGGTACATGTAGGGCCAGGTCCTCAGCTGGTGTAAATCGAAATAGCTCCACTGAAGTCAATGCAGTGATGTCAATTTACGCCAGCTGAAGAGCTGCTCCAACATCTGCCCGTTAACGAGGGTCCTTGCTGTAAATTCAGCTCTTCACTTGACACAGCAGTATGATGAAGGCTGAGGGAACATTCTCAAGTGCTGTTGTCCAGCTGACCCTGGCAGAGAACAGGGGAGGCGACAGGAAAACATCCTTTATTCTGTGTCCTCCTTGATTGCTAATAAGCTGGATCCTTTGAAATATGTGATCAAGAATCATTTTCTATTATTGGCATCTGCTCAAGTCAAGGGAAGGGTGGAAAATGTCCAGAGGTTTGTAGGAGTTGGGAATCAGAGATCAGCCCTATTAAAATGCCATAATGAAAACAGACACAAGTGGAAAGGGGAAGATGGTCTCACCACCCGGGGTCGATTCTGCCGAAGGAAGCTCTTCATATCTCCACCAGCCATGAGCTCCAGCAGAATGAAGCGAGGCAGTGTCTGAAGGCTCACACCAATGCACCGCACAATGTTCTGGTGACTGAACTTACTGTGAATCAACCACCACAGCAACATGGAAAGGAGAAGACAAAATCAAAGAGGGGATAAAACCTTTTACCCAACTCCCCCCTGAACTTTGGTGATTCAGATGAAATACAACCTGGTTCTGAAACACACTGTCAAAGCAAATCCTGACGTCAGCTAAATCAAAGCATGGTGCCCTCAGCCCAGCTCTACTTACAAGGAACCCAAAGAGATTCTGCTTGGCCTTGCCTTAATCGAACTTCCTCAGAAAGTGGGAGAAAACTGGCAAAAGCTACCAAATACAGCAGCACCTTCTCTCTGCCCACGCCTGCCGTGATTCTCTAATGCAGAGAAGATTCATGGATTTAGCTGTGACGGGGTCATGGGAGAAAGGAAACGTGATATCTTAAAGTCCAAAATATTACAGCTATTTGAAATGAAATGTTATCATGTGGGGATTTGGTTTTTTTCATTGTTTGTTAAATAAATTTCTGTGTAGCTGGGGGATCTCAGTTCAGGGTCCAGTCTGCCAAAAACAGGGCCAGTTCGTGCCAATTGGTTTTGTAATTTTTTCTGTCCCCAAGGAACTGGGTTGAGACAATCAACTCGTTTAACATACGCTGCCAAACTATCATCAGAAGGTTGTGACTTTTGATCACTACCAACCTGGGTTAGGAATTGAGGACTTTGGCAGGAGTGGAGGGACAGAGAGGGAAGACCCTACTACATAAATCAAAACATTATGAAATGATCTCGTGGGTTGCTTTTAAAAAACATGTATCAGCACTGCCGCCTCTTGCCTTGCCAATCAGAATTCCAACCGTCGGCGGGAGATGAACTGATGTCAATAGTTCAATCCCAGCAGCATGTCCTAGCTGTGAGATGAAGTCATCCACATACAAACACCTACAGGAATGCTTTTATTCCAAACATTCAAGAAGGGGCAGAGCCATAAAAATAAGTAACTCCCAGCAATACATTTCATGATGTCTTTCAGACACTTTTTTTTTGGTCTAAAAGCTTGCAAGAAATTATAATAGGTGTGGCTCTTTCTGGATTTTTCTGGTGATTGCTTTGCCAGGCAAGATCTGGGCAATGCCACGGTAAGTGAGAGCCACCGCCCAAGTAAAGCAGCTGTGTGCTATGAAAGAGATTAGTTCTTCCAGATCATCTCCCTCTTTTCAAACTTCCTTTGTGAGCTTAATGGAGTCGCATAAACCCCAGGTTTGAAATACCTAGAGTGCATGGAATTACCAGGATGGCTCAGCCCTCTAGCTTTCTTAGGCAGATAAATTATACACCACCTAGCTCACTATGAGAAGGTCTTTGAGATCCAGCCTTATAAATTATTGTCTGATCTACCCTGCACAGACATCAAAAGACAGATTGTGCCTGAGTAGCCCTGGCCCGCACTGAGGGAGGTGATGAGCTGCACAACACCTCCTAGAGCTCCCCAGCACACACTGGTTCCCTGTTCACGACTTCACCCCTCAAGAGGGTTCAGAGTGCTCCACTCTGCTGCAAGGTGCAGAGGAGGGGCAGAGACATGGGGCCTTTGGGGTTACTAGTGCTGCAGAAGGCATTTGGAGGGAGAAGTCCCTGTGGTTAGGGGAGCACAGGAGCTACAGTTGTGATTGGCTACTGCTTGAAGGGCATAAAGGGGAAGCTTCATGCACCATCTCCTTGTGCAGCCATTCATGCAAGAGACATGTCTAGGGCTGTTTCTAAACACCCTGTAGCATTTTTAATAAGAGAAGGGTTTGCCCCAATGTCCTGGGCTGAAAAATCCCTCCTTGGCATGCAGCATGTTGTGTGCCGCCTGACTGCTGCTCTCCACCCCATTGGTGGCTGAATTTCAGTAGGGTTGCATGGCTATAGGGCCAAACCCTGTAGTTCACATATTACACCATTTTCCATTCAATCAAAGGGAGTTTCCTTACACAAGGACTGCAGGACGTGAGTCCTACATGGCCAAGGGCCCTGAGATTTCCTGAGATGAAAGGTACAATATACATGTAACACCATTAAAAGAATTTAGTGCTTATTTCCCAAACAACCATGGGCGAAGTTACTTTCGGCGTTGCTGAAATAACCAGTAAGGGTCTCATGTACAAGGTGGACACATGTCCATTAGAAACTGGGCTGTCACTAACTCATAGGCCGCCAAACAGCCATTGGCTGTAGCAATTTGTAGTTAATATCAAGCAGGGCTGGATTGGAACCAGTGACTTAAATGTGAAAGTCTTGCCATCCTGTTATTAATCTCCTGAGTCAGTGAGTTAATTTCCTGGTTAGAAATGTACCTGATTATCAGCGCTTCCATCAGAAAATCCATCTCGTCCTGCTCAGAACAGATTTCTGGCAATGTCTGTTGAGAGGGAACGAAGAGGGAGAAGCACCCAGAAGAAACAAAGATATTTAAGAGAAGTATAAAAAAGCCAGTGAAGACACAATATGATTATGTGGTAGCTATGATATGAGTCTCTCTCTCTCATCTTCCAATCCCCTACTCATTGGGTCGTATACGACTCAAGAGGTGGGAAAGAAACGAGAGCCGACTGAACTACGCCAAGAATATTCTTGTGTGTGCATTTAACTACATGCAGTGCTTTTGTTTAGTTCATTTAAAATAGTGGTTCTTAACCTGGGGTGCATGCACCCCTTGAGGGTGCGAAATGCCCTTTCTGGGGGTGCGAGACATGCAAGATATTTTTAGAAGGTAAATAATCGAAAACACAAATTAAGCACAAACACGTAAGTACAACTACTTTGTTTCATCAAACCTATGTATTTATTAACATTATACATTTTTTAACGATTATTGTAATATACAAACAAACATATATCTCTAGGTTTAAGGGGTGTGAGAACATATTCTTAAGGTTTAAGGGGTGTGAGAACATATTTTGATTTTTGATAAGGGGTGCAAGAACATATTTTGAGAACCAAAGGGGTGCAGGCTGCAGTAAAGGTTAAGAACCACTGATTTAAAACAATGTGTACTAATGGCATTGACTGATACAAACTGCAGGTGCAGGTCTGAGCAGGATGGAGTGGCCACCGCTGTAGAGGATGATATGGCTGCAGCTATCTGTGTGCAGACTGAGGGGACTGGCTGCCCGCTACTGACTGCAGGCTGGGCTGTGAGGGAGAACATGGCTACTGCCATTTGCAGTGTGGGCTTTGGAGGATGGGGTGGCATTTTGCTAAATGAAATAGACCATCCCTTGGGCCATCTACTACAATGGTGCGTGCACCATTTATAAAAGGAGTACGTTCAATGTCTTTTTTAAAGCTCTCTATTCTACATCCATCCGCTCTGTCAAAGCCCAATTCTGCAAAAGAAGGGACTGATGATACAGCCAGACCATGATGAACCCAGCTTCTGTGTGATGATTGCCCAATCTGGGCACCGTGAAGTGATTCGTGTACGCTCAGCCCGTATGACCTTAAATAACACTCCCTCTCTCATCTACCATGTGGACATTGTATCATCTTCCAGAAGGAAGTACAGCAGATTCTCAGCAGTTTCATTTGCTGGGGGCTATGTGAATACCTGGGAAGATTGCAGACAGGGCACTAACAGGGAGCAGTGCTTGCTCACTTACACAGAAGCTGGCCACAGTCTGGCCCTGGATCATTAAAACGGAAGCAATAAATAGCTTCTGAATGTACTTTTTCTCTATTTTACTTTTGCAAGTCACTCAGGACTAGACTAGACCGTTTCACTTGCAGTGTTTAGTCAGTTTCAGTTCTGGGTTCTCACACCCACTCAGGGTATGTCTACCCTGCAGTTAGACACCCACAGCTGGCCCATGCAAGCTGACTTGGGCTGGGACTGCTGGGCTGCTGTGTAGACATTTCAGCTCAAGCTGCAGTGTGAGTTCTGGGACCCTCTCATCTCACAGGGTCCTAGCGCATGGGCTCCAGCCAGAGCCTGGACATCTACACTGCAATTAAACAGCCCCGCAGCCCAAGTCCCATTAGCCTGACTCAATTGGCACTAGCCAGCCATGGGTTTTTAATTGCAGCCTAGACATAGCCGTGTCTTTACAGCACCGTTAGCTCGAGTTATAACTCGAGTGGTAACCCTAACTCAACTCACATTCACATTCTGTTAGCTTTTTTGATACCGCTGCACATTGAACAAATGTTTTCAGAGAACTATCTACAGTGACTCCAAGATCTCTTTCTTGAGTGGTAACAGCTAATTTAGACCCCATCATTTTATATGGATAGTTCGGATACCAATGTGCATACTTTGCATTTATCAACATTGAATTTCATCTGCCATTTTGTTGCCTGGTCACTCAGTTTTGTGAGATCCTTTTGTAACTCTTCACTGTCTTGTGTTGGACTTCATTATCTTGAGTAATTTTGTTTCATTTGCAAATTTTGCCACCTCACAGTTTACCCATTTTTCTGGATCATTTATGAATATGTTGAAGAGCACTGGTCCCAGTATAGATTCCTGGGGGACACCACTATTTACCTCTCTCCATTCCAAAAATTGACCATTTATTTCTACCCTTTGTTTCCTGTCTTTCCAGTTATTGATCCGTGAGAGGATCTTCCCTCTGAGCCCATGACTGCTTACTTTGCTTAAGAGCCTTGGATGAAGGACCTTGTCAAAGGCTTTCTGAAAGTTTAAGTATACTATATCCACTGGCTCACGCTTGACCACATGTTTGTTGGACTGCCTCAAAGAATTCTAGTAGATTGGTGAGGAATGATTTCCCTTTAAAAAAGCCATGTTGACTCTTCTCCCAAAAGTCGTGTTCTTCTAGGTGTCTGATAATTCTGTTCTTTCCTATAGTTTCAACCAGTTTGCCCGGTACTGAAGTAGGCTTACCAGCCTGTAATTGCCAGGATCGCCTCTGGAGCCTTTTTTAAAAAGGAGGTGTCTGGAGTTTCAGTCACAAAGCCTGGAGTATCAGTAATGGCTGGAATTGCTGGAATAGTGTCTATGGGTACGTCTACACTTGAAGCTGGGAGTGTGATTCTCATCTCAAGGAGATATACCTGTGCTAGCTCTCATCAATCTAGCGTCCTAACAATAGAGTGCAGCTGTGGCAGTGTGAGCTGTGGGACAGGCTAGCCTCCCTGAGTACACACCTAGGGACTCTGAGGCCACCTACATAGGGCACACTGCCACAACTGCACTCTATTTTAGCATGCTAGCTTGATGAGATGGGTATGGTCTCCTCGACCTGGGAATCACACCCCCAGTTCCAAGTGTAGATGAACCCTAAAGGTGACTATTACTTTACTGAAAGGCTCTCATCAAACACCATAAGAGCGGGTCAAACTCTCTGCTGGTATCAAATAGCAGAGCTCCCTCACTTCAGTGGAGCTGCGCCGATTGACGCTAGCAGAGGATTTAGCACTTTGTTTTAATTTTAGCTAATATATTTTATATGGATGGGTGACAGATTCATACAGCCTCCTCTTAGATGTAGTAGGAGCTCTCTCCCTGGTATTGGCAGCAGAGGCTGAGGGACACACTCTTCTCTTCAGGTTCTGTCGTGTAGAGGCCTTTGACTCAATGGGCCCAATTATTCCACTGAAATTAACATAACAGTTCCCACCCCCATTAGACCATCAGGTATAGCCACTATAACATCATGCTGCAAACAAGAACTGTTTATTTGTAATCTGCTGCTATTGCTACCTGGCTTAAAAATCAAAACAATGGGAAGCTCATAACTCCCACGTGTGACATTAGCAGCATGTGTAACACTGTTAACCATGCAGTATGTGATAATTGTAACAATCCATTTCTATCTGGAACCTTTATATGGTAATATCACTCTCATGGGTATTCGCTACCGTACAGGAAAGATTAGGCCATTAGCTGTAAGTACTGACCTTGATAGCCACTTGAAGAGGGTTGGGATCCCCTGCGATTCCTACCACAGTCCCCTCATAAACCTCACCAAATGCACCATGCCCTAGGGCCCTGAAAGGAAGAGAAAAAGCAGGTATTACTGTGTCAAGTTCAGGAATAGTTTTGGACCTGTTCTCGTAACGAATCCAGGGCAAAGCAATCAGTCCCAGACATGGTCTAGTGTCAAAACATCCAGAATCACCTCTGGACCCATTCTGGTGCTGTAGTGTTGGACCTTCAGTGGTACTGAAAACACAGGTGTCTACTGCATGCTGACAAAGTAACCGCCTGAATCTATACTGGCACCAGCACCCTAGGATTTGGTGACAGATTTATCTGTATAAGAAGATTCAAGGAATGTCACTCGGTGCGTGACTCTGAAGCCTAGAAGGTCTATTGAGTCAGTGTGAAGCGATGGAAGCAGTTACAAGCATGGTTTAGGGGTCTCTGTTCAGAATATCACCAGGTTGAATCATCACTGAGATTCACAGTCCGTTACCATCCAATTTTTAAGTTCTCAGCCATTTTCACCTTTTTTACACGTGACTCCATGAATTACACCTGGGCAACAGCATGGGCTTTCAGCTACTAGCAGTGATATTAAGGCTACTGTGAGTCAGGGGGTCAGAGAGAGAAGGCTGTGGGCTGATATCTGAAAGCAGTGAAGTAGCAGAATAAATATAGGCAGTCAAATTTTGCCCATACTCCCTATGCCCTCTTAACTGATATCAGCTGGATTGCAGGGGTCATGAGAGTAGCCCAGGGTGGCTCTCCCTGTTCTGATGCAGAAAAGGAAACGCTATGGACCTGGAAGGGATTTGTTGGGAGCCAGGCAGCCCCAGTAACCCAGGACATCCCAAAAGTGTAAGGGAGGGAACAGTACAGGGAATCTTCTTGCTTCTACCTGGAAGCCAGTCAGTCAATGGGACATGTGACTCATGAGTTTAAGTTAAACATGTGCTTAAGTCAGGGCCTAATTCTTACAAAGTGGTGTCTTGTAGAACACAAAAGTGAGGCATAGGTGTTATAACAGCTGTCAAGAAAGCCACATTTAGGCTGTACCATGCTGGACTGTGAGCTTTCCACGGTTAGTCAGCCAGCTAGCCCTCAGTCTCTTGTTCTCCATGCTCCATGGCACATTTTATACATTCAAACCAAATAAATATGTGACCCTGCCACCTTTCCCAAAAGCTACAACTCCTCTCCTGAAACAAGGAGCAGGCCCAGCAGCAAGCCTTACCGAAGCAGGGAGATGTTTTTCCGGGGGATCTCCTTCAGCTCGCTCAGCGTGGCAGCCTTCCCTGCAAAGCAGTAGTTGGGGTTGTAATCTGTCATGATGGTGGAAGTGCGGATTTTGCTCAGTTTATATTCTGGGCTCTGCAGTCGTGCTCTGGCTCCTTCCAGCTGCTGCTTCTTACGGTGATAAACTGTGGGAGCACACCACAAAAGAACAGAGGGTGAAATGTCAACATGTGGGTAGAGCAGAGGAAACAATGCCAGCAGCACAGAACAATCAACAACACAAAGAGACCAAGTCAGCAGTTATGAATCCAAGTAATATTCTTAAATCCCCAGCATCAACCACATTCTTTCTCTTTGCAGCAACTTCTCCATCTTGAATGGGATACACGAGCATGGAGTATTGACCATATGTAGTCCTGGACCCCAGATGGAGCCTGGGCTCCATCTCCCTTTCTCTGGAGCAACCTCTCCTGAACCAACAAGCAAGAGGACTTGCTGTAACTCAACCAAGACAACAAAGCAAGTGGCCAATCCGACTGAGACCATGCCATGCCATGCCCTTGAGTGAGTTCTATATTTAACCAGTGGTCATGACAGCAGTCTATGGATTAGTGGCTGCTTAGTGATCTAGTGGTCTTTCTAAGTGGTTTTCTCCCCAGAAGGAGCAAGGCCAGAGCAGTCCCTGCTCATGGGGCTACTATTGTGCCCAGCCCTTACATGGGGACAGGCAAGCGGTGATGTTTCTTGCTGGCTCCCCATGACTTGACTTACACAAGGGTAGAACACAATCTGGCCCCAATTATTAGCAGCAGCAGTAATAATGTGGTCCGCAGGCAGACTCGTCTTCCTCTGGCTTTGGCTGGTAGTCTCCTGGCTGGAGCCCCTCTCAATTCCCCATCAGTACCATGGTTAGCAGAATATAGCTTTAAGATGGGCTCCCTTCTTTCAGTGGAGCCAACTCAGAGGCTGGTAAAAGCCAGGTTGGGGACAGTGGGTTTGAGCAGTGTTGCAATAGTAATGAGAAAATGGACTATTCTGCCAAGCAACCCCGCTTTCAAGGCCTTTACAAAGAAACTTTCAGGGTTGAAGACAGGCGGGTCAACTGAGCAATTCCCGGTGAAGGGGGAAGGCTGACAGGCCTCTGCTCCACTCCAGGGACTTTGCCCTTCTCCTGTGGACCCCAAAAGTCATTGCATCATCATAAAACCCAGAGCTCAGCATGTCAGTGGACACTTGGCCACCATTGCTGCACCAGCGGAGACTCCAACTGGAGACACATGAGATCCTGCTTTGTCTCCCTTTCCCTTGTGTATTCCTTTTTGCCCTGCTATTTTTCCTCCTGTCCTGTCTCTCTAAGCTTTCCATTTGATCCTGAAGTCAACTGTACCACGCAGTATCAGAGACAAGATGGTCCAACCAGCTCTGCCCAGCCTGAGAGAGACTGGTGAAGGAGAAGGGACCAGCCCAGCCTGATGATGTCCCAGACCAGAAGAGGAGCTTGAGCCCAGGGCAAATGGTGTTATGGCCAACCCACCAATCTAGAGCATCTGCCTGGGACTGACCTGTCACCCAGAATCCTGGCAGCATCAGCAAAAGCTATATTTCTCCCACCTTTATTATCCTATCTCTTCTCCTCCTCAGGGCCATCTATTTGTCAAAAGCAGGACAGGCCACCACCCTTCCCATCTCGGAACAGCAACAGAACTAACCCTTTCCTCCCCATCAAGAAGGGTTGTCTAGTGAAATAAGAGAGACACTTTTAATAGATTTTGGTCCAGTCTGTTTTACAGAATCATTCAATTTCAAACTGCTTTATAACTTATTTTAGCTCTTTCTCTCATGTGTATCCTAACCAATAAATCTCCAAACTTTAGCATACATTTCTTAGTCTGTTTGGCATGGAACACAGCAAACCGAGGTCTCTATATACCAAACTCTGACCCTTGCTTAACAGTTTAACATTGGACAGTGACAGGGTCATGGTAACATCGTTGACTCTTTGGGCACATATATTCCATATAGATTAATACAAGAGCAGGAATGAGTATACTAATACAAGCCAAAGATGTTCCTTACCGATGGATAGGCTGCCACAAGCCAGAGCCATTCCAAGCACTACAATCACAGTGCCCACAGCTAGGAGGAGTGGAAGAGGAAGGTGTCCCTCTGGGATGGGGCTGTGAGGAACTGGCCAAAACAAAGACACATTAATCACCAGACAACCACAGCCCCATTAAATAATCTCTCCCGCCATGGTTCCCCTCTTCCAAAAAATAATATGATGATGATGGTGAAGAACCATCATTTGCATGTTAAAGCAAATTCCATTAGGGCCCCAGGAGTCGAAAACACTCATAAATCACTGTTCAACCAATGTAATTATCTAAACACGAACAGCTTGAAACAAACATATCCCTTATTCTGTTCTTCAGGTTCCAGATAGATGGAAAACAGCACTGCCCACCAACTGGAATTCCCCAATGGAAGCTCAATGTCAGAGTTGCATGACAGTGTTAGAAAAAAATGATGAATATCAGTCAAATGGGTATTAACTGGTGTGAAAAGAAGGGGCCAAATTCATCTCTAGTGTAACTCCATGTGATTCAGTCATTCTATTTGGCGGTGTTACACCAGAGATGTGTTTAACCCAAAATGTTTACTGATAAATAAGGCTGCAAGTTTGCCATGGAGGTCATAGAAGTCACGGATTCCATGACTTTCCAGGACCTCCGTGATTTCTGCAGCGGCCAGTGTGGCTGGCCCAGGGGCTGCCCATGGATCCCAGCCAATGGAAGCTGTGGAGCCGGTGCTTGGGGCGGGAGCAGTGCGCGGAGCTAGGAGCTGAGGGAGGGACATCTCGCCGCTTCCGGGGAACTGCAAGGAGCCGGGTAGGGAGTCTGCCTGCCCTTTCCCCCACCCCACCCCCCCAAGCACCAGCAGGGATCCCAGGCCGCCTGCCGCTGCCAGCCCCCCTGCCCAGCACCTGCAGCACCCCCCTAGGCCACCCCCCCAAGCATCTGCAGTGCCCCCACGGTGCCCCCTGGGCCACCACTCCCAGCACCCGCAGCGCCCTCCAGGCCGCCCCCCCACAAGCACCCGCGGCACCCCCAAGACATCCCTCCCCCCAATATGTAGTCAGGGATATATAGTACAAGTCATGGACAGGTTATGGGCTGTGAATTTTTGTTTACTGCCTGTGACCTATCCATGACTTTTACTAAAAATACCCGTGACTAAAATGTAGCCTTACTGATAAAACAATCCCTTCTGAAAATGATCATTTGTCCTGGATCCCCACTGGGGAACTTTCAGCTGCAAAGTTCTCTCAGAATGCATTGTCTGCTTGTCAGATGAATTTACACTGCGCTCTGTTACAGATGTCATGCTTTCAAGCCAAACAACATTGAATTTTTGAGGCTGTGGGGTGGTGCAACTCATCCTGGTGTGCAAGGAGATGGTGTCTGGAGTTTTCAGGCCTATCTACTCCCAACACTGTTCAGAATCCTGCATCTCCAGAGTGAAATATAGAAAGATGTCTTCCCCTTCTCCTCCAAAGATTTGTGCTTGCAGAAAGTGCGTGAGCCAGACAGCAAGCTGAACTTGAAATCTAGCTCTTCCTCTAAGATGGGGGTTCTCGGTCTTTTTCTTTCTGAACCCCATCCCCAGCATGCTATAAAAACTCCGCGGCCCACTTTGTGTCACAACAATTGTTCTTCTGCATATCCAGTCGATTAAAAGCTGTATTAAATTGATCATTATAGAGTTACAAACAACACTTATATAATATATAAAAAGAAGGATAATGTAGGTACAAAAATTAAAAACTGAATATTATTTTTATTTTCCTTACTCAGTGTGAAACTTGTTGCTGGTGCTGACCCACACGCTGCGTGGCTCGCTGAGGTGAGTCGGGGGGTGGAGGTGGCACACCCTGCAAACCCCGCCACCCGGGGCTGAAGCCCGGTTTATTTTGGGAGACCCCCAGAAACCTGCTTGCAGCCCCCCAGGGGGCTGTGGCTCCCCAGTTGAGAACTGCTGCTCTAAGACTTTACAATGAGGGAACATTGTCTAGTAGTTAGAGTAGAAGAATGGCAGTCAGAAGATCTTTGGTCCATTTCCAGCTCTGCGGCAAACGTCTTAACCTCTCTGGGTCAGACTTCCAAAAATATTTAGGCACCTAAAGATGCAGATAGACACCTGGTGAGATTTTCAAAAGTGCCCACCCACTAACCACGTCAGACACCTAACTTTCACTGATTTGAATAGAATTTAGGCTCCTAACTTGCTTAGGTGCTTTTGAAAATCTCACTAGGTGCCTACCTATGTCTTAGTGCCTTTGAAAATCTGTCCCTCTGTCTCTGTTTGCCTGCTTGTAAAATGTAGATAATACCCAGCTCCCAGAGATGCTGGGAGGATTAACTTGTTTAATGTTTGAAATATCTCTGATGGCAGGCAATAGAGAGGAACGATATCATTATTTATGAATCAAGTATCTTTACCTTGAGAAGCTGGAAGGAGGGGAGATGCAAAGAAGACAGAAGAAATTCTGTGAGTATAAAGCTCCACCTATTACCTATGCAGGTGACATTATCACTGGCCAGCACGGCTCCCATCTCACAAATACAGATCGGCAGATTGGTGTCAAGGTCCCGCTTGCAGTTGCCCGAGTGGCAGTGGCTGCAGTTCAGGTAGACCTGAATCTCCGCCTCCCCGTGACTCTCCATGGCTGAATGAGAAGGAGCCAGATGGAACAGAAGGGTTTAATTTATCTTCTCCCACGTTGTAAAGGTAGAAAGCAAATGCAGGAGGCTAT
The DNA here is from genome assembly GCF_011386835.1 of Chrysemys picta bellii. Classification (NCBI taxonomy): domain Eukaryota; kingdom Metazoa; phylum Chordata; order Testudines; family Emydidae; genus Chrysemys; species Chrysemys picta. The sequence goes on along the minus strand of NC_088794.1, from coordinate 94,380,994 downwards.
AGTGCCAGTCTCCCTACTTAAGAAAACACACATCCCAACATAACACAGTACAGACATCACCCATTTGAGGAGCGCCAGGAGAAGTGAATGAGTACTGGCACTGAAATTCACCTCCCAAAAGCATGACCCCTTTGGATTAACCTTGAGGTGCGATGGGGAAGACGGATGGGGTAGGCAGGGACTGAATACATATAACTGTACCCGAAGATTGGTGTCACCTCTCAGCCCAGGAGAGAGAGTTGTAGGGGGAAAATCCTCAGCTAGTGTAAATTGTCATTGAAAGCAATGGAACTATGACAATTTACATTACCCGAGGATCTGCATCATAGAGTACATGTATGTATGGAGGTTATAGAAAGGGACAGAAGGAAGGAGAGGCGAGACAGGAGGCAAAGGGGAGGCAGAGACAGTGGTGGGAGAATAGAAAACGTTTGTTTTACCTGCCAGGGGATGCAGGAAGATCTCCCCAGCTGGATTCACAAAGGAAACACCATCCTGCCCATCAGCTGTGATATCATCAACATCTGATACATGCCCGCCTGGAAAAAAGAGAGGTGTCACCATGTGCAAGTGCTGAATAACAGCAAAGGTGCGGTGGCCACAAGATGCCGGGGTCCCCCCGTTTGCATTGGTCTCTTGAAGTATGGAGTTCCACTGGGACTTGCTAGTGAGATAATGTGTTTATCTCTTGTCCTCAAAGAGGACAATGAAATCATTCATCCCAGACCCATCAGGGCTGGCAGAGCCCTTCAATCCAAAAGTATCTGTCTTGGTTCAACTTGGTGCAAATAGGTTAGTTTTTAACAGAACGAATCGTCATGAAATGGACCGTTCCCTCTAGACAGGTCAAAGCCAGGCTAAAGGATGGTTAAATATCCTTGCAGATAAAGAGCAATGTTCCCAGTCCCTACAGTCTCCAATCCCCTAAATGAGAGGACAAACAGACCTACCTTTGTAGCCTCCACCTCCCCCGCCAGATGTACAAGCTCCTCCTCCTCCACCAAAACCGCCTGAGGTGGCCCACTGGAGTTTGGCTAGTGACTGGGGACAGGCCTGGCCTCCCTCTCCACCTTCCAGGAGGGACTTCCCCGTCTGAGGAAACAGGGTGGTGTCTTCCCAGCCACCACCTCCACCTGCAGAAAAAAGAGAGAGAAAATCAGGTGAGCAGGGTATGGGCAGAGTGGAGTGGGGGAAAGTGTGTGAAGGGAGAGAAAATATCCCTTATGAGTTGTCTAAGATGTACCTGCATTCAAGTTACCCCCTTCACCAAGGGAATGAGGATATCCATCAATGCAGCTTGCACAATAAAAACCCAGTTCAGGGTCTATATTATCTGTTGCTAAGCTAGCTGTGAAAAGCACTTGCTAACTACACGTACTGGTGTCCATCACTTTAAAAAGTGATGGGGCCATGGCCCCCTGGCCCCGGCGCTCCTGACTCTTGCCACGGCATAAGCCTCCGGCATCATCAGTATTGACATGGATGGTCGTCATGCTGTGATCAGAGAAGTCTCTTTTGTCATAGCCAAAGAAACAGCTGGTCTTGACGGCCTCTGGGAGGGCATGGAAGTCAACAGCTCAGGTCTCGCTGTATGAGCCACTCTCACAGAGTGGCAAGCTGTACCATCAGAAATGGGCTGACCTTGTGGAAGAATCTTGGTGCCTGATCTTCGAGGAACCTGATTCTGACTTTTTTTGTATGTTTCTGAGACCTAGAATGCGCTGAAGCCCCAGTGATGAGGACCTCTGATGACTTTTATCGGCAGGCAAAGCTGGGGGAGCATTCCAGGAAGGAGTCATGGAAGAGCTCCCCTTGGATGATTAAGGTGGTTCTGACACCAGTCTAAACGCTGCCTTGGTGTAATGAAGGCAGTCCTTCCTCGGCTTTTCTATCCTGGTCTTCAAGGTGCAACAAGTGGAGCACCTGTCTCTAACACGGCCCTCACCTAAGCACTTGAGACAGTGCAAATTACTGTTGCTGATAGAGATGGACTTCCAACAACCCGAGTAAGGTTGGAAACCAGGGACTTTGGCACAGGCTTCCCAGGTAGTAGACGATGCCTGAAGGCCTACTTGACTGTAAAAAATTGAACTAAAACAAAATTAAAAATGAAGAAAAAACAAACAACAAATGACAAAAAAGAGTACCACCAGCTAAATAGCCAAGCAGCAATACGTTTGTTCACAGGGAACAAAGACTTGTTTCAAGACTGAGCTTGATACGTTTATGGAGGGGATGGCAGAATGAGTTTGTCTACAAAGTTATATGGCCCATCCACATCTGCCATTAGCAAATATCTCCAATTGCCAGAGATCAGACACTAGTTGGGGAGGGCTCTGAGTTACTACCGAGAATTCTTTCCCAGGTGTCTGGCTGGTGGGTCTTGCCCACATGCTCAGGGTCTAACTGATCACCATATTTGGGATCAGGAAAGAAATTTCCCCCAGGTCAGTTTGGCATAGACCCTTGGGCTTTTTTTGCTTTCCTCTGTGGCTTGGGGCATGGGTCACTTGCTGGTCTGCCCTAGAGTAAATTGTGGATTCTCTGTAACTTGTCAAGATTTGAGGACATCAGTAACTCAGCCAGAGGTTATGGGCCTATTTCTGGAGTGGGTGGCTGAGGTTTTGTGGCCTGTGATGAGCAGGAGGTTAGACTAGATAATCATGATGATCCCTCTGGCCGTAAAGTCTATGAGTTTATGAGTAAGACACTCTGACCACGACCATGGATGGTAAGAAGGAACTGGAGGAGAGGTGGGGTGGTTCTGCATTTTATACCCTTGTTGGGAGCACAAGGAGCTAGGAGATGGGTGGGGCCACCCCTATGGGTATTGCTAGGGAAAAGTGTCTGGCACCAGTGCACAGGACATGCACATATTTACAGTGTAATGGACATATGCCAGCACTTGAAGAAGAACCATTCATGTCTCAGTGGGTTACTCCCACAGAAAAGTTTACATGAATCAAAAGGATTTGTGTTGCTTAATGTCTGCAGGTCAGTTTTGTTCTTCAGCCATCAAATCCAGACCTTGTATTGCTACAGGGCCTCACCTGCTGCCCCAGTTCTCCCATTGACTCCAGGGACTGCTGTGTTGTTCTCAAACCGCTCCAGGGGTACATCATCCAGGGAGCTGTCCTGATCCCTCAGGTATGCCTTTCCCCCTCCTCCTGCAGCGATGAGCAACGGTTCGAAAACCCCATCCTTCAGCTGCTCAAGGACAAATACAATTCAGTACACAGGACAGTTGAAAGGTGCAGCAGGCTCAAAACCATCAGATACCAGAAAACCCTTCAACCTCTCATGAGAGAACCCACCTAATTCATTGCATCAATAAGCATAAAAGCAGTTCATACAATAGCAGCCATAGCCCAGAGCAATGCTACAGATTGTTTCCTGACACCATTATTCAGGGCAGTCTGCCAACAGTGACAAGTATCTGAAGCAGGTCCAATTAAACACCAGTTGTTGAAGCTGGACCAGTCCCAGTGTTAAGCAGCAGACCCTGGTTTGATTTCCCATCCTGGTATTGTTGCTTGGGCTGACGGTACTGAGGAGGCAGTAGCTAGCAGGTGATTGAAATGAGGGGGAATGAGGATAGGAGGAATTTGCATTTATGTAAAACATTCCCTCCCTTCCTTCAACTTCCTGAAACAGCTGATAGCATCATATCACATGATCACTAGTGAAAGCTAGATCTTCTGCTGGACACTGTCCAGAAGGGGATTGGAAAGAGGGAAGACTTACTCTAAAGATGAAGGTGGCTCCTCCACCCCCACCCCCTCCTCCAGCCCAGTCCTTCAGATCCTTTTTGAGTTTGTAATCTTCTTCAATGAGAGATGACTCCCCCAGGCAGATCTTCTGAGTCTGAACATTCCCCTGAAAGGAGACAACAGATGCAGTTAGAGATCGACACCGTCTAGTCTGCATGCACAGATCTGTACACGCAGTATATGTTCTCCTTGTGGAGGGACCACTAGCTTGGTAAGTGACCTCTCCCTTGGCCCCTGACAAGCTTCTCCTGAGCTGGGAACATGTCACATGTGCAAGTGACATAAGAATGGCTCACAGAAGAACCAGAGAAAGGCAATGAGCCCATATTATTTTTATTCTTAATAACAAATGCTAATACATTGCACCTCTAGAGCTCCTTACATTCCAGGATCTTAAAATGCTTTCTGATTACTAATTAAGTCTCAGAATACTGCTATTCGATAGGTCAGTGTTATTCGTACTCGAACAGAGAGATGAGGTGATTTGCACAAGGTTGAACAATGAGTCAGTGGCAAGGCTGGGAATAGAACCCAGGAGTCCTAGCTCCCCATTTCCTGCACAAAGCACTAGACTACCCAGAGAAAATACAGAAAAATTGTTTCTCAGCTTGGATTTTTTGGGGGACACTGAGCTACACACATCTTTGGAGTTTGTTCTTCCCTGTGTTTGCAGAGAATATTGGAGTCAATGGAAAGACCCCTATTGACTTTAATAAGCTTTGGATCCAGCCGTAAGATTGTAAGCACTTCAGGGCTGGGAGCACTTCTTACTATATCTGTCTAACACAATGGGGCCGTGATCCCAACAGGGGCCTTGAGTAATGATCTCAAATCCTGGCAGGCCTGATAAAATCCCTACTGTGGAGAAATGCTGTTTGTGATCAGGAACATGCAGCCCAGACCTAGCAGCTGGCTGTGACTGCCCCGTTAAAGCAACTGAAAGGGGCAGGTTTTTTTTTTTTTTTTGAACACCGGGATTTTAAAGCAGAGTTTTATGCTTGTGCTTTTGGAAGACGCTTTTCATTTCAGATTTCCTTGTATTTATTTTCAGAAGATTCTTTTTAGCTCAGCTCATTGGTTCCTCCCAATTCCCTTTCTGCGTTTTACTCACTTGAGTCTGAGCTTCCTGCCCTTCATCACCAATACAGCCAAACCCTAAACCCACTCACTGAGGGGTTCTGCAGCTGATCTGTAATGTGGTTCTACCCAGTGACGAGTGTGTGTGTGTCCCTCACCCCTGGGCAGGCATCCTCCCCCTGCTGCCCCACCAAGATGTAGAGGAGCTCATCTTTCTCCAGCTGGAAGGTGGCCGAGATGAAGACCCCATGCGATCTCTTCTTGTGGTTCTTGGCTCCTTTCCCTCCAGCTGCTCCATATGCAGATATCCTGAAAAAGAAAGGAAGCAGTTAGAGAGACAGAAACCCTACACCCACAGCCCAAAGCGACTCGAGCCGTGAGCTCCCCATGCCAATGCTCTGGCATGGTCACAACCCCAAAGTGACTTAATTCCTGACCTCCCTACAGCCAGTTCTCTAACACCGTCAGAGCCCCAAAGTGAGTTCCCCCAGACAGCACCCCTACAGTCCCACAGCCTCAAGGCCATTCCAGTCCTGAGCTCCTCACTGTCAGTGCTACATCACTCCTCTCAATAACTCCTCACTTACATTGTTCCTGAGCCATAACTCTCCACTGTGACTCCTGCTGGCTCTGAGGTACTCACATTTACCCTACACTCAGCCACTCCCAACAAATGTTGTTGCACTAAAGGGTATACAGGTGCTATGGTAAGTGGGAGTTGCTAGCTGACTGCCTCTCTGGTCCCCAGCATACACCGACACTCACAAGTATTGGTTTGTTGCTGGCACTCTCCACACTTGCACCCCTCGGAGTGGTCCCTCTTTCTCTACAGTCACTGAGATGTTGGTGTTGTAATAGGCACCGTCACACTGTGCTTGAGTTGGTCCTCGGGGGCCACTGGCACCACAGGTTGTGAACCACCAAAGAACATTAGGCACATTTCCTGTGACAAAAACAGTGAGAGTTGAGCCTAGAGATGTCAGCCTCCCTTTCATAGTCAGATACAATAACCACACAACCCCTCCACAATCACAGGGCAAATGACATTGAAATGCAGCAATTCTTCCTGTTGATACATGTTTCTGTAAATTCCTTGGTGACTAACCTAGGAGCTTCATGAAAAAACAAATTTCACATCACACCCCATTCGGTGAGGTTAATTTAGATACAAGACAACTATAAGCCAGTCCAAGCTTTAGCAACATCTGCCTTGTGCAGTGTTTTTAAACTATCACACACATTAATTCTGTCAAATCTATACATCAAAGTTTTTATTAACATAGTTATAACTACACACAAATACTGTGTAAAAAGAACATTAAGGTTGCAAAGTCAAGGACTCCAAAATTAGGAAATTGCTGAATTATTAAGGTTGTCTGTAAAACCTTAATTCAGCCCCCTTGTGCGTATGCATTATGATACAATCTTTACTTACCTGATCGCATACAGGTTTTTCCCCCATAGAACCCCTGCCTCATGCAGAGCACAGGATGAATGGTGCTCTTGGGGTGAATCAGAGCTGTATAGTGAAGGAGGCTGTAGGGGCCCTGATTAATTTGTTGTAGAAGTTGGAAGGTGTATAGTGAATGAGGAAGGGAATTGCAAGAAGAGAAAGGATGGCTGCATAGAATCATAGAACTGTAGGACTGGAAGGGATCTCACTAGTCCAGTCCCCTGCACTGAGACAGGACTAAGTATTATCTAAGCCCATCCCTGACAGGTGTTTGCCTAACCAGTTCTTAAAAACCTATAATAGAGATTCCACAACTTCCCTAGCTAATTTGTTAGCTACAGTGCTTAACTACCCTGACAGTTAGGAAGTTTTTCCTAATGTATAACCTAAATCTCCCTTGCTTCAATTTAAGCCATTACTCCCTGTCCTGTCCTCAGTGGATAAAGAGAAAAATGTATCACCTTCCTCTTTATAACAATATTTCATGTACTTGAAGACTGTTATCATGTCCCCCCTCAATCTTCTCCTCTTCAGACTAAATAAATCCATTTTTTTCAATCTTTCATTGTAGATCATGTTTTCTAGATTTTTAATCATTTTTGTTGCTCTTTTCTGGACTTTTTTCCAATTTGTCCACATCTTTCCTGAAGTGTGGTGCTCAGAACTGGACATAGTACTCCAGTTGAGGCTTATCAGTGCTGTGTAGAGCGGAAGAATTACTTCTCAGGTCTTGCTTACAACATTCCTGCTAGTACATCCGGGAATGATGTTTGCTTTTGGTGGTGACGAATTGTGTGTTCATTTTCTATGTGTCTGATTCAATAAACCTGGGGGTCTAATTTGCAGAAATGTTGAGCACTCACAGTTGCAACCCTTGTCAATGGGAACTGTACTTTCAACCTATGAAGTGCTATATAATCCTAAGTACTCTGAAAAATCAGATCCTAGTCATCTCAAATTTGGCACCTGAAATTAGTGGATATTTTTGACCTTAATCTCCCTATGCCTCAGCTCCCCATCTGTAAAATGGAGATAACAATTGCTCCTCACCTCACTGGGGTGTGGTAAAATTAAATTTATTGATATTTATGAAGCACTCAGATACCCTAGTGATGAACGCCACAGAAAAATCCACGAGGAAATTAACAATTCTGTCTTCAACGCATGAATAATGTGCAGTAAATGTGGTTGTAGTCAATAAAACAAAATTATATAAGCAAGTCCATCCTGTGCACTGAATGAGGCAGGAGTCCTATGGAAAAAATCGTATGTGATCATGTAATAAAAGACTGTATCATAATTCATATGCACAAGGGGGCTGAATTAAGTTTTCGTAGGCAACCTTAATTCTGACATTTCCTAACTTTTGAGTCCTTGACTTTGAAATCTTAATGTTCTTTTAACATAGTTTTTGTGCATAACTATAACTATGTTAATAAAAACTTGATGTATATATGTGTGACAAACTGAATGTATTTGATGATTTTAAAACCCTGCAGAAGGCAGATATTGCTGAAACACTGACTGGCTTATAATTGTCTTGCTTCTGAACAAATATTACTAACATTATTGAATGGGGTGTGATGTGACATTTGTTTGTTCATCAATCTCCTAGTTTAGTCACCAAGAAATCCACAGAAACATGTCTCAACAGGAACAATGGGGCAGTTCACACCCTCAGAAGTATTATTCCAGGCTTTTGCAAACTCAAGCAAACAGCACTGCATTGGTTTGCACTTGATTCTTGCTTTCTGGATTTTCATTGCAACATTAAAGACTAAACCCCAAATTTTTATTAAGACGAAAGATTTGATTCTGAAGCATGATTCTGAGGTCATGGGTAGGCAACAGGATCACCAAATTATGAAATACAGGGGCCTTGTATATAAGATAGTGACTGTTTATGTCTGTTTAATTCCAAAGGGGACCAGAGAAGCAGAATATTGGGTGGCTAATAAAAAAATCTTATTCCAAGTAAAAAGTCCAATCCTGCTCCCACTGAAGTTATTTTGGACTTCAACTGGAACAGGACTGGGCTCAAAACCCGCTAATATTATTATTATTTTTTTTAAAGAGGAGCGTGATGCAATGTTTGCATTTGTTTGTGGATTCTTTGCAAGAACCCTTGGTATGGTCTAAGCACCATAGGAATTCTTCTATATACTATTTTTACAAGAAGGGCATGTTGTCTGTGTATTTTTATGGCTATACAGAAAATACCAAGTCATTCTGATGATTCCTTTGGGCTTAATAATAAAAGATGCGATCATCTCCTGAAAGGTGCTGAGCTCCTTCAACTTCCATTGAAGTTGCTGGAAACTGGTTGTGTTCAGCACCTCAAAGAATGTGATCGGGACTTAATCAGGCCCTTTGTGTTTAACCATATGATTATTTAACCTCTATCTGGGTATGCATTGACTAGAAATGATGAGTCCACTAGTTAGATTAAAATAAGAGCTGATCCAGACTTTTTGGTGTTGTTTGTACTTCCATGCTCTGGTTGGTGTCGGAAAAATAACTTGAAAAAAACTCAACAATGGCCATTGTGGAATTTCTGGCCCAGTTTTCCAGATTCAGGAGTCTGGATAAAGCAATAAGGATGGGCTGTTGCAAGGATTACTTACCAGGGACTGGGATCTGGTATGGAAATATCTATCTGAGTGAGAGACAGAGCTCAAGTATGGGACCATCTGCCTGAGACACAAGGATCCACTAATTAACTATGGAATTTATATCTGCAAGGCAGGAACTTGATCCAGGATGATCTATTGTACTCAGGAGTCAGGGCTTCAGTATAGAGCTATCTACCTGAAAGAGAGGGCTCCTCCAGTGGGTTCAACAGATTCTCATCCATGATACTGATTTCCCGTGGGTATTGGTGCTTTCCAGGAGAATGGCTTTGTCTTCTTCCTGTCACCGTGTCTGGGATGGATGAGAAAGAGATGGGGGCAAAAAAGAGAGAGACTTTCAACCAAACTGCAGATAAATATATCAGGCACAATCCTTTTATTTAAATAAAAAAGTCCCTTTTGCAAGGCGGCAGAGAAGAGACTATGGTGTCCCTTATGCCACATGGACTACCGGAGCAAAAGGAACAGAGAGTTCTGTCATGTGTATGTGATGTGCATATGTGTCATAGAATGAACGGAAAAGAAGAGGAGAGGGACAGGGAGAAAGGAAACTTAGTATTTTAAAGAACTTCTGTTTTCAATTATCCTTACAAATCATTTGGGTCCTGATCATTGGCTGTGCTCAGGCACAGGGACCTGCCCGCATGAAACCACACTGAAGTCAATGGGATGCTGCATGGACACAGGGGTCTACCCCCATTTAGCCAACTGCAGGAAAAGGGCCTTGATTTGCATTTACATGCAATAAACAAGGGTATTAAACATAAACTTGACTATGATTAACAAAAATATTCCAGTAGAATCAACAATGGAATATTACATATTGATAATGGACATCCTGCTTTTAATCTGCTCAGTAATGACTGAATATTAATAATAGACTAATAAGAGTGGTGCAAAACATTCATGAAATTCCAGAATACATTTTTTGCTAATTCATTTTGCAAGGTTTCCAAGTTCTCAAAATTTTGTTTTCTGAGAAATGTTGATTCCCAGTTTTTGTGTGTGTGTGCAGATCAGCTCCTGAAATGCCCTTCTAATTTGCCTTTTCATTCTTTTATAATTTAGCAAGTTCCAGATTTCATAAAGTGGCAAGGTAGCCATGTTTTGACAAATTTTGCTAGTGGAGAGAAAACAGGGAGAGATGACTCAACATAGAAACAGTCACACGCACCATTGATCAGATACTGTACACACCAGCATGTTTTACAGGTGTGGCAGGGTGAAGCCAACTGGGCCCAGAGCAGCTCTTTAACCCCTTTTCTCCAGCCTGAGGTTTGTACACCCCATCACACCATCTAATGCCTGTTCAGTGGCCAACATAAACTGAGCTCATTCAGTTCCAGCTGGACAGTTATCCTTTCACAAAGCCACCATTACATTTAGCATTAATTAACAGTTAGCAGTCTCGTTAGCAGTCTCAGCAGAGGCCAATTACCAAACTGAGCCATGAAAACTGAATTGACCTCTGTGACCAAGTGGGACTGTTCTTAATGTTTCCTCTGAATACTGTAGGGGTGCCTCAGTTTCCCCTATGCATTTCTTAAGTCTCTAGGTGGTGGGATAAGGGGGTATAATTGTTGCAGAGCAAAGGGCCAGTGCACATAAATGGCCGACACTCTGTCTCCTGGCAACTAATGGCCTGGACCCTTCCCCCCTGCAAGGAGATAGCTAAAGGTGTTGGAGAACAAAGGAATCAGATGACCTCCTGGTCCGGAAAAGGGACAAAGCCCAGAGGAGGAGGGCCTGGAGGGTGAGTCAGTTTTGGGGCTGGCTGGGGACTGTGGAGTGAGTGCAGACGTGGTTGTCTGTCTCACTGCCCCCCAAAATGGACCCGGCTGAGGGGTCCTGTTCTCTGTAACTACAAGCTCTGTTTTAGACCGTGTTCCTGTCATCTAATAAACCTCTGGTTTGCTGGCTAAAAGTCACGTTTGACTGCGAAGTTGGAGTGTAGGACCCTCTGGCTTCCCCAGGACCCCGCCTGGGCGGACTTGCTGTAGGAAGCGCACGGAGAGGCAGAGGATGCTGAATGCTCCAAGGTCAGACCCAGGAAGGTGGAAGCTGTGTGAGATTCTTGCCCTGAAGACAATCTGCTCACAGAGAGGAGACTTCACCAGAGTCCTGACTGGCTTCATAGGGAGCAGTTCCAGAGCATTGCCCGGGGACTCTGTGACAACCTCTCCCTTAGTGGTATTCTCTGCAGGTCTGACTTGAAGCACACTAATAGGTGACAGTGAAGGAAAGTGTTGTATTGATTCTTTCCGTAATGTATCTGTTCTGTGGATAGACAGAGGACTTCACTTGACAGAGCTGTCAAACTAATAGCTGTAACAAAAACTGAAATTAACCTAAACAAACTATTGGGATTAAAGACCAAAAGAAACCCAAGTAAAAAGACTAAGGTCAGTCAGAAAGAGGCTCTTGGTCTCTGAGGGCCGGAGTTAAATTAATTATGAATCCAGAAGGTCAAGACCATTTTTCTAGCACAACGTTTGGCCTTCAGAGACGTACAATAAACTCAATCGCTTTAGCCAGAGCGAAAGAATGTAAATCAGTCCCCATAACACTGCCTCAGTCTGTGTCTTTAGCAAAGCATCCTAACAGCATGTCCTAGGGCAATTCTTCATTTCCAAACAAACATCCTTTCCTCCTTTTCCAAACCTTCTGTCTCCTTCATGCGCACCAAACCAAGAACCGCATCCACTAGCCTCACTGAGCATCAGACTGCTCCCATTAATTATAATTATTGCTACTACTTAGAATTCCAGCATTTTATAGACTGCAGAGAAATGAATGCATAAGAGGGCATGTTCTATATACAGGATGGTGCAAGCTCCAAAGGTCTGTGTTTCAGTCTATTCCATCTTCTGTCTGGTCCCCTACTCTGTGTGTGTATGTGGGGGGAGGAAAGGGGAGGTTATAAGCATATAGAAGGGGGAAGGCCTCTGATCATGAGTTGCTAGATGACACTTCGGGGTATGTGTATGCTGGAGAGATCTGCAAAGCAATTGGCTCTCTGATCTCCATCACTCAGCTTCATGTTCAGATGAGGCTGCTTACTCAGAAATCTTCTTCATTTCATCTGATTTCACCCTCCCCTACATACCCCACACTGCAGCCCTGGGAGCAGATTCTCTACTGTGTTCTGCCCCCTTATCATTGCCCGAGCTGCGTGCAAGTCTCTTGCTGGGAATCCTTTCAGAGCATGGGAGTCTTCTGGAGGCACAGAGATGAAGTGTCTCTCTCCTACACCTCTTTTCTCACAGCCCCTGCTGCAAAGGTTGTGTTGGTAATGGAGAGAGGTAGTGGCCCAAATGGTGTATGGTCCCTTGGGGATCCCAGCCAGTGCAAAATGAAGTAACCTGCAAGCCTCTCTAACCTGTGTTGCAGCAGGGGCAGAGAATCAGGAAGTAGAACCAGCTCCCCAACAGTCTCTTTGCTGGTCCATTAATTTTCCAGTGAACACTGCTACTAAATCAGCCAAATTGCTGCATTCTCTTCTGTTCATCTCAAGCGCCAAGCATGGTGCCTCCACAGTCGCATGTCTCTCCCCCTCCCCGCCCATTCCAGCATGGTGAGTGGGAGCCTGGAAATCAGGAACCGAACACCTGCCATACAGAGCTCCCCTGGGACAGACCAGCCATTATAAAAACAAATCTTTTATGAAAGCACAAGTAAGGTCCAGCATTAAATCTAATCCTGCAGGCCAAGACAACCCAGAGTCTCACATCAGATACTGCGATCTTAATAAGAACAAGATACAGTGAAGCTCAGAGCGATGCACGGTAAGAGAGGAAAAGCAGAGAGCCTCTAAGCACTCAAGAGGGCAGTGATTGCTCAAGATACATTCTATTAAGCATATTGCAATATGAGATTTTCAAAGGTATTCAGGCATGTAACTATGCAGATATTGATTTCAATGGGATTTGAGTGCCTAACCTGCCTAGGTGCTTTTGGTAATCCCATTAGGTGCCTAGACACCTTTGGTTTTCAAACTGCGGGTCACGACCCACTACTGGGTCGCAGAATGTAAGGCACTGGGTCGCAGCAGCTCTGGTCAACACCACCAACTGGGCCATTAAAAGTCCCGTCAGTGGTGCTGCCCAGTTAAGGCAGGCTAGTCCCTATTTGTTCTGACACCACGCTGCGCCCCAGAAGCAGCCAGCAGCAGGTCCGGCTCCTAGGCAGGAGGGGCCACGGGACTCTGTGCACTGCCCCTGCCCTGAGCACCGGCTCCCGGCTAGTGGGAGCTGGGGGACAGCAGTGCCTGCAGGTAAGAGCCACACAGAGCCGCTTGCATGCCTCCGCCTAGGAGTCAGACCTGCTGTTGGCCACTTCTGGGGCACAGTGCGGTCTGCGGTGCCAGGGCAGGCAGAAAGACTGCCTTAGCACCCCCACTGTGCCACTGAGTGGGAGCCGCCCAAGGTAAGCCCACACCCCAATCCCACACCTCAATCCTTTGCCCCAGCCCTGAGCCCCCCCAACGCAGAACCCCTTCCTGCACCCCAAACCCCTCATCCCCGGCCCCACCCCAGAGCTCTGACCCCCTTCTGCACCCCAACCCTGTGCCCCTACCCTGAGCCCCCCCAAACCCAGAGCCCCCTCCTGCACCACAAACCCTTCACCCCCAGCCCCACCCCGCAGCCTTCACCCCCGCATCCCAACCCTCTGCCCCAGCCCTGAGCCCCTCCCACACCCCATACCCCTCATCCCCAGCTCCATTGGGTCACGAGCATCAAGAATTTTCTTCAACTGGGTTGCCAGAAAAAAAAGTTTGAAAACCATGACTCTAGCCAGTTAGCCAGGGGAGTGTCCCCTTTCCCTTTACGATACCTTCTCCCTCTCTCATAAAAATTGTGAGAGTGAATCAGACCCCAGGTCTGTCTCGTCTAGTATCCTGGCTCCAACAGTGCCCAGAACTACATGTTTCAGAGGTTGATTTATGCCCTGAAGCAGGAGGGTTTATATCCAAATTTCTGTGCTTATCTGTTTGTTGCTAATCCTTACTAGTGTCCCTTGAGCTGCTTTCAGTATCCACAGAAATAGACTATCTATTTTTCAAATCCCACTAACCTCTTGGGTCAGTGTGATGAGGGCTTTGAAGCCTCATCTGCCATTCCCAGCCCTTCCGCTCAGAGACAATTCCTTTAAAGCCAGTGCTGCATTCTGTAGAAGAGAGAGGACTGGAACTGATGAGGAAATTAGGCCTGGATCCACAAAGGGATTTAGGCATTGCAGCACCTAACTTTTCGATACCTAGAAAATCTCGGTAACACCACTGGACTCCACAAAGCCTGAATTAGGTGCCTATCTCTCAATCATGGTGTGCGCGCGTGTGTGTGCATGTGCGTGTGTGTGTGTGTGAGGTAGGGTTACCATATTGCAATCCTGGAAAAAGAGGACACTCCAAGGGGCCCCGGCCCTGCCCCAACTCCACCCCTTCCCCACCCTAACTCCGCCCCTTCCCCAAAGTCCTCACCCAACTCCGCCCCCTCCCCTGAATGCTCCGCCCCCTGCTCCTCCCCCTCCCCAGCTTCCCGCGAATCAAATGTTCGTGGGAAGCCTGAAACAGGCAGGCAGGCAGGCAAGCTGGGGGGGGGGGAGGGGGAGGGAACGCGACGAGGTGTGGCCCAGTCCGGCCCCCCTGGCTGAGCAGCTCCCTCCGGCGGCTGGCCAAGAGGCTCTGGCCCCGGGGGCTCTGGGCTGTTCCTCACTGCCTCAGCTGCAGCTCCTGAAGCCCTGGATCGCAGGCTCTTCTCCCATATGCTTTCTATAGTCCAAGCTTTGCCTGCAGAGAAGCTGACTATGGGGATTGCGGGGAGAGCTATGGTGCCGAGCACCCCGCTCGCTGGGCCCCCCCAGGTGAGGTGACACCCCCACGTGCCCCGGGCCGAGCCCGAGTCCGTGTCCCTTTAAGAGCGGGGCCGGGCTGAGCCGAGCCAGCGGGGGGGGGGGGGGGGGGGGGGATGGCTCTGCTCCCCGCTGCAGGCTGATGCCAGAGCCTCTGCTCCCCGCTGCAGGCTAATGCTGGAGCTTGGGCTGAGAGCCCCGCTCGTCTCCTGCACCAGCTCCAGGCGGGGCTTTGCTGCGACTCCCCCAGTCCCCCAGCGCTGGGCTGCCCCACGGTAGGGGCGGGTTGCATGAGGGCCAGCAGGGCAGGACCTGGTGGTGCCGAGGGCTGAACAGGCCCAGCAGCGTGGTGTGGGGGCTGCTGGAGGGGGAAGCTGGGGAAGGGGTGGCACGGCCTCAACACCCTGGGGCTGCCTGCCCCGCGGATGAGGCAGAGGGGCGCAAGCCGCAGCAGGACCCCAAGCCCCCGGGGGAGGGGATCTGGGGCCAGCCCGGGGAGGCAGGAGCAGCCCCAGGGGTGCTGGGCGCGTGCAGGGCAGAGCCCCGGGAGAGCCCCAGCCCCGCAGCGGGCAGTGCTGCAGAGGAGCCCGCGCGCCGCGGCGGGCGAGGGGAGCCCCAGGCAGGGAGAGCCGGGCCGCCTGCACCCACCTCTCGCGGGCGCTCCATGCTGCTCCCGGTACCACTTTCTGCCAGCGCGGCTGCCCTGTCAGCCACTTTTGGGTCTTTAAATAGCCGTCCGGGGGGAAATCCCGGACATTTTTAGCTTTTTACAAATTCCCCCCGGACGGCTATTTAAAGACCCAAAAGCCGGACATGTCCGGGGAAACCCGGACGTATGGTAACCCTAGTGTGTGGAGAGTTGGGAGACCCTGAGTTCAGTCCCCCTGCTCTAATCACTCTTCCATTATTTAGTTACAATGGAACAGCTGCAATAGGAGAGTCTGAAGGAGCCCCACATCAGAATAGTGCATCGCCCAGTGGTTAGAGCACTCTCCTCAGAGGTGGGAGATCCCTGTTCAAATCCTTTCTCCCCCTCAGGCAGTGATGGGGGGATTGAACCTGGGTCTCCCACATCCCACGTGAGTACTCTAAAAGTCATAAGGTGGGCACAGCTGCTGCTGCAGCTGGCTGGATTCTGAATGAGACCCAATTCAAAGGAGGCGTACTCAGGGGCCACCTACTGGATCAGGCGCCGCATGCAAGAAAGGCAAGCAAACATCTCTCTCCCCCCAGTTCACTAATTGCTCTGGGGTCTAGGTAGGAGATAGGGATCCAGATTCCTGGAATGAGGCAGCAGTGTGCATGGCCAGAGGCAGAAATATAAGAGCTGAGGGCACTTTTATCCTGAACATTTGGGTGCCTACAGGGTTTGGTGGGAGATTTGTGGATTGCAGTGGAGCCTAAAACTGAGATTTAGGCACCACCCAAGATTTAGGTGCCTAATATGGGGTTCAGATGCCTAAGTATCTCTGTGGATTTGGGTGTTAATATTTACATTCTAACAAGGAGCAAATCCAGCCTCCCGGGCTGCCATGCACCTCCTTTCTGCAAAGAATGTAGTTCTCTCTGCTTGTATCTTAATTGGCTTCATTTGTGACATGTGAAGCCTCTCTTGGCCAGGGAGAAGTAATTTCATTACTGAAAATACAGCAGAGCTGCTGGGCTTCTCCGCGACCTAACTGAATTAAAGGGATGAGAAGATAAATAGAAGGCTGTTTTCAAAGGCAAGAAAAAGTCAACTCACAACGAGAATTCAAAGAACAGTGGTAAACCTGAGTCTTGCAGGAAACACAGTTTCTTCACTCTGTCCTTCCACTGCATGAATCGTGCCTTCCTGGCCAGATCCTCTGCAGGTATAAATGGCTGTAGCTCCATTGAAATCAATACTGATTTATGCCAGCTGAACACCTGGACCTACATGTTTAACATACCCATGCTTTTAGCTCCCAACATCATCTTTTTGCAGAAGAATGAGAAGAGAGGCTAGATCTGTGTCCCCTCCACATCTCACATTGCCATCTCAGTTCCTGTCTCACCTTTAGAAAACCTTCATCTCTTCTTCAATTATATTCCAAAGACTGCAGAGAAATGTTTACAGACCAAACCCAAAGTCCAGTTCACACCCACGTGCCTTCAGCAGTTAGCAATGCAGAAATGTTGGAGTAGATTTATGGCCTCACTTGCAGAGCTGATGAGCACCTGCAGGTCCTGTTGATTTCAAACTGGAGTTCTAAGCGCTCAGCCCTTCAGAAAGTCAGGCCCCGCAGAGCACAAAGAAGGGGACTGATAGCACTGACTTAGGCCAGGCACACTGTGGGCAGGTGCTGCATGTACTTCCCTTGCATAGTTCCGCTAACACACCTCAGTCGCAAACAGGGCCGGCTCCAGGCACCAGCTTGGCAAGCAGGTGCTTGGGGCGGCCACTCCGGAGAGGGGCGGCAGGTCCAGCTATTCGGCGGCAATTCGGCGGATGGTCCCTCACTCCTGCTCGGAGCAAAGGACCTTCCACCGAATTGCTGCCGCAGATCGCGATCGTGATTGTGATCGCGGTTTTGGGTTTTTTTGTTTTTTGGCTGCTTGGGGTGGCCAAAACCCTGGAGCCGGCCCTGATCGCAAACTCAACCACTCCTGATCCTGCAGATCTGAAGCCCACCTGGGCAGAGACAGTCAATTGTGTGGAATGACTTCAGACTCCTTGGTGATTTTGTGCTGTGCACAAATGGGGAGCAGGTTGAGACACAGCTATCACATTTTGCTTGTAATGCAAGCCAGGGTTTAGAAAAGGAACTATGTATTTTCCTTATTTTCTGTTTCTTTCACAAAGCTGCTAGTTTTTTCAGTGTTTAAAAACTAAAGTCAGCTGCTGATGTTTCCAAGTGCTAGTGATCCTTGCCCTCCTTCCACATACCAGCTCTGAGATTGCAAATTAACTCCTCTGCGCATTCTACCCAACATCCTAATGTGTGAGCCCCATCAGATTCCACTGGCACTTAGGGGCCACTTCATTCCTGAGGCCAATGGGGGTGGCTTCCTGTGTTTCCTGGCATTTGGTTGGATTTCTAGGTAGAATACATTGTGATAAGTTGCATGTATTTGTGGTTTTCCTTGCTTGATTGCTTGCATACTACCCATCCACCAGTGACATGTGAAGCCTCTCCTAGCTGGGAGGAATAAACTTATTGTATCGGTAGTCATAATCTTAGCCTTTTTGTCAAAGAGAGAAAGCATTTGTACTAGGGGAAGGAAAGGATTTTTCAAGGTCCCTTATTTTCCCCCTTTCCTACCCTCGCCCTCAAAGGTGATACATTATGGTGACCTTTCCACCAGTTGATTCAGAGTAGATGTGACTCTGAAGTCTATCAATTTCCAGAGCAAGTAGGTCAAAAGGGGTCACTAAAGAGCAGTGCAATATGATCTTTCTACCTGTGAGCTGATTGCAAGGCCAGTACGTCCAGTTGAGATCGGCAAAGGTCCCAAAACATGTGATCTGGGAAATTGCAGGTTAGGGAAAAGAAAGAGCATTAAGAAGGCAGAGATACACTGGAAAATTGTGTAAATGAAGGAAATCTTCCGTAGGGAAGGAGCTGAGAGTCACTATGTCCAAATGCTACAGCATAATAAGATGTAGCATAGATAATCCGAGTCCCTTCTGTAGGGAAACCATAACTTGTGCATCCTGGATCTTTGGTATGCTGATTATCCTATATAAATTCTCTGAGAGGCTCAGAATGCTTTGTGACTCACCATCAGGGAAGCAGCTCACTCCAAAAGTAATATTGTCCATCGCAATGTCAGCTTGGGAATTCCAACCCCAGATTGCTAGAAGCTGCAGGTGAAACCTTTGGAACAAGACAAAACTTTCAGAGAGAGAGAGAGAGAGAAAGAGAAATAAACTCCCAAAACAGCAATCCCATAATGATAACATGGAATCAGAGTATTTCTTCAGGAGAAGCCCTGATAAGCAGTCACAAGGAGCTGCCACAAACCACCTGTCCACACTTCATAAGTTGTTAAGAACCCACTCTAGTTTCGTCAATGCAACAGTTCATGGGATGCTAAGCAGTATGCAACCTACAGAGCGAGAGCGAGTGTGTGTGTGTGGGGGGGGAGAAGGGGACCAATAAACTGCCCCATTTCAGTCACCACAAGACAAAGGAAAATATCCATGCACAAAAGGCAAAAACTAAACCCAAAAACAAAACCCCAAGGATTTCCCCAGTATTTACAAAACAAGAGACAACCCCTGGGCCAGATCCTCAGATGGTGTATATGAGGTTAATCAAAAGAGCTACACCAATTTACACCAGGTGAGGGACTGGCCCTTGAGAAGTTTAGCAGTAGCTCCCCAGCATGTTTACTTTGCTGGTGTCTTGCCCTTCTTAGGCTTGCTCAGCAGGAGCTATAAGTTAACTAGCTTAGCTAGGCAGATGCCAGGAGGACAATGTGTGCATGAAGACATCACGTCACACACTCTGAATTCAGTAGGGGGGGAAATATGCTGTAGGGTCCCTTCCTAATGGATGAAGCTGAACTGTTTTTGATTTACCATCATAAATAATTAGATGTCTGACATCTAAATACATTTGGATCTCATTTAAAACACATGGGGAGAACTGCCACTGGCGAAACTCCATCATGATTTATGGGAGATGGAGCACTGACATGCAGAGCATGCTGTTTAAATATATTAACTGTACAGTTTGGGAACAGTCTTGTTCTAAATGAGAGGCAATTTAAAATATATATACCTGCCAAACATTGGCCCAGATCGCAGATGATGTAATGTGGTGGAGCTCCACTGAAATCCTTAAGTCTACCCTGCTTTATACTAGTTGAGGATCTGGTCCATTATGTTTAAGTGAAAAAATTCACAACTACAGGAGCTAGACCTATACAAGAAGAACAATGCTGGTGCAGCATCAGTGTACTATAAACTCAGGGCCCTGTCAAATTTCACAGCCCTGGAGCCAGAGAGTCAGCAGAGGAATTTGCCATTTGAGCCAGTTGCTGCAGAAACCCTCCTTGTAAACACAACGCTCCTGCTTATTAAGGCAGTTTTGCTGACTATTGCAATCCAAGACTTTTTGGGCTCCTTGCCTGTCTCTCTTGTTTTCTGTCTGCCCATCTCTCCCCACAGAAGTGGGATTTCTAGCTGGTTTTAGTGGGTGTGCAGCATAGTTATGAGAATCAGAAGGAGCTTTATAGATTGTGAAGCTTCTGATCAAGACATTGAGCACTGAACTTTCTAGGCTGTCATCCTCCTCTCCCCATTCAAGGTAAGAAATAAATCAACCAGGAAGCTGAACTTGCCAAGAACTACTTACATGCTCCACATAGCCTGCCCTCAACTACCTAGTACTCCTTCCTTCTGACCTCCACCAGCTTCTGCCTTTTTACCTGCTTTCATTCCTCACAGGCTTGATTATCTGGTCTCTATTCACACTGCTCCTTCCTGTTTCCTGTCTTCTCCTACTCTATCCATACCCATGGCTATTCCCCCTCCTGGGAGCCAGGAACTCTACCCAACAGCAGAGGGAAGAGACTAGAGGTCTCCCTGCAGAAGACAGAAGGAGCATGGCATATTGGCCCAGAATTCCACAGCAAGGACCCTTTGAGACACAACAATACTGGATCCTGCATTAAAGTAGAAAGATGGCAGCAGCTAGAAATGCATCAAAAAGACATTCACAGACAGAGATTTCTATTTAATTACAATGAACAACACTACCTATCATGTTGGTCTAGATTGGGCTGGTAGCACCTCTTATTATTAAGGTTGCCTTTATAAACCCCTGCTTTTAGTTGTTTATAACTTTACCAAATTTTAGCCACTTGGGCTGAAATTTCCTATGCAGGGTGTTTACCTCAGGCTGATCATTGATCATTATTATTTTTGATATCACTATTATTAAACTTTAGCCAAAATGGCTCAGTCATTTCTGAGAATGAGGCTGAGGAAAAATACATTATCTTGCCCGTGTTAAAAAGTTCTGAAGACGCCCTCTAGAACCCCCATGCTTGGCAGGAGAGTGGCCTTCGTATCAAGGATGTGCCTTTTGCCATCCCTGTGAAAATCTGCTCAAATTTGGCCAAGTTATAAGGTTTCAAAAACTGCAATTGGCATGTGGTCAGGAGAGACTTCTTAAAGTTTAACAGCTAAAATCTCCAAAGATTTCAACTATATTTGGCATGCACCAGCCCGGGGATGAGCAGGCTTTTCCCTGTAATTGCTGCTATAAGCCATTATGAGTTGAGCCAGGTGCACGCACCTCAGCTGACAGCAAGGAGTCTGTCTTTCCTGTGCTATATGTGCAAATAAGAGGATGGAAGAGAAAATGGCCTGATTCAAATGCAGAGAGGACAAGGTACAGACCTTTGGGGTGAAGGGTGTAGATTGGGACATGGAATTTGGGGTGGGGAAGACTGGGGCTGGAGGCTGACATTGAGGGAGAGGGAAACTGGGAGTTAGGAGAAACTGGGACAGGCCGGGCAAGGAGACTAGAACAGGAAGCCAGGAAGGGAAACTGGGGGTTCGGAATGGATTAGAAGCCAGTGAGAGAGGACTGAGATCAACCAAGGAGCTGGGGGTGGGAGACTGGTTGGACAATGAGAGTGAGACTGAGAACTAGTGGGGCAGGGAAGTGGAAGTGGAGGGGAGGGGAAGTAGATCTGTCTGTGAATTGCTTTTTGATGAATTTCTGGATGCTGCCATCTTTCCACTTTAATGCAGGATCCAATATTGTTGTGTCTCAAAGGGTCCTTGCTGCAGAATTCTGAACAGTTTTCAAGTACTTAAAAGGTTGTTACAAGGAAGAGGGAGAAAAATTGATTTTCTTAACCTCTGAAGATAGGACAAGAAGCAATGGGCTGAAATTGTAGCAAGGGAGGTTTAGGTTGGACATTAGGAAAAACTTCCTAACTGTCAGGGTGGTTAAGCACTGGAATAAATTGCCTAGGGAGGTAGTGGAATCTCCATCATTGGAGATTTTTAATAGCAGATTAGACAAACACCTATCATGGATGGTCTAGATAATACTTAGTCCTGCCATGAGTGCAGGGGACTGGACTAGATGACCTCTCCAGGTCCGTTCTAGTCCTATGATTCTAAGAACCTAGCATGTTGGGGGAGAACTGGGACTGGCAGAGGAAAGAGAGTGGGATAAGGAGCCAGGGGAACACTGATATTGGAGGATGAGACTGGGATGAGAAACCTGGGGAGTGGAAGTGAAGAGAATGGAACTGGGATAAGGAGCCAAGAGTATGGAGGGAAAAGGAATGGGACAAGGACAGATTGTAGGGGTTGGGCAGAAGGAGTCAGGCTTGGGGGGAACAGGCAAAAAGGTCATTGTCCACTAGAGCACATTCCCCTCCAGAGCCTGGAATGAAACCCAAGATTCCTGAGTCTTATCATAGCTCTGTTGTCAGCAAATATATTTGAAACCCACTAGTAACATGTCCCATCCACTACTAGTATGGTCCACACAGAGGATGACAACCTACTACTATTATCAGTTATTCCCTTAGTTTAAGTAGCAGAGGTCTGTGCAGTGGATATAAAGGTTCCAACCTTGCTGATGACCCTTGTGGATGTCAATATGATGCCACATGATGGAATATCTGTTTTTTCAGTTTGCTTTTTTAAAAACCTAGTAATTACATGAGACACTACCTTAAACAACATTAACAAGTTTGCAAAGTCAAATACTCAAAATGTAGGAAAAGACAGAATGAAGGCATTGCCTGTGCAACCTTAATTTGGCCCCCTTTTGTGTTACAAAACACTAATTACATGCTTACATACTATAATTTCCACAGGATCCCTGCCTTATCTGTGCACAGGATGGACTGTACACTGGGGATGAATCAAAGTTGTGTAGTAAAGGAGGCCATTGTCCGTAGGACGCCTGATGTCTTTGTTGGAAGGGGTGTAGTGAATGAGGCAAGGAATTGCAGGAAGAGAAAGGATGATCTCATGATTAAGGCAGTTGAATGCTGCTCTGGAGAACTGGATTCTATCCCTGCCTATGCCACAGACTTTCCTATGTGATGTTGGGCAAGTCACTTGAACCAAACTTTTCACATATGGTCACTAATTGTGTGTTCCTCATCTAGGTTCCCGACTTCATATATCCACGGTCTGATTTGCAGAAGTGCTGAGCACTAACAATTGCAAATGAAGTCATTGGGAGCTGTGCTTTTAATATCTAAAGTGCTTTATAATGCCAAGTACTTGAAAAACCAGGCCATAGGCATCTCAGATTTGGCACAGAAAATTAGTGGATAATTTTGACCTTAATCTCTCTGTGCCTCGTCTGTGAAATGGGGATAATACCACCCCCTCACCTCACAGGGTGTTGTGAAGATAAATTAATGTTTGTGAAGCCCTCAGATACTACAGTGATGAGTGCCACAGAAATGCATAAGTTAGTTAATAATTCTGTCTTCAGAGCAGGGCTGGACTGGTGTGCAGTAAATAAACTCTGGCACCACAAATTGAACAATGAGGTTAAAACAACATATTGAATAGCTGCTCATTAAGTGAGCACCATCCAGCCTCTGCTCTAAATGAGGCAGGGGTACTATGGAAAAAATAGCATGTAATCATGTTATCAAAGATTATATCATAATGTATACTCACAAGGGGGGCAAAATAAGTTTGCACAGGCAACCTTAATTGTGGCATTTCTTAACTTTTGAGTTCTTGACTTTGCAATCTTAATAATGTTCATTTAAGGAGGTTTTTTGTGTGTAATATTACGTATCATTCCACATCTCCCTCATTTTCTGAGCATTTTCCCATGTATCTCATGCTGCCCCAGAAAGTCTATTTTGCTTCAAAATTCAGCACTGCCATGATGCAGAAACCAAGGACCCTGGGCAGAGAAGTTAGGATCTGCTTGTTGCAGAATACACAAGGTCTTAACTATATCCCGACAGCCCTCAGAATTCCTTTCCGGGATTCCAAACAATTAATGCCAAGTAGGAGCTCCTTGCAAGACGTTTAATTCTAAACCAATTCATTGGTTACATTAACAAACTTTTACATGATCAGAACTAAAGAGCTGCAAACTGACAGGGTTTCATACTGCTCCTCAATATCATGCCCGAGCATTAGGCATATTGCCAGCATGAGGATCCACCCTATATTTAAGTATTTGACTCGGGACAAACCCTATGGTCTAAGGGCTGGAAAACCTGAGGCTCCTAGATTAAACTAGAGATGGAGTTGAACAAAAATCCTGGATCTGAATTTTACTGGAATTTGGATCTTGTTCCAAACTTCGTAACTGGTCTGTATTTCAAGCTGAGCCAAAATCCCTAGATACCAACACCCTTGAACTCTGGGAAGGTTTGGATCTGGATCCATGCACCTGTCTCCGTGTTAAATGGAGTCCCCTTTTTTCTTGACAATGACGTTTCAAAGTCGTTAGTTGTTGTAAATATTAAATGGGATATTTCCTTTCATTATAACGTTTAATAATTAAAATGGATGCTAATTTTTTTTTTGTCAAAAATGTCATTTGGGTGAAACCCTGCTGAGGAAGAATCAAAAACAGAAGAGTGCAATTTAAAACCACTCTCTCTGTGTAAAACTATAAACTGCCAATATACTCCTCCTGGTTTGAAATTGATTGAGGCTGGGAGGGGGGATGAGAAAAGTCTGATTAAAAAAATACTTGGTTTGAGTTTTTATAGACTTTAAAACTTGACTCCATTCAGAAAAACAAACAAACATTAGCCCCATCTGTACAAAGGGTGAACACGAATGTACACAAGCACTATTGTACATGCCTGTCTTAGACACTTGAAGTTTCCAGTCCACGTGCACACAGTGATGCTGCACACAAGCATCCATACGCATGCAAATCACTGACATGTGCATGCTGCCCATTGGGTGTTGTGCTGAGCTAATTTGGGGGGTGTGCTGTGCATTAGTAGATGTGCATGTGTGTGGCCTTTTGAAAATCTGGGTATTTTTCATTTTACATAAGAACATAAGAACGGCCGTACTGGGTCAGACCAAAGATCCATCTAGCCCAGTATCCTGTCTACCGACAGTGGCCAATGCCAGGTGCCCCAGAGGGAGTGAACCTAAAAGGTAATGATCAAGTGATCTCTCTCCTGCCATCCCTCTCCACCCTCTGACAAATAGAGTCTAGGGACACCATTCCTTACCCATCGTGGCTAATAGCCATTAATGGACTTAACCTCCATGAATTTATCCAGTTCTCTTTTAAACGCGGTTATAGTCCTAGCCTTCACACCCTCCTCAGGTAAGAAGTCCCACATTTTCCATTTTAGAAAACAGACTTTTCCTTAACATATTCATTTTGCATCCAGTCTCAGTTAATCTCAAACAGCAATGGATACATAAAAGTCCATTCAAGCAGTTAGAAAGATGGGGTAATTTGAATGATGTGCTGAATCCACAGAACAGATAAAGGTGAATTATGTTCTAATGATATTTATTCATATACCTATGTGACTGACTCAGCTATTCACAATCCAGAATTTATTAATAGCATTTTATGGATCACTTTGTTTACCACACCCTCAGTCAAAATCCTACCTTTTCCCAATACTTTGCATGTCATAAGAACGAATTGTAAAGTTAACACAGTGTTCCATAATGCAACCTAGCTAATGCAGCCAATGCAAAACAACAATTCAGCTTGAACAAACAGTAAATCTAGGCCCTGATCCAAAGCTCTCTGAAATCAACAGGAAGAATCCCGCTGACTGCAATAGGCATTTGATCAGGGCCCTTGTTATTTTATCCATTGCCCCTCTTTGGTATTATAAAAGGACAAGGGGCAGTTCTATATGTCACCATCAGGTGGCGATAGCAATGTCTGTATCCATGAGAGCAATGATTTAAGAGGATGTATTCCAACAGCCATACCTACAAAACCCTAGTATATGTGACTGTAAGAGAGGCACCGGAAGAAGTCAAGAATGGAAGCCATGCTCCACAACAGTCCAGCAAACAAATTTGTTAACCAATGGCATTCTTACCTGTTCTGGAGCACTGGCATTTGCAGTGTGATGAGAAACCAGCGATCGCTCCAGCTCCCTGTTCTTTCCCACACCAGAGGGGAGATACTGACTCCACCTGTCTCTTCCTGGACAGAGAACGAGATGGTGCCGTTGTAACTGCCAAAAATATGCACTGAGAATTGGATCTGTAATAAAATAAGACGAAAATATTGGCATCCTGTGGTGAAAGGAGGGTGGCAATTGAAAGGACGGATTGTCTTTAATAACCATGCAAACCAGCCTTTAAAATGGGAATTTTTATGGTTCATGTCACCTCCTGGCCTTGACCCCTCTCTCCTGGATGGGTACCAGACGGTTGTGTTTGGATCCAGCTGCTGAATCCCATGTGCTTCTAAGCCCTGTTGTGTGTGGGCAGTGACTGATCACTGTTTCTAGCCCTTAGTCTCAAGCACACTCCCAGGTGCAGTCCCCATGTCTGACACCCTCCCAGGCAATGGGATCCCGCAGTCTGGCTGCCTGGAGCCCAGAACTAGTGCCCCAGCCTTCCCAAGCCCCCAGTTGCTTGGAGATGTTCTCTCAGACTCTACCTCACTATGGGAGCTCTGGTTTCCCAATTACACCCCTCAGGGACAACATGGCAGTAAGATAAGGAAACAGGCTTAACAAAGGAACTTCTTAACCACAGACACTTTTACTCTTAAATAGCATTAGGACTACAGATCTTAGGGAAACAAACTCCCGAATGCATTCTCCCTCAATGTGCTGACCACCACAGTGAGTGCTAGGTTGGGTCTGAGTCCTTAGGCCAGATAGCTCCCCGTGCCTGCAGCGATGGGATGGCCCCCCCTCGAGAAGCAGCTCCCTTAAATAAATGCTCTCCTCTTTAGTCATGTGGGTAGGCCAGGCAACTGCAGGTCTTCCAGTCATGTGCTTAGACTGCGGGATTCCAACCCCCTCCTCAGAGACAGGTTTCTGCTAGAGTCAATTCAAAGTCAATGGCCCCTGTAGGCAACAAACCTATTGTTTCACTAGGGAAGACTCATTCAGAATTGATAGCCCTTGATGGCTCTCTCCTTGCTAGTCTCTTGAGTGTCCCAACTCCTTGGCATAAGCACCCAGTATCCAGAACAGACTGTTCTTAAGAACATAAGAACGGCCATACTGGGTCAGACCAAAGGTCCATCTAGCTCAGTATCCTGTCTTGCGACAGTGGCCAATGCCAGGTGCTTCAGAATGAACAGAACAGGCAATCATCAAATGATTGTCAGCATCTGACTGGTTTTCAACACCATCTGGATATCTTAACCCAAGCTGGAGGTTACAATGCAAAGTGAAGGTTACAAGGAAGATTACAATAAAAAATGGTGCTCCCAAAACAATATGGAGTTTACAGTTTGAAGGGGAATGGAGAAGGCGTACTTGAGGAACCTTCTCACATCTCCTCACAAGATAGAGGATCTCCTATCATGTTTGCATCCCCTTTGACATGAATCACCTCCATATCATAACATGGGTGCCAGACTCCATTTTAGAAATTTGGCATTAAAGCCCTTCCCTTGGGAAACATGGTCCTTCCAAATCTCATTAAAGATATTATATACGTCAAGGCAAATTCCTCCATCCCATATGTTCATACAGTAAATTTCTCAATAACCAAACTAACATATAGTATTCATCAAACATCACAAAGCAGTTCAAAATCTGTCACATGTATCTTCCCCTTTCAGAGCACACTGGACAGATATACATATGGAGTTCACGCACACACCCATTGCCCCAGAACTTCTGGGTTTGAAGTTGAGACTTGAACCTGCCACTTCCTCCTTCCTCTCATCAGCTAGGGAGTGGATGCTCCTTCCTTCCTTAATGTGTCACCCACCAAAAATATATGCTGGGGTTTCTCTCCCACTGGAGTGGTGTACGAAGCACCCCCTTGAAAGGCTGGGTGGTCAAAACAGACCTAGCCCCCTGTGAAGCTGGTCTTAAGTGAGCAGTAACTCCTGAGCTCTGGTTACCCCATGTCAAGTGGGGAAGGGATTCAGGGCTCCCCAGCTCTGGCATTCCTTCTCAGGGTCTTGATTTCCACCTGTGGGCTGTGTGCATATGAGGAAACCATTTCCCTCCTCAGGGACTGTTTCCTCTCTCTGCCCCATCTCCATGAGGGTCAAGAGCTGGGGTTCCCTGTGGTAACACCTCCCTTTCTAAGGTAAGGGGAGGCAGGGAACTGAATCTGACTTCTTTGTATCTGCACTTGAGCACGCCTGGCTCACTCCACCTGTAGGGAACTGAGCAGCATTCCTCCCTCCTCCCAACACAGGTTCATTTGTGTTCTCACAGACACTCACCTCTTCCGTAAGTGATCGAAGTCGCCTGTTCGCCATGTAGTACAACTGGACTCTGGCTCAAACTTACAACATAGTTTTCCCTAAAATATCAGATGGAATATCTTCTAATACTCCCACCACCAGCAACCCTTAGCGCTCCTGGGTATTTACAAGGATCTGGCCTACAGGCGGACAAATGGTTTTACTCTTGGAACTTGTAGCCACATCTGACTGCCTTCCAACACCTGATGAGATTTCAGCATATGGGGCTTCACAGGAGTGTGGGCCGTGCTGGTGTCCCTCCACCGCAGAATGTCACTGCATTAACTTCTGCTTTCACCCCCCATTGGGAATCTTGTATTTCTGTTCCCATGAGGGTACAGCGAGACATATGTACTAATGCCTGAGACATGAGCTCAGCCACACGTACATTATATGCCCCAAATGAGCTAGCTGTGTTACTCACTCCCTCCAGTGGCCAAGTAGCAGATCCCCCCCCCCCACCCCCTTCAGGCTGGACGATCTGTATGTTAGCCAGCCATGGTGCATTGCCAGGCCCCTGGCATCTGAGCCCTGGGCAGTTTGCCCACTTGTGCCTGGTTCCCTGACAATCAGAACACTTCAGATCTCTGAGGCCTCTCTTTGGAGGTTGGGTTGGGGATGCCACTTGCCCATGGTGGGATGCACCTGCATGCCCACACTTCGGGGTCTGATGCTTGGTTAGGTGGGCTGTGTAGTCAGCCACTCTAGTTCCCAGGCTGTTCGGCATACAGAGAGATAGGGAAGGTAGCCATCATACAGGAACAGGGACCTGTAAACTGAGGATTAGCTCCACAAAGATGCTAAACCTGAGCAATATACCTGGTAGTTTCCACTGGCAAGACGGGCTGGCAGGCTGGCACTGTAAGCCCTCGCAACGTCACCTGTCTGATTGCTGTCTGCTCGCAGGTACAGGAAGTGCCCTGTGAGCAGAAAAATTCATTAGAAAAAAATGGCGTAAGTTCATCCAGTCAACAAGAAATCTTTGTTGACGGATGTTCGCTTCCTGGATACCCACTGCCTGCTGATTACAGAGGAAGCTTGTTTAAAAAAAATCTGGCATTTTCTTTTTCATGCATTTGTAAAATAATTTCATGACTTTGTGCTGAAACCTCTGTGCCAGAAGGGCATGATAGAGGCGACATTAGGGCTTCAGCATGGATCGCTCACTGAGGTGGTAAAGTCAGATACATTGGTGCCCTGAAAACCTATGGAAAAATGGATTTTAGCAGCATGGGAGCTGAAATCGCAAGACCTTCATTGGGCCATCAGTGAGTGCACCTCAGACAGCACCCCGTCCTACACCTTTCCATACATTGGCCTGTGGGCACAAAAACTGGAATTTACAGTGAGCTCCCCCACAGCTAGTACTCCTACCACATTCTCTCCAGTGATTCTTGCTGGGAGTGACTTGGACTGAACTACCTCTTTCTGGTCCTTTGTCCCCAGAAAGGAAGGTCTAGCTAGGTTCTCAGGAGAAAGAAAAGGACTAAGAGAGAGGAGCAGTGAAGCTGCAATCCTAGGGCCTATCTTATAAAAAGAATTGTGCTAACTCATGGTTCTAAGCCACAGCTAGGGCAGTTTTCAGAGCAGCAACCGTGTTAGTCTGTATCTGCAAAAAGAACAGGAGTACTTGTGGCACCTTAGAGACTAACAAATGTATTTGAGCATAAGCAGTGTTATCACAAGCGCTTTCTATCCATGCAAGCAAGAGAAAAACCATGCTATATCACGAACGCCCCTAATCTTGGCAGAGAACCTTGAACCAGGATGGGTTTTTTTGTAGCTGATCTTTGCTAGTTTTTAGCCCTAGTTCATAGAGGGCTCTAGCCTCCCTGTGTGTTACTTCCAAGTTGACGGATGTTCTTTTGGACCTTTTTTATATAGGTCTTTGAACCAGGACTGAAACCACAATAGGCTCAGTTTAAACACAGTCCTCGCTAACACTGATGAACACAAAGGTGATTTGGTGAGGTGGGCCAAAGAATTTTAAAACCATTTCCCAAAAAACATGTTTGAGACTGGAGAGAGAGAGAGTGCGCCATGAGGAACATACCTCTGGTGGCTAGCAAGGCAGATCCCATGAATGGAGCTTCTTGTGTTATTTCTTCAAAGCCCCTGATGGACCAGGAGGGAGACGCAGTGTCATTCAATATCCAGCCACAGGAACCCTGCTCAAAAGAACAGTGTGCTCCTTCTGGGAGACTGTCTGCTGGAAAGGATTAGAAAAAATGGGGGTATTTCACACAGATCTGATTAGGGAACAAAAGAGCAAGAAAACTTTAAAGTCAGCTATGGTCACTTTCACTATGTTTCCCTAGGGAGCTACAAAGGTAATACCCTATAGTCTTCTACCAAGAGAGAAGGTGGGTGAGGTAATATATTTTATTGGACCAACTTCTGCTGGTGAAAGAGACAAGCTTTTGAGATTACACAGAGCTCTTCTTCAGGTCAACACTCCATATTAGTCTTCTACCAAGAAATGGCAAAATGGCTTATTAGTTTATTTTCGTGTAAAGTAGTCACCATCAAAAAGTCAATACACATCACTTAGTAGTATGAGAGATACGGCTTTTATTTCTTATTCTAAGTGCAGTGGAAAACAGTGGTTCCCGAGAACCCATCATGTGATAACTGTTTGGTGACTGCTTTATGGGATACCAACAGATAGTCCAGGGGTCCCCATGTCCTATGTAAAGATGGTACAATGGCTGATTATAGTAACTGTGAGTAAATTTAGAACAAATAAAATGACACTTCCTCAGTTGGCGTATAGCCAGCCTATGGAATTCTCTACCGTGGTGCATGAGTAAAACACTGTATGTGCCTTTTTGAAACGATAGTTTTCTGACCAATAACATTTGTGGTGATTCTAAGGATGGTCAGTGCTTCCAGCCGATCGGGATAGGGTCTGGAAGGGATTTCTCCCTCCAGTGAGACTGGTGTAAAAAGAAGAGCTTTTGCCTTCATCTGAAGTAGCAGGAACTGCGCCAGGAAGGATACCAGACTTAGTAGGCTAGTGGTTTGATCCTGTATAGAAAGTCCTATATTCCTCATCCCAGGAGTGCATTCCATATGGATATCCCAGGTCCAGATACCCAGTTAAACTAGGTAGACAAAATATATAAGTAATCTCTATGTGTAATCCATTTAACTAATCTATTTCACTTTCTAAATTATTATTCTTCCTGATGGGCTGAATAGGTAGAAAACAGTTTTTTTAACAATATCAGTCTGGTTTGTAGCTTTTGGTATGCATTTTTGATTAAAATTGTTTCTATATGCACCTGGTGTGTGGGATAGGTATATTTTATTATATGAATCAATACATACATACAGTGAGTGGTTAGGTTAATCCCAGGTGTCTACTTCTAGTGGTATCTCAAGGGATATATTTCTTGACAAGTGATATGCTACTAGTAGTTGGTAGATGGTATAGTGACCCACAGAAATTTCTGGAGAAATACATCCTAATTCTGACTATAGATTTGGTGGAACACCCTTTTTTAAGTGCTCACATGACCAGCCTAGCTGAGCTGTCTTGGCTGGTTGGCTTTTGTGGTGGGGTGGTTTGACTGATGCAATTGGGATGACAAACGATACTGCTAGGGGAATTCTGCCTTCCAAAATTAAAAATTCTGTGGACAATAATTTAAAATTCTGCCTATTTTATTTGTCAAAATAACAAAATATAATCACGCTCCTGCTGTCAGCCCCGAGCCCCAGCCGCCCAGGTCTGACAGCTGGAGCCCCAGTTGAATGTAACAGGTGTGGGCAGGAGTGCTGGGGAGAAATCACAAATTCTCTGTGAAAAAATAAAATTCTGTGGGGAAGATAAATTCTGCGTAAATTCTGTATTGCGGCATGGCACAGAATTCCAGCAGGACTAAAATGAGGAACAACTGAAGGAACTGATTAAGGGAGCGGGTTTCTTACTCACCACATATAGCCTCTTCATCCTCTTTGGCAGGGCAATCACTGTGAAAATCACAGACCTGTAGGTGGCTGACACAGCCGCCGTGTGGGCAGGGGAAAGTGGAGCCCTTGTCGTATGTGGAAAGATCCTTGCTTTCTTTTTCTAAAGGGTACAAAGAAAGAAGCCCAGAGAGAGGAGTCAGCAGAAGGTCTAGAGCAGGGCTTCGGTTTGGATGGTTCCTCAGTCACACTCATGCGCCCTCCCCCTTGCTACATTATAAAGACAATCAGTCCATATAATAATAATTATTATTAATAATAATAAATACTAATTTAATTTCAATGTTTGTGCCAGAAAGTCTCTGAGCCTGTAACAAAATGTCGCCGAAAAAGAAATTAACAAAAAAGCAATGTGGTCCAATGAACAATCAGTAGAACTAGCTTGCAAATGAACCGAACCAGCACCACCTTAGTAATAGTAAATAAACATCTTACAGCCCACCCTAAACCAAAAATTAATCTACAGGCAAAGGGGGGCAGCATTTGAAAGGGGCAGACCCTGCACTGAGAAGGCCCTGCTCCCTGTTCTCTCAAGACTGTGTCATGGGACTGTCAGCAGTTCCAGTGAAGCTGTTCCCAGATGTTGCTAAAGATAGTCCCCCTGATAGACTCTATATCATTTAAGGCTTTCAATAAATGTGAGACCTTGAAATGCATTCCCTGGATAATAGATGATCTTTATGGCTAGTAGATTTAGCACTGGTTTCATAAGATTCCCTTAGGGCACTCGGGTTATCAAATTGACCTGATTTATTGTGTTCTTTCCCACCATCTCCCCATACTTCTTTGTACTTGCATGATATTCAAAACCACAGCCATGTCTATAAATTATCCTCTCTGGCTTAAATCACTCAAGGTCCCTGCCACAGTAGGGGTTTTATTTTTTGCACACAACACTTCACACACGTAAAACCCATAAATGCTCCAACAGACAAGAAGATTGTATCCAAAATTTAGATTTTGTTTAAAAAACCTAAAGTAAATAAAACAGAAAAAACTAATAGGATCAGAACATTTTAAAAAGTCAGTGAAAACAGTATTTTGTTGGATATTTGTAAATTTAAAGCTTTTTCTGCAGTTTGCAATCCAGAACCAATAGCATTATGCTAGTGCACGAGAACCATAAAATGAAGCTGAATAAGGTCCTGATCCTGCATGCTGCTTTGAGCAAATGGACCCCTGCACCTGTTAGGAGCATCACTGAAGTCACTGAGGCTCTACACAGGTTCAGGGGTCTGTCTGCATGCAGCAATTAGTAGGATCAGGGCCTATAACTACAAGGTGAAACTGCCCAGGCTAGTTTCATTGCCAAGCTGAATGAACTATATGAAGTAAAAAGCAGCATACATGGTGGAAAACAAACTAGATTCTAATTGTTCTCTTTTTAATAATCTAAAGACAGAGGTTCTTAACTTGGAAGTGCCAAATAGGTTTCACGTAGACAAGACCACCCTCCTTCTCTTTATGACTATATGATGGAGGGGGTCGGGAGATAGTAAAACCTTTTTCTGTCGGAACATAGGGTCACAGTATGGGAAAGACTGGGAACTACTGATCTCATGTGTGTTAGTGACACAGGTAAGGGTTCTTTAATCTCAACAATGGCCCTTTAAGTAAAGAAAAAAAAATCAAACCTTTATAAACAACACAGACATTTTGTTTTAAATGATTCATGTGCACTTCTAGGGATATGTCTACACTGCGGACCGCTGTGCTGCTGTAGGGTCTCCCGTGTAGCTGCTCTTTGCTGGCAGGAGAGAACTTTCTTACAAGCATCATTAAACCACCCCTGACGAGCGGCATTAGCTATGTTGGCAAGAGAGCCTCTCCTGCCAACATAGCTCTGTCCACACCAAAACTTTTGTTGGTAAAACTTATGTCCGTCAGGGGTATGAAAATAAAAGTTTTGCAGACAAAAGTGCTAGTGTAGGCAAAGCCCCACTCTCTGTTAGAGGGACAAGCTGGGTGAGGTAATATTTTTTATTGGACCAATTTCTGTTGGCGAGCCAGACAAGCTTTTGATCTACACAGAGCTCTTCCTCAGATCTGGGAAAGGTCCTAAGAGTGTCCCAGCTAATTACAAGTTTGAACAGACAGTTTAGCAAAAATAGTTACCACATATTCTAAGGGACCATTAAAGGTGAAGTGGCGCATTAAAACCCCTGTAGTCTTAGGACAAAAAACAGGGTTAGAGGGTTACAGATTGTTGTAATAAGTCATAAATCCAGTGTCTTTCTAAATACCATGATTTTTAGTGTCTAGCAAAATTATGAAGTTATGTTCCCAGGCCTGTCTTCTGAAAGTGTTGTACAGGTTTCATTTGAGGATGGGGACTGATAGGGCAGATATAGAGTGATCGTTTTGTGAAAAGTGTTCATCCTACAAGTGATATGGTGTTTTTGTCTTTTATTATTTCCCTGGGTAAGTTCATTCAAGAGCATAGTGATTGTCTGGTTTTGTCTACATAGCTGTTATTGGGGCATTTAGTGCAATGGATGAGGTACAGCACATGTTGTGATAGGCATGCGTGGGACCCATGGATCTTGAAAGGTGTGTGCAGGTTTTTCCATCTGTAGTTCTGGAAGGGTCTGGTGCCGCTTTGAGTTGGTGGGTCCTGGTCTGTGTGGAGCTTGCTTCTGATGATGAGTTTGCAAAGGTTGGGAGGTTGTTTGAAGGCCAGAAGAGTGTGTTTATGAAAGATTTCTTTCAGGATGGGGTCACCATCGAGTATGGTTGTAATGGTTTCATGATACCCTCCATGGATTTTAGCATGGTGGTAGGTGACAACTAGGGGTTTGCAGTTGGAGGGGGTTATTGTGGCCTTCTAAATCATACTCAGCTATTTTAGTCAGTGTCCTTTTTTCGTTTCTGGCTACATTCATTTAGATTTTCCAGATCTTGCTAGATGTGTTGGAACCTACCATGGAAGCAGTCCCTGAACTGCAAGGAGCCCAATGCCAATAGCCCAGCCCCTTGTGCTCCACAGGTTGAATACAGCAGGGAGATCTCAAAAGGCCTCTCCACTTCGCCGATCTGAGCCATGAGTACTTTCCACTTCACCCTATAACAAGACAAGAAACAGCAATCACACACATGTTGAGCACCTGGGTACCTCACCTGCTTAGGCACCTTTGTAAACCCCACTAGGTGCCTATCTATATCATGAGGCAACTAAATACCTTTAAATATCTGGCCCATGATGCTGGCTCCCTTCCTTGTTTCTAGCTGCTAAATGGCTTTAAAAGACAGCTAAAAATACATAAAATACATTCCTAATATTACATTTCCATGCAAGAAGTTTCTGTGCTAGCCACCGAGATGTTACGTCATTGTCAAAGGTCTATTGGATCACAAAAGGATGGGAGGTGGTCCACACAGTGGTGAATAGGAGGTATGCACAAGACACTCAATTAAGATGTGGTGCATACTATGAAAACATGAGAACCCCTGTTATAAGCACACAAAATTGTGTAGAAATGTCAGCAGCTTTAAGTGTTTATGGCCTTTCCCATTTACGTCAGCCTGTGTTAACTGATTATCTACCTAATTCATTGCCAGTGTTTCACATCAACCACACACCCTTCCTCTGTCAGAGGATGCTGTTATCCTTCCCCATCTTCTCTCCCCCACCATCCCTTCGGAGGTTCACCCGCCCCTAATCAAAAGCAGCGCAGCCCTCAGCCCTCTCAGAAGATGAAAATGTTTCCCCTTTTCACACTTTTGGCATTTCATGCAGAATTATAGCCTTCCCAAGATTGTAATATCATTTCATTCCATTTCAGAAATCTCCAGCACTGAAACACAACTCTATTACATCTGCCACAGAGCTACGTAACCAAGAGCCTCCAGCAGTGAGATGTGATTGTTTTACTGCTTATTATATTACAGTATAGCCTCCAGGAATCTTCAGCACTAAGCTAGAAATGCATTTCTCTCTGCCATAACACCACACAAAATCCAAGACCATTCAGCCCTGGAACACAGTGCCACCATTTCCACTATATTATCTGATATACTATAGCCACCATGTTCCTCTGGCACAGAGACACAGCTTTGTTACCTCCACTGTAACGCAGCACGTTGCCCGCATTCTCCAACTGAGTCACCACTGCATTATCACACCAGAGCAGCCAGGAACCTCTGATACTAAGTCACAATCACATTAGCACCAGTCTGTTTTGCAGCAGATCATCCAAGAACCTCCAGCACTGAATCATGACTGCATGACCTCCATTATATATTATAGTACTGTATCCAACAAGCTTCAGCACTGAGACTTGACTCCATTAACTCCACTATATAGTATGACAGCACAGCACCTAGAAATTGCAAGTGATATGTAGCTTTGCATCACCCAGAATGCTTAGGTGTACACCTTGTTATCAAGGAACGCTGCCCAGGTATTCCCTAGGGCAGCTGTATTCTGACACACACCCTCAGGTCCAAAATCCAACTGCAGCAAGTTCTCTATATGCATAAATATTGCACTTTCTTTGTTTGGTCCTGGTATCCAAACAGGGCCTACTCAGAGCCAATTTAATTTTCTTAATGGAATCAGGAACAAAGCCTTTAGTATATACAGCAGAAGATGGATCATTGAAGCTGGCTTTCAGATAAGCCCAGCCTGGCAATATCTTTACTATTGATTTTACGTCAGGCTAGAGCTCAGTAAACTGGTTAATATTACTACTCTTCTAAATACAGACATTGAAACTGCTGTGTACACTCTTAGGGGCTCTCAGAGCCTGACATGTCTCAGGGCAATTTGCAAGGAAAGAATAAGAATATGGACCTGCAAACAACTTGATGTTTAATTCAAAACAATTCAGGATGCATTGTGCGGCCCCAGTAATTTCTATTGTTCATCAATATTCTTAGCACTTGCAGCCTCTCTGTCTCCCTCTGTTGAACAAAGCCCCTTCCCCCCAATTCTGACCAGTCCCATCTACTCAATGCCTTACTATCTCCAACAAAGAGAGCTGCTGTTGAATTTCCAGGAACAATATTTAAGAGTCCAGACAACAACTGCTTTATTAAGAAGGATGAGTTCAACTACATGAGCAGGAGAGTTGGCATGTTCTCTAAGCTAGAGGGGATAGATTCAGACACAGATGTGACACTATGCTAAATCAGAGAACACCTGAATTAGAAGCATTAGAATTAGAAGCATTATATCAACTATTTCATTTCTCTGGTAGTTGATTGGTGGCTGGTGTGACGAAGGCTACGTGAATAACGTAGCTGAAGTTGACGTACTTAGATCTACTTACTGCAGTGTCTTCACTGCGGTAGGTCAACTGCTGATGCTCCGTTGACTCTGCCTACGCTTCTCGCTCTGGTGGAGTACCGGAGTCGACGGGAGAGCGCTCGGTGGTTGATTTATCGCGTCTTCACTAGATGCAATAAATCGACCCCTGCTGGATTGATTGCTCCAGAGGTAAGTGTAGACATGCCCTAAGGGAGTTAGCCAGATGGTGAGTATCTGTACTTCTGTCTTGTTGCTATTGATTTACTTTTGGGGGCAAAAAAGAAGAAACTTTTGTGTGCTGGGAACTTGCCACTGAGTTTGGGAGGGCTCCAGGCTACTTTGCTGTGTTTGCTGAAGTTTGGTTGCTGACTGTCTGGGCTCAATCACCCTGCAGTTAGGTGAGTTAGTGCCTGATTCCTAGCAGGGCTCTAGTGGGACTCTTTTAAGGGCCCTAGAAAGGCTCTTTGACGTGACAGCAGAGCAGTTTTTTTGAAAAGGCTAGTGATTAGAGGAGGCTAAGGGAGAGGGGGTAAGTTACTTATTCCAGCTGTGTGTGGAGCCCAGGCTTTAAAAACTATGCAGACTCCTACCCGAGAGACTGAAGGAGTGAGTCAGCTGGGTTTAGCAGCAGGGGAAGGCAGGGAGGTAGGGTTTGGGTCAATTTACAGGTACTCTGCAAGGAAGAACCTGCAATGGGAGGAAAACGGCATATCACTAACAGCACTGCTTGTTCTTCCTCTGCCTGCACCTGTGGGGGCCCTGGCCAGACAGGCATCCTGGCCCTGGAGGTTGCTACCCAGGCACTGGTCTTGACTTGCTGGGCATGTGTCCTGCATGTCCCTGATGAAGAAAGCCAGGCAGGGGAAGCCAGCTGGTGTGAGAGGTGCCTGTTGGTGGAATCCCTCAGGAAGTAGGTAAGAAAGCTGCAGGAGGAGATGGCTCGTTGGTGTAGCATCCAGGAGCAGGACGACGTCATCAATAGGATGCATATGGAGACATCCAGGATGGAGGATGCTAACCAGCTACAGGTGGCTACAGCGGCCCCCAATGAGGAAGGAGACCCAGCTGCTCTAAGGGAAGGAGACTGGTTGCTGGCCACCTCGAGCTGTAGGCAGCACTTCACTCCCCGATCCAGTTCTCCATTGCAACATGGTCAAGAACTGGGACTGGAAAAAGGAGGTGAGGCGCAGACCCCAATGGCTGAAGAAGAGGAGCCACCTGCCCCCAAATCCAGAAGGCTCATGGCCACCATAAGCAAGAGGAAGAAACACCGAGTGGAGTTATTAAGGGCTCCCTTCTGAATGGGATAGAGGCATCCATCTGCTGACCTGTCCTTACAGGTGTGCTGTCTGCATGGAGCCTGCATCCAAGACATTACAGAAAGATTTCTGGAGCTCATCTGTTCTTCTTACCACTATCCCATGCTGCTCATTCACATGGGCACTAGTGATACTGTCAAGTATAAACCTGAGCAGATCAACAGTGACTACAAGGCTCTGGGAGCAAGGGTGAAGGAGTCAGGGGTGCAGGTGGTGTTTTTGTCAATCCTTCCAGTTGAGAGTAAGGGCCCAGGCAGGGATGATGACATCCTGGGTGTCAATGGGAGGGCTTTGGCTTCCTCAACCATGAGATGCTGTTCCAGGAAGGAAGACTGCTGGGAAGAAATGGGGTCCACCTGACTACAAAGGGGAAGAGCATTTTTGCACAGTGACTCGCCAATCTAGTAAAGAGGATTTTAAATTAGGTTCAAAGGAGGCAGGTGGCAAAAGCCCACAGGTAAGTATTAAAAAAGGTGGAATTAACAGAGAACTAAGTGTTGGGGGGTAAATGGAAAATTACAATTGGGTTGTAGGAGCAACAAGAGGGATAACAGTGATGGAATCTGCTCATCATCTTAGATATCTATACACAAATGCAAGGCACATCGGGAATAAACAGGAAGTAATGGAATTATTAGTACATGAGCTAAATTATGACTTAGTTGGCATCACAGAGACTTGGGATAAATCTCATGACTGGAATATAAATCTCATGAGGGGGGATAGCTTGTTCAGGAAGGACAGGCAGGGAAAAAAGGGAGGACATATTGCATTATGTATCAATATATACACTTGTTCTGAGGCGCAGAAGGAGGTCAGAGGCAGAAGAGTTGACAGTCTCTGGGCGAAGAAAAAGGGTAAAAACCAGGGACAGTATCATGGTAGGGGGTCTACTGTAAACCACCAAATTAGGAAGAGGCGATGGATGAGGAGATGAAACAATATTAAAGGCACAACAGCAAACTATCCCAATGTGAAGGAAAGATAGGAAGAATTGTAAAAGGCCGATATGGTTCCATCAGGAGCTCTTTTAATGACCTGAAAATCAAAAAGGAATCCTACAAAAAATGGAAATGGACAAATTGCTAAGGATGATTACAAAAGAATAGCACAAGCATTTAGGGACAAAATCAGAAAGGCCAAGGCACAGGGTGAGTTACACCTAACAAGGGACATAAAAGGCAGTAAGGAGCAGTTCTATACATATATTAGGAGCAAGAGAAAGACTAAGGGAAAGGCCAGAGTGAAGGAGTTGGGGGCGCAGGTGTTGTTTTCATCCTCTACTTAGCAAGGAAGGGAAGTTAATCATGGACAATAATGGACAACATCAAGAAGGCTGAAGTGTTAAATGTCTAATTTTGCTTCAGTCTTCACTAAAAAGGTAAATTGTGACCAGATACTTACCACAATTAATATTAACAACAAAGGGGAAAGAACACAAGCCAAAATAGGGAAAGAACAGGATAAAGAACATTTAGGAAAGTTGGATATATTCAAGTCAGCAGGGCCTGATGAAATTCACCTTAGCATATTTAAGGAACTAGCTGAAGCAATCACAGAACCATT
This sequence comes from Chrysemys picta bellii, assembly GCF_011386835.1. Lineage (NCBI taxonomy): Eukaryota > Metazoa > Chordata > Testudines > Emydidae > Chrysemys > Chrysemys picta. The sequence goes on along the minus strand of NC_088794.1, from coordinate 94,340,745 downwards.
AGCAATTTTCTTTGAGAATTCATGGACAGTGGGTGAGTTCCCAGGGGGCTGGAGAAGGGCTAACATAGTTCCTATTTTTAAAAATGGGAACAAAGAGGAACTGTGGAATTCTAGACCAGTCAGCCTAACTTTGATATCTGGAAAGACATTGGAACTAATTATTAAAAAATCAGTCTATGAACATCTAGAGGATGATAGTGCTATAAATAATAGCTAACTTAGATTTGTGAAGAACAAATAATACCACCAAACTAATTTCCTTATTGGACAGGGTTACCTGCCTACTGAATAGGAGAGAAGCAGTAAATGTGATATATCTTGATTTTAGTAAGGCTTTTGACACAGTCCCACATGACATTCTCATAAGCAAACTAAGGAAAGCAAACTAAGGAGAGAGTCCAGAGGAAAGCAACAAGCAATGATAAAACATTTAGAAAACTTAGCCTATGAGAAAAGATTTAAAAAACTGGGCATGTTTAGTACTGAGAAAAGCAGATTGAGGAAGGAGTTGATAACAGACTTCAGATATATTAAGAGGTGTTATAAAGACAATGGTCATCAATTGTTCTCCATGTCAACGGAAGGTAGGACAAGAAATAATGGGCTTAATCTGAAGCAAGGGAGATTTAGGTTAGATATTACGAAAAACTTTCTAACTATAAGGATAGTTAATACTGGAATAGGCTTCCTAAGGAGGTTGTGGAATCCCATCATTGGAGGTTTTTAAGAACAGATTAGGCAAACACCTGTCAGGGATGGTCTAGTATGCTTAGCCCTACCTCAGTGCAGGTGACTGGATTAGATGATCTCTCGAACTCTTTTCCAGTCCTACATTTCTATGATTCTAAGATAGCTTCAGGACTTCAGAATTTATTCAGAGATGACCTAAAGTATGAGAGGCTCTCTAGACAAAGATGTCAAACATCAATCCATCTCAGGTGCAGATTTGTCTCCTCTTAGGAATTGTACCCAAAGTCCATTTCAGAGAGGCACAGAAATCCAAGTTCCATTTCTTCTCCTGTCAGGGATTGTAGCACAGAGATCCAGTTCTAGTTCATTTCCTCCCTGAGGCTACATCCAGGGTCCATTCCAGGTTGCCACCGATTTAACCTCCTTGTTACAAGTGAACTAAGAGATTGAGGGAGTTTTCTCCATATCTGATCCTAGGGCAGACTTTGTTATTGGATGGCTTTCACTTTGGACAGTTTCCATTAAGTGGCAGAGTGTTGACCCACATGACCAGAATGTAATAGATTCTAGGTATATTGGTGGCACCAACCCGAGATAAGCCTTATTTAAGTAGCAGAGAGCTGTTGCTGGCGTGGATTATGGACCTGCTTCTATATTCCTGCAATTTACATTCACACACGTAGGGCAAGACCCAGCATCTAACTCCAGCAGTAACTTCTGATATCTGAGTGAGAATTATTGTTCCTTTAATGGTGTTGATCAATAATCAGGAATATGGGAATTCCTATACTAGAACAAACAAGATTTGTTTGCTCTAGAATCTTGCCTTCCACTGTGGCCAATGCCTAATATTTTAGAGGAAGAGGAAAAAATGAACACAATACACCTGGATATTTGAACATTACTATACCATCGAAGAGAAAAGCACTTCCTGGCCCCAGCTAGTGGTCATCTTTTGCCCTGAAGAATGAGGATTGGCAGCTCCTCTTTATTCTAAATAGTGCAACTACTGATGCTATTTTAGGTTTTTCACCTATGCTGTTAAATTTAGACCAGGGACTTTGATGTTTGGTTTGTTCCAGCCGTCTCTCTTCTCTATTTTTTCACCAGAAAGCTTTTACCAGAGACTGATCTGAAACGTGGGTATGACAGACAGAACAGTAGCTTCAGCACTACCAATCTGAGGATGGTTCACCAATCCAAGAGCTGAGCACCAATCAGAAAAGCACTTCCTTCTCATGCATACTACACAAATGTAGGTCAGAGCAGAATCCTAAGGAAAAAGCACCATTGATGAATTCAGAACGAAGAGCTGAATATTATAGCAGAACCCCAGAATCAGAAAGAGAAGAACCCAGTGAAGTGTTCTATCTGGAATTGGGGATTGGGTATGGCTTGACAACAGGGGTGAGGATTATGGGGAAGGGCTGAGGTAGTCTTTTCTTTGGTTTCTGCCCACCTGAAAAGGTAGGGGTGCTAATTTTTTCTTCATACAAGTTACTAATCATCCCTCAACAATATCATGTGGTAATGAGTGCCATAGGTTAATGATATACTGCCTTATCCCTACACTATCATTTGCTCTTTGTACTTCCTGTTCTACTCCTAACAGTACAGTATTGTTTAGAAGCAGACAAAAACATTTAAAAATCCCAAACCATCCAAAAATCCAATTACTTCAGTCTGGTCTTCCTGTCAATTGATAGCACAGGCCTTCAGATATAAAAGAGAAAGCTGGTCTTGGGCCATGTGCCTGCCATGGAGAAGCTAGGTCAATATGCAATAATAATGACTTATTTGTTCTGCTACACACACTAAAATAAGTTTCCTTTGTCCACCCTGGACTTGGGTAGAGATTTTTTAAATCAATCCATTGTAAAAGAAAAAGAAAGGAATCATATTTTTTCCAAGAGTCTCTAATTCCATCCCCTTGTTTTCCCTCTTCCACGTATTTTAAACATGACTGAAGTATATTACATATTTTAGGTGTCTTTAAACCTAAGCCCCTGACCATCTATGATTGTTACAGGTCCCTTCGAGCTTTTCACTCCTTTCATGAGAGCAAAGGTATTAACCCCAATGTCCTGACAAATTTCCAATTGAGCAAATTAGGTTCTACCTATTTAAATTCCACTGCTATTTTAATTAGAGGTTTCAGAGTAACAGCCGTGTTAGTCTGTATCCGCAAAAAGAAGAACAGGAGTACTTGTGGCACCTTAGAGACTAACAAATTTATTATCCGAAGAAGTGGGCTGTAGTCCACGAAAGCTTATGCTCTAATAAATTTGTTAGTCTCTAAGGTGCCACAAGTACTCCTGTTCTTCTTTTTATTTTAATTAGAGAGGATGATCTTAGCTTCATCTCCTAAAGCTGTTGTGGCAGTCTTCAGGTAAGCTATTGAACAGCTGCTATTTTCCATTCCAGAGATAGCTGCATGTCAGTGATGGGTGAAGTGATCACTATTGATACTGAACAGCTAGGTACTTGTGAGGAGCACTCACTCACTCACTCACTCATTTAATAATAAGCAGAAATGGACTTGTGAATCTAGCTGCCTCGGCCAGCAGAGACTAGTCACATGCCTGAAGTGGCATGGGCAGTCTCTGGGGGTAAGAATGACACCAGAAGGCAACTTTTTCCCTGCTACATTGGCAAGGAGACATCTGCAGGGGGAAGGGCCCCCCTAGAAAGGAAGTGAGTAAGAACTGAAAGTAGGAGAGGAAGGGATTTGAGGGTTAAGAATTAAATTTTAAATCAAACTTTGCTGTCTTAGGCTCACCAGAACAGGAGTCTTGGCTGGGTATCTCTATAGCAGGGGTAGGCAACCTATGGCACACGTGCCGAAGGCGGCACGCGAGCTGATTTTCAGCGGCACTCACACTGCCTGGGTCCTGGCCACCGGTCTGGGGGGCTCTGTATTTTAATTTAATTTTAAATGAAGCTTCTTAAACATTTTAAAAACCTTATTTACTTTACATACAGCAATAGTTTTGTTATATATTATAGACTTATAGAAAGAGACTTTCTAAAAACATTAAAATGTATGACTGGCACGCGAAACCTTAAATTAGAGTGAATAAATGAAGACTTGGCATAGCACTTCTGAAAGGTTGCCGACCCCTGCTCTACAGCAACAAAAGGTGGTGCCAGGGAATTCAAGAAAAACAAGAGCAAGGATCTGTTGGTGGAATTCTCCATGGGAGCCAATCAGGTGATATAAACAAAGAGCTTACAGCCAGCGTACTTAACCCATGCCCCTCAAAGGCAGGGAGGAGGAAAGGATAGCAAGCACAAGGAAGATTGCAAACAAACAGCCATGTGGGCTCCACTCTCTCTCTTTCTCTGTTAGAACTCAGTCTCCCTGTTGTACTTCAAGGCACCCTCTTGGTTCCCATCTCATGTGCATTCTGACACAGCCAGGAATGAAAAAGCAACCGTGGGGAAGACCAAACTAAGGAACATACAAGCTAAGGTTTGGTATTGCCCGATTTTCTTATCTGCTTTCTCTTCCTCTCTCTTTCTACGCTATCTCTTCTACCCTGCCCAGAGCTTTACAGATAGACCAGAAGCAAATACCCGTGAACTCTGGGAAAAGTCTGGATCAGCACTGGGAACTGAACGTTGTGACTCAGGCTCTACTGTTAGACCTAGCTTATCAACCCAGGGAGGCATCTCAGAAAAGAGCAGCCTTTGAAAAGAAAGAAGACGTAGAATTTTTCATTCATGGTCAAAGCATTAGGGGCCAGATGCTTGGCTCCAGTACAGCCCCTGTTGAAACCTCTAGCATTGTGAAGGCCTAACCAGTTACCAGATGATTCTCATAGCAAATGGGGAGCCTTTGGGTGATGGACAGCTGGTGAGTGGCTCTGTAGATGTTTAACAATTTGGGGATGACACAGAAACTGTGTGGGACATTTTGCATTTTGGAGGTAGAGGAATAGCGGCCCCACTATGCTTGATCTGTGAGAAAGGATCTGTGGCCTTTCAGGGCATTTATATTCACCCTGGAAGTTTCTTGGTGGTGATGACTGATGGTATCAACTGTTGCTGATGGTCCAACGGGATGAGAATGGATGTATTTCCTTTAACTATGGAGACTGTTTTTTGGGTAACACTCCCTCTGCCAAAAGTTCACCCACATCGATAGTGGCTGAGGACTATGCTGCCCGAGTATCAGACTGCATGCTCTGCCCAGGAATGTGCACTGACAATCGTTTTCAAGCAAAAACTGGTGGTAAGAGGGGAAGAATGATGATAGTTAAAACTACACCAAACCATGTGAAATTTAGCTCTTGTGACCAGGATAACCCATGACATTGCTTAGAGAAATCGGCCCATAACTGAGGGAGCATTTTGGACTCAGTAGATTTGAGGCCAATAATCTCAGCAACAGTAAGTGAATCAGATGAAATAGGGGCATCATTACCTACTGAAGCTTTGGGAGGAAGCTAATAAATGAAATTAATAGGCAGCAGGTTTAAAACAAACAAAACGAAGTATTTTTTTCACACAACACACAGTCAACCTATGAAACTCCTTGCCAGAGGGTATTGTGAAGGCCAAGACTATAACAGAGTTCAAAAAAGAACTAGATACATTCATGGAGGATAGGTCCATCAATGGCTATTTGCCAGGATGGGCAGGGATGGTATCCCTAGCCTCTGTTTGCCAGAAGCTGGGAGTGGATGACAGGAGATGGATCACTTGATGATTACCTATTCTGTTCATTCCCTCTGGGGCACCTGGCATTGGCCACTGTTGGAAGACAGTACACTGGGCTAGATAGACCTTTGGTCTGACCCAGTATGGGCCATTCTTAGGATCTTATGTAAGTGTAACCCACTGGTCAAGTGTATGTTATACATCCTCTTCTGTGTCTTATCCACAGAGGATGAGAGTCTGTTACAGCCAGCAGCTATGGAGGCTAGCTCTTTAGATCGAGCTGTGGAGACTCATGCGTTTAGCTCTGGAGGGTCTCAGTTCAGTCCTCAGAGTTGGCCAGCACAGAATCAGTGACTTTATGGAGAGAGAAGTGGAGCAGACTTTGCTAGAAGCAATGCCCTAAGGGAACTGCCCCTCAGGCAACATTTTAGTGGCTGCAGGTAGCTAGCCTTACCAGGTGTTCTCCTCTTGCCCAGCTCTCAGAGGGATGATTATGTTCCGGTTTGTCTCCACATGTCGGATTTCAACTGTGAATTCCTGGAGAGGAGGAGCAGTATCCTGTGAATATATGGCCAGCTCCAGCAAGCAGGACTCCACACTCCATGGCAGGATGGGGCTATGCAGACTGAACTCACATCTATCCAAGAACCTGCTGGTGTTCAGGAGGAGAATGTGGCCTGAAGGGAAGAGTACAAGGGGAGAAGACATAAAAAGAGGAAACAAGAGGAAAGAGGGATTGAAAGAAGCAGTGGTGAAAAAGAAGGAGAGAAGAAACGACAAGAAAAAAGTAGAGGATAAAAAGAAGTGAAAAAAATTAAGTTAAAAAAGAAAGAAAATAAGTAGAGAACAGATCGAGAGAGAGAGAGAGAGAGAGAGGAGAGAAGAAGGGAAAAGAGAGGAAAAAAACCAAGGAGAGAGAGAGAAGGAAAAAGAAGGGAGGAGGCAATAGATATAATACTGGTTAGAAACATAACACAGACACGAGTGAGCGCACAAATATGAGGAGTCAGCTTAGCCTTGTCAAGGGGCTGAATTTCCTGGGACTCTCACCCTCTGTAGTTAAAAGTGGCTTCTTCTGACTGTGATGGAAACACAGCTAATTCACAAAGGGCCTGAATCTGGCCCACTGAAGTTGGCGTGAACCTCTCATTTCAATGGGAGCAGGACTGGACCATAAGAACATAAAAAGTATGGGCCAAATCCCAAGAGGTGATGAATAACGGTGAAAAGTGCTGAGCATCTTCAATTCCCATTAAAGGCAAAGTGAGCTGAAAGGGCTTGGAATACTGCAGACTTGGGCCCCTTCAAAACCTATTAGCTATACCCGGAGTTGAATTTCCCCAGCTTTTCTCAGGGTCTGGAAGTAGCTACCTATGGAAGTAGCTACACTGTGCACTGCTGACGAAAGAGAAGTGACTTGCCAATGACTGTGGTTCTTTGAGAGTGTTGCCTTTGCATTTCAAATGTTACAGTATGTGCATTGTATAAAAATGGGCTGCGTTAAATACATATCAAGTTTCACATTGTACATTGCAATATGAGCAAGGCTGCCACACAGTAAATATTCCATACATCTATGCAACATGCTCAAGTCTAGTGTTTGATAAATATATGGAAAAATCAATGGCTTTTTTAATATACACATGATTCTTAGTGGTGTGTTCTCTAGAGTTTAGAGTGGAATTTCATGATAGTTTCATAAAGCAGATATCGTCTATGTGGCAGTCGGAGAGAGACAAGGAAGGATGGCCATAGACATCTGTGTGTGCATATGTGTATCCCTTTGGGAATGAACTGGAAGTTTGTCTACCTTCTTTGTCTCCTCTGGATGAATGGTTTTCCAGAACTTGACGCTGCTGCTGTGACACCAAGGCACTCATTGAAGATAACACCCAGTCTGGTTTTCCGGAGGTGTCCGTAGATGTTACCCAGGAGCAGATGGACCCATAGGTACAAGAGGTTTCTGGGATGAGAAACAGAGAGAGAACTTTTCACTGGTGTGCCACCTGGCTCCAGGGAGGGTGTCAGCCAGGATGTTAATGAGCAGATCTAGATTCATAGGTTCAGTCATACATTCTAAGGCCAGAAGTAACTATAGTGACCATATAGCCTGACCTCCTGTATGACACAGGCCAGAGAACTTCCCCGAAATAATTCCTAGAACACCTCTTTTAGAAAGTATCAGAGGGGTAGCCGTGTTAGTCTGGATCTGTAAAAAGCAACAGAGAGTCCTATGGCACCTTTAAGACTAACAGATGTGGAGCATAAGCTTTCATGGACATTCATCCATGAAAGCTTATGCTTTCATAACATCTGTTAGTCTTAAAGGTGCCACAGGACTCTCTGTTGCTCTTTTAGAAAAACTACCTTAATTGAAAAATCACCAGTAATGCAGAATCCACTGTGACCCGTGGTAAAGTGTTCCAATGGTTAATTACTCTCACTGTTAAAAACATATGCCTTATTTCCAGTCCGAATTTGTCTCGCTTCAACTTCCAGTCATTGGATTATGTTATAGCTTTTGCTACTAGACTGAAGAGCCTATTATCAAATATTTGTTCCCCATGTAAGTACTTATAGACAGTGATCAAGTCACCCCTTGACCTTCTCTTTGTTAACCTAAATAGACTAAGCTCCTGGCATATATCACTATAAGGCATGTTTTCTAATCCTTAAATCATCCTCATGGCTCTTCTTTGAACCCTCTGCAATTTATCAACAAAATAGTCTGCGACATCTCAGCTAAAAAGGAACGGTCAGAGGGAAGAGAGAAAGCTGTCCATGGATAAGAGTGATGGAGATTTTCACCTGATGTGGGGGAAAGGCCAACCTAGGAAAACAGCCCTGGACCTCTTTGTAAATCAGCATACTTCTACTGAAGTCAGTGGAGCTAAACCAGTTTACAGCTGTGGAGGATCTGGCCCATTTGTAAGTACGATCCTGAACAAGAGTGACATCTAACATAGCAAAGGAATTGAAAGAGGATGGAGAAAGACCCCTCTCATTGTGGGACACAGAACTCAGGAAGTTCTCAAATAGAATAGCTGAGGGTATGTTCACACCGCTGAAACTCAGCGAGACGAGAGGGTCTTGGAGCCTGGGTTCCAGCCTGAGCAGAAACGTCCACCCTGCTGCTCTAGCCCCGCAGGCTGAGCCCCAGAAGCCCGAGTCAATTGACCTGAGTTCTGAGACTTGGTACCAGAGGTTTTTCTTTGTCGTGTAGACATATCTTAAGGGTTGCAAAATGGACGTCCTTCAGAACAGTTTCACCATCCCTAAGATGAGGAAGGGAGAACCCCTACTGACTGGAACCATGCAGCCCATTCACAGTACTGAGAGCAGCACAGTATCCTGGCCAAGTTATTTTTCATAATTGGCATATTATAAACCAGCAAAGAACTAATTCACTGCTGCCCTTATCAATCTGATACAAGCTCCCAGCAGGGACATCAGCTGCCTAATGCTCTCACTCACACATATGCACAGTGAGATGAATAAGTATTGCAGGCTGATATTCATTCAAGTGGTTATTATTATTATAGCATCTAGAGGCCTCAGGGGCTGTATATATACATTGTAAGTCCCAGATCCTCAAAGTCATTTAGGCTCCTAATGCCCATTTAAATCAATGGGAGTTAGGTGTCTAAATACCTTTGAAGATCTGGGCCTATAAGACTAAGCATTGATGTCTGGGTGATATTCGGGCCTTACAAATGTGAATAGCACCCTATTTTCTGCTTCTCAATGAGGGACCCAGTCCTAGGAAGGAAGGACAATAGGAACCAATCTCTAGGGAGAGAATTGAAGTTGGGGACCGTATGTGAAGAGTGGGCAACAAAGAGCAGGGTAGAATTCAAGTTGGTTTAGATTTCCAGCCGTATCCATACATACTAAGGTTTTCCTGTGGGAATTTACATGACTAACAACATAAGAACTGCCATACAGGGCCAGATCAATGGTCCATCTAGCCCAGTATCCTGTCTCCGATAGTGGCCAGTACCAGAGCTACAAGGAAAGTGTACAGAAAAGGGAAGCTGGAGTGATTCACCCCTATCTTCTCCTCCCAGCTTCTGGCAGTCAGAGGTTTAAGGTTACCCAGAGCATGGGATTGCATCCCTGGCTGTTTTAACTAATATCCACTGATGGGCCTATCCTTCATAAACTTATCAAGTTCTTTTTTGAAGTCAGTTATACTTTTGGCCATCACCACATCCCATGGCAATGGGTTCCACAGGTTAATTGTGCGTTGTGTGAAAAAGTACTTCCTTTTGTTTGTATTAAACCTGCAGCCTATTAATTTTATCAGGTGACCCCTGTTTTTTGTATCATGGGAAAGGGTGAGTAACACTTCTCCATTCACTTTATGCACACAATTCACAATTTTATAGCCCTGTATCATATCAGTGTTAACAGCTAATTTAGAACCCATCATTATATATGTGTAGTTGGGATTATTTCTTCCAATGTGCATCACTTCGCATTGATCAATGTTCAGTTTCATCTGCCATTTTGTCACTCAGTCACCCAGTTTTCTGAGATCCCCCTGTAACGCTTCACAGTCAGCTTTGGACTGAACTATCTTGAATAACTGTGTCATCTGCAAACTTTGCCACTTCATTATTCACTAGGGTGACCAGATGTCCCGATTTTATAGGGACAGTCCTGATATTCGGGGCTTTTTCTTATATAGGCACCTATTGCCCCCCACCCCCGTCCCGATTTTTCACACTTGCTCTCTGGTCACCTTACTATTCCCTCCTTTTTCCAGATTATTAATGAACATCTTGAACAGCACAGGTCCCAGTACAGATCCTTACTGGACCCTGCTGTGTATCTCTCTCCATTGTGAAAATTGACCATTTATTCTTATCCTTTGTTTCCTATCTTTTACCCATTACTGATCCATGAGACCTTCCCTCTTATCTCACAACTCCTTAGTTTCCTTAAGAGCCTTTGATGAGGGACATTGTCAAAAGCTTTCTGAAAATCAACACACACTATACTGACCAGATCACCCTTATCCACATGCTTGTTGACAACCTCAAAGAATTAAAATAGACTAGTGAGGTATGACTTCCCTTTACTCAACCAGTGTTGACTCTTCCCCAACAAATTGTGTTTATCTTTCTGTCTGATAATTCTGTTCTTTACTATAATTTCTACCAATCTGCCCAGTACTGAAGTCAGACTCACTGGCCTTTAATTGCCTGGATCACCTCAGGAACCCTTTTTAAAAATCGGCATTATATTAGCTGCCTTCCAGTCATCTGGTAAAGAGTCTTCTTTCAGCGATAGTTTACATATTACAGTTAGTAGTTCTGCAATTTCACATTTGAGTTCCTTCAGAATTCTTGAGTCAATACCATCTAGCCCTGGTGACTTATTATTGTTTAATTTATCAATTTGTTCTAAAACCTCTTCTATTAACATATCAGTGTGGGGTAGAACTTCAGATTTGTCTCCCAAAAAGGATAGCTCTGTTGTGGCTATCTCCCCCATATCCTCTGCAGCAAAGACCGATGCAAAGAATTCATTTAGCTTCTCTGCTATGGCTTTGTTTTCCTTGAGTGTTCCTTTAACATCTTGGTCATCTAGTCGCCCCACTGCCTGTTTGGCAGGCTTCCTGCTTTCAGTGTACTTTAAAAAATTCTTACTGTTAGTTTTTGCATCTTTAGAAAGTTTCTTCTCCAGTTTTTTCTTGGCCTGCCTAATTATAGTCTTACACTTTTCCTGCCAGAGTTTGTGCACCTTCTTATTATCCTCATTAGGATAGGACTTCCAAATTTTAAAGGATTAATTTTTGCCTCTAACAGCCTCAACTACTTTGTTGTTTAACTAGGGTGGATTGTTTTGATCCTCTTCTTGTCTTTTCTGATTTGGGGTATATATTTATCCTCTATCATGGTGTTTTTAAATAATCACCATGCTGCTTGGAAGCATTTAACCCTTGTAACAGCTCATTTTAATTTCCATCTGACAAGAGTTCTAATTCTTGTATAGTTCCTCTTTTTAAAGTTAAATGCTACCGTGGTGGGTTTCTTTGGCATTTTCTCTGTATAACAATGTTATATTTAATTACATCATGGTCTAATTTAGGACTAAATCAAGAATTGCCTCTCCCCTTGCAGGTTCCAGGACTAGCTATTCCAAGAAACAATCATTTATGGTGTCTAGAAATTTTATCTCTGCATCACACCTGAGGTGACATTTACCCAGGCAATATGAGGATCCTTGAAATCCCCCATTATTAAGGCCGTGAGTCTGTCATGGAGGTCACGGATTCCTTGACTTTCTGGGACCTCCATGACTTCTGCAGTGGCCGGTACAGCTGGCCCAGAGGCCACCTGAGCAGCTTGGGCAGCACCCGGGTCAGCCGCACCATCCGCTTCTGGGGCAGTCTCAGGCCACCGCGCCCCTCTCACCCAGCAGCAGCAGGAGTTTGGGTGTGGGAGGGGGCTCAGGGCTGAGGCAGGGGGTTGGGGTGCGGGAGGGAGGGAGTGAGGGCTCTGGGTGGCGTTCCCCCCAGACCGCCCCCGCCCCAGAGCACCCAAGTTTTAGTCAGGGGTATATAGTACTAGTCATGGACAGTTCACAGGCTGTGAATTTTTGTTTACTGCCCGTTACCTGTCCATGACTTTTGCTAAAAATACCCATGACTAAAACGTAGCCTTAGCATTATTATTATGCTTTCTGCTTTTGTAGCCTCTCTAATCTCCCTGAGCTTTTCACAGTCACTGTCACCATCCTGGTCACGTGGTTGGTAGTATATTCCTATGGCTATACCCATATTATTCAAGTATGGAATTTCTAGCTATAGAGATTGTATGGTACAGTTTGTTTCATGTAAGATTTTTATATTACTTGTCTCTATGCTTTCTTTAATGCTACTCCTCCATCTCTGTGACCTACTTGGTCATTCCTATATATTTTATACTGTGTATTACCGTGTCCCATTGATTAGCCTTACTTCTCCAAGTTTCTGTGATACCTATTATATCAAAATCCTCATTTAATGCCAGTTCACCCATTCATACATCTTAGTATTAAGACTTCTAGCATTTATATATAAGCACTGGTACATTTGGTCAATATTCAGTTGCTTGCCTTTAAGTGTTCTATTTAAATGGGACTCTATTTTGTTTGATTATTCCTCACTAGTTCTTACCTGTACTTTACCAACTTCTTTCCTATCCTCTTTACTAGGATATTGAGTTCCCTTTTGACAAAATTCATCCCTAAGGGATGTCTCCACCTGAACTGTGTGCTCCCAGGGGTGGTACGTTATATGGGCCCGTGGTGCCTGGGCTCCAGCAAATTCAGGGCCCAGGGGACCCAGCTCCACCAATGTTCGGGGCTGGGTCTCTCCCTATAATATCCAGAGTAGATAAGTATTTGTAATTTAACAAGTAATTTGTAACTACTTTAAAAAATATAATTATCACAGTAGGTAAATTCAGGAAAAGCACAGAACATAAATATGTAGTTCTTTGTCCTAGTGGTTCTGGCCAGGTTGTGAACCCCTTACTCACCCAGACTAGTGAGCAGTTTGCTCATATGAGAACACTCATTGAAGTCAGAAGGACTATTCATGCCAGTGACTGCTCACTTGCATGAGTAAGAGAGTTTATAATATGTCCCTGTTGTTATTATAAGTAAATATTTATATTTGGTAGCACCTAAACACCCAATCAGGGCCAGAAAACACAATCACTATGTCTGCAGTGCTACAGTCAAAAATCGGAGATAGCAAACTGAAGTCTGGGTAGCAAAAATGCCAAACAATTTTCCATAAATTTTATTTAAAAATAAATATTTATGGAAAATTATTGCATTTCAAAATGTCTTACCAAGTCTTGAACTTGTAGTTACAGATATTAGAGCAATGTATTTCTAACCCTTTGAATATACAGCCACATAGCAAACTGCTCCACTAATAAAGTAAATACAACAACTACTTTCACAGTGACAAGCAGATGATTTCCCCACTTGCTCCAGCTGTACAAAGCCCCTGTGCCATCACCTCTAGGTTGTGAGGGTTCTCATGTTTGGGAGAGGAGTAACAAGCTTTACAACAGAATGGGAAATTGGGAGGGCTTGACATCTGGAAGGAGACATGAAGGGCTTATTGGGGAAGGGCAATCTGAGCTGTGGCATGAAGGGAAACGATCGGCAACTGGAAGAGGATGGCTAGGGCCATTTATAGAGCAAGGAAGTGTCGGATGCACATCAAATAGTCGGAGTGTTAAGGAATATCTGTCCCAGGTTAAATGTGCATCTGCTCCTCAGGTGGCACATAACAGTGGAGGTGGGGATGCAACTCTTTGGCTAGTACCTTAGGGTTGGGATGGGATTTGGGGAACCATTCCTGGGACAAGAGCAGGGACGATTTCATCTATGTGAATCTTCTTTCTCCAGAGACCAGGGGATGGGGAGCCAGAGCCCTGCACCTGGGGATTATAAATTCTGAACTTTGTGTGTTAAACATTAAGGGGAACATTTCACAAACGTAGGACTTGGTTTTTATGAACTGGTTTTCTCCCAGCTTGTCAAAGGCTCATTTTCTTCTTGGGGACTAAGGGCAGTCCTGGTCCCACTGAGTCAAGGGAAGGTCCCTTCTAGTCCTACATTTCCATGATTCTATGACTACATAGCATATTCCTGCCTCCCTGGCGACACCCATTCTGCAGGTAGGTTGGTGAAACATGCAAAGAGATAATATGAAGTATGAGCATTGCTTGCCAGACAATCAATCAATCAAACATCTATCCAGGTGCTTACATGGCCCCATCTCTGTAGTACCTGTGCAACTCCCAAGGATTCAACATAGAAATAATAATAATCTCTCTTTTTTTCTTTCCCAGCCAAAAAAAGAAGTAGCTTGATTAATTTATAGGATTTGGCAGCTTTGTTTGTTTATATTTGCTAACCATGTTCCACTATCGGTTATGGAAACTCATGTTCAGGTGAAGTAAGCAAACTGTCTTCCTTGAAAGAAATTCATATGATAAATGAGTTATGCAAGTTGGGACCAAGTTTACTGATTTGAAAAAAAGAGCCCTTTTTGATATGTACAGTTGCTGCGTGTTTTATTATGACACACCCAATTCAAATCAATAGGAGAACTCTTTTTGGTGGATGACCAGCTGGATGCAAATTTTGTTGAAAGGATGCACTAATGAAATATTTCTGTGTATGTCTTAGAAACTGCAGGGTGGGAAAGGAGGGAGCATAAACTAAAGAGGAATTATTGCAATGCTATTGAAATAAAAATATGGTTCCTTTTAAGGCTGAACAAGACCAGTTTTCTCCCTCACTGCCAAATATTGTTCATCCTCTGTGAGGGATCTCATGATAAAAGTGCCTCTCCACTCTCCTCCTCCCACTTGCTTTCCAGCACATTGGGTTTTATTACAATGGGGAGGTAATGACAGCTAATTGTTCACCGTCTTCAAGGCATTTCACATCCTGGAACGGTTTCAAGAACTGCTGAATGCACAAGGAATATATGCAAAAAGAATGAAGGGAAACAATCTAAAATAGAAGTGGAAATACTGAAAAATTGCCCCAATCACCACAAGAGGAAATTTCAGTTGCCATGGAACTGCTATGAAGACACATACTCCATAGGATTCCAGCCAGCATGGACATACCGTTTCAGAGAGGAATTCCACATTGTAAGATTCCTGGGAGACATTGACAGGGTAGTGCCACGACGATGTTCTTACTGCAGGAGGCCAACTCCTAGCTGGCCCTACAGGACACTCGCACTATTGCATAACTTCTCTGGTATGTGTATAGTAACAATATACTTATCCTGCTGTAATTGAAAGGGTCCCCTATCAGGAATTGCCTCATGTAGTAGCCTTCTCCCTTTGCTCTTTCCTGAAGCAGAGCTATGGTGGGAGTGCAGACAAGAAAGGATAGAGTTCCTGAAGCCTTGTGGGTATTGAACTGTGTGCCCGTTCCACACATGTTCAGAATCCTCCAAGAGTACCACAGCTTTGTACAGTTCTCTACCTTTCTAGCAGTGCTTGGCTCATTCTCTCAGCCCTTCACAAATGTGGGCACTCATTCAACTACTCCTGGTATCACAGGAAGCCCAGTTCATCCTACCTTCCTTGCAGCTACTTGCTCAGGTCTGTTGGGTTTTTGCAGACAGGTGGAGAAAGAATTTCCTTTGAAAATAACTTCACTCTGTATTACTGCCAGGGGGGGGTTATTTTCCATTTGCTGAGGAAACAGATCCATTAATTAGCATTTGCTTCAGGGACTCCACATATTCTACACTGATTGTTTTCATAGCATGTTGATGGAGAAGACTTTTTTTGTTCTGGGCTTTTTTGTTTTTTTTCAGAAATGGAGACAGTGCCTTAAGGCTACATTAACTTGTTTGAGTCCGTTCCATCATCCTATGAAAGCCAGCAGCTTGGCTTTCTGGTAACCAGACACACACATGGAGATGGGAGGCTTCTGATTATCAAGGAGGGCAGCTCAGCTCTTCTGTTCGGTGTGGGTCCTGCTTAAGAGATAGGAAGGACTAAAGGGACAGGAGTTGTAGTACCTGGACTGGAAGACTGATCGGATGACACCATCACATTTTTGCCTGGAGGCAGTCTGGGAGGGGGACTCAGTAAAGAAGGGTTTTTCTCATGTATTCCAGAGCAGGACACAGCAACTGTAACAAAACAATAAAGAATGGGGAACATTTAATGTTTATATATATTGATCCAGGCTTAAAATTCTTAGGGCTCCAATTACATTACAATAGGAACATCCACCCAGTATAACCCATGTTAGTGCAGTATATTGCACCAAAATCTGCTCTCATCCTACAGTTGCAATACAGTCTTCCCCCAATTAGGTCTTAATTATAACAGTATGGCTCCCAGAGATGCACACACTATAGCAACATAATTCACCTAAAGATGTCCTCTTTAGTACAGATATATTCTGCCCAGCTATGCCCTTGTCATCGCAATATATCCTCCAAAGATGCACTTGCTATAACAATTTACCCCGAAAGTGCCCATGCAACAGCAATATACTCATTCAATGATACCCTCCTTATAGTGTAGCCATCTATCTGCCTAGTGATGTTGTGTGTGTGTGTGGTTCTATACACAGGAGGAATATATAATTTTAGAAGTGTCTGGAAATGAGAAGGTGGAGGCAACACCATCTACCCATGAGTCACCAGTCATGAGTGAATGCTTTGCAGTTCACAGTCTGAGACCTACTGTTCCAAAACATTTGTAAAATAGTTTTACTGTGACATGTGTATCTACAGAATACATGACAGGATGATATAAAGGCTTTATGAGCATTCATTTGGGATCTGCATAACTTACTCATGGCTTCACCATGCATTAACGATGCCCCAGTATGAACGATGCCATGCTGATAAAACCTTTACACTGCTGTACAAATCCAGAGTCTGTCTTTATTGCCTTTCACAAAGGCTGAGATTTTCAAAGGATCCAAAACCAAACAATGTTCTTGTATTTGCCAGATGCCAATTTTAACTGATGTCCTAGGGTGCTCTCCCTTCTCCAGTGAAAACGGTGTTATATTTATTCATATTAGTAATTCCCTTGTACTATGTCTATTTGAGGGATGTCTTTGTTATCTATAGCCACCTCAGTGATAACTCTTCCTTTTGCTCCTTGCTTGGACTTATTCACATCAAATTTTAGGCACATTTGTGGGGGTGGTCTTTTTTAATTGTGGTGAAAAGACCAAGTCTTAGAAAATGTCAAAGGACATAAGAATTATTCTGTACCCTGAAAAACCTTCATTTCCCCATGGTTTAGAGGAAATAACAAAAATACCATGGTAAAAGTGACCTGTTTTGAGCAGAGGTGTTGTCCTACTGGATCAAACTCTTGTCATACTAGAGATGACCCTTAGTCTCAATTGTCCACCAGGGAATGCTTTGCAGTCCATAGGGTGACAAGTTTTGAATAGAGGAGCTCTCTTACTGCAGCCGACCCTTGTCATACAGGAGGTAGAGTCTTGGTCTCCACAGACCAAAAGCCAAAGATCTCGTGATTTTCATGCTATGTCCAAAATATGCAAGGACCTGGATGCTTTACGATCTGAGCCAGTGATATGTGATAAAGAATTATCATGAGGAATGTCAGAAGCACAATGAAGATAACATTCCCCAAACACTGGAATGGGGTTGGGGAGTCAGAGAAGCCGAAGGGCATAACCAGGTATTCATAGTGGCCATGTGTGGTACAGAGGGCTGTCTTCCTCTTGTCACCTTCCCAGATGTAGACCAAGTTATACACCCTGCAGGTCAAGCTTGGTGAAGAGCTTTGCTATGCCAACCCGTTCTAGGAGTTGTAGTACCTGGACTGGAAGACTGATCAGATGACACCATCACATTTTTGCCAATTGATCAGTGGAAGAGGATACTTGTTCCTGATGGTAGTATTATTCAGGGCATGATGATCAACACAAAGGAACAGTGTCCCATCTTTCTGTTTAACACACAGGATGGGGGCTCCTGTAGGGGATTAGGAGGGCTGGATAAAGTTCTTGGGCAGATTTTCATCCAGGTAATCCCACAGGGCCTTGAGCTCAGGTTCCAATAAAGGGTAAATGTGCCCAAAGGGAACCTTTGCCCATGGCTGGAGATCTACAGGGCAATTGTAGGTTGGGGCGGGGGGTAGGACATTGGCCTTCCTTTTATCAAAGACATCCGCGAGATCACTATACTTGGCTGGAATTGATGAACCAGTATTGTCTGAAGCTGAGGTAGTACCGAGGAGGGAAAATACAAGTGAAATACAACTTCCTTTGGGTGTGGCACGGGCCCAGAGCTGGAGAGGGAACCTGCAGATGTGGTTGACAGGGCTCCGCCTATGCTAGGGCACATGTGGGCAGCAGAGGGGATGTGTTTGGAAAGCTTGCTTCTGATAAAACACAACATGACAGCTTATGAGGATCGCTTCTGTCTTTGACTAGCCCATTTTGAAGTCTTTATGTTGATCCCCTAGTGATAACTGAAAACTGTCCTGATTTGCCAGGTAGTATGGAAATGGGGATTTCCTTTTGGATGGTTGGTAAAAAGAATCTTCCTCTGGCCACCGAGTTAGGACATAAGCAGAGGGCAACAAAACTGCACACAACTCTAATACTACACTGTACCTAGACAGCAGCAACCTGCTAGTGCAGGCATTTCTCTCAGATTGCCACTCTGACTCTCAGGGGTTACTTGTGTACACAGTAGAGGGAGGCTAAGATCCACTTCCCTGGAAAAAGAAAAGGCGAGTACCCAGCCAAAACACCCATTCAGTCCTTGGCTTCTCTGTAGAGACTGGCACCACAAACTAGGAACTATACTGAGGCCACCATGTCATTTCATGATCAAATACATGAGTTTCAGATGGTAGCGGGATTTGAACCTTGAGTTGAAAGGTCCCATCTTTGCCTGATCTTCTGGGTGCAAGGATAGCCGCATCAGCAACAGCAAGCGGCATTGGTTAACGAACCCTCGAGACTTGTGGTGATCATCATCAAACCACTCTGGCAATGGGATTTTCAGACCATGCTCCAGGGCTGCCACCAAGGATCCTGGAGCTGTCTGGACCTGCACTCGGAGAGAGGCGTTCTCTAACTGCAGCTGGGCAATTTGATTCTGGAGGCTCTGGAGTAGGGACGCCGTCTCTGGGACTGCAGCACCCAGGTGCTCAATCAAGCCTGGTAGGATCTGGTACAGTGGAGTCTGTGCAAACTGTCAGGTGCTGGTTCCAAGCAGTCAGGCCTGGTGGTTGGAGAGGAAGTTGAAGCCAGGTGGTCAAAGTCCACAGATAAGCCAAATTAGTACCCTAGCCGAAGTCCAGATGCAGGCCAAGGGTCAAAACTGATCAGAGTCCATGAGTCTTGGAGTCAAGAGGCAGATGCAGTCCTGAAGCAAGGTCAGAGCAGGGCATGGGCAAAGCTGGGGCAGGAACAGGAAGAACAGCAGGCTGGCAGTCTAGAGAGTCTGTTGCCTGGTGACTTGCAGTGTAGGTTCCTGGCTGGGTAGTGCTGTTGCACAGACTAATTTGCAAGTCTGGAGGCTTTGGGGAAATACCTGAGCCTGGGGTCATCTGACCCAGGCTCTGCTCAGGGATAGGCTGCTGCCACATGCCTGAGGCACTGCAGGCTCTTTTGGAAGGGTCAGTCATGGCAGCTGAGTGAACAGCACTTAGCCTCAGCAGTTCGAGCTCCATTCCTGCAGATCAAAAGGGAAGACAGAGCGCACAGCACACAAAAAACATTGAAAGATGGTGCCAAATGTGGACGGAAGCAGAGGGATTGCTGGGATGCGAACCAATGCATCACGGCGCATTGGGACAGGACTCAGAATGCCCCACATCCCCTTCCCACAAGCCAGAGCACCAGAATGGAAAGAGGTGCTCTGTAGGATAACTGTCCATAATGCACCACTCCCAATGCTTCTGCGAGTGCCGCAAATGTGGCCATCCCAGTGTGCTTGCAGCTGTCAGTGTGGACAGACTGCAGCACTTTCCCTACTGCGCTCTCCGAAGGCTGGTTTAACTCAAAGCTCTCTACATGTGCAAGTGTAGCCATGCCCTCAGGCTTTCAGACCTAGCACTCTGTCACAGGGATCTCCAGGACTGAGATGTTGCTGTTTCTGGTGCTGTATTTCACCACAGTACCAAGGAACCTGTATCAATTTGTCCCCCTCAAAATAATGAGTATCCAAATTTTCTTTCTTCTAACCCACAATTTGCAACACTGGTTTATGTGATGGCAAAAATCCTGATTTTAGGTTTCTGGTAATGTGGTGATCAGAAATGGTGTACTTGTTTTGTATATGATGTGTTGTTGGTGTTAATTTTGCCTATGTCATCTGAAATGGCATTGATCTTTTTCACATCTATGTCACCTTGTAAATTCATGTCTAATTTGATGCCCACTGTCACCCAGTCTTTTTCCTGTTACTAATTGCTAGGATTCTCTCTCTCATTAAGTGTATGATTTCACATTATTTTCCCCCAAGCTATATTAAGCTGCACTTTGCAAGGACTAATCTAGTTCATTACTTTCTGCCACGCTTCTAATCTGTCCAGTCATTATGCGTTACTGCTCTGTCCTCCCTGATGTTTGAAACTCCTCCTTCTCCGTAAATGTCAATAATGAGCTGTTGACTCCCTTGTTGGGATAATTAATGAAGATGTTGAATAAGATCTAACAATGATCTCTCTGGTTCTGCACCGGATGCCTCCCCAACTGGACACATTGCTGTTTATGTTATACTTTATCTAGGATCTTTGATTCAGTTTTCAGTCCACATGGCAGTGTTCCTAACCAGATCAATTTGCACAAATTTCTCAATTAGACTTCAGAAATACCATGTTGAATGCTCTACTGAAATCAGAATACATTCTGTTTATTGCATGCTCCATGGCTGCTAATTTTGTAGTTTTACGTATG
The DNA here is from genome assembly GCF_011386835.1 of Chrysemys picta bellii. Taxonomy (NCBI): domain Eukaryota; kingdom Metazoa; phylum Chordata; order Testudines; family Emydidae; genus Chrysemys; species Chrysemys picta. The sequence goes on along the minus strand of NC_088794.1, from coordinate 94,319,943 downwards.
TATATATATCTGAACAATCAAATTAGCCTGGCGAGATTTATTTTTTATAATCCCCTGCCATTTATTGCTCATGGTTCTGTCACACTGCAGATGAAAAAGGTAATGTTTTTAATTGTGCTTGAGCTCTGTTAGAGCCACAAGGGAGCATTGCTCACTTACGCCACTGGCAAAAGGCTGCTCAGGGATCTTTTGGGTATTGGACACAGTGAAGCTCTGTTCTGCCACACTGCCGCTTCCCTCCTTTTGCTCCAGAGATAGGGCAGTGGCTGGCAAAGTAGGCAGCTAGGCATCTCTGCCAGCTTGACACTAATGGAATGTCCCCCTGCATAAGGGCAATGATCCACTAGTCATCTCTAGCTATTTTAAATCCACTTTTCACCACTTAGAGCACCAAGTGGACTTAGCAGACTGGAGAATCTGTCCTCTCAAAGTATTTGTTACAATATTTTACAAGGGATAGAAGTTAGACTGACAAGACAGAAATGGCCAGAATCGCTAGTTTTTCCTGTTTTGAAAGTTGGTACTACATTTGCTTTCATCCAGTCTTTCAGGACCTCTTCAACTGTCTTTGACTTTTCAAAAATAAATGCCAGCAGTTCAACAAATTTGCTAGCTACAGAGCTGGCTCCAGGCACCAGCTTGGCAAGCAGGTGCTTGGGGCGGCCATTCCGGAGAGGGGCGGCACGTCCAGCTATTCGGCGGCAATTCGGCGGACGGTCCCTCACTCCCGCTCGGAGCGAAGGACCTTCCGCCGAATTGCCACCGCAGATCGCGATCACAGCTTTTTTTTTTGGCTGCTTGGGGCGGCCAAAACCCTGGAGCCCGCCCTGGCTAGCTAATTCCCTTAATATCCTAGAATTCATATTGTCCCGACTGGTTGATTTGTAAGTTAATGCTTGATTCTGTGGTTTGAACTGCCTGTTCATGCCACCGACACATAATGATTTGCCCCACACTAACAAAATTTCCAGAAGGTATCAAAACTATACAGTGCAGAAGGTCTTTTGCATTACTTTACTGTCAATACAGAAAGAGTAAAACAAAAGAGAAAGATGTTGAGTAACTCAGAGAGCCACCTAGCGATTTACCAGATCACAAGATCTATGACTCCTATGACAGCTAGGACAAAAAACCCACTGATACATTTATTATATAATGCCTCTCCCATTCCTCACCCCCATACCTGGGCTGGTCTCCCTCTTCCCTCAGACACGTAATTATTGTTAATATGAATCCACACAGAATGGCTAAGTGTACCCAAGGATCATTGGAGAGATGGACAGAAAAGACAAAAATGTGATTGCATGGAGCCCCATCTGCTGATTGCACTATTCCCTTACTAAAAACATTTTCCTGCCCTATATTGATACAGAGCAAGGAGTCTGTTCAGACTGTTGGATTCTATGGTATCAGCAGATGTGGTCAGATGGCACATTTGAGCAATATTCTTTCCCTCTACTGGAGGGCAAGCATCATCAACAGCCACAGAATCAAACCCATTCGATAGGATCATCTTACAAACCGTATCCCCTCTCTCTGCCTTCCATTGTATCAGATACATATTCAGACATACAGACACTGAACACACAGAGAGCAAAACATGTAACCATTCACTTTGACATACCAGAATATACACAGACATTGCTCTTCTTCAATGAGTCTGAGGTTCCCCATTACCTTGAAAATAACAGAATCCCAATTTCAATTTGCCCCACGTTAGTAGTGATGGAAAGTTGTTACCACCTGACAGTGGTTCATGGCCTATGTGAAACAAGCTGGCGGTGTCAATTCCATTCCCCTAGTGGACAGATGTATCCACATCACCAATACACACATGTGAGACCGGGGGCAGTCTCCACAGAGGTCATTAGGAATGAGCTACCTCCCTACACCTAAAGAGGAAGCATATTTAGTGAGGAAATTTGCACTGTTGTTGCCTATACCATATCTGTTCTGGTGGCAGAGAACGTCAGTCTCCTGGGCTGTTCATCTGGCACCTTTCAACAGCACTACCTTAACCTAAAAACATAAAGAAGCAAATGAATATAAACAAAAGAGCTCCTTAGTCTTCTTAGTCTTGGGGCTGGGCCTTTTTAGAATACTGAGCCTAATGCATTTCATCTTCAGTGCACTACATCCTCATTCAAGGTTTCTCTCTGGTACCTATTCAGTCTCTGACAGAAAGGCAACTCTGTCTTTGGCTCCCAGCTTCATGAAAATCCAGACGCACCCCCAGTAATGAGATTCATTACTTCCAATGGCTTATCCATTCATTCACATTAATTAACTCATGAATAGGGATCTTAGAGATACATAGGATTACATCCCTCTATTTGCACAGGTATAAAGCTGGGCTTGTTTTCTGTCAAGAGACTCCATTCTAAGAGAAATGTATATTTTATTTAATGTGCTGTATTATTTTCTGACTTGCAGAGTTATATGTCTCCCTTTAATTTGAGATGGATGAACTTGGGGACTAAATACCTCCCTCCCCACACTCCACAGTGGGGTGGGCTCACCTTCCAAATAAGGGTTGGTTGGGGCCCACTGCTGGACTTGCAGAACTTACAGTATCTACAAAAACAATGAGGAAATTTGTTAGTCTCTAAAGGTGCCACAAGGGCGCCTCGTTATTTTTGCTGATACAGACTAACACGACTACCACTCTGAAACCTGTTACAGTATCTAGTATTTGACCTCCAGGAAGACCTTTTCAGCAAACGGTCTGATCAGCACCAGGGGCGCTGGAACAATTTGTATAGTGCGGGTGGTGAAAGCCATTGACCCAAACTGTAAATCCTGTATATGATGGAAACCACTTCAAGCCAGGGGGTGCTGCTACTACACCCCCAGCACCCTTGATCCCAGCACCCCAATCAGTGCAGTCATCAGGCAGGCAGCCCACTTCCTTTCAGTAGCTTAAACAGAGCTCTGAATGGTAGCCTTAGCTTAGCTGTGAGAAAAACTTCCATTCACCAGAGGTTACAAATCCTGGCCTTTCAGGGAGCTGATAAAGGAATGTGTGAGCACTCTGTCTTTAATAGAAGCTCAGTGTCAGCACTAGGAAGGGATGTAGAAGGGGAGATAAGGGCTTGATTTGTCTTTAATAGAGGTGCATATGTTCCGGGGGAGGAGAGATGTGAACTTCTCTGATAAGGCAGCTTTATGCTTTTGAGGGGAGAAAGATGTATGTTCAAAGTCACCACCCTTTGGTTCTTTACAGCCTTGCTTCCCTGCATGAGAGACCAGTGACAAATCCTCCCTGAATTCATCCTTCCATCTTTTGTAATAGCCAGATGGCACCAATAAGGTCTCAATTATAATTTCACCCCTCACCCTGTGATTTTAGGGTGTCTTGCGGCAGAGAATGAAAGCCTGTTTCCTATGTATCTATACAATCTGAGGAGCAGGCAGACGAGGTTCGCAAAGCCTGTGGCTGCGTGCTCCACAGATCTGAAAATGTTAAGGCAATCTCGGCTTTTATTTGAAATAAAAAGCATGTTCCCAGCCCTTTCTGTTGCAGAGATAGCCCTGAAAATATGCACTGATCACCAGGGTTGAAAGTCTCTCATGGTGCTTTCTTAATCTGGGTTGAGATTTTCAAAGCCGGCTAAAGGATTTGGCCACACTGCTTCTATTCATTTCAAGGGCTCACCATAGATAATCCCAAGGCTGGCATTTGGGGTCCATGAACACGTTGGTGGATTTCTCACTTTTGGGGGAGAGCCTAGATCAGTGTGCATCTGGTCAAGGAGGGTTACCAGCCAGCACAGTGCTACCAGCTCTCTCCTGGATATGAGTCAGTTGTGCCAGCTCCTCCACTGAACAGCCAGTGTGGCCTCTCGATACTAGGAGGGACAGCTCGATAACACGACTGATAGAATAACGTGACTGGTGGATGAAGCATAATACTGAGAGTAAGGGACTACTGCATTCTTACCCCAGGTCTAACACTGATTCCCTCTGGGTGGCCTTGGTGATGTCACTAAGGAACGTATTAGATCAGAGCACTAATCCATTTAGTCCTGCCCCCATCTGAAGATGTTTCAGAGGATGGTCACACTGTAACTCTGTGGCAGAAGTAGGAAGAGAACCTAGAAGTCCTGATTTCCATTCCTTTGCTCTAAGCAGTAGAGGAGACCTCCCACAACAGCTATGTTCCACTGGGACCATGCAATTGTCAATCTATATGGGGATGTTCATGAGCACAGGAGACAGAGCGTTCACAGGCGCTGGACTTAGATTGTGGAATGCACTCCCAGAGATAGGAATGGTCATAGGACTGATGTGCAAAACTCTTCAAATTCGCTTTTCCTCAAAAAGGTCTTCACACATAAAAGCATGTGCACACATGCATACCACCCATAGAGTTATTTGTCCTACAGGCTAGGAAGGAAGAAAGAGATTATTATTATTTCTATTTTTAAATAATTGGGAGGCATTCATATTTTTTGTCAGCAAGGGGCATATAAGTACCACTTCTGACCTTCACCAGACCCTGCCAGAACAGATGCAAAACCTGCAGACATATCTCCACTGCTACAATGATCAACAACGTTCCCCCAGAATTCACCTTTCAAGATCCATGAGTCCTACACATGCCTATCACAGCAAATGGCGAACCTCATCCAGTGCATTGAATGTCTCAAAAACTATGTGAGTGAAACCAGACTCACTACTCTCTTGAATGAACTCGTGCAGAAAAAGGATAACAGACAAGAACATCTTATCGCCTTTGGGTGAACACTTTTCACAAAGCATTCGCTCTATATCTGACCTCATCTTCTAAGGAAACCTGCACAACACTTTCAAAAAGACAAGCCTGGGAGCTTAAATTCGTAACTCTGATAGACACCAAAAATCATGGACTGTGTAGGGATATTAAAGAAGGTACTAACAGTGATTCCCCCAAGGGACAGTGACCCCCCATAATTTGTCCCCCATACTTTAAAATCCAACAGTTTCACCAAATACAAAAATCTCTTGGCTCTTCTGTTAAAACTTGTAGGCTACCGTCTGCAGAAACCATTGATTGTATCTGTCCTGTGAAAAATACTTTATTACTATGTAAAACTTACAAACAAGTTAATTGACTTTGTTCTTGAAGTAATTGATACAATGTAAACAAATGCTATAAGCCGTTAAGTGACTTTCACTTTATTGTAACAGCAATGGCTCCTAGGAACAGACCCCCCACACTCTGTGATTAAAGGGCCGGGAGTCTCAAATGAATTAGCACACACCCCAAAAGTGGTGGAAACAGTAAATTAAAATATGGTTAAAATATGGAATGTATGATGATAAATGTTTGATGTACATGAATGGTTAGGGAGGTGCCAGCCTAAAAAGGGAGTATCCATCGGCTGAAGAATGTGTCAAGTGGACCACCAGACAATCCCCGAAGGGTAAACTGGGATCCACCCCATCACCTGGAAGGATGAGAAACACAAACTGTGGACAGTGTGGAGCCACCAGGAATGTGCCACTTTGGACAGTGTGGAGCCACCAGGAATGTGCCATCTGCTGATTGAGTCAGCAACAGCAGGATGAAACCGCTTCCATAGACTAACATAGAAATTAATTCCTATAAGAATGGACTCTAAAGACTGAGGACTTTGAGTCTCTGGTTCTGCTGCCAACCTCCAGGAGCATCAGGTGCACCTGACACAGACTCGGCTCCATCCTTATGACCAAGATACCTGGCCAGTAACTTGGCATGAGCAACTTCTAGGCTGGTAACTATAACACCTATACAGAACTTGAATAAATGAGTGTGTGTGTGTGTAAGAAATAAGTAGTGATAGGAATAAGTAGTCAAACAACGTTGTTTACTTTTATCTTTTGCTTTATCATTATATTTACAATAAATGTGGCATCTTTGCCTTATCCCTCTTAATAAGATCCTGCTGGTTTTTATTCTATTGGTATAACAACTGAACAGAGATGAATCTGAAGAAGTGGGTTTTTTACCCATGAAAGCTTACCCCCAAATAAATCTGGTAGTCTTTAAGTCGTTGTTTTTATTGGATTTATGGTTTATGACAACAATCTTTATCCTCCTAATCCCCCTTTTTGTCTTATGACTACAGAGGTGTTTACAGGCCACTCTGCCTGAAATGGTCCCTTACAATATGTGCCAAATACTTATGGTAAACAAGTTGTTCCATCTTGCATTTAGCTGTGACGCGCAGAGTACTTTTCCCAAACCTGAAGAAGAGCTCTGTGTGGCTCAAAAGCTTGTCTCTCTCACCCACAGATGTTGGTTCAATCAGGGCCGCCCAGAGGATTCAGGGAGCCTGGGGTCTTTGGCGGTGGGGGGCTCCCGCCACCGAATTGCCGCCAAAGACTCACAGCGGAAGAAGCTACGGGGGCACAGGCCCTGCGAGAGTTTTCCAGGGCCCCCGGAGCGAGTGAAGGACCCCACTCCAGGGGCCCTGAAAAACTCTCATGGGGGCCCCTGCGGGGCCCAGGGCCTGGGGCAAATTTACCCACTTGCCCCCCCCACCCCGGGCGGCCCTGGGTTCAATTAAAAATATTACCGCACCCATTTTGTTTCTCTAATATAAGCACCTAGATAGAAGCAATAGCCCCCCCTCCCCACCGCATGTGACAAAGGCAAATAAAGGTTAGTGTAAAGGAATTACTACACAGGGAGAGCACTGGACCCAGTTTTTACAGCTTAACAACAAGAGTTTTAAAAAAAGAAGAGCCTCGTCCAGATCATTTAGTTTGGGGGTAGTGAATTTAGGCTGCTAGGTAAGAGATTAAAGCCAGGACCTCCATGGTAGCATTCTCCGAAATGCTTCCAGTTCCACATGCAGGACCAGAAAGACAGGCAGAACTGCAGAGTCTTAATGTATGGATGAGCCAATGGTGTAGGGAGGAGGGGTTTAGGTTTATTAGGGACTGGGGAACCTTTTGGGAAAGGAGGAGCCTGTGCAGGAAGGATGGGCTCCACCTAAATCAAAATGGAACCAGATTTCTGGCATGTACAATTTAAAAGGTTGTAGAAGATTTTTTTACACTAAGGGCTGGGGAAAAGCTGACAGGTGAACATAGTTCAGGTGGAGACAACTCTTAGGAAAGGATTTATTAAAGGGGGAACTCTATAGCCTAGTAAACAAAATAGGAAAGAAGTTGGTAAAGTACATATAGAGGCTAGTGAGGAACAGTCAAACATATAAGAGTCTCATTTAAATATAACACTTGAAGGCAAGCAACTGAATATTGACCAAATGTGCAAGTGCTTATATAGAAATATTAGAGATCTAAATATTAAGATAGGTGAACTAGAGTGGCTGGCATTTAATTAGGATATTGATATAACAGGCATTGTAGAAACTTGGTGGAATGAGAATAATCAGTGGGATATGGTAATATCAGGGTATAAAATATACAGAAATGACAGAGCAGGTCATGGAGATGCAGGACTGGCACTATATGTGAAAGAAAGCAGAGTCAAACAAAGTAAAAAATCTTATATGAAACCAACTGTATCACAGATTCTCTATGGATGGAAATTCCAGGCTTGAACAATAAGAGTATTGCAGTAGGAACACTGCAGCTCCCATCGGCTCGGAACAGCGAACCGTGGCCACTGGGAGTGCGGGGGACCATGCCTGCGGATGGTCAACATAAACAAAATGTCTCGCGGTCCGCCAGCGGATTACCTTGATGGGCCACATGCCAAAGGTTGCTGACCCTGCCTTATGGCTTAGGCTTCCCCTGCATGAAACCTCAAACTGATCTGAGATGACAGGATCAGGACCCAAGGGTCTTTTATACAGTTTTCTAGCAGCCACCTGACCATATAGTCCTGGGTGAACAATAGGCTTTTGATGTAAACTTCTGTTTCCTAAACCTCACCGGTAATTAACTACATGGATTAACATAAAATAATTTATCCATTAAGCACTTTATCACAAACTTTAAAGAGACATATAGACAATGACGTTATTGCACCAAGATTCATCTAAATGTTAATATTCCCTTTTGATCTATGAATCAATAGCTATAGTGACAGACAGGAACTGTTTGTTTACATGGCTAGCATCTATAAGTAAACACATACAATTAGTATCGCTTCTAACTTCTAACAACATAGGTTTGCATTTCAAAGTTCTAGCCTATTTACCATGAAATGGCCATAATTACCATTCGCATATCTTTCTAACATGACTTTAAAGGTTGGCTCTGGGTTATTTAGCCTGCAAGCTGCTTAACCCTTTCTGGCCATACTTCACACTTTGTACAAGATTCGTTGCAATTATATAACAGTGGTAGCAACAATGATTTGCATGATTATATTTTAATTAGATAATGTCACAGGACTTATCCCTGTTCAGTCTCTGACAGGGCCTGCTGGCATAAGTGACCAGCTGCTCCTGCAAAAGAGCTATACCCAGTACTTTCTCCAATGCATCGCACTGGAGGACCAGTGACTCTCCTGACTGGCAGTATTTGAGGACATGGAAATCCATTATCATTTGTTTCAGCACATCAAATGCTTACTGTTGGGGACCTGCCCAGTGCCACTCAACATCCTGTCTTGTGAGCTGACATAGGGGTTCTGCTACCTCCGCCAGGTGTGGACAGAACTTGGAAAGAAAATGTATCATTACTAAGAAGTGCCATAACCCTTTCACATCCACTGAAGTTGGCATGTCTCTGTCTGTCTTGATCTTGTTGAGATCTGTTTTCAGTCCATTGCTGGGAGCAGATGTCCAATGTATGTCACCTCACGCTATTTGAGTCAAATTTTTTCTAGGCTGAGTTTTATGTTCTTGTCCCTGAATTGCTGTAGAAAGACTTGTCATTTTCCATCATGGTCTCGTTCAGCTTCTGTATCATTGCTCACTTCACCACAATGAGGATATCACCTGCCACTATTTTCACCCCAGGCAGTCCTTCTAGTGCTTGGATGAGTCTTCTCTGGAACACCCCTGGGGCTGGGCTTATGCCCATTGCCATGTGCAGCCATCTGTAGCAACCATATGGTGTTGCAAAGGCTGTCAGCATACTCAACTCTTTCTCTAGGTGTATGTGCCAAAACCTGTTCCTCACACCACAGTGATTCTGTTACAAAGACTCTGGCTTTGGAAAGTTCTGGCAAGAGGTCATCAACTGTGGGCAGTGGATAGTGGCATCTTTCCAGTGCCTGGTTTTGTGGCTTTGGGTCTATGCGGAGGCATAATATGCCTGATTGAGTCTTTACCACCACCATGCTGCTTACCCAGGCTGTCCTGGCCTCTACAGGTGCTATGATACTCCCAATCTGCAGCTCCATGTGTGCAAGATTACAAGAATTGTCCTTTGTGGTAAGCACACAGTGGGGTCTACTTTCAGTCACAGCTTTCCTTCGAGGCACCCATGACCTTTGAAAACATTCCCAAACACTTTTAAAATTGTTACCATTATCCATGGGACTCCTTCTTTTGCTTCTTGCACTTCAGCCGTACAATTCTGATGCTGCGTCCTGATTAGATCCATGGCTTGCATGGCTCTGTTCCCCAAGAGGGGTCTGTGGTGCCAACCATCTGCCACCACAAACTTCAGTTGGTACTGTCGGTTATTTTTCAAGTTAGTTAGGGTGAGGTCACATTTTCCTGTGCTGTCATTACATATCATTAGATTATGCCTGCTCTTTGTAATGGATGTGTGCAAGCCCAATTCACCCCAAGGAATCACACTATCCAGCTGAAATTGCACAGAGTGTTTCCCAGTTAACATTTCTGTATCCATGGAGGTTGGTTTTGTGCCTTGTTGCTTTCCTGTCCTGACAGCCTGCTCTCAGACAAGGAGAGAGTCGGGATGTCATCACCACTGGCTGAGGTGCCCTCCCCCTCTTGGACAAGTCTGATTGAATCTTTCTGGGACCTTCCTCTACTCTTGCACACACGGCTAAAATGGTTCAACTTACCACATTCTTTGCAGACCTAGTGCGGGGCACTTCTCCTTTACCAGCTCATGCTGCCTCCCAGAGTAAATGCATCTCACTGTGGGTATGGAACACTGGCCACCTGCTCTCCTTTGCTGTTGTCTCCTGCATGTACTTCTGGGGGTGTTGTGCCTCCTAGGGCTTTCATCCTTTCTGATGTGGCTTCCATTGCACTCCCCACATCTAAGCATCTGTCTAAGGTGAGATTACCTTTCTGGAGCAGTGGCTCCCACAAGTGATGATCCCAAGTGCCACAGACTATCCTGTCCAGATTTCGGGTGTCTGTCAAACCCCCAAACCGCACGTAGCAGCCAGTGTGCATAAGGCTGTAGCACAGGGATCTCTCTCCTCCCCTTCAGAGTGGGCTCTAGTGAAAAACCTGTTTTAGTCCACAGTTTCATTCTACTTTGGGGAGCAATATGTCCCAAGGCTCCTAGGGCTGCTGGGAGGCTTGAGGCAATGGTGAGCTCCAGAGTGCTGCAGACCTCTCTGCCTTGTTCCTCAATAAGGTAAAACAATAGATTTTCTTTCCTGCTGATGTTGCTCTCCTGCCTGGCCAGATCTGGGAAGAGCTTGAGCTCCTCCTTGCACTGGGTCCATTGTTGGGGTGTGTTTGTGTCTGCAAAATCCAGACCCCTAGAGGACTTCAGACTGAATTCCATGGCTCACGCTTCCAGCTGCTGCACTTTAAAGAACTCACCGGTCAGATGCTACCACCATATTTCACTTGCAAACAGTGAAGCTGAGCATGGGTTAAGTTGAACAAAAGTGGAACTTTATTAAACACAGTGGACTGCTCTGGCCATGTGTCTGCACTGCTTCCAGCCTAACTCCCTGTGTTTCCTGTTTTTCTCTTGTCCTGTCCCCTCCAGGGAACATGGCTCCCCTGACTCCAGTTCCCTGGATCATGATACAAAGGGAACATTAGAAGATTTCAAACAGATGGTGACTCGCAATCGACATTAGGGAACCGTGATACTATTTGCCTCAGGGACATTTGTCCTGACCACTCCTTAGTCAGTCCTACAGAAGGAACAGAAAACACCTAAACAAAACCAGGCATGACACTGGCTCTGCGTTTCTTGAAAACACCTAGAATCCTGCTGACAGAGGTAACACACCCATTGCCAGTGAAAAATATCAGGGTCTGTAGATACAGGCTCCAGGTGGCTAAATAGGTCACTGTAGGAGAATCTGTTTTAAGGATAAAAAGTGGCTGTGTGATCAGAAAAATATCAAGATTCAAAGATGTCTGATACTGGAAGACACCCAGTCAGAGGCAGAGTAATCCTCTCATCTGACAGCTCTTCTACCCTGAGCTCCATTCTTGACCTCACTATTTTGTGTTTCGTTACTTGGTTGTGTTAGTGCGGGGTTATTATTATTTTTATTTTCATTTTTTGTAATGAGAAGATGTAGCAGTAACCACTGGTGTTAGTGGACCCTGACCCCTTCAATCTGATAAGGCTACTAACTGGGACCAGGAAACAGAGTTCAGCTCTTCCAGGTGTCATAGTCTTATTATTACATACACTCCTTATTTCAGTTTAATTTATTGTCATGCTTCCTCAACCATCTAGTAATAAAATAATAATAACAACAACAGCAGCACTTTGCATTTATACAATGATTTTATCCAAGGAACTCAAAGGACCTTACAAAGGTGTGTAAAAATTCTTAGTCCCACTTTGCAGAGAGGCAAACACCTTTGTAAGGTGCTAGATAGGTTGAGTGACATTCCCTGGTCACACATTGGCAGAGTCAGAGTGGGAGGCAATCAAGGGAGGAAACAAGGTGTGGGTAGGAAGAAAGATTTGATACAAACACAAATGTTTCAGTAACTGCATGGGGAACATGGAAAATGACCAACACCATTGTTTTGTTTATATTTTCCCTTCCCCCCACCTTCTGCTCACCCTCCTGTGACTCAAGTCACTCATTAAGCTGAGTGATTTCAAACAATAATTACTTGCATGGAAGGAAATATAACTCCCTCATTTTATTTGCAATTTAATATTACAATAATGATTTATTTTCATGAATGAGACTAGAATGTTTATTTTGAAGTCAGCTGCTGACAACCCCTTATAAAACTGTAGAAGGCTGTGATTTTTTAGAGCTGTGTGAAATGTCAGTTATGCAGAGAGAGTCAGGATGGTCCTATGGCAAATACACAGGCCTAGGAGCCAGAAGAGTGGGGTCCTATTCTTACTCTTCCATTGCACAACTGTGGGCAGGTCACATCACCATTTGCATTACAGTTGAGTTTAAAGGCCCCGATAAGTATTGGGGGCCACTGGACTAGATGCTGTTCAAACACAAAGGAAAACACAGTCCCTGACTAGAAGTGATGACAATCTAAAACAGACGCACTGAATGAGTGCGGCAAATAGGAGGGAATGGAGGGAACAGTAATAAGCACATTGCTGCTATCATCTAGTTTATGTGCAAAGTTTGATGGTTCTGAAACATTCAAAAGGATTTAAAAAGAACCACACTACTTAAGTATCAGGTGTCCCGAATTCATGTGCAGCCAAGTTTTCGAAAGGGGCCACTGATTTTAGGTGGCTCAGGTTTTAGGTGCCTAGCTTGAACATCTCTGTATCTCATTTTCACCCTCTGTAAAATGAAGTAATAATTTTTCCCTTGCAGGCGTATTTTGAAATGTGATTCATGAATATTCGTAAAGTGCTTTGAGATCCTTGACTGGAAAGGGCTACGAATGTGCACAGTATTATTAAGCCCTGAAAACACGTGAAAATTGCCAGCTTTTAAGGTTTCATTGTAAACTTGGCTCAGGTTCACTGAAAACTTCGTTAAGGTTCCAAAACATTTAGAGCAAACCTGGCCCGAGTTTTGAGTGAACTGGACATGATTTATTGATTTGTGTTGAAAACGCACATGATTCATGGTTGTGGTGCCAAACTGAGTGAAACACAGTGGTTTAGAGTGAGCTTGAATTTCTGTGTTCAGTTGAATCTACAACCAGAGTGAAATCTACCTGGATTGTAAACACATGGGGTTCACAAACAATCAAAAGGCTCCCACAAGGCCCTGTTAATTGAAACCACCATGTTTTGAACAGCATGAGATTTTTGTAAAAAGAGTCTGTCACAGTCTCCTGTGTCTGAAAGCTGCCCTTTAAAAAGTGTATTTAAGTGCTGCATGAAAGGTGCCAAATTGAAATCCCTGGAGACAGGAGTTTTCTCTATCTCTACAGATCAGAAACAGAATGTACAGTGGCACTGCAAGCTTCCCCCACATAGGTCCTTCAACCCTGATCTGGTGTAACCAATTATAATATTGAGTGTATTGTTTACAGTGTCCATGGCCTATTCAGTGCTTGGCCTTTCTGCTGAGACTGCCATCAAAGGTGGTCATTAGCAGCAGCTGGATCCTGTCCCAGGCAGAGACCATGCTTCATTCAGACTACACTACGGGCTTGTCCATCCTGGCACTTTACAGCGCTGCAACTTTCTTGCTCAGGGGTGTGAAAAAACACCCCCCCGAGCGCTGCAAGTTTCAGCGCTGTAAAGTGCCAATGGTGACAGCTCAGCAGTGCTGGGAGCCGCGCTCCCAGCATTGGGAGCTATTCCCCTTGTGGAGGTGGGTTTTTTAGAGCGCTGGGAGACTACACAGCCATGTTAAAGCGCTGTCGCTTATCATTGCCAGTGAAGACGTGCCCTTAGCAGGGACGACTATGGCTAGTAAGGCCCCTTCTTTGGGTGCTCATTTGGAGAGCATATTCAAGCAGCTGTTAGGTCTTGGTGCAACACATTTGAATGGTGTGCACTATCCATGCCTTTTTCAGAGAGAGTTAGTGCAGCTTTCAATTAGCACTGGTTATAGCAATTCTGTTTCTTGCCCTAAAATTGTGATTTCCCCAGAATTATTTTACTGGAAAAAATCAGGATTTTACTAACCACACAAAGACAAAATAGACAGTCTCATCTGTCAAGTATCAGAGGGGTAGTCGTGTCAGTCTGGATCTGTAAAAGCAGCAAGGAGTCCTGTGGCACCTTATAGACTAACAGACGTATTGGAGCATGAGCTTCCGTGGGTGAATACCCAGTCTCACCTGTGTAATTCTGATAGATTTCTGGGTCAACAATCAAATGGTGCGGTATCTAACAAGTGTCTCTTGTTAAAAGCGGGACAGAGCCTGCCTGCATGGTGGCATTTGGAGTTCAAAATGCATGTAAGAGTTCCCATTGATTGTTAGGAAAAGTCAAGCCATGTTTGCATCTGAAGAAGCCAACAAGTCCTCATGCTGCTTGCCTTTATCATAGGCCCTATCATGCCGGAAGGAAGGGATGATGGGCCATCAGATAGTGGAAGGTCACTGAGAACCAGTACACTTGATGATATGTTTGTGCAGCACATGTTAAGCTTTTGTGTAGCAGAGGTGAGTCAATAAAAAGAGGAACAAAGCAGAAGAGTTAATAAATAATTGACTGTTCAGTATCCTGCTAGATAATGATGGAAAAACTCAGTTTGTTTAACCAGGGCTATGCCTACCCATGAATAATAGCCAAATGATACCACACTTATTCTCTATGAGGGGGAACATAGGAGAAGGCAGGTGAATGCCTGTGTTTAGGGATATAGAGCAGCTTCCATATAAGGAGAGATTTAAAGGACTGGGACTGTTCACTTAGAAAAGAGATGACTAAGGGGGGGGATCTGATAGAGGTCTATAAAATAATGAATGGTGTGGAGAAAGTAAGTGTTATTTACCCCTTCACATCACACAAGAACCGGGGGGCGCTCCCAGTGAAATTAACAGGCAGCAGGTTTAAAACGAACAAAAGGAAGTACTTCTTCACAAAACACACAGTCAACCTGTGGCACTTTTGCCAAGGGATGTTGTGAAGGCCAAAAGTAAAACTGGGTTAAAATTAACATAAATACATATAGCCATAGAGGATAGGTCCATCAATGGCTATTAGCCAGGAAGGTCAGGGACGCAACCCCATGTTCTGGGTGTCCCTAAAATTCTGGCTGCCAGAAGCTGGGACTGGACAACAGGGGATGGATCACTTGATAATTGCTCTGTTCTGTTCATTCCCTCTGAAGCATCTGCCATGGGCTTGGGGAGGTTTCATGCACCTTAGCTAGGTATGCCTCTGCATGCTAGTGGCTGAGTGATAACAGTGCCTGGAGTAGGTTGCTGCTTGTCACTGGCAAAGCATTGTGAGAGACAGTCCAGGCTGGAGAGTTAAGGGGGCACAGCGGTCCCACAGTTCCAGGTGTACCCCGGGGATTCCATCACAGTCACTTACTAGGATCATGTGGGTACATCTCACTTCATCAATTCCCTGTCACTGCACTGGTGCACCTCAATCCCTCCTATTCTCTGCCTATAGCACACAACAGTTTAATCTCCTGTGGGCTGTAATACTTGGGTCTAATTCGTGTTGTTACATTTAGTGGATGCGGGGGTGGTGTTAGTGGCCTGTGATACACAGGAGGTCAAACTAGATGATCTTGTGGTCCCTTCTGGCCTTAAACTCTATGTCTCAAAACCACAGAGAGCAAGAAATATAAATGATTTAAGAAACAGATAAAGGAGGCGAGAGAGAGGGAGGGAGAATGACCAATGGGAAAACAGGCGGATTAAGAAGCAGAGACGGAATCAGAGAAAGAAAAACAAGCAGCATAAATTAAAAATACATCTGGGGTGAGTGGAGGAAATGCAAGAGAGCAAAAACCCCAAGATTCAGCAATTGGAGTGTGTGGAACATTTCATTTTGTTGAGGTCCATGGAGAGGTTGATACTTTATATTCCGAAAGCTGTTTGTGGGCAGTAGAATTCATGGCTCTCTCTTTTATTTCCAAAGGGGTTCTGATTTTTTAAAGCCATTCAAGCAGGAGGATACCCGGTCATCAAGAACACTACAATGACAGCTTCTGATTTATATTTGTATTAGCCAAGGTCAATGCAGGTGGACAAGTGTGGAAGTGTGGCATGTGAGGTCTCTGTGCACACATGTGCATGCATTTCTTGTGTGGTTTCTCTGGAATATGCTAATGGTTTCTCTGCAGGTAGGCTCAAAATCAAATAGGGTAATGCTGTCAATCTTCAATATAGTGAATTAGGTGCAATGGCTAACTATGCAACTTGTGGCTAGATGGAAGAAATAAAGGTCTTAAAAAGACCACTGTCCTCCCCCACTTTCATCCCATGCCTCCTTCTGGATAGGGGGCAGCTTGGCTTCCTCTATTTTCCTGGCACATCTCTTATCGCAGGGGTAGGCAACCTATGGCACGCGTGCCAAAGGCGGCACGCGAGCTGATTTTCAGTGGCACTCACACTGCCCGGGTCCTGGTCACCGGTCCGGGGGGCTCTGCATTTTAATTTAATTTTAAATGAAGCTTCTTAAACATTTTAAAAACCTTATTTACTTTACATACAACAACAGTTTAGTTATATATTATAGACTTATAGAAAGAGACCTTCTAAAACCGTTAAAAATGTATTACTGGCATGCAAAACCTTAAATTAGAGTGAATAAATGAAGACTCGGCACACTACTTCTGAAAGGTTGCCGAACCCTGTTTATCGCTTGAGACTGTTTCCATGTACCAAGTGGGTATAGGACTTCCCTACCTTGTAAGGGTTGGTGTTGTGAGGTTTAATTAATGTATGTTTAAAAACATTCTGGGGGGGGTCTTCTAGTGAAAGTCCCCATAGAAACACAAAGTCAATTTAAAGGGCATGATTCCAATTTCATGTACACAACTAAGATTCTACTGACTTCATTGGAGTTACTCCCAGTCCACACCGGTGTGAGATCGGAAACAGGCTCAAAGTATTCTCCTTGTTATTAAGACACTGATTCCGTTAAGCATCCTACTTAAGAAGAAAGCAGACTGGGAATATGTTCCCCCTAAAACACTTGCCTCCACGTGTCTGGCCAAGATTTCAAGATTGCTCAGTAAGGGCAGGGCTACTCTAATGTAGTTGCTCTAAGCTGATGGGAGAGAGCTCTCCCGTCGCCTTAATTACTCCAGCCCCCGCAAGTGACGGTAGCTATGTCGGCGGGAGAAGCTCTCCTGCCGACATAGCACTGTCCACACCAGTGCTTATGTCGGTGTAACTTATGTCGCTCAGGAGGGTGATTTATTCACCCAATGAGCAACATAAATTATGCCAGCATAAGCTGTAGTGTAGACATAGCCTGAAAGCATTAAGTTTGCCAAAGGCTTTGTTTGTATCATTATTTGTTCAGCCTGACACCGTGACTGGTGCTGTACAATACAGTAAAGGAAAATGGTCTCTGTACCAAGGAATTTTTTTTTTTTTAAAAGATGCTCTTAACACCCTTTCTCACCTTCTGGGCTCAATTTCCAATATAATAAAATACAGACACAAAAAGAAGAAATCTTTAGTTTTCAGACTGTCCAGGCCTACAGGTCTCTAGGTGACTAATCAATATTATTAATAAAACATTCTGAATAGGAGTCAGCATGGCTCCAGCTGCCTCAGGAAAAGGGGGTTTAAAAGAAGAAATTATTTCTATTTTTAAATCCTGACAATTCGCTAGTCTTAACTGATTTTAAAAAAATATTTAAACATTAAAAAAGAGGACACTCCACGGGACTCTGGCCCCGCCCCCGGCCCCAACTCCGCCCCTTCCCCAAAGTCCCCGCCCGAACTCCGCTCCCTCCCCTGAGCACCCCGCATTCCCCCTCCTCCCTCCCAGCCACGCGGAACAGCTGCCCGAGTGCTACCGGCTTCACAGTTTGCCAGGCAGCCCCCAGACCTCCAGACCCTGCGCCCCCAGCCCGGGTGCTTCCCCTCCTGGGCTCCGGCTGCGCTGGGGAAGCACCCGGCTGGGGGCGCAGGGTCTGGAGGTCTGGGGGCTGCCCGGCAAACCGTGAAGTCAGTAGCGCTCCGGCAGCTCAGCTCTTCAGCTACACAAAGCTGAGGTGTCTGGGGGGGGAAGCAGCAGCAGCCGCTGCCGCGGGGGAATCCACCTGCAGCTCGCAGCCTG
The DNA here is from genome assembly GCF_011386835.1 of Chrysemys picta bellii. NCBI lineage: Eukaryota > Metazoa > Chordata > Testudines > Emydidae > Chrysemys > Chrysemys picta. The sequence goes on along the minus strand of NC_088794.1, from coordinate 94,302,009 downwards.
CCGGAGCCACTCTAAGGTAAACAGGGGACTGGGGCAGGGATGCCGGCAAAACAAAGCTGGGAGTATTTTCCCCGGACATGTTTGGCTTTTTGGCAATTCCCCCCGGACGGGGATTTGAGGACCAAAAATCCGGACATGTCCGGGAAAATCCGGACATATGGTAACCCTACCCAAGAAGGGGATAAGTCTTTTTAAGGGCCCTGATAAAGCTTGATAAGGCCTAAGTGAAGGGAAGGACTTCAAGAGTCTCCAGGAAGAAAGCCCTGGGGGCACTGCTCTATATCCAGGCAGGCACAGATTTAAAGCTAGCGCAGAAGGGGCTGAGGACTGAGCCCAGAGACAGGGCTAAAGACATTACCGAAGGCACAGGGACAGGCTCTGTTGGACCTTTTACCCTGGCAAGGATTCCTTCATGTGCTTATATTATGTGCGACTTAGCCAGAGGGCTGAGCCACTGAAGACCCGCCTGATGAAGTTAACCGCTGATAGGGGGTGCCGGGAGAAGAGAGAGAGAGAGTGTGTGTGCGCGTGTGAGCGTGTGCGTGCAGGTTTTCACGCAACCAACAGGTGGCGTTCACAAGAGGGGAGAGTGTCCCCCATCACATGCACACAATCAGTAATGATTTTATGTTATTTTCCAGGTAATTGATAAAAATATTAAGTAGTGTAGTGCCAAGAACCGACCACTGAGGAATTCCACTGGAATATACTCACTTGATGAGGGTTCCCTGTTTACAATCACATTTTGAGACCTACTGATCAGCCAGTTTTTAATCAATTTAATGCATGCCATGTTAATTTTGTATAGTTCTAGTTTCTTAATCAAAATGCTGGGGGTGTGGGTTCTGGGATGCAGGAGGGGGCTCTGGGCTGGGGCAGAGGGTTGGGATGCAGGAGGGGGTGCAGGCTCTGGCATGGAGTTTGGGCATGGGAGGGGGTTCTGAGCTGGGACAGAGGATTGGGGCATGGGAGAAGGTTCAGGGCTGGGATGGGGGGCGTGGGGTGTGGGCTCTGGGCAGCACTTGTCTGAGGCATCTCCTGGGTAGAAGCCAGCATGTCCCTGCGGCCCCGAGATGGCAGCACGGCCACAGTGGATCTACATGCTACCCCTACCTGCAGGTGCTACCTCCACAGCTCCCATTGGCTGTGGTTCCCATTGGCTGTGGTTCCCAGCCAATGGGAGCTGTGAAGTCAGTGCTTGGGGCGTGGGGCAGTGCATGGAGCACCCATGGCCAACCCTGCGCTTAGGGGCTGCAGGGACATGCCGGCCGCTTCCTGGGAGCCACGTGGAACTGGGTAGAGAGCCTGCCAGCCCTGTACCAACTGGACTTTTAATGGCCCGGTCAGTGGTGCTGACCAGAGCCACCAGAGTCCCTTTTTGACCAAGTATTATGGTTGAAAACCAGACACCTGGCAACCCTACTGCGGAGATGAGCAAGTGAGTGGGCAGGGCCTCAGGGGAAGAGGTGGAGAGGAACAGGAGAGGGTTTTGGGTGAGGGGGTGGAGCAGGGTCAGGAAGACGCAGAGTGAGGGTGGGGCCTCGTGGGAGGAGGCAGAGAGGCGCATGGTCTTGAGGGGCAGGTCACAGTCATAGAATATCAGGGTTGGAAGGGACCTCAGGAGGTCATCTAGTCCAACCCCCTGCTCAAAGCAGGACCAATTCCCAACTAAATCATCCTAGCCAGGGCTTTGTTAAGCTGGGCCTTAAAAACCTCCAAGGAAGGAGACTCCACCATCTCCCTAGGTAACGCATTCCAGTGCTTCACCACCCTCCTAGTGAAATAGTGTTTTCTAATATCCAACCTGGACCTCCTCCACTGCAACTTGAGACCATTGCTCCTTGTTCTGTCATCTGCCAACACTGAGAACAGCCGAGCTCCATCCTCCTTGGAACCCCCCTTCAGGTAGTTGAAGGCTGCTATCAAATCCCCCCCCTCATTCTTCTCTTCTGGAGACTAAACAATCCCAGTTCCCTCAGCCTCTCTTCATAAGTCATGTGCTCCAGACCCCTAATCATTTTTGTTGCCCTCCGCTGGACTCTTTCCAATTTTTCCACATCCTTCTTGTAGTGTGGGGCCCAAAACTGGACACAGTACTCCAGATGAGGCCTCACCAATGTCGAATAAAGGGGAACGATCACGTTCCTCGATCTGCTGGCAATGCCCCTACTTATACAGCCCAAAATGCTGTTAGCCTTCTTGGCAACAAGAGCACACTGTTGACTCATATCCAGCTTCTCGTCCACTGTGACCCCTAGGTCCTTTTCTGCAGAACTGCTACCTAGCCATTTGGTCCCTAGTCTGTAGCAGTGCATGGGATTCTTCCGTCTTAAGTGCAGGACTCTGCACTTGTCCTTGTTGAACCTCATCAAGTTTTTTTTTTGGCTCAATCCTCTAATTTGTCTAGGTCCCTCTGTATCCGATCCCTACCCTCCAGCGTATCTACCACTCCTCCCAGTTTAGTGTCATCTGCAAACTTGCTGAGAGTGCAGTCCACACCATCCTCCAGATCATTAATAAAGATATTAAACAAAACCGGCCCCAGGACCGACCCTTGGGGCACTCCGCTTGAAACCGGCTGCCAACTAGACATGGAGCCATTGATCACTACCCGTTGAGCCTGACGATCTAGCCAGCTTTCTATCGATCTTACAGTCCACTCATCCAGCCCATACTTCTTTAACTTGGCGGCAAGAATACTGTGGGAGACCGTGTCAAAAGCTTTGCTAAAGTCAAGGAACAACACATCCACTGCTTTCCACTCATCCACAAAGCCAGTTATCTCAACATAGAAGGCAATTAGGTTAGTCAGGCACGACTTCCCCTTGGTGAATCCATGCTGACTGTTCCTGATCAAAGTGTTTCATAATTGATTCCTTGAGGACCTGTTCCATGATTTTTCCAGGGACTGAGGTGAGGCTGACTGGCCTGTAGTTCCCCGGATCCTCCTTCTTCCCTTTGTTAAAGATGGGTACTACATTAGCCTTTTTCCAGCCATCTGGGACCTCCCCCGATCGCCATGAGTTTTAAAAAATAACGGCCAATGGCTCTGCAATCTCATCCGCCAACTTCTTTAGCACCCTCAGATGCAGCGCATCCGGCCCCATGGACTTGTGCACGTCCAGTTTTTCTAAATAGTCCTGAACCACTTTTTTCTCCACAGAGGGCTGGTCACCTTCTCCCCATATTGTGCTGCCCAGTGCAGCAGTCTGGGAGCTGACCTTGTTCGTGAAGACAGAGGCAAAAAAAGCATTGAGTACATTAGCTTTTTCCACATCCTCGGTCACTAGGTTGCCTCCCTCATTCAGTAAGGGGCCCTGTAGTGAGCCGGTGTGGCACCCCTCCGTCTCCGATAGGGCCGAGCTTCCTCCAACCCCAGCGTGGGCGGAGCCACCGGGTCCGGGGCCTGCCCCTCCGAGGTCACGGCCCCGACCCGGAAGCATAAAAGCCCGCCGGCAGAGCTCAGTGGAGACCAGGCCGGCAGAGAGAGCAGACATCCTGGGCCGAGCTCCCGCTTGGGAGACAGCCACAGGCCGCGAGCCACCTGCTACCCCACCGCACCGGTCGAGCCTACCTCTCACCAGGTACCCCGAGGAGGACCGGACACACCCGCCCCGGGCCCGCTACCCCGAGGAGGACTGGACACACCCGCCCCGGGCCAGCGACCCTGGTGGAGACCCGCCGGACCTGTCCCCAAGCCCCGCACCGGAGGAACCGATGCTGCTAGACTGGCCCGAGCCCGGCGTCACCAACGAGGTAGGCCCCAAGGGGGAGCATGGAAGGAGCCCGGGGGTAGCCGACCCCAGTCAGGCTGCAGAGGCCTGTGAGCAGATGTCAGTGTGTTTCGGTCAGGATACCCCACTGACCAGCAGCGTCAGTAACCGCTGCTAGGGCCCCGGGCTGGAACACAGTGGAGTGGGTGGGCCTGCGTTCCCCCCTGCCACCCCGCTCACGGGTGGCAGGCTTCCCCCTCACGCAACGCTCAGGTGTAGGAGCCTGGGCTTACCTTAACTGCTTGTCTGCTCAACCCCTACCCCAAAAGGGCTTGAGCTGTGACTGTTTGTGCCCCACCCTGATCCAGGGCCTGGGCCTGCTTAAACCGTTGATTTGCGCTCAGCCCCTGCGTAAAGGGACCTGAGCTTTGACTGTCTGCACTATAGTGAGCCGGTGTGGCACCCCTCCGTCGCGGAGGGTAGAGCCCCGGCGCGACCCTACTACAGGCCCACACTTTCCTTGACTTTCTTCTTGTTGCTAACATACCTGAAGAAACCCTTCTTGTTACTCTTAACATCTCTTGCTAGCTGCAACTCCAAGTGTGATTTGGCCTTCTTGATTTCACAGTCCAGGCACCGCTGGTTCCCCCAATTTCTAGGGAGCTTCTGGTGCTTGCATGGAAGCCTCCCCAAACAGAAGATTTATCAATTCCTCCTTATCTGACCAGATGAGATATAATATAGAATTTCCTCATGTTGGATGGAACACTTTTAGCTAAGAAATTGTCCTCTATTAATCCCAGAGATGTTTTAGTACTGGCATCGTGAGACATCCAGCATGTCACTCATATTGAAGTTCTCCATGATCATACAGTTATCAGATCTTTCCAGATTTCGATATTTCTTCTTCCACTCCCAACTTTCCCTTTCACGCTGCCCTATTATGTAAAGGGTTCACCCCCCAAATCTACAAGGAAAATTGGCCAGTCCCTTTTAGTGAAACAAGTTATGAAGCAAGAGAGAAGAAAAGCTAGCAGAAAAGCCAGAGAGTAAATATGAAGACTTGCCTCCAGACAGAAAACAGTTCATATCCTTTCATATATTTGAGAATTCCATCTAGTGGAATTTTGCAATATTCTCTCTCCCAAGTTGTAAACAGGCATGGAGAGAGAACAAAACCACCTCTTGTTTAGTGAGCTAATCTTACTTCTTCTTTTCAAAGGCCCAGAGTCTCGAACCCTTTCTCATGCTGAGTAGCATCTTCCACCATACTACGCAACCTTGCAGAAGTCAGTTGGACTACTTGTAGCGTTAGGGATTGCTCAACATGAGTAAAGAATCTGGCCTAGTCAAGGAAGTCCCCCAAGAATACCATAGGGGAAGGAACGTGTGGCCTGTATTCTCCTGAGCCTGATGAGAAAAAGTGTACCCAGTTTGTGCCCATACATCAAAAACACCAGAAGCCCTCAGGGAAGAATGCAGTCAATTTTGTTAAAGGGGAAAAGTCATCCCCCCCACTGCCTGGTTCTTCTAAAGACAACTAGAGCCTTTCTTTCGGGCTCTCTCCGTAATTCCTGCTGCTAAATGTCCATCACATGTCTGACAGGTCAAGAGGCTCTTTTCTCTCTTCATTGTAAGGGCAGCCCTTGTTCTGCCCTCCTTCCCTGAAGCCATAACACTTTGCACTGATGGCCTATCTCCCTTCCTTTTCTTAAGCATATTCTGAAGCCACTCAAGGATCTAAAATTATACCGAGCCACCTCTCTGTCTCTTCCTACACACACAGAAAGCAATGCTAATATCTGCTAGTCTGACTTAATTCTGAGGAAAGTGGGTATTCCTTGAGAGTTTTGCACCTTGACTGGCTGATTTCCTCAGGTTGGAAAAAGAGAGCAGGCAGTGCCGGGGCAGGAAGAGAGAGGTTTTTTCTTGGCAGCTAGGAAAAGGAGTTAAATCAAAACTCTGAAAAAGGAACTCACTATATCTTAAGTCTGCTAGGAACCCCCACTTCTCTCTTCCTTACTCAGTGTTCCCTGCTGAGAACCAAAAGGGGGGAGATGGCTCAATTTAGGAGGGCAAGCTGGGGCTATAGAAAAACTGGTGTGGGCCCCCAGTGGCTCCATGAACAAAAGACAGGCCGATAATGCTGGCCTATGGGTGGAGAAAGGCTCTTCTGGTACCTGTTCTGGGAAGGTCAGTAAAGAGCTATGGAGATGTAAGGGGCCACATTGGATGTGGGGAAATGATCAGGAGGGAGCAGTGAGTGAAGCAAGTTCCTGCTAGTTAAGGAAGAAGTGAGAGAGAGAGAGAAAGTTGGGAGCTGAATTTACTTATCTTTTGACCCTCAACTTAAAGTCCTACGGGTGACAGTATTAAGACTCAGTTCAAGCTTTGGCTGCTCAATCCTGAGAGTCTCTTGGGGGATGGGGAAATTGGGAGTGGAAAAACCACAAAAAACAACTTCTCTCCTGATATTGCTTGTACGTCTCGCTTTTAGCTGGGCCCAAAATCCCATGAGATTGGTATTTCGGCATTTTTATTTCTGACCCCTGCCAGGATTTGGATGTCCCGGGGTACGTGAAAATGAAACAAACAAAACCCAGAAGGATGGATATAGGGGAAACTAATCAAATCTTTTTGAACTTCCCAGAAGAAAAAGTTCAGTTTGGAAGGCAGTTGGCCAGGGTGGTTTCCTGCAATCCAGTTTGTGCATCTCTGATGTCTTGATTAATTTCCCAACCACCTTTAGATCAACTGTGAACAAGAGGGAGAAGCACGATGCCCACCAAATGTCTTATCTGTCTCGCTGATTTTCTCAGTTGTTCAATGCACAACCTGAGACTCAAACTGATTTCTCCCCTTGGCATCTTCCAGCATCCTCAGGATTTTGCCTCTTCATGCTGGGGAGGAGTGGTCACTGACCCCATTTTCCAGTGAACTCTCAGCTCCATGGAAGAGGTTCAGCACCTGTACCAGTTCTAATCTTTTAACCTCATTGAGCCGTTAGCTTTGGGATCTATGGGAAATTTCAGTAATGGTGTTACAGCAGTGGTTTTCAACCTGTGGTCTGCGGACTACGGGGGTCCACAGACTATCTTGAAGGGGTTTGTGAAAGGTTGCCATTACCATAGAACATCTCTGGGGGTCTAAGATTTCCAAAGGGGTCAGCACCTCCATTTGAAATTTTTGTGAGGGTCCGCAAATGAAAAAAAGGTTGAAAACCACAATGCATACAGCCCAAACAACCCTCAGTTTAAGACAGAGCTATGATTTTTATTCTTAGTAAGTGTTTATGCCTTCAATGTACACATTAGTTTACAAAAACATATTTTAAAAAAGATGTGAACAAATTGGAGAGAGTTCAGAGTACAGCAACAAAAATGAGGGGAGGTTTAGAAAACTTGCACTATGCGGAAAGATTAAGAAAACTGGATGTGTTTAGTACTGAGAAAAGAAGATTAATGAGTGACCTGGTAACAGTCTTCAAACACGTTAAGGGCTGTTATAAGAGTGGACGGTGATCAATTGTTTTCCCATGTCCACTGAAGGTAGGAGAAGTAGTAATGGGCTTAATCTGCAGCAAGGGAGATGTAGGTTAGATATTAGGAAAAACTTTCTAACTATAAAAACAATGAGGAGTCCGCTGGCACCTTAAAAAGACTAAAAGCCAGACGAAAGCTTATGCCCAAATAAATCTGTTAGTTTTTAAGGTGCCACCAGACTCCTCATTGTTTTTGTAGATACAGACAAACACGGCTACCCCTCTGATACTTTTCTAACTAGAAGGTTAGTTAAGCACTGGAATAGTTTCCAAGGGAGATTGTGGAATCTCCATCACTGGAGGTTTTAAGGAACAGGCTATACAAATATCTGTCGGGGATGGTGTCTAGGTTTACTTAGTCCTGCCTCAGGGAGTGTGGATTAACAAGATGATCTCTTGAGGTCCATTCCAGTCCTACTCTTCGGTGATTCAATGAAAGCAGAACACAAGATCCTTGCAATAATAAAGGTGTGTCACACAGAAATGCTGGTAAGAGACTGAACTTTTATTTCCTGGCCCCAGTCACCTGAAGTGGATTAGAAATCCAAAAGGGAATGAGAAGGTTCAGATCCTACTGACTCAAGTGGTTACAGCTGCATTTTCTGTTGCTGTTTAAATTTAATACAAATAAAACACAATACCAATGAACAATTTATAAAAAACTCTAAAATGGAGTTGACAAGGTCAGAAATCAGGGTGGATAACTTCAAACCCCTGAGAGAGGAGAGGATTATTTTGCTTCTTATTGGACAGTAAATACTATTTCCAAACTTCAATACCTTTCTTGTCACATGGCCGCGACTTGTTTTCAAAACAATTCTTTCTGCCATAGTTTAGCTGCTGAAGTGGATCTGCTTCGGATAGCGTAATTCATCATCACCTTGCACTTTATATAATCATTTACACATGCACAAAGGGAGTGTAAGCTGCTTCCTGATCAGAATGGTAGCATTTTACATCCACTTTGCACTGGTGTGAATGCCATACAAGGTTAGGGTGACCAGATGTCCCGATTTTATAGGGACAGTCCCGATATTTGGGGCTTTTTTTTTTTTTATATGCGCTCCTATTACTCCCCCTGTCCCGATTTTTTACACTTGCTCTCTGGTCACCCTACACAAGGCGCACAGTCAGGGAGAATTAGTGTTTTCTGCCCCTGGTGTTTTTGTACTGTCAGTGACAGAGTGGGCATAACTTCTCTCAGCAGCTTTTTGGAAGTTCAAGAAAACAGAGTCAGTGTGTCCTCCTTGATTTTATTTAGGCATCTTGTGTTCTTCCTGTGGGGTGGACCTTCGTGCATATGACTTTTGTCGCAGATTGTATACCAGGTCACTGCCTGTTAGAAATCTAATATTCTCTCCCACTTGGCATTTCTTCTGTCCTAGCTTCTTAGCATATTGTAACTACTTCAGGAGGAATTCACTTTAACTCAAAAAGCTTGTTAAATATTTGCACTAAGGTTTTGATCTTTTATCATGAGTCTCTGCAGCTTAATAAATCAGGGTGAGTTGTGTTGTGATAGTTCAAGAATGATAAGTATCTGTTAGTCTTTAAGGTGCCACCAAACTCCTTGTTGTTTTTGTCGATACAGACTAACACGGCTACCCCCTGATAAATGATAAGTATAGGTCCCTGGAAGCCACCAGTTGTAGTCCCCACCTCCAACCTTTCTATTTCAACTGACTTTTCTGCTAACCCAACTGAGTCTGCATAGTAAGGGCTTGGTGTTGAGAGTATGAACAGATATATTAGAGAGACTTGCTGAAATGAGCCACTCATGATTACCAAATTAGGAACCCATCTGGAATCCCATAGTGAGTAAACTGTGATTTACAATGTCTTATTACATTGCAGCTTGATGAGTTGTGCAACAGCTCAATTCTAAAGAAATCTGAATAGTATTCAGTAATAAAAGGTAATTTTTCCCATTTCATTAAATAGACCTGCACCTACCTTGGACCAAGACAACAGGGAATCTCATAGGGTTTTTATTGTTTTTCTTACTGTTTCCTAAATCTATTGCAAACTTCACATTTTGATACCTTATCTTTTCACATCTCTGCTCTCATCTCTCAGTACCCTCTTGGGCACTGTAGATTATAGGTGGGATTTCAGACTCCATGCTTTATGGTATTTTGACACAAACCCTGAGAGTATAGAATTGCATAACAAGCAGTAGTTTCATATTTATAGACATATTTTTTATGCTTGAAAGTGCTTGGGATTTTCCTGTTGGCCATCCATCTGTAATTACATTCCCAAGCTGTTGTAAGGTGGGGCCATTTTACATTTCTTATTTGAGTGTCAATTCTTTTCTAGAAATGGGTAGTACTGGAGTTATATTTCCTTCAAATTTTTCTTTCTGCTAATTTTCATTGTTTATAGGCACTCTTGAAAACATGTCCACTATAGAAAGCTCCTGATCAGTGTTGTACATTTAATGAGTCCTTTTGCTATGGCATGATCATTTTCTGAAGCCTAGCTGGTGCTATGGTTTCTGTAATAAAGCTTCCAGTGGTTCATGGTCTCCTGCTATCTTAATTGATTTCTGTCCATACACATATTGACGAAACTGCTCACAACCGAAAACAGTTGCTAGCATTTATTTATTTTTCACTCTGGGCATAGTTCCATTTTGGTTTAGTCAGTCCCTCTTTAGAAGCATATATTCTTGGGCAATCATCTTGCAGAACAGCCCTCATCCTGAGATTTTAGGCTTCAGGTTAATTTCAAAATAGCTTTTGCAACTCCTTTAAAAAAAAAAAATCCCTGAACCTTTTCTTTTGTCAGGCATCTTAGAGACATTCTGTCCTGTTCTCAACTGCATTTGGAGTAGTGCTCTTAATTACGACAAATTAGGGATGAATTTGCTTTGACCCACAAACATGCCCATGAATCTCTGTAATGCCTATTTGTTTTAGGGTCTTTCCAAGTGGCTCCATCTTCCTTAGGTCAAGCCAAATTCCTTTGCACTGAGTAGACGTTCTTGGGGCAAATCTCATCCAGCCAGATCTGGTATTTGTCCCTGTTTGCTTTAAGGCTCTTTCCATTGGCATGCTGTAGAACAGAATGCAGCCTCACATTGTGATCATTATTTTCTCCCCAAATCAAGAGGTGATCAACAGCCGCACCCAGATCCTTAAAGATCTGGGACATGCTGCTTTGGTGCACTTGGGGACCTAAAGCAAACACCAAGGAAACTCACTTCATATATCAAAAGGGAAGTTGCAAGTCAAACCTGCCAAAACTCTTGGCTTGCATGTAAAATTGAAAAGATTCTTGTTTACGGAAGTTTAGACTCATCTTCCTCAACTGTTCTCAAGGGACAGTGACTGGGTTTGATAGCCTTATTTTTTATCTGATGGATCTATACATCCTTTGCTTGTTTGGTAACCTAGTCAACTGGTATCTCTATTCTCAATAATAATTAATTTTATAATCTGGTCAGGTTTAGTTTTTACTTTTTCTCTTAGTAATAATGGGACCTTATATGGTGCATGTAGTTTTGATGGCCCCCTGGAATCCCTATCAATGTGACAGTAGATAATGTTTTCGCTATGATATCCTTACTGCATCCCAGTCTGTTAAACTCTCCATCAAATTCTTTAAGAATGTCTTTTGCCTCCTCTTCAAAGATGTGTATAACTTGTCTATAGATCATCTGTATTTGCAGACTATTATTTATTCCAGGAATCATTTGTGTAGCTTTGCTATGTGACCTTATTTTGTGCACACAATATCAAACAAGTTTTGTTTTCAGTTGTAACATTGGATGGTCACTAGTAGTTTTGCATACTCTTCCTATGTTTATGTATCACTGATGTCCAGTATCCAGTTTGAAATTCATATTTTGTAAATGTCCAGTGTCATAAAGCAATCTGGTGCAGAACTTTGCTTTGTAACTGCATTGAGAGACCCAATTGTGTTTCTGCATCCGAGTTTTCTCCTACAAGTCCATGTACAAGTCTATTTCCTGGCACCCTGTCATTGGGCAGGATTAGAAAAGATTAAGATCCATGTCACACACGACATGGGTCTGTATTCAGAAACTCCAGTGGCTACTGCTACACCTGCTATAAAGAGTTTACACTCCACCATACCCTGAAAAACCGGTAACGGTTCAGCTATGGAGAAGTCTATGCTAGGGAGGATTTATGGGAGAAGTGGGTTTTAAGCAGAAATCAGAAGCAAAGAGAACACTTAGCAGACAAGAAATGGGATCTTCTTCCAAGAATAAGAGTACTTGTGGCACCTTAGAGACTAACAAATTTAATGACTAAATTTGTTAGTCTCTAAGGTGCCACAAGTACTCCTGTTCTTTTTGCGGATACAGACTAACATGGCTGCTACTCTGAAACCTGTTCCAAGAATGGCAGGCAGCAAGGATGACTGGGGATTGCAAGGAAATGACAATATAGATGTAGGCAGGGACAAGATTATGTAGGATCTGAAAGGGGAGGACAAAGAGTTTGAATTGAATGGTTTACAAAACAGTAAGAGAATGAAAGGATTTAAGTGATATGGTTGATGCAGCAAAGAAAGGAAGATGACTGAAGCACAGATGTTTTCAGTAGACTGGAGTGGGGATAAGTGAGAAACAAGTTGCAAAGTGAGTCACTTTGCAACTCTGGGAAAGTCACTAAAATCTATCAGACTAATTCTGCCCTCAGTAACCCCAGTGTAATTCCTAAATAACTCCACAGAAGTCAGTGAAATTACTTCAGATTGCTCATTGTATCCTGGCCACCTTATGTCAACGTGTGAAGAGATAGAGAGACTGGATTCTCCTGCCTTAACCACTGAGTAGTTAGTGACAGGGCCACTAACTCTAACATTTTTGCCGCCCCAAGCGCACACAAAAAAAAAAAAAAAAAAAAAAAAAAAAAAAAAGCCGCAATCGCGATTGGCGGCAGGTCCTTTGCTCCGAGAGGGAGTGACAGCCCCGCCACTGAATTGCTGCCGAACGGCACCCCAGGCACCTGCTTGCTACCCTGGTGCCGGCCCTGGTTAGAGGTCACGAAACTGGACTGGGACTTGGAAGATCTGGTTTAAATTCCAGGCTCTCCCACCAACTCTGTGCGATGCTGGCCTTACATTCTCTGTGCTTGCGTTTCCATTTGTAGAATGGAGATAAGAATGCTCCCTTTCTCCTACCCTTTGTCCATCTTCTCTATTGATACAGTAAGCTTTTCAGGTCTAGGGCTGCTCCGCTCTATATGTATGTACAGTGCCTAGAACAATAGGGCCATGATCTTGGTGGGACTCCCTTTGTGGACTACTGTAAAACAAATGAATATTAACTAATATCAGGAAGAGTGGTCCCTAGGGTTACCATTTAAAAAAAAAAGACACTCCACGGGGCCCTGGCCCCGCCCCAACTCCGCCCCTTCCCTGCCCCAACTCCGCCCGTTCCCCTCCCCTTCCCTAAAGTCCCCGCCCTAACTCCCCCTCCTCCCTCCCAGCCACACAAAAAGGGCTGCCCGAGCGCTACCGGCTTCACGGTTTGCCAGGCAGCCCCCAGACCCTGCGCCCCTGGCCGGCGCTTCCCCAGCGCAGCTGGAGCCCAGGAGGGGAAGCGTCCAGCCGGGGGCGCAGGGTCTGGAGGCTGCCCGGCAAACCATGAAGCCAGTAGCGCTTGGACTTCGGGCAGCCCCCCATGCCTCCGGACCCCGTGCCCCCGGCCGGGCACTTCCCCTCCCGGGCTCCGGCTGCTGTGCTCCTCCCGACTCTTCGGCTCTGTTTAAGAGCCGAGCTGCCCGAGCGCTACCGGCTTCGGGCAGCCCCCTTGCCTCCGGACCCCAGCCACTGGCCAGGCACTTCCCTTCCCGGGTTCCAGCTGCTCTGCTCCGGCGGCGCAGGGTCTGGAGGCAAGGGGGCTGCCCAAAGCCGGTAGCGCTCGGGCAGCTCGGCTCTTAAACAGAGCCAAAGAGTCAGGGGAGGAGCAGAGCAGCCGCGGAAGGGGAAGTGCCCGGCCGGTATTTTTCCCCGGACGTGTTCGGCTTTTTGGCAATTCCCCCCGGACAGGGGTTTGATTACCAAAAAGCCGGACATGTCCGGGAAAAAACGGACGTATGGTAACCCTAGTGGTCCCTCCCAATCAGAGCCAGGGTCATTGATTGAGCCAGGGAAGCCCAAGAGTAGAAAGTTCATTAAAACTGGTCTGTCAATGTAGCTTTCACTTGCCAATTGCTCTCACGGAGAGCAGGGTTTCTTGTTGATTAAAGGATGTTATAGAAGTGTGCTAGACAGAACAGCATCTCCCTAAATTAAATCAGGAAGCTTCTCTTGGCAAGGGAAGAAGCTGGGAGAACAGCATATTAGTTAGCACAGCCAGAAAGGGAAGGAGATGTAAGCAAAAGAGCCTTCCAGACCAGCATAAAGTTGAGTAAGAGGAACGTGCTCTCCCAGCTCAGAGAGCCCAGGAGAAGGTATGGAATCACTTCAAACAAACATCACAAAGGTTAAATGTCACATCCCATTAGGCCTCTCTTTTCTAATCCTTCCCTTCGATTCTTCTCTGTATTCCTATTACCAGCCCAGTGGGGGTAAAGTCCCTGCAGAGCTATGTACAGCAAATAGAGAGGTGGTTGTTGTTGGCTCTTGTGCAGGTGCATTGGGGCAGGCTATGGTGGAAGGCAGCAAGCAGCCCCTCCCTTTTCATTCCTGAGACAGGAGCCAGTCATGCTTGCAGGGATCCTAGTATCCCTGGGTGCATACCACCCCCAGTGGGCCATCTATGGCAGAGCTGGACAGGAACAAGGAGGAGAGCATGTTGCACCTTCTTATATCATTAGGCTTGGCAGATTCATTTTCTTTATATAATTTTGAAACATAATAACAATGGTTTAAGCATCCCCCCCTTTTTTAAAAAAAAATCAATTTAAATTGTCACAGTTGCAGAAAATTTTGGGGGAGGAGGCTGGCTACTCCAGACTGCTACCGATCGGTTACTAACCAGTTTGGGGGAGGAGGGGAAGAAAGAAAACCGTTGGACTCGTGTTGATGGAAGTGAGCAGGGCCATTAATCGCATCCTGCTTCGAAAGACCGTGACTCTGGGCAATGTGCGTGACACTGTGGATGGCTTTGCACAAATGGGCTTCCCTAACTATGGAGGGGTGATAGATGGTACGCATATTCCAATTCTGGCACCAGACCACTTAGCCACCAAGTACATTAATCAGAAGGGGTATTTCTCAATGGTTCTCCAGGCACTTTTAGATCACGGTGGGCATTTCACAGACATTAACGCAGGCTGGTCCGGAAAGGTGCATGACACACACATCTTTCGGAACACAGGCCTGTTCAGGAAGCTGCAAGCAGGGACTTTCTTCCCAACCCAGAAGATCACTATAGGGCAAGTCGAAATGCCCATTGTGATCCTGGGAGACCCTGCCTACTCCTTAATGCCATGGCTTATGAAGCCATACACGGGGCAACTTGACAGCAGCAAGGCGCGGTTCAATGAGAGGCCAAGAAAGTGCAGAATGACTTGAGTGTGCTTTTGGTCATTTAAAGGCCCACTGGTGCTGCCTATATGGGAAGCTGGACCTGGCCGATGACAATATTCCAATGCTTATAGCCACATGCTGTATGCTCCATAATATTTGTGAAGGGAAGGGTGAAAGCTTCACTTGGGGCTGGACTGCTGAGGCTCAGTGCCTGGAGGCTGTTTGAACAACCAGAGACCAGGGCTATTAGAGGGGCGCAGCGCGGGGCCATAAGGATCAGGGATGCCTTGCAGCAGCAATTTGAAGCTGAAAGCCACTAATATTTGTTGCTATGCTTGGGAGTGCAGTGCTCGTAATGCTAGGAGGTGATTATGATATGTGTAGACAATGCCATATGAAGGTTTAACATAACTGTCTGTTGCTTTGCAGGGCTCTGTTTGCTTTCAAACCAGCATAATTCTTTAATTAAAAAAACAACAACTGGAAGAGAGAGTCAAACATCAGCACTGAGGAGAATGGGGAAAGGGAAGGTCCCAGGAGGAGGTTGGGTCCCAGGACAGCTAAAGTTTTGTGTATGTCCAGGGATCATATCCAACCTTCTCCTTTGGAGAACAATGCAGCGGGTACTGTACTTCAGCAGGGCCAAACTACAGAGGGATGGGTGTTAGTGCAATGGGTACTGGAAGTCCTCAGAGCTGGACTGTGACGGGGGAGAGGAGTGGAATGCCGCGGGTACAGACTGGAGCCAGGAGGTAGATAAGTGTGTTGGCAGTGTCTGTGGGGTGCATGGGAGGGCGAGTGTGGAACTGCTAATATTACCTGGAGCGTGTCCACTTGGCACTCCATAACGTTTAAGAGCCGCTCCGTGGCTTCATTCTGGTGTGCCGCGTTCTCCTTTTGATCCCTCTTCTCACTGTCCCTCCAGAGCAGCAGTTTGCATCCATGCCTTGTAAGCGTTCCACAGCTCCTTCACTTTGACCCTGCACTGCAGTGCATCCCGGTCATGGCCCCTTTCTATCATGCATCGTGAAATCTGTCTATAGGTATCATAATTCCCTCAGCTAGAGCGCAGCTTGGACTGGACAGCCTCCTCTCCCCAAATGCTGATGAGGTCCATCAGCTCGGCATTGCTCCAAGTGTGGGATCACCTGGTACAGGGAGCAGGAATGGTCACCTGAAAAGTTGTGCTAAGACCACTGCATGCATCACCGAGCAAACAGGAAGGGGACTTTCAAAATTCCCAAGGAATTTAAGGGGTGGGGCTCACAGTTGGTCACCTGAGGGCAGGGTAGTAGAGTTCAAACCAATGACCAGAGAGGCAAGAACAGGCATTGTGGGACACCTCTCGAAGGCCAATTGCAGCGCTGTAAATCGACCAGGGTGTCTACACCGGCACCGCAGTGCTGTACCCCCTGTGCAGAAAGTTGTACGCCTCTCATTGGGGTGGTTTTTAAGAGCACTGCAACTGCACAGTTTCTGTGCACTAAGTGGCTTGGCAGTGTGTACACATCAGGAGTTGCACTGCAGAAAGCTGCTTTACTGCAGAGAAACTTGCCAGTGTAGACAGGGCCTAACTCAGGGTCTGTGTGCTCTATTGGGACCAAGAGGGGGAGGAATCACCCTGTTCAGACTGGTCCTAGAGGTTTACAAGCTGAGGGCACTACCCTCACCAAGCTGGGGTGGAGGCATGCCTACAGTACCATGGAAGTTCCCAGGATTGACTGTGCTCCACAGTAGAAACAGAGAATTCTCTTCAAACTTGGAGGGTGATTAGCATGGTGGGAAAAGAATCCTGTGTAAGTTGTACTGAGTCACAGCACCTTGGTGTTAGGGCTTCCTGCACACACCAAAAGGCAGGGATCAAATTGGACTAGCTCATGGCAGCTTGACAAGCTGGTACTTAGTTTGTTAAGAGGCTACTGTCATATGCTCCAGGATCTAAACGTAAAAGATAAATTTCAAAATGTGAACCCAAGTCTGCAGGTGGCCTGAAACAATAGCTCCCAGAGGTAAGAATTGCCTTTATTCATTTCGATACTTTAACATTGCTGCCCCTTCCCACCACCCCCCACCAGCCGTCCTGCTGATAGGGTCCATACCGGTAGAGCCGCTGACAGGGGAGGCAAAAGAGGCAGGGTCCTTTGCCACAACAGCACTTTAATGTTGCTGTGCGCACGCACACACACACACACACACACGTTGGTGGGGCAGATGACCGGGGGGGGGGGGGGAGGAGGGAGCAATGTTAAAGCACTGCTGCAGCAAAAGACCCTGCAGCGCTTTAACGTCCCTGCAAAGGGAGCAGCTGCCCTGGGGCCAGCAATTTAAAAGAGCCCAGAGCAGCGGCGTCCAGAGCTCCAGGCCCTTTAAAGATTTAAAAGAGCCTGGGAGTCCCAGGCGGCATGGGCCAAGGGCTGGCTGGGGGATGCTGACCCCCTAGCCCAACCTCTTCCGCTTGAGGCCCCACCCCTTCCAGGGGCCAGAGCTGCCACCCCCAGTTCCGGTAAGTGTCCTCAGTTACTTTCACCCCGATGAACAGCTACACAATCTAATGAGAGTACCATCTTATTTTGACACTTTTTGGCTTCTCAGGTGAGCAGAACATAATCAGTGGGCAGAGTTTAGGACTACCACCCCCCATATCTGAGATCTTCTGAAAGGAGATATTTGGTGTGAAAACCTTATTCTACTTTTTGAAGAAAATTCTTGGGTGTAACATTTCTTTTTCTCTGAAGAACCACCTCAGGGCCAACACCTATCCCTTTGCCCAAAGGGTACCTTTGAAATTAGGGCCTTCTTCGCTCCCCAGGATGAGAGCCTCAGATTTATTGCTTCTAGTTCCCCCCAGCCCAAGGATGAGCTTCAGACTTTGACAAGTTTTACAGTGGATTCCAACAAGATCTCTCTGCACTGACACAATATGATCAACCTCCTTCTGTTCTTTATAACATACCCAGGCATGCCTGGGTAACCTCTGATTCTCACATTCAAACATCTTTGAGAGAAATATCTGTGGATAACTCAGTGACTTAGTGAGAACCGACTGTAAAACTGGACCGCAGCAGTGCTGATCCAATCCATTCTAAAACCTGGGCCCCTCGCGTGTGTCATTTCCCTCACAGATCCTGGAGTCCATAACACTGAGCATGCCACATCAAACCCTCAACCCCAGCATGAAATCAGTGAGAGAGCATCAAAGAGCGAGGAACACAGGATGAGTGTCTGTGAGAAACAAAGACTCTTGGGAAACGTTCCTTCTCTCTTTCAGACCATGGATGAATTGATTATCTCTTAAAAAGCAAAATGGCACCAAAAAGAAGAGTATTGGAGACAACCCCTCCCACTAGCACTGAACAGCTCTATTTGCAGGCACTAGTGAAAGGCTGCTGCTAGTTGACTGTTTTTCTGGAGGTATATTGTAACCATGTGCTGTGGAAACAGAGATACCAAAACAATAAGAGAAAGATAGAATTACTGTTCAACTTTCTGAACAGCTCATCTCAGCACTGTTTCTTCCAAGAAAAAACAAAAACCAACCAACCATTTACTAGAGCACAGCATTGCAAAGCACGAAACAGTGGTTGCTGCAGTCCAGATCGGTTTCACTGCTGATTCCTCAGCCTCTTAATTGTGTCCTAAGCCTGTTTAGAATCATCAGGATATGAGGATTGACAAGGCAGATTGCATGAGAACACACTCCCTGCTTTGTGGAAACAGCTTGCCAGGAAATGGTCTGAGGCTACCAGCTTCTTTACATAGGCAATCAGCTTTTAGTCATTGCTGGCTTGAGCAATGATTTAAGTGGGGACTTATGTGAGAGGCTGCATATCACGTTATTGTTCCCTGCAAAATGTTGTCCCTTCTCGGACTCTTTTAGCTAGGTCCAGAAAGGTGCCCCCTGCTGGTGAAGAAACCCCAGCAATCCCCACTATGCAGAACTGGACATTTAAAAAGAAGGGTGCCATCTCTTTATAAAATGTTTGGGGTGTATGAAGCTAGAACTTGACAGACTCCTTTGCACTTAAGTGTGAGCTAGCCTATGGGTCCATGTAATCCACTAGGGAGTGTGCCTTACAGGTCCCCCTCTGTGCTGATCACAGCAGATGAGTTGTTACAGCCCCAGGCTACAGAAGCTTAATTCTTTAGCTCCAGCAGTAGCAGCTCATGCTTCTAGGTCTGGAGAGCTCCAGTGTGTCACTCGAGATGGCAGCCATCCCACCCAAACTGAATGTGAAGGTTCCCTTTACTCCCCTGTGTGAGTTAGCCTGCATTGCAGGTCACAGCATGAGGGAGAAACCAGCACTGGCTGCTGCTCCCTATCCCACACAGGTGGGCAGGCTGAGGCGGAGTGGGTTGCATAGGTGCCAGAACTAGAGGTGCTGCCTCACCCCCTGGCTTGAAGCGGCTTCCATCATATACATGGTTTACTGTTTGGTTCAGTGGCTCTCAGCACCCTCACTATAAAAATTCTTCCAGCATCCCTGGTGGATGGATCCTTGGCTCTGCCGCCCAATGCACCACCCAGCATAAACTGAGCCAGACTACGGAGGGAAATAAGCTATTCCAGGGGAAGGGCTGGCACAGCTTGCTTCTCCCAGAGGTAAGGGGCAAGTGGAGACTAAACTGACTTTGGGTACGTCTATACTAGGAGCTAGGGATGTAATTCCTCTGCTCATGTCCACACATGCTAGCTCTCACCGAGCCAGTGCAAGTATAAACAGCAGTGTAGCTGCAGCAGCACAGGTAGTGGCAGCAGAGGCACGGCTGAGCTGTGTCAAGTACACACCCAGCAGTTTCAGGCAGGTTTGTACTTGGTATGGCTCAGCCATGCTTCCACTACCCATGCTACTGCGACTACACTTGTGCTATTTATACCTGTGCTAGCTTGCGGAGAGCCGGGCAATCATACCTCTCGGTGGGAGTGTAGACAGCCTGAGTCAATTCGGGCCTTGCTCTGCTTCCGGGGCAGCACAGCTCTGTGGTGCCACTTCCCAAAGGCACATTGCAAGGCGAAAAGGTGTCCATCAGCAAAAAGGCATGACGGGGAGGTTTCCTTAACCTGAGAGTCCCAAACTTCCCTGCACACACTAGAGAAATGGAAATGAATTAGCTGAACAATCGTGGCTTCCTTGTCATGCTGGCTTCAGTATATCTAGTGAGTCTGTCATCTTACAAACCCCCATTCTTTTTTATCATGTTTCGACTTTGGCTGCTCATCCAACATTTTTGCCTGGATTTTGCCTCTTCAAATATAACGAATCTGAAATGGGGCTATAATTAGCAAGTGAGTATCTGCAAAGAGACCTGGATCCATATTTCAAAGTCAACAGTGCCTTTGGATACTCTAGCCAAGATCTTCCACTAACCTGGCTATAACCCTTGCTCCAGCATGCTACAGTTCCTCCCAGGGAAAGGGAAGCTGACATAATGCTAACCACTTCCTCATATTGGTCTCTTAGCGGGGCTAACCATGGCCTTCAGCAGGACAAGGGCTTTCCTAGAACACCACAACTCAAAGCACTGCCATCGCCATGTGAGCTTCATCTTAGGCAGCATGAGCTTGCTTATCGCACTGTCCTGTAAATGCCAAGTGGGAGTTAAGGACTTTGTATGGCAACTATGAGTGCAATATCCAGGAGCCTGGCACATTAAAAAGGATAACACATTGCTGGTCTGCAAACAGCCCTGTCAAGGAATGGGCTTACGGATGGGTATGGTATAACTCAGTCTCATCTTCCAGCACTCACTGCCGACAGTCACTGTGGTGATCTTCCTGTTCTCATGACTCCCCCCTCCAAGGACGCACATAGTCCCTGCCTCCCAGCATAAAAGACTGTCTAATAAACTAGACGTCATTCATCACACCTACCCAGGCTCACTCCTCTGCAGACTCCTCACCTATTCCCAGGCTCTGAAGGGTTATCCTCCCTCCCTTGTGCAGGGCAAAACCTGCCAGGGCTGTCTTCCTGGAGGCCTGGCTCCAAACTCAGTCATCCTTCTCCCACTTGTGTCATGGTGTTTCCATACCACCTTCTTCCGTGGACTAGAGGTCCACCCTCTTCTCGGGGTTCCAGTCCAGACTCTGTAGCAAGCAGCTAAGCCTGCTCCCTCAGATGTCTTCCTGCCTTGGGCTTCCTTCAAGCTCTTTCCCTCAATCCCGCCCTGCAGTTACTGTACATCCATCTCTAGGCCTTTCTTGTGTTCCCCAACAACCATGGATGGACTGTGGAGCTGTTCCCTTCTCTCCCTGCTACCTTCTTCTCACTGGGCCTTCCTCCTGTATGTTCACCACCCAGCTGGGTTTCCATCTTCAGCTGGGCCAGTGGCAACCAGATGCACTAATTGTTCTCTGGCTCCAGTTAACTTTCATCAGCTGTGAGGAGGACATACCCATTACAAGACCATTAACTCCTCTCCCTCCACAGGTCAGAGATAATTCTATGGAAGATGTAGGGGGGGCAGGCATTGGGCGGGGGAATGGGAACAGTTTGAAGGAGGTCTTTTTTTTAAATCTGAGGAAGGGGCATTTGCTTATTTGAAGCAGCCTTGGTTTAGGAACAGCCTTTGCCAAGAGGTGCAATGTGTGTGGTGCACCAGGAGAGACATGGGCTCAGCCTGGTCACCTCTGGGGAAGTAGGAGGGAGGGAATGCCACAGCTAGTGCTGCCGGATCACTGAAGGGTGCAGAGCTTCTATCAGAGCTGCAGCCTCCGACAGTTCCCAGACCTCCATTTCACTCCCCCTTGGGCAGCCACCGCCTGCTCATTGGCCATCACATGCACAGGAGGGCTTTTGTCTCTGGGGAAGCAGCAGATGTGGTAGCGACAACTTAGAACCCGGGGAGGGGCAGGAAGAAGCCATGAGGGGATAGGGTGACCAGACAGCAAATGTGAAAAATCGGGATGGGGGTGGGGTAACAGGAACCTATATAAGAAAGACCCCAAAATCGGGACATCTGGTCACCCTATGATGGCACATGGACAAGCCAGAGGGGCCTGGACCCTCCCCTGCTGGCTGCCTAGCATCTAGTAGGGACAGGCTGTGAGCCAGACCAGCAGGAAGGGACAGGGCAAGGATGGAAGGGCAAAGGCAGCACACCTAGGACAGTCCCCACCCATCCCCACTGACTGTCACTGCTCCCCCAGCCCCAGAGACTCCCAACCCTGCTGAATCACAGTCTCCAGAGACTCCAACCTCACTGAATGTCAATGCACCTAAGACCCCTGAGAGATCCGAATCCCACTGCAACCCCACTCCTCAACCTCACTGAATTTTACTGCACTTGCCAGGCCCCCTATTCCCAAAGAATCCCCACAACCCCACTGTATCTCATTGCATCCCCTAGGCTCCTATTCCCTGAACTCCTAGGATGTATTTCATTTTAATAATTTGTATGAGGCCTGTTGCCTCATTTAAAAACAAGTAGAACTAGCTTAATGAGCTAAAAATTAAATGCAATATATGTATACAAGAAATTGTAAATTGTATGCAGAGTACATGAAAATTTACTTCAGCTTCCCTATCTTTTTCAGACCACTTCAAGTGCTGGTCATGGCCAAGAGTTCTCTTTAGAAATACCCATTCCTTGGCACCCGAAAGAGTAATCATAATAGTATCCTTGTGGATCAGTGTATTTTGGGAGGGTTGTATAGACAGTAATAGTTCTTGAGGTCACCAGATCTCGGTCCATGACGGCTTCATAGCTCGACTAGGATCATAAAGTGAATCTGAAGTCTGCTGGAAAGCCAGTTCACATCTCAGCCATTGGTGTGATAGGCTTCTGCTGACGTGTCGTGGTCAGGTGGAAAGCTACAGCATGCTAGTCCTGATGAAACTGCCATGTGGCTTTCAATCAAACTTAATTGGAGTGCCCAGCTATAATCCAGTCTGGAGCCATCAAAGGCATTGTTTCAGTGGCCAGCTCAGTCTGAGAGAAAGGGATACAGTTTCCTTGCCAATTGAAGGTGGCCAAATGCGCAGTATTGTGATCTTCCTCACAGCAGTGCCTTGTCAATCCCAGGTGAATCAAACACTAGGATCTTCCTCACAACACAAACTGGAATCTCACTGTAAGCCTAACAGTGCCAGCCAAAACTCCAGCAATGTGTGCTCCTATCCATAATATCCATCTGAGACTCCCAATGTGGGCTTCCTAACAGCTGTGCCTGTTGATGCCAGCTGGATTCCAGAGCAGTAAAACAATCAAACAAGCACTCAGAGGAGGCTAAGAAGCTGGAATGTAAAAACTGAACAAAATTTTCAGCAGGGAGTTTAAGAATTTGGCAGCCAAGATTTCGACTTCTCCCTTGCATCACAGCTAAAGTCCTGTGCTGGCATAAGCAGTGTCTGCAAACATTTAGATACTGAGCAGATTGTACCCTTTTTAAAATACATTTTGTTTTTCTTTTTGCTGCCAAGAATCTGGGCTTAAATTTAACGGCATGAAGACACTAAGTAATTGCCTTACTTTCTTGTAAAGATCCAGCCAGTTGTGATTGAGTGAACCAAGAGGGAGAAAAGGTGTGTGCCCACACACATGTACTGAGGAAATGTGGTGATAACTGGGCACGGTCACATAAGCTTAACCATTGAAGACTTGCTAGATACTCTTGTGCACCATGTTACAGAAACACCAAACTAGCAGTGGGAGAACAGGCTACAGCAGAAGGCAACAAGCAGGGTGCAGAAGAAGTAGGCAGAGCTGTAAAGCCATGTGCTGCAGTGAAGGACAGAGCAGAGGTTTAGTAGAAGGGTTCCAAGACCCAACACTGAATTCACTGAAGAATGAGGAGGATTCCCATCTTTTGGCTCTCTCACCAGAGCGGGGTGCTTCCTTAAAGGAGGCGCAATCAGCACTGACAAGACACCTGTCTTTTTGAAAGGGCATCCAGTGCTGTTTTACCTAGAAGCCCATCCCTGGGGGCTGTAGCTGTGTTCTCCCTCTTGTTCTTCCTGCTGCTAAACTTTGTGTAAATCCCCGTGCCTCCAGATGAAACTGTATCCTGAAGATTAATGGAAAGTCAGATGGCAGAACTGGCATGGAAAGCTTCAGGTCACCACTGAAACGGGTGGAGATTCCACCACTGCTTACATCTGCTATCCTGAAGGCACAGCATACAACAGGGTGTGTCATGAGATAGCCAAAATGTGTTTTGCCATGTGGAGAGAAAGTCTTTAAAGAGATGCTTTATTGCCTTTGCAGGTGTAACAGGGGAAACGTGTTTGAAAACCTGTATCAGTAACAGAAGGTACATGGTGAAATAAGAATGACAAATACACATTTTAAAGTAAAATATTCCAGTATCTGCTTGAATCTGAGTTCAGGGTTCTGGGTTACTTTTGCAAAAGATACTAGAGCATAGTATATAAAATATATAACAAGTAATGATGCTGTGCACTGTATATTGCACCTGTTTTGGAGGGTCAGAAAGTTCTTCACAAACATTAAGGATTTAAGGCTCACATCACCCGCAGGTGGTAGATGGTATTGTCCCTATTTTATAGATGGGGAAACTGAGGTAATGAGGTTTAGTGACTTGCCAAAAATCAGATAGCAGGTCAGTGGAAGAACTGGGAACAGATTCCAGGAATCCTGACTCCCACTCCCCTGTTCTAAATGTTAGTGCTTCTTCCCAGTTCACCTGCCCTGCTTTAGGTGAGGCCAACAAGGAAAAGCTGATTTAAGAAAGGTTCCCTACATGTGCTTTTAGTAACACTGTATGGTTAGTAAAACTGAAAGAATTACAATCACCTCAGTGCTGCCAACTCTCATGATTCTCTCACTAGTCTCATGACATTTGGTGTTTTTCTTAATGGCCCAGTTCCTGGAGTCAGGTGATTACATGAAAATCACAGCCCTCATTTAAAAAAGGTTCAGGGCTTCAGGATTGTTGAGACAAAGCTTGAAAACAAAAACTGGTAAGGCTCAAAAACCAGAAAGCACATAAAAAGAACATGATTTTTTAATCTCATGATTTTCAAGCCAATCTCATGATGGGGGGGGGCAGGTGGTAGGTGGAGAGACTGGCTTATGACCTCTTGAATGCTTGGGGGCTGGCCCGTACTGCTTTTCCATCACCATTTATGCTATTTATTTACCCTTTATATTTCACTCAGCTCATGAAGAAAAATTAAGTAGGTCTTCAGTTCCACTTCCTGCTTCTAGTGAGCTTCACTTCCTAGTTCTCAAACACTAGCCTAATCCTTTGGAATTGGGGTCTCTAGAAAGGAATATTTAAGTTTTTTTTGTTTTTGTTTAATATGGTTGACATGTTTTTCAAAAATCATGAAAACATTTCTGTGAACAGAGTATATAAAACCTTTTGTTTACAAAAAGGTAAGGCTAGGCCCTAAACTATTTGGCTGCCTCTCTTTAAAGAGAAATCTAGTCCGGCCCTTTTTCTCTTCAGAACAGCCTCAATCCACTCCCAGCTGCATAAAGGTTTCTTTACTTAGCCAAAAGCCTCTCTGTGACTTGGTCAAATCTGAAAACAGCTGCCTATTTCAGCCATGGGGCTAAAAGGAAAGCAATTTCTTATTTTAGGACTCTATGAGGTCTGGTGAATCTACTGTTTCTCTGTATTTCTTTAAAATTAATTAAAATCCAATATAAACTTAAAGGCAAAGGGCCTGATTTTGCACCCACTGAAGCGGACGGTAGTTTTGCTATCAACTCCCATGGAACCAAGTTCAGGTCCCAATAGTAAGAAAAGTATCTACTGACGGCTTTTTAAATTGTCTTGGTGATGTTACAAATTGATGTTGGGAGGTTAGTGTGCTTGTCAACAAGTTTCATATCTGGCATGTGTTTCCCCACAGTGGAATGGAATTGGAATAGCCCATTGGGCACTTTTTCCTCCTATCCTAGAGCTTGGTGAACCTGTTCATGAATCACACCCTTCCCATATTATCCGACATGTCCCAAATCAAATGTGATCTGAACCAATGCTAAGATTTTTGAAGCGTTTGAATAACTTTTCCCTTTCATATTCTTTTAAATGTCCAAACTCTGGCTGGGACCAAAAATCAGAAGAATTCCACTAAAAAGATGCTTCTTGGGCCATTTCTGGCTACAATCACCCACGGAAGTCCTGGAAATCTGATGAGGAAGCTCATTCTCAGATTTCCAGTCAGTTTTGCAGAATCAAAAGGTTCAAGTAGTTCTGAGCATCTGAATGTTTGAGCGTTTAACTGAATGTAGCCTGAACCTTAAACCTCTTCATATTCACTCACTACTAATCTTACCCTCATGATCCCTAAAAAGTCCATTGGAAAAGTCAGCAATTCTACATTTTAATGTCTACATTTACTGGGAGGGGGTGGTGGGAAAGATGTCCTACAACACTGTCTGCAAATAAAACGACAAGCATTGGAAGCCTAATTTTCTCAGCTATTACTTCTGCTCAGTCCTTGTACCAGTCATAACATGGCAGTGTTCCTTCAGTAATTATCAGTATCTACTAGTGATGCAGTAAGGGATGCAACTCCTACTGCATATACACTGAAACGGGAATACGGGATACTTCTACTGAGGGTTAGTAATAAACAGGAAGGACCAATATAGTCATAAAAGTTACTAAAATTGATACTTGTCTAATGTTGATTAGGGTTACCATACGTCCGGATTTTCCCGGACATGTCCGGCTTTTGGGGGCTCAAATCCTCGTCCGGGGGGAAATCCCCAAAAGCCGGGCATGTCCGGGGGAAAATCGGGAGGTCAGCCGGGCCGGCGGGGAGCCGGGAGCCGGGGGGTGCGCCGGGCCGCTGGGGGCCGGCAGTGCTGGGCGGGCCGGGGGTGGTCGGCCGGGGCCGGCACCCCAGGGCCCGAGCCGACCCAGGCTGGAAACGCCGGGGGGCCAGCCTGGGCCGCGCCTCCTCCCCCCACACCCCCCTTACCTGCTTCAGGCTTCCCGCGAATCAAATAAGGAATGAAGACTCTCATTTTAAGTGTTTCTCCTTTAATGATGACTTCCAAACCACTAGCCGTTCATCCTAATGGCTTTTCAAGGATCATTCCTTGAGCATCATCTCCTTAGCAGGGGAGGGGGCGGAGACTTTGGGGAGGGGGCGGGGTTGGGCGGGGCTGGGGGCAGGGCCGGGGGCCATGGAGTGTCCTCCATTTGGAGGCACAAAATATGGTAACCCTAATGTTGATACAGTCACAAATGGTATTCATGTCAGTAGCTATGAAACGCAAGGTGGATGTAACCATTTCTGATATTAACATGAATGTTACTAGGGTGACCAGATGTCCCAATTTTATAGGGACAGTCCCGATATTCAGGGCTTTTTCTTATATAGGGACGTATTACCTCCCACTCCCTGTCCCGATTTTTCACACTTGCTATCTGGTCACCCTAAACGTTACTCACATCTGTACTCAAGTAATAATGAGCTGATTAGTCAAAATATTGTTGTTGACCATTTATGTTGAGTTTTCTGAGTCAGATTTTGGAGGAAAAATATGGAACAAGAAATAAATGATTTCCTGTAAATTCCCTCCACATCTTTTCAGCTCTGAGTACCAGTGCAGAAATGGGATCCAAAAGAAGTTGCAGTATTATAAAAAAATGTAACAGATTGTTTTCCACATTGACCTGGAAAAGAGAGGAATATTTTGGGATTGCAGTAGAAAAACTGCCCCCTGATCTCTCAGACAAAGAAAATGAACAGCATATGAAAGATGAAAATAGGTAACTGAACAGAAAGTATTTTCTAAGAGCCTTGAAGCAGCAAGAAC
Source organism: Chrysemys picta bellii (assembly GCF_011386835.1). NCBI lineage: Eukaryota > Metazoa > Chordata > Testudines > Emydidae > Chrysemys > Chrysemys picta. Next base: position 94,274,568 of record NC_088794.1, on the reverse strand, counting down.
AGCATGGAAAGGAAAGGGTGAGTGTGTGTGTTTGGTAGCAGGAAGTGAATGGATTACAGCTCTTGAGTAGAGCTGAATTTTCATTGCACTGGATGTATTTTAAAACAACCTTGATAGCCAAGGCACCAGTCTGCAAAAATAATAAATAAATGCAAAAATGATAACAAGAGGCTAATTTTGAGGGTGGTGGGGAAGAACATTCAGATCTTTCCTTTGTACCCATTACTGCAGAGAGTCTGAAGTGTCTGTAGCCAGAATTTTTTTTCCTTTCTATTTTTGAGGTGAATTGGACAAACTCTTTCTGAGATATCAGGCATAGAAAAATTAGAACTACTTTTTTGGGGAAATTCTCGTAACACTTTTTGTTCACTTATAACTAGAGCAGAGGAATGTTTTCATTTCATTTTATTTGTTGTGGCAAATTTTTTTCTGAAAAATGCATATTTTGGCTGAACAAAACTGTTCATGACTTTGTTCCTGGCAGTGGAGTTGGGTCTCATGAGTGAGTGAAAGCAGGGGCCGAGAGTGAGGATTCCTGTATTCTATTCCTGGTCCTGGGAGCGGAGTGGGATTTATTGAATAAGAGAAGATAAAGGCTGATTCTTAGATACCAAAGCGAAAAGAGCCCATTTTGATAATCTAGTCTGACCTCCTGTATAACACAGGCCATGGAACTTCTCCAAAATAATTCCTAGAGCAGATCTTTTAAAAAAAACATCCAATCTTTATTTACAAGTTGTCAGCGATGGAGACTCCACCACAATCCTTGGTCAACAGTTCCAAACATTTGTTGCCGGGTGTGAATATTGCATCATGGTTTGTAGACTTTAGGATCTACTATGACTTCTTAAAAATCTATAGCTGAAGTGCCAATCTTTATGCCAGGTCCTGATCTGAAATTTTAAATGCTGCCCAGGCGCCTATGGGGATTACAAACCCACAGTTTTGCAGAGCTTATGAACATGTGAATCACTTCTGAAGGGTATATAAAGCATGAAAGTGTTCATGTGGCAAATTATGTGCTTTTAAAACGTTACAAATGCAGAGACAGATTCCATAAACCAATAACGCACAGCCAAATGTCAGAGGACCAATCTTAAAATACCTTTTAAAAAAGCCTAAGGAAATTCTTAAGAAAGACGTTTGTTAAACTTATATTACAGTTGCAAACATGCATTAACCACTTAAGGGGGGAGGACCTAAAGAATGTTGTAGTGTGAAAAGTTAAGGAAAACCACAAATAATGGAAATCTAGAAAAAACAAAGTTAAATAACTACAACGAAAACAAACCCAAGAAAGGATGGAATTGCAAAGTCTGGGTACTCAAACATCCTCAACTAAATCATGAGTCTCGTGCAGGCATAATATTCATTTTCAACACTGACAGCGTAAGCTGTGTTAGTCTAACCCCTGTTCTTTGTATCTTACTCAGTATACTAGTCAATGTGTCACCCACCATCTCTATGTGTATGCAAACTCTACTATCAGAGACTGTTCTCCTTAACAAGAGAGAACGCAAACATCTCACCTTTTACATATACACATGCTGAAAACCCATCCAGCCCCATCCCAATTTCCCAATCTTATTCCCTTCTGCCAGAAAGTGGGAATTTTACCATTTCAAACTTTTAATATAAACAGTGGATAGCTGTGGACATCTTAAACCGCATATACCCTCACAGGTTTGTTCTCTATATTCTGATAGACCTACTATGCTACAACTATGTAGATGAACACATATAAATAGGCATCATTCCTGGGTGAAATGCCAAGGCATAAGGGATTTCAGACACTGACTAGCTGTAAATCTGTGGTGCTTATGACCGATACGAATCTACCTTTACTTGGAAGAGGAGTTGGGATGTGGGAACAGAAGAGTCCCAGGTTGTTTGCGTTACTTCAGTTCTGTATTTCCATGTTTCCCCTACTTCTAAAAAAATATTAACCTTAACTCTGAATGTCCTTTTCTAATAGATGCATTTAGTATTATTTGTTACAATCTAGGACATTAAGGTTTCTTTCCCTTAAGTAAAGCTGGTTGGAAACTTTACATCCACATTTTTTTTAATGAAAAGTGAGAAAAATATATTGACAAAAATGGTTGTGAAGAGTTTCATGTTTTTCAACCAACTCTACCTTCAAAGCTCAAATATAGAATCACTACCAACTCCTTAATGGAGTTTTATTTGGCCTGGAAATTCAATACAGAGATAAATCAGAGCTCTTCTCTCACTCCAGTGTCTACCAGTGTTCTTGCTGATTGAACAGCCACCTCCATCTCCCTTAATTCTATACTAAGCCAGTGTTATTTCCCTTTCCGTTACCCATCACTCATTATGGATCGGATTATGCAGATAAGTTACAGCCCTGAATAGGGGGCATCACAGAGTCTCACTAGCCCAGGGCATGCCACCCATTAGGAAGTACACCCCACCCCGCAGTCAGCCAATTCCACTATTCAGTGCAAGGCTCTGGTCCCACCTCCATTGTCTCTTTTTCAAAGGCATATGTAGGCACTAATCTTAGACTCTGGCTGTGGTTGACCCCTATGCATGGGGCAGAGAAAGCTCCTTGCACCCTCATCCAGTATGCACCCACAAAGGTGCTGGTCACAGTCTGGCTATCTGGCTTTGAATTCCCCTCCAGCCCATACAGCCATGTGTCATATCTGCTGTCACACATCTCTCATAAGATATCTAATTTTTCTGCTGTTCCACACAGCCCTGCTCTCGTACCTGTCACCTATCTGATGCTTTGTACACAAGGATTCCTTTCCATCTTTTGTTTCTCTGCACCAACCGGTTCTGTCATGCCAACAGTGAACCCAGTGCTGTAATGTGGGAGAGGAGACAGGAAGGGGAGCAAGATGAATGGGAGGGAGAGGGGAGGAACTGATGCTCAGGTGCAGTGAAGGGCTGTGAGCCTGGTCTAGTTCAGTAATCAATGTCGTGGTTTTCCTGCTGTGATTCCAGCACTTGGGTCAGGAATCATACTGTGCTAAGAAGGTTTTAGTTTTGGATCAAGGGTCTTTAAATATCTAGGGCCAGATTCTCAGCTGGTATAAGTCAATGTAACTCCGCTCAAGTCAATGGAGCTACATCAATTTATATCAGATCAGAATTTAGCCTCTAATTTCCCCTCTGTTTATTTCTGTTTCCAGGAAGCTTATCTATCTCTTCTCCTCACTCACTTTTTTCTGTCTTTCACTGAAATTTTAAGAAGTTATCTTTGTTTCTATTACTATTTTTCTGGGGCAGGAAGGAATGTTGCCATGATCCAACATGGAATTACAAGCAGGAGTTTCCTTCCAGGAAAGAAAACAACCACTAATACAATTGCTACACACCCCTATAGTCTGAAGACAAGCACTTGCACACAAATGCAAGTATGTAGTAAACAGGTAGTCTCACACACAGCATGTAGATGCACATACATATACAAGCACACCATGCATAGCTAGGCACATATACAAACAGCTTGCAAACACACACACACCACACATACAGTATGCAGTTTGGGTGATGTCACTGAACTGGTACATCCATTGCTCTGCCTGAATCTCCCCGTTTTTAAGTGGACTGCAAGCACGGTGTTGTAGCAATGTAATGAACAGAGGAGCATGGACAAATGGTTGGACTTTGCCTCCCATAGTTGTCGAAGGACCACGTCTTCCACGTTAGAAGACAGACTTTAAAACAACAGTGCATGTGAGCCCTTGCTTCGTTCCACCCTCCTTCCAGCCTTTGTTTGCTGGATGTGTCCTCCCTGCATGAGAGGCTGAAAATCCCTCATTTTCACATCTTCCCGAGTTTCCCTGAAAACAGAATTCCTCTCAAGTTAGCCTGACCTGTTCCATTGTACTTTAAAGATTCCCTCCACTTCCCCAATTTTCATGCCTAAAAATCTGTTCCTTTCCACTTCAAGGCATCCCCAACTGGCACTCTCCCTCAGCTGCTTGACCTTCAATGCTATTAGCAGTGCCTGGTACCATGCATCCCCAGGTGGACATCATATCCAGAGACAGGCTGCTATTTAGTAAGGGAGCTTGGATCCTCCTCCTCGAGTTTTCGAGGATCACTTGGTGCTGTCCTGGCCTAGGACTAGTGGAGTGGTCTAATGAAACCACAAACCTGTCTTTGTGATGGGTAGCACAAAAGAGACTGAGGGGCTAATAAAAGGAAGGCTATTCCACAATAGGAAGGAGAGGGGGTTATCTCCTCTCACTCCACTCATAGCATGTTCACCTCCAGGTAGACGAAGGGAAGGAAAGAGACACCTAAATGCCTGGATGCCTCAGATGTCAGAGAAAGGACTTATCTCTGTGAGCAAGATACACTGGTTTAATTTCAGGTGCTAAAACTTGTTCTCAAGTGACTTAAGCAAAACTGAAATAAGCCACTCAAACTGAAATAAGAGTGTCCACACAGAGGTTTGCACTGATTTAAGGAAACTAGTTTTAATTTCCACATTAGGTTAAACCAGTGCAACTTTCTTGTTTAGATAAACCCCTAAAGACAGAGCATGAAAAGCTCCCTGGCTGCTGCCAGCAGAAGGTTACTAAGAAGTGAAAGTTGATAGGAGATACCTGGTAACAGCACATCTTTAATTCCAATATTGCTCTAATGTTGCACAAGTCAAAAGCGACTGGACAGGTTACTCTGAAACTCTTCCACCCAAAAAACTTCTCTCACCTGAAATGAAGCTTGAGAAATCCCATCCCATAAAAATTTCACTGCAGATAATAGAAAGGGTTGAAAACAGGTGTTTGAACAGAAGAGTTCCCACAGCCTTAGCTGTAGAGTGGCGGCCATAACCAGTAAGCCACCACTCGCCCCTCTGGCAGTAAAATCACTGCATGGTGCATGGTATAGTCATGAACAAACAGTGTGTTAGAAATAGGAGGCTCCGCTAGGGCATATGTTTGTCTGTAATTCTGTTGACAGAGCATTTCAGCTTTCTAATCAAGAAAGTGCCTCAGCACCCAGTCTTCCTTAGGGGATTGGCCTTCATGGAATTCCCAGGAGAAACCTGCTAACACAGATGATGAAAAAAATAGGCTCTTTTCTAGGCAATCATTCAGTCTGGTTTCCCCTTGCCCCCCCAAGCAGTGTTTTGGGGCTATAGCCTCCACTTTGGCCCCTGAAGAGGCAGCATAAGTCTCTTTCCCTCTCCCCAGGTCTTGATAATGCACCTCCCCAGCAACACGCTGGTTTGGGCTTCTTTCCTCCATATGATTTTCTGGCTTTTTTGTAGCTTTTTGGTCCCCCCCCCCCCATAAGCACCAGCACTTTGAAACCCAGCAGAAGAGAGGGACACTGGTATAGCCCATTCAGGGCACAGCCCACTAGGAATGTGCATTTCACCAGGCAGACAGCAGAAAATCAGTGTAGGGCTGGAGCTGTCTTCACTGCCAGGACTTAGGGCAGTTAAATCCAGCAGGAAACAAGTGCCCATGAACAGCCCAATCCTGCTTCAACTGAAGTCATCAGCAAAACTCACCTTGACTCCCTCAGGAGCAGGAGCAGGCCCTAAAAGAAAGGAGGGCTGAGTCTCAGGATCTTCCTTCTCCAAGGCAGATTACGCCCTTTTGAAGCCCATAAAAGCAGCTAAGGGGGTTAAACCTCTCTGTGTCCCAGTCACTTATTGGACAATTGAGAATATTTTTGGCATATGGCAGGACAGAGCTTACAAACTGTATGTTTGTTTACCTTTAGCTCCTTACTTGTGCCCTCTAAAACACACCTTTCTTATCTGCCTCTTTCTAGCACAGCCACCCTTCAAATTAGGAGCCTACCAACAGGCACTATAAGAAAACCTAAGTATAATTTCATCACAGACAGCAGTTTGAAAACCACTCCACCAAAAGCAGAGACTGAAACAAGACTCAATGGCTCTGAATCAGACCCTGGGCAACCAAAGAACTGGGGCTCTCCAAAGAAATACACAGCAGCTCTGCTTACAAGGGGTGTGCCAACTTATAGTATCTTCCCAATGGGACCAACCGCAGCACACAGCCAGAAACACAACAGATGGATGGCCCAGCCCAGGCTATTTGTAAGCAGAAGTCTCCATTTCAATAAATGCTGAAACCTGCTCCCAAGCTGCTGGCCTGGAATGGCCCAATGCAAATCAAAATGCAACATCTTTTTAGCACTTAGCCAGAGCTAGCAAAGACCTAACCCAGCCCCCTGCAGGAGCAAGACAATAGTTCCCCCTCGCCCCGGGGAAGTCAGATCAGGTACTAGGCTGGTAAGCACAACTACTTCGCTTGACAGCAGCCCCAGCGACCAGACGCCGGCCCTAGTTGCATTCCCGGCTGTATCTCCTGCACCGCGTGAATGCGGGGCGCACCGGCGGACACCCGGAGCCTTTTCCTTCCAGGCTTTGGTGGCGTGGCTCGCTGCCCCTGCGAACCCGCTAAGAGGGAGCTCCCCCCCCCCCCGTTTCTCTCCTAGCAGCTCCCCTCCGACCCCGGTTTGGTCCCTCCTGCTGCCGCTCGGTCCCAAAGCTGGCAACGAAACAGAGACTCCCTGCGAAACTCAGCCTGAGCGCCGCGGCCAGTGGGAAGTCCCAACCCTCCCCTTCGCATCCCGAACCGCTCCTCTCTACACCGCATCGCCCCCAAACTGTGCCCTCGCCCCCCCCCGAGACGCCTTTCCTTCCACGGCTTCGTTTCACCTCCCGCAGCCGCAGCCCTCCTCAAACTACGCCCCCCACACATTTCAGTCGATAGCCATCAGGAGCGAGCCAATGGCACCGTCGGCTTCTTTCCCCTTGTTGTCTTCACCCCACGACTAAAAGTTAACAGAAAACGGGGGCAGGAAACAAGTCGGAGGGGCTTGGTGCCTGGGGGTGAGAGGGACTCTGTGCGGCAAGGGGGGGGGGGGAATAAGTTACTTCACTCACCCAGCGTGGCGAGCCATAGCAACAGCTGGAGAGGGCTGGCCAGAGGCGGGAGACAATCCATGACTGCTGGATCCTGGGTGCGTCTCCCAGCGCGGAGCTCTCTCTCCGGCTCTGCAGGAGCTCTGATGGGAAGGCTTGGACTCTTGCTGGCTTATAGAAGAATACCCACCTCCTGCTCAAGAAGGTTCTCCTGGGTCCTAAAACCCGCCCTATTCCCCTCACCCCAGTACGTTCAGCTGCTGCGCGGAGCAGCGAATCCAAGAAGCAGAACTCACATCAGTTATTAACGCATCGCATCCGTGAATACATTTTGTAAACATCTGCATTCAGTTGGAAGAGCTGAATTCAGCATCTTATTAGGTGTTTTCCCTCTCCTAATCGGTCTCATCCTGCAGCTGCCTTGATGGAACTGCTCCATTCACCTCACAACAGTTTGTGGGCCAAATTCAGGTGATATGTAAGGTGATTGTAAAATAGATTCCCCTAGGCCTGAGTCTCCTCTGGCTGACACTGGTATGCGAGGGGAATCAGATCTCCTTACACTAATTTAGATTTCCTTACACTCAGCTAGACTTTCTTAGATCCACTTACACCCATTTACATCTAACTTGGGTTACATCTGGAACAGGAGGTGTGGGTTACAGTAGCGGGTATGTGCTTTAGCTTCCACCTTCTGATACCCTCCGTGTAGTTGCTTTACTTATTAACTTCTTGTTTCCCTCTGGCTCCTCAGGCATGAGTTACATCAATTTACACTCCCTTAGATTCACTTACATTCAGAGGACCAAATGCAGAGGGATGAAATCATAGAAGCGTAGAGCTGGAAGGGACCTCAAGAGATCCTCTAGTCCAGCCCCTTGCACTGAGGGATGACCAAGTAAACCAAAACCATCCCCAACAGGTGCTTGTCTAACCTGTTCTTAAAAACCTCCCATGACATGGACATGTATGTGTAAGAGGCAGATGAGTTACACAGTGGTAAGTGGATCTGAGTCTAAACTAACGTTAAGGGAGTCTAAGCTAAACACCATACATGTTGAAGGGGGTGGAGGAAGGCAGAGTTTACATCAGTTTAGACTCCCTCTAAACCAGGAGCGTCAAACTCCTTCAGTGGAGAGCCCTGAATTCCATCTTTAAATTATGATCCATGGAGTGGGTTCAAATATCAGAGGGGTAGCTGTGTTAGTCTGGATCTGTAAAAAGTGACAGAGAGTCCTGTGGCACCTTATAGACTAACAGATGTATTGGAGCATAAGCTTTCGTGGGTGAATACCCACTTCGTCATAGAATCATAGAATCATAGAATATCAGAGTTGGAAGGGACCTCAAGAGGTCATCTAGTCCAACCCCCTGCTCAAAGCAGGACCAATTCCCAGCTAAATCATCCCAGCCAGGGCTTTGTCAAGCCGGGCCTTAAAAACCTCCAAGGAAGGAGACTCCACCACCTCCCTAGGTAACGCATTCCAGTGTTTCACCACCCTCCTAGTGAAATAGTTTTTCCTGATATCCAACCTGGACCTCCCCCACCACAACTTGAGACCATTGCTCCTTGTTCTGTCATCTGCCACCACTGAGAACAGCCGAGCTCCATCCTCTTTGGAACCCCCCTTCAGGTAGTTGAAGGCTGCTATCAAATCCCCCCTCATTCTTCTCTTCTGGAGACTAAACAATCCCAGTTCTCTCAGCCTCTCCTCATAAATCATGTGCTCCAGACCCCTAATCATTTTTGTTGCCCTCCGCTGGACTCTTTCCAATTTTTCCACATCCTTCTTGTAGTGTGGGGCCCAAAACTGGACACAGTATTCCAGATGAGGCCTCACCAATGTCGAATAAAGGGGAACGATCACGTTCCTCGATCTGCTGGCAATGCCCCTACTTATACAGCCCAAAATGCCGTTAGCCTTCTTGGCAACAAGAGCACACTGTTGACTCATATCCAGCTTCTCGTCCACTGTGACCCCTAGGTCCTTTTCAGCAGAACTGCTACCTAGCCATTCGGTCCCTAGTCTGTAGCAGTGCATGGGATTCTTCCGTCCTAAGTGCAGGACTCTGCACTTGTCCTTGTTGAACCTCATCAGGTTTTTTTCTGCCCAATCCTCTAATTTGTCTAGGTCCCTCTGTATCCGATCCCTACCCTCTAGTGTATCTACCACGCCTCCTAGTTTAGTGTCATCTGCAAACTTGCTGAGAGTGCAGTCCACACCATCCTCCAGATCATTAATAAAGATATTAAACAAAACCGGCCCCAGGACCGACCCTTGGGGCACTCCGCTTGAAACCGGCTGCCAACTAGACATGGAGCCATTGATCACTACCCGTTGAGCCCGACGATCTAGCCAGCTTTCTATCCACCTTACAGTCCATTCATCCAGCCCATACTTCTTTAACTTGGTGGCAAGAATACTGTGGGAGACAGTATCAAAAGCTTTGCTAAAGTCAAGAAATAACACATCCACTGCTTTCCCCTCATCCACAGAGCCAGTTATCTCATCATAGAAGGCAATTAGGTTAGTCAGGCATGACTTCCCCTTCGTGAATCCATGCTGACTGTTCCTGATCACTTTCCTTTCCTCTAAATGTTTCATAATTGATTCCTTGAGGACCTGCTCCATAATTTTTCCAGGGACTGAGGTGAGGCTGACTGGCCTGTAGTTCCCCGGATCCTCCTTCTTCCCTTTTTTAAAGATGGGCACTACATTAGCCTTTTTCCAGTCATCTGGGACCTCCCCCGATCGCCATGAGTTTTCAAAAATAATGGCTAATGGCTCTGCAATCTCACCCGCCAACTCCTTTAGCACCCTCGGATGCAGCGCATCCGGCCCCATGGACTTGTGCACATCCAGTTTTTCTAAATAGTCCCGAACCACTTCTTTCTCCACAGAGGGCTGGTCACCTTCTCCCCATGCTGTACTGCCCAGTGCAGCAATCTGGGAGCTGACCTTGTGCGTGAAGACAGAGGCAAAAAAATCATTGAGTACATTAGCTTTTTCCACATCCTCGGTCACTAGGTTGCCTCCCTCATTCAGTAAGGGGCCCACACTTTCCTTGATTTTCTTCTTGTTGCTAACATACCTGAAGAAACCCTTCTTGTTACTCTTAACATCTCTTGCTAACTGCAACTCCAAGTGTGATTTGGCCTTCCTGATTTCACTCCTGCACGCCTGAGCAATATTTTTATACTCCTCCCTGGTCATTTGTCCAATCTTCCACTTCTTATAAGCCTCTTTTTTGCGTTTAAGATCAGCAAGGATTTCACTGTTTAGCCAAGCTGGTCGCCTGCCATATTTACTATTCTTTCTACACATCGGGATGGTTTGTTCCTGCAACCTCAATAAGGATTCTTTAAAATACAGCCAGCTCTCCTGGACCCCTTTGCCCTTCATGTTATTCTCCCAGGGGATCCTGCCCATCTGTTCCCTGAGGGAGTCAAAGTCTGCTTTTCTGAAGTCCAGGGTCCATATTCTGCTGCTCTCCTTTCTTCCTTGTGTCAGGATCCTGAACTCGACCATCTCATGGTCACTGCCTCCCAGGTTCCCATCCACTTTTGCTTCCCCTACTAGTTCTTCCCTGTTTGTGAGCAGCAGGTCAAGAAAAGCTTTGCCCCTAGTTGGTTCCTCCAGCACTTGCACCAGGAAATTGTCCCCTACGCTTTCCAAAAATTTCCTGGATTGCCTGTGCACCGCTGTATTGCTCTCCCAGCAGATATCAGGGTGATTAAAGTCTCCCATGAGAACCAGGGCCTGCGATCTAGCAACTTCTGCTAGTTGCCAGAAGAAAGCCTCGTCCACCTCATCCCCCTGGTCTGGTGGTCTATAGCAGACTCCAACCACGACATCACCCTTGTTGCTCTCACGTCTCAACTTTATCCAGAGACTCTCAGGTTTTTCTGCAGTATCATACCGGAGCTCTGAGCAGTCATACTCCTCTCTTACATACAACGCAACTCCCCCACCTTTTCTGCCCTGCCTGTCCTTCCTGAACAGTTTATATCCATCCATGACAGTACTCCAGTCATGTGAGTTATCCCACCAAGTCTCTGTTATTCCAATCACATCATAGTTCCCTGACTGTGCCAGGACTTCCAGTTCTCCCTGCTTGTTTCCCAGGCTTCTTGCATTTGTGTATAGGCACTTAAGATAACTCAATGATCGTCCCTCTTTCTCAGCATGAGACAGGAGTCCTCCCCTCTTGCGCTCTCCTGCTTGTGCTTCCTCCCAGGATCCCATTTCCCCACTTACCTCAGGGCTTTGGTCTCCTTCCCCCGGTGAACCTAGTTTAAAGCCCTCCTCACTAGGTTAGCCAGCCTGCTGGCGAAGATGCTCTTCCCTCTCTTCGTTAGGTGGAGCCCGTCTCTGCCTAGCACTCCTTCTTCTTGGAACACCATCCCATGGTCGAAGAATCCAAAGCCTTCTCTCCGACACCACCTGCGTAGCCATTCGTTGACTTCCACGATTCGACGGTCTCTACCCCGGCCTTTTCCTTGCACAGGGAGGATGGACGAGAACACCACTTGCGCCTCAAACTCCTTTATCCTTCTTCCCAGAGCCACGTAGTCTGCAGTCAGACGCATGTGAGTGGGTTATAAATCCAAAACTCCATAACCCCCTCAATCCACACTGAATCTTCCACTGATGTCAATGGGAAGTTTGCACAAATCCCAGGTAGATCTGGTCTTGACACAGCCGCTAATGTTACTCCAACTGGTGCAAAGGTAGGGATAAGGGAACCTCAAAAGATTTACAGCACCTGCATGCTTCTCTAAATTCTCTTATGGGGGGAAATCTTGTGAGAACAGGATTGTTATGTAATTACACCCAGTTCTCTCATATCTATGCAAATCTCTCCCTTCCTGGATTAACAGCAGTTAATGACAGAAAGGATGATCCAGTGGCAAGAGCATTAGCCTGGGATGTTGGAGACCCTGGATCGATTCCTTGTTTGCTACATGCTTCCTGTATGACTTTGGGCAAGTCACTTAGCCTCTCTGTCTCAAGTCCCCCACCTGTAAAATGGGATAATAGCAGGGCTCACCTACACGGGGTGCTATGGTGATAAATACATTAAAGATTGTGAGGGGCTGAGATACTCTGGTAATGGGGGCCTGTGGAAGAGTAGACTCACTGCAGGTGTGCCCCCTCATGGCTAGGTGGGGCATAGCAGTGCTCTGTCCTCTAGCACCCCTTGCTGATTGTCGCTGAGGTGGTGTACCTCTTCTTCCAATTTAACGCTCCAGCCAGGTGACATTTTAGTCCAGGGGTCAGCAACCTTTCAGAAGTGGTGTGCCGAGTCTTCATTTATTCACTCTAATGTAAGGTTTTGCATGCCAGTAATACATTTTAATGTTTTTAGAAGATCTCTTTCTACAAGTCTATAATATATAACTAAACTATTGTTGTATGTAAAGTAAATAAGGTTTTTAAAATGTTTAAGATGCTTCATTTAAAATTAAAATAAAATGCAGAGCCCCCCCGGACCGGTGGCCAGGACCCGAGCAGTGTGAATGCCACTGAAAATCAGCTTGCGTGCCACCTTCGGCACACATGCCATAGGTTACCTACCCCTGTTTTAGTCCCATGCCTTCTGGTGTAATAAAAAGCCCAACAAATAATCCCCAAACAAAAGAGCCTTCTTCAGCTAGTTCTCAACCCATCCTTGAGGCTCAGTCTTCAGCCCCACGCTCAGCTCATAGTCCTGATGTAAAGCTAGTATGCCCCTTCCTCAGGCTGATACAGGAACCCCATCCCACCCTGTACTCTGGACTCCACTGTTTTTGTGGGCCACTTCCTACCTCTGAGCCCGTGGGGCTGCTTCCTTGCAACCTGTACTCCTCGGATTCCCAGTCAGGCTTTTTCCTAGGTCCTCCCTGCTCCTTTCTTACTATAACACTGCCCTCAGGACTGCCTCTCTGTGCCTTGCCCCCTTTCCAGGGCCCACCCCAGGGATTAATTCCATCCCTGTGGCCTTCTTCAGCCTGCCTTCCACAGAGAGAGGGATCACCCTGTCTCCTGGGTTTCTCTATCTTGGATCCTTCTAGTAGATTCCCTAGTCACTCACTTCTTTCTTTTATGAAAAAGACCCAGCTCCTCCTCAGGTGGGCCTAATAACAAATCAAGCCTAAAACACTCTCCAGGTGGGTCACTGAGTTGTCAGACTCCTGTTAAACCTTGTTCACCTATGGGGGATAGACATCCCATCATAGAGACATGTCAGTAACCAAGATAAATAGATAGCCCTGAAGACTGAAATCCTCTTATGTTCAGAAATGGCAGTAGCTTTTCCTTATCACCCCATCTTTAATGTAAGGGGACCACTTCTGTGGATGAGGGAACAGTTTGTTCCTCATGACATATTCATAAAGTAGATTTGAATCAGTACTTAGGTTTAACACCCTTTATATCAGATGTTACAAGAGCATTACTTAGACACTTGTTCCCCCACAAAAGAGTTTTGATAAGGCATGAGGTAAAGTTGCTGCTGCCTCACACTCACTCCCTGCCTTCTACATCACAATGATGTAAAAGTTAAAAAAAAACCCACCCTCAAATATAGCAAACCAGGAAAAACAGAATTAAGATTCCCTTCTCCCAGGCTGACCACACTACCATAATTGTGGCCACAGACAGAGACTACCAGGAGCTCCTTTTTCTCCCTCTACTCCAAGTGCTCCTAGTGCAGGACACAAGAGATATGCTGGGACAGAAAGAGGGCATTTCAGGGGTGGAAAGGAGTGTGGCTGGCGCTGTCTACACACAGCTGTCCACTGCTCCTATGATGTCAATGGGACTACTCACGTGTAAAATTAAGCTGCTGCATAAGTGTTTTCAGGAGTGAGGCCCTAAGGGCTGATTCATCACTGCGTTCCTTCAGTTTCACACAGATACAATTCCATCCATATTGCGTTCATCAGTTTTATGCCGGTGTAACTCCCCGAGTGAGGTTGCAGTGACTGAAACTCAGAGACTTGTCACTGTAATTTTAAAAAGCTGTAACTGATTCATAATTTTCCTTCCCTCCAGAGGTCTCCCAAAGGCCAAGAATTTAGTCTAATATTATTTGCTTAGATTTAATAATAAACGGGAAGGTTGGTTTGTATATTGACAGACCTACAGTGCTCTGTTTAACTACAAATGGGTTTTATGATGCAATTAAAAAAATAAAGAAACTAGCGAGAGAGGGAGAGAGAGAGAGAGAGTGCGCCAGGTCACAGAAACAAAACCTCCTGGTTTTTTCATTGTTAGTGAGAACTTCAATAGCAGAGAAAGCAGCAGTGAGATAGTTGTGTGTCTTGATTCCTGGCCTCTTAGGGGTCGAGGCATCCCAGGCCCATGACCCTAGCTTCTGGGCTCTTTGATGTGACCTCACTTGGAGATAGGGATTCAGACATTTTAGTACTTTATTTATCCCATTATCTGAGCATCTTGCTCTAGATCAGAAGTGTCCAACCTCTGGACCTTGGGGCCCTCAAGACTCTTAATTGTGACCCTCAAGGGAGACTGTGTTAAGAAGAAAATTTGCATTTGATTACAAAGGGGAATGAAGTACAAAGAAACCTCTGAGCTACTGTTCTGGACCCACTGTTTGGAGTTAGGAACCCAAGTTAGGAGCTGCTTTTAGGCTCCCAGTTCAATTTCTTAAGAACTTAGGAGAGAGAAGGGGCTAGAGAGGGTGCAGGGTGGGGTGGGAAAGGCAGCTTGAAGCAGAGCTGTGGTTCCTTGGCACATTGAAATAATATGTTGGGCTACTGGCTGAGAAGGTTGGACCCACTGCTCTACATTGTCAGTCAGAAGGCACAAATTACTCCAGAGAGATTGGGAAAAGAAAGTACCTCAGGAGATGGGCAGACTGTTCCAAAAATCCATAAAAAGCTTCTCCATGGACAAAGGCAGGCAAATAGTGATGCTGATAAAAGCCAAGTCCCTTCAAGCAGGCGACAGACACAGCCTTCACTTATCTTCAACATGCCTGCATCTGTCTGCCTCTCTCATTAGTAAAAGAACTGAGAATATGACTGACTGCTACATGAGGATACAAGAGACATCTGTTCTCTCTTGCTGTCAGCAGCTGGAGATCCTGGAGCAGGAGAAGGAAGAGACTCTACAATGAAGGCAGCGAGAAGGTGCATTCAGGGCCGGCTCCAGGTTTCTTGCTGCCCCAAGCAAAAAAAAAAAAAAAGCCAGAGTGCCTCAGCCAAAGCAAAAAAAAAAAGGCCAGAGTGCCACCCCTTGAAAAGTGCCGCCCCAAGCACATGCTTGGAAGGCTTGTGCCTGGAGCCGACCCTGGATTCATTGGTCCAGTAGTGGGGGGAAGCTAACGTGTGTAGGTGGGCTTCATAGACTTGCTGCTCTGGATTGGAACATGAGGCTGAGTGTTGAGTACTGCTGGTCAAAGGAAAACCAGCAGACACTTGACATTTCTAACAGGAGAGGTACCAGCCATCTGACATCATGGCTGAATTCCAGGGAGAATTCCTCCTCTGACATTTCTCGTTATTCCTGGCGGATTGGGAGACAACTGGCCACTTTTATCCCAAGATGTTTGGCTGTCTACATGTAAGATCATTATCATTCAATTTGGCCTACTGGCCTGGAAGCTAAGCATGTGATCTTGTCATCAGGCAGACCTAGGACAGACTGTTACCAATTATTGCAGGTTTTTATGCATACTGATCAGAATCTATTATTTGACAGGAAAGGGCATAGGGAGGGGTCAACCCCTTACTGGCCTGTTACCATCTCTGTCCCTAGAGCAAGACATCTGTTAGACAGTAAGACTTGAGTGTTAATATAGGGTCATCAGGCAACCCACTCATTGCTTAAGCATGAGGACATTTATACTATTATAGGGATTTCCTTTCTGAATAAGACCCTTTGTTGTTTCTTTCACCTCTTCCCTTCTTTATCCATCCATCTTATATATGGCCCCCATTAACATAGTATTTGAGCATATTCACACAATACCCCTGTAAAGTAGAGAAATACTATTATCCCTGCCTCTTTTTTTAAACAGAGGGGGAACGGAGGCAGAGAGAGACTAAAGGTATGTCTACACTGTGTGCATGCTTATGTCCTGGATCATGTGCATGCAGGAGCAAGCCAGGCAAACCCTCCCTAGACTCCACATTTGCATGGAACCCTATTTATCCACATCCACATGGCTACGCTAGGGACACAAGCTGAGCGCTACGATTTTAGGGAGCATATTGCAGGTTCTTTGCATCAGATGCGGATACTCTAGGAACCAGTTTGTGGTGGTGTGTTGTGGGTAGTATGTTCCTGTCATTCTGGTCCCCTGTGAGAAAGAGAGATTTTTCCTGCCTTCACATTTACTAGTGGCTCTTCCAGATGAGGTCACTCGTCATTTCTGTCCATTTAACAGTGGGTCAAAGCCATGGATCTATTGGATGAGCAGCTCCTGCTCCTTCTTCAGAGTAAAATGTTTATGCAGTGGGGTAGGCGCTAGTTGAGATGCCGGATAGCATTTCAGTAGCAGTTTTTGACACACTGAAGGCAGCAAGACTTGGGAGATTAAGATAGTTCAGTCATAACAGATTGCACAGGCATGAGGAATGCTGCTGTTGCCATGTGGAATCCCCTTTGGGTTTACCATCGCTTCTGGTGCAGGAGAACTAGCATGGGGTGGTGGGATCACATTGTGCGGCAGCCTCGGATGGCCAGCAGTGGCTCCAGAACTTGTGCACGAGAAAACAGACCCACATGGATATATGGGAGGAACATGCAATAACACTCCAGTGCAAGAACAGTCCATTGAAAGAAGCTTTATCGGTACAGAAGTGGGCTGCTATTGCCCTCTGGAAGCTGGCTACCCCAGCCAGCTACAGGTCTGCAGTGGACCTTTTTGGTGTTGGCAAGTCAACTGCTGGGGGTGTGGTAATGGAGGTTTGTGATTAACACTGGGGTTTACCCCTGTAGACATAAGAAATGTGCCTGAAATAAGAGTTGGCTTTCAGAAGATGGGGTTCCCAAACTGTGGTGGGGCCATTGATGGCACTCACATGCCCATGGTTTGTCCGCCAGATGGGGCAAGTAAGTACGTGAACCACAAAGAGTACTATTCCATTGTTCTTTAGGGCTTTGGTCAAGCACAGAGGCAGGTTTATGATCACTAACATTGGTAGTATAGGAAAGACACATGATGCCAGGGTTCTGAGGCGATCTGGCTTGTACCTGAAGAAGAAAGCAGGGAC
Organism: Chrysemys picta bellii; assembly: GCF_011386835.1. Lineage (NCBI taxonomy): Eukaryota > Metazoa > Chordata > Testudines > Emydidae > Chrysemys > Chrysemys picta. The sequence goes on along the minus strand of NC_088794.1, from coordinate 94,257,457 downwards.
CTTCTTCCACACGAATGATACTGTTATGAACAATGAATCTGTGCCAACTGTTATTCTGGAGGACCTCGCATATCTCTTCCTGCCATGGCTCATGAAACCATACTCTAATGTCAGGGACCCTGGCAAAAGAGTGCAATTTTGTTGAAAACAATGGGCGCTACTACCCCTGAAATGGATCTTTACTGGCTCCCGGCAGAGCAGATTACTGTCTAGCCTCATGCAGTTCCTGCTTGGCAAACAGAGAAGGTGGTTATCAATTTTATAGATGGCTTCTTCTCTCCTTGTTTGTTCTTCTCAGCCTTCTGGTCTGTCTCGGATTCTCTCGAGGCAAGGCCTTGGCTGCCTTGAGACCCCTCTGGTTCACAGTTCTACTCAAACCCACAGAGCAGAGTTTTGGCTACTCTGTTTAGCAGTGTTGCTTCTTTAAGCGTTAAGGAATCCCAACAGTAATTTAATTTGCTTGATTTTTATACTCTTTTTCCTCAAGGAGTCACATGTCTTAAAAGCATGTCCAGTGGGCATGTGGTTACTAATTTTTAACTAATTAGTATTTTTAGGAGGCGATTGCAGAGTGGTGCCAACTTAACATTACCCCACATTCACTCCCTTATCAATCATTCACTTCAGCCCCCTGCGTGATGTCCCTCAACAGGGTTGAGATGCCCCAGTCAGCCCATGCTCCACTCAGGATGTTCTACATGTGTTGTTTGCTTTGAAGCAGACCTATTTGCTGACTTAAACATCAGTATTGATCATACACGCAGCATGGAGCCAATCAGTTTCATCTCTGCCATCTGCCTGATTCTAAGAGAAGGATTCTGCTCCCAGAATCCTCTTTCACAGTTCAGTCATGTCAAGCCATGTTCTCACACCAATTCAGCACCATCCCAACAGACCCCATTCAATATTCAGTTACCAAAGATAATTGTAGTATCGCATCAATCATACCCACAATTTGTATGCTATTAGACCATGTGTCTCCTTTTCTGTTTTTTATAAAACTTAAAGCATTATCTTATGATTTTTAGTAGCATAATTCAACAATTTAATGTTATAATTTTTTGCATTTTTTTTTATATATAGTGCTTACACATCTGATATTCAAAACAGAAACATACAAGGAATAATGCTGCAGTTTCAGAAATTTAAAATAACATTGCCCTTTTAACTCCATATCATGCTGTTACTTGACATACAATATTATACCAAGTACACATTTGAGATCTTAATTTTTCTACAGCTTTTTCAACAATTTTATATTTTCGACCAAGCATACCTTTTACAGATATTATAGTGTCTAGCTGACTATTCTATTTGGTCTAGTGCATCTTGATTAGTTTGTATTTTCATATCCCAATCTGTATTATTTCACTCTATTTCCCTTAAATTTGGCAATGTTAATTTAGGGTAAGTCATAAAGATTTTAGTTATCTGAAGTTCCCATTGATATTGTTCGTACTGGAAATGACTTATATCTCCACGAGTACACCACATCCCTTGGTCCATAAACCAGGTTATTTATTACTACATTACCCTTTTCCTTTTGATGCCAACATATATCTTGGTTTATTTTATATAATTCCCACCAACCATTGTTCCACTGTAAATTCATGGTGAGGTTACCTCCTTTCCATTGCAAATTCCAATTTCCTTCTGTGATTAAGGTGCCCTGTTTTTTACTGGGCTCCTATTATTTGTTTCCATTTCACTTTGGGCATTTACCATAATCCATTTCCTTTTGGTACTACTTTATAATACCCTGTTTTATTTTTTTTAGGTGCTGGCATATATTACCTGGTACACTTTTTGTTGTAAGTGAGTCTATGTGAGTTTTGACTGTTTTGCATAAATGCTGTGTGCTGCCTTAGTTTTTCTGTGTGTTGCACTAGATGTGTGATTTGCTAAGAGCCGGGGGGGGGGGGGGGGAGAGGGCAGATAAGGCTACTCCAGTTGCCTGCACTGTAAGCTATAAAAGGTTTTCTTCGTAACCTAAAGCCTAGGCGGGGGGATACGACCAGTTGACACTTTGCCTGGGAATTGAGCCAAAGACCAGGAGGAGGGGCAATGGGCGTGTTGGAGGTCAGGTCACTAGAAGGAGGGCAGTCTGTGGTTGGGAGAGAAGCAGGGAGTCCAAGATGGACTTGGCTAAAAGTTACCGATTCCCATGCCAACAAGTCTGTTCCACGTTGTGTACCTGTTAATTAATAAACCCTCCGTTTTACAATGTTGGCTGAGAGTTACAGCTGACTACGGAGTTGAAGTACAGGCTTCCCCAGGAGCCATGCCCAGGCAAATTCACTGAGGGGATGCCAAATGCCCCGAGGTCAGACACAGGAAGGCCAAGACTACTTAGGCTTTTTTGCCCCAGCAACAGTGTGAGGGGAGGCATGCCTTACCAGGGTTTTGACTGGCTTTTTAGAGAGCAGTTTTAGAGCATTAGCCTGGTGACTCTGTGACAGACTGTTGATTATCCACTTTTTAGGGACTAAGATTACAGAAATCTTAAATTTAGATTTGTTGTGTATATATACACACTATGATTACAATCTGGAACTAACCATTTTATACTTTTAGGAGCATTGTCACATTCTTATGTTGATTTGGTTACATTAACCCATGTTTATCCTCCCATATATTACATATTGTCCCCATATGAGGTATGGCATCTTAAAGCATACTTATGTTAGGGTACTTTTGTTTGGACACTTTAAATACAGATTTATTTCCATACCCCTGTAAACATGTGTTCTGTGTGCACCAATTACATCTTCATTGACATATTTCCATATTCTCAGTGACGTTATACAATTTTACAGTTGATCCTATATTTATGACTGGAATTTTAGTTTTATTTTAAACCCAAGCCCCTTGAATTATATATTCTTTGGGTCCTTTTTCCTGATGGTGTTCGTGTGTCTGAGGGGTTCCTTATGTGGCGTAGGTGGGTCCCACAATTCCCCACATTTGAGATTAATTGCTTGGGATACTTTGGCCTCCCATGCATATGCACCATTTGTTACACTTGAGGTCCCTAAACACCTTTTGTTAGTTGGATTATATTCCCTCTTAACTACTAAAGTATGTTTTTCTGAAGTTTCTTGCCATCCTTTTGTTAATATCTTGGATGTTAATCCCTGTACCCACACAGAAATATATGCCTTATTTGGTACATGAAATGTCCACATTCCCTGAGTGTCTTTTATGGCATCAAAGGGAATGACAGATTCTGTTACCATAGAATGCCAGATTTCCCCATCTTCCACATTCTTCCTTATCCCCTTTACTGGGTTTAGCAACTTGATATTCCTTTATTGAGTTGTGGAGAGCTTTTGTACTGGAAAATCAGTTGTCTGGAAAGAAATTTCTTTTATTCCCTTTTACTTTGCTTTTTTTTAGCCTTTTTTTCTCTCTTTGATCCTAGCGAAATAAATGCTGCTAGAGTGACCATTATCAGGGAAACAACTCTAACATGACTTTTGTACAGGACTTTTTGCAGAGGTTGGCTTCAAGTTGTTGCCCACAGAAAGGTTTACTCTGGCTAGGACTTTGATCAAATCTGCACCGTTATCTAGCCCAATACTGGAATTTAGACTTTCCCAAAGCTTTAAAACTTTCCCCTCCTCAGAGAATTAAGCCTGGAGGCTGCTTTTGGTTTTTGAGATTTTCCTATACTGATAGTATATGAAAAGCAGGAAGCCTACTACACAACCAGTGAGGCCACTGGGTAATTAAGGTCTCCTTAACACCTTGGAACACCCAAGAAGAATAAAGCCAATATAGAAGAACTAAAGAAATTTGCATTAATCTTTACAGTTAAGAAATTATAATAAAGATTAGTTGACTAGAATTCTTTGAGAGGATTAACAAGGATATAGAACCCTTATTGAAGGTTTTTAGGCAAGGTGAGCTGTTATAGGATAAGAGAGAAAGTGGATCAATAACTGTTTAAAAGATAAGAGACAAAAGGCAAGAATAACTGGTTAGTTTTTAGAATGGAGAGAGGTAAACAGTGGTGTTTCCAGGGGTCTGTACTGAGAAAAGGCAGTACTGTTAAATGAGTTTATATAAAAAAAAGCAAACAATGAAATGTCAAAAATTTGAAGATGATATAAAACTTCGAGATAGCCAAGTCCAAACCAGACTTTAAAGAGTTGTAAAGGGATCTTACAAAACTGGGTGACTAAGCAGATGACATTCAATACTGACAAATGTAAAGTAATGCATGTTGGAAAAACATAATTCCAACTAGACATATAAAAGAATGGGGTCTAAATTAGCTGTTACCACCCAAAAAAAGAGAAGTAGTAGTTCTGGAATCACTGTGTATAGATCCCTAAAAACATTCAGTTAATGTGCAATAGTCATATCTGAAACAAAAGCACACCAAAAAAAAGCAACAAAAAAAATTAGGGGTCTGGAACAACTTTATATAAGAAAAGATTAACAAGACTGGGACTTTCCAACTTGGAAAAGAGATAACTAAAGGGGGAATACAATAGAGGTCTATGCAATCCTGACTGTTGTTGAGAAAGTAAATAAGTTATTTACTTATTTTTTTATAATACAAGAACTAGGGGTTACTAATTAAAATTGCTAAGCAGCAGGTTTCAAATACAAGGAAGAGATAAATTAATAGAGGCTATTAGCCAAGATGGGCAGGGATGGTGTCCCTGGCCTCTGTTTGCTAGAAGCTGGGAATGGGCTGCAATTATTACTTGATCATTGCCTGTTCTGTTCATTTTCTCTGAAACACCTGGCATTGGCCATTGTTAAAAGACAGGATGCTGGGCTAGATGGACCTTTGGTTTGACCCCCCATGATTTTATGCTTGTGCCCCTAAGAAGTGTGCTCATTGTATTGAAATTTAAGTAACTTAATCTTCTGGTTTACTCTTCAGATGGAATCCTGTAGCACAGACAGGTCTAGTAATCACATTGCCAACAAGCCATAGCAAATTTCACAGCATACTTCTTGCTTCCATAAATTTATAGATTAACCTGAAAAAACATAAGCAAACAAAACAAAAACAAAACACACAAGGCCTCTGACCAGACCTTATAGGTTAGTACATACTGGGCATTAATTTCTGAAAATTGTTATATTTAGTCCCTTGGCAAGTATAATTAGATTTGATCAGAATGTTTTTACACATCTCCATCCAGAGTGGTTACTAGAACTGCCACAGGATTGGCCATATACTTAACTGTTAACTGGAAAGGGTTTTCTTTATACGGGGCTTATTTTACCTTTGTTTTTAAGCATCACTGTGTTTTCTATTTTTCATCTATATTTTAATTATTCCTTTGGCTCTTCCTTTTGTTTGTGTTGATTTCTCTGTCCAAATGTTTTCCAGTGTTTGCATCAAATTTGCTACCCAGATCTTCTTCTGTACCTGCTCAGGCATTTGTTTCTTTGGTGTTAACAGGAACTCAGGAATTCTTATAATTTAGCCTGTTATTAATTCAAAGTGGTTAAAGAAACAATTAACCCATAAATTCAGTACAGAGAACCAGTTAGCCCTGGCACTGCTCTGGCCATTGTAGTTGGAAGGTTGGCTACAAAGGTAGATTTACAATTATAATTTTTATAATATAATCATGGGATGTCATCTGCCATCCGGTTTCTGTACAAGCCAGATTGGGGAGTTGAAAGGGCTTTGACACTTACTACGACCCCTTGTGCTTTTAGATCCCGCAACAGGTTTTTTGGCGGGTTTTTTATGTGGGGAACAGCTTCTGCTGGATCAGAATACTGAGGAGCTGGCTTTACACATTTTCCCCCCACTATCTTTCCCACTGCCTTTTCTTTTTAGCTCAAACCATGAGAAATTCCCTTAGCCATTTACTGTCTGGCAGTGCCACAGCTGCCATAGCTTTACAGGCTCACTTTCTTAATCCTTCTGAAGCAACCTGATTATTTACAGCCTCTTTCTTCACAACCAGCCCTTCTGCCAAATTAATCATTTACTTTTTCAGTTGTGCCATATCTACTTTTAATACAGCTTTTTCAGTTACACTGTTACAAACCACTGTATTTATTTCAAATTTAGTTTGATCTACTACCCACGGCAGGTGTTCTAATACTTAAAGTTGCCTTTGCTCCTGTATTAATTAATGCCAGCAACCATTATATGTTTCCTTCTGTCCCCTCTTTCATGTAAGATTTACCAATTATGTGGGGCTTTAATTTGGCTACTAACATTTACCTTTGGGGACAGGGGTTGCTAAGGGCGAGGCATTTTTACTGAAACGTGGAGCCACCCTGACAGGGAGCTGCCAATTTCATCTGAGCCAATTCTGGGGATAACAAGCCATAAGAACTCACCGGCAGATCTTCTGTACCTGTTCCCACAGTATCAACAGCCTTAACCCCTGGTTGCAGCATTGACTGTGATCTAGTCCTTACCATCAAATCACTTAAAGCAGCTAGCAAAGTCTTCAGCGGTTGCCTATCCAAACCGGCCATATCTGCCCCTTTCCTGAAGTTGAGCCCATACCTGTGCTCGCAACGATCTCCCACTACACACCCCACGTCTTCTACCATACCATCCTCGGCCTTGTCCTATTTCATTGCAACTATCACGTCCCATATCCATGTGGTTGGAGCCATTATAGCCTGCTTGATTGCTGTAAGGAGCCTCACTAATCACTTTCCGAAAAGAACTACCTGTTCCACTTACTACCCTTTCTGACTCCTGAGCCGCTTTAATCAATTCAACCTGGTCTAAATTCAACCAGGATCCTATGAACACCTTAATAGGTTTCCTTAAACCATCATAGATTAAATCTGTCAGCTGTTTCTCCTTAATTTCAGCCAGAGGGCATGCCGCCAACAACCTAGTACAATAAGCCATAACAGATTCTCCTTCCTTCTGATGTATCAACAAAGCCGTCCTTCTCAATTCAGAGGAGGTCAGAAAGTATCGGGCTACCTTCTGGATAACAACGTGTCTGTCACCTTTGTTTAACTCTGCCTCAATTTCTGCCAACAAAGCCGTTCCTTCTGTAGGGCCAGCACAAGTTATTGTCAGTTCTCTTAAATCTTCAAGATATAAAGGTTTTCTAACCATGTATTCCAACAGCCAAGACAAACATGTTCTCTTAATCAAAGAGTCCATTTGTTTAGCCAGTGCCTGTTTTTTAGTTTCAGTCAGAGGATGATTTACTTTTTATTTTTGCTATCACTACTGGCTGGGCTGCCAGAGGCCCTGGACGGGGCTCTTCTTCCACCTGTACATGTATGGGATAAAGCTGTTATCTGCTGAGCCTTGGTTACATTTTGTGCTACAGCAATTTGCAAGTCACGTTTCAGGCTTTCGTTCTGCAATTTTAGTTTTTCCAATTCCTGTTCCAAACTTTCTTGCACAACATCTCGCTGACATTCCAAAACATCTCGCTCCCTTACAAGCTTATCTGCAGCACAATACATAGCACAGATGACATGTGCTGCCGTTTGGGCTTTCTTGGGAGTGTAACCCTTTCAATACAGCAACAGCAAGTTGTCCAAAACTTTCTCATGCAGTGTGGGGATGGCATCAGCTAGACATGGATCAGATGCCAAGCTTTTAAATACCTGTCTTAACAAACACTCAACCACCACACCTGGAGGCTTCGGGGCGTCCCCCTCATCCTCCGGTTCGACAACCCTCCCCAGTCTGCGTTTGCGAATCATTGACTCAGAGAATGGCCAATATAACCACACTCACTGGTATACTTCCCTCTCTTCGTACTGTAACTAAATCTGGCTCCCGAGCTAGAATTAATACAAGTCAGAATTGATTCAGAACAATATTTAAATGAATCCCTGCAAACTTTGTAACTCAATGAAATGACATAAGGTAGAACATACACATCACCTTCAAATGCCCCTAGAAAACCTTCAGTCACTGAGGGGTGGATGGAGTATGTACAGAAACTCAGAATGCCCAGAATAGTCGCGGCATGACAACAGCACAATGATTTTTTTCCATTACCCTTTCACTACTCTTTTGCCCTTACGAAAAATGTACCCAACAGTCTAGTGCAATGAAATCAACACATCGAGGCACATGAATAAATTATTTAATTATTCATTTACCTTAATTTATCAATAAATTAGGGTAAATTAATGATTTAATTATTCATGTACCTTAAATGTATTGATTTACTTTTCCTACACTGTTGTGTATGGAAAATGAAATCAATATTTAAAGGTACATGACTAAACTAGATAATTTATTCATTCACTTTGTATAAATCATTAAATATGATCTGTAATAGAATGAGGAGTTCTGCTAGAATAATGGATATAACTGTCCATTCTATTATTGATCTTTTAAAATAATTTATACAAGGTAAATGAGTAAATTAATTCGTTCGTTCATGTACCTTAAATGTATTGATTGCATTTCCGTACACAACAGCGCAGGGAAATTACACCAATAAATTAAGGTCAATGAATAAATTTTTTATTTTATTCCTGTACCTTAATGTGTTGATTCTATTTCCCTACACTGTTGTGTACGGAGATGAAATCACCACATTAAAGACAAGACTAAAAGAAGTAATTTACTCATTTACCTTGAATAAGTCATTTTAAAAGATCAATAGTACAATGGAGATTTACATCCAAAAATTATAGCTGAAGACCATAGAGTAAATAAGTAAATAAATAAAGGACTGCGGACTTCAGCACAAGCATTACTGCCAAAGGAGTTTCAGCCCATGCTGACGTAGTGTGGCGAGCACTGATTCAAGCAGAGTTCAAACCCCTCCTGCCCCCATCCCCATTTGCCTGCACACCCACCATGAAATGGACGGATTCAGAGGGATACTGATCTCACTTGTCCAACCTTCTAAGGATTGTGCCTTTTAGCACAACCTGTACTCATGGTTCTTTAATATATAGTAATGTTATAATTTAATATTTTTTCCCTCGGTGTCCATTTTGGACCAGGCATTTCAGAGAGTAGTTGGAGGGGTGGGAAGGGGGAGGAGGGAGATAGGGGGACAGGCCATGCAAATGATGTGGTTACTGTACTATACCCCTTGCAAATGATGTGGTTTCTGTATTATACCCATCACCATACAGTCTATTATCCATGAAAGAAAGTTATCCAACAGAAATTTCCAGTGCCCTCAGTACAGTTTCTCCAGAAAAAAAGTGGAAAGTTGCAGGGACCTGCAGGATGGACACCACAAGGCAGAACTTACCAGCCTGGGCTTCCAATCCCTGGTCAGGCACAACTCCCTTTCCAGTATCTTTAGTAACGACTTCTTCAAATTGATCCTCCAGATATAAATAGAGAACCACGTCCTGGCCTCATCCATGGGATCTTCATTGTTCCAGCTGTGGCATCACTCTTGCTATCCTGTCTCATAATGAACTTACCAATGTTCATCAAGACACGAGTGACAGTAGGCTCAGTGCTGGGTGTAGTAAGATGAGGCCCTGAAACAAAGTCTTGTGTCAGAGGCCCAGTCTGAGGCCCGAAGCATGAACCAAAGTACTTCCAGGCATTGCTAAGCAAAGCTGGGCTATGAGCCAGAGGCAGGCCCTGCTCACAGAAGTTGGCGAGAAGAGGGTTGTCAGAAGCAGGTGCATTCACATATAAGTGCTAATAAGAGGAACTTGTGCCAAGATGGCACCTGGACATCCCGTTACGAGGACACTCCACAAACATAACAAGGAACAGGCAGGTGCATCTTAAAGACAGGGTCCAAAAGACAGCATGATAGATCGATCTGTTTGTTTGAAACAACGAGGAGGAGGAGACAGCACCCTAATGAGCCAAGGGCCTGTACCTCAATACGTCAGTAGGGCATGGGGGGGAGGGATAGCTCAGTGGTTTGAGCATTGGCCTGCTAAAGCCAGCGTTGTGAGTTCAATCCTTGAGGGGGCCACTTAGGGATCTGGGGCAAAATCAGTACTTGGTCCTGCTAGTGAAGGCAGGGGGCTGGCCTTGATGACCTTCAAGGTCCCTTCCAGTTCTAGGAGATAGGATATGAGTAATCTGTCCTGTAACTGTATAAAAGTAGGTCCCGGAGTGCGCATCTTTGTCTGGCCTAGGGCCAGGGCCGGTACAACCCATTAGGTGACCTAGGCGGTCGCCTAGGGCACTAGCATTTGGGGCGCGGCATTTCGGGTCCTTCAGCGGTGACCGCGGCGGCCGGATCTTCGGCCGCCCCGGTCGTTGTCGGCATTTAGGCCTAGGAAGCTGGGGCAGGGTGGCACGGGGAGAGCTGCCTGCAGCAAGAAAGGGGGGAGGGGCGGCATGCAGGGGAACTCTCCGCCCCAGCTCACCTCTGCTCTGCCTCCTCCCCTGAGCATGCCGCCCCGCTCTGCTTCTCTCCCTCCCAGGCTTGTGGTGCCAAACAGCTGATTGGCGCTGCAAGCCTGGGAGGCGGGAGAAGTGGAGTGGCGGCGGCATGCTTGGGGAGGAGGCGGAGCAGAGGTGAGCTGGGGCGGGGAGCTGCCGCATGGCTCCCTGGGCCGGGGAGAGCTGTCGGGGGGGGGGGCACCACAGGGCAGAGGGGGGGAGCTGCCACGGGGGGTGGGGGCAGCGCGCAAGGTGGAAGTTTTACCTAGGGCGCGAAACATCCTTGCACCCACCCTGCCTAGGGGGCAGTGGAAAGTCCCGCCACTGACTGAGCCGGTCCACTGCCAGGGGGCACAAATTTGTAGTATGTCTTGTAGAGTCTATGGGAAACTATTACTGTGCTTCGTTTGACAATAAACCTGGCTCAGGTTCCTTCGTACCTTACTAGAGTCTGTGGTCTTTGGGGGTTCTCTTGGGGTTTGCTGTGTCAGCGATCTGCGCAGAACTGGGGCAGCAGACAGAGGGAACACGCACGCAGCCGACTGTTATCATCATCAAACAAGAGCAGAGCACCCCACCGGTAGCTACTGACAACATTGGGGCCCTTGAGAGTGCCCAACAGTTCAGAATAAAATGGGCAAGTGGAGAGCATGTTCCCTGACTGTTTGAGTTCTGGCCCTCCAGTACTGCTGCTCCAAGTGCTTCATTCTCTCTCGGCACTGAACAGCAATACACTCAATGCTCAACTCCGCCGGCCTTCTAAATGTAGGAGTATATAGAAGGATGTTTCTGGGGCTGATGCTTGGAGTAAAATTGTGCTCCAGGCTATACTCCTGCCATATATTAATTAAAATTTAGTGTCCTCCTCTGGCCAACTAGTTGCTCGCCGGCTTGTAGCCATTTTCAGTTGTTGTAAATGTTGTAGGCTGCAGCATGTAACTTCCATTGCATACAGGGGGAGTAGGAACATTAGAGACAGGCAGGAAGATATGGGTACAGGGAATTGTGGGAATGGGAGTAGAGGAGGAGTCAGACTCAAGACCAGGTACCAGCACCTTTGAAACAGCCACCCTACAAAGTTAGCTGATACAGGGGCAGGTCACAGCTCAGATGAGGTAGCTAGCTTGGGATCTATTCAGCCCAAGATCTATTCAGACCACCTAATGTTCAGTGTGGACAACATGCGGGGAGGAGGGTTGGGCACATCCATACACATGGACATGTGTAGAGGCTGCAGTGCAGACACACCCTAAATTACTTGACCAGGGGCACACAAGAAGTCTGAGGCAAGAGCAGGGACTTAACCTGGGTCTCTCAAGTGCCAGACTACTGCTCTAACGAGTGGACAAGCCTCCCTCTTCTCTGGTGTGTGATCTATTCAGCCACACACCACAAGAAGAAAATCACGGAAGAACTTCTCTATGTACCAATTTTGACCAACATCTCTTCAGCCTCAAACTTTCCCACACTTAGCATTTCCTGACTTTTCTGAAGGAAATGTAACAAAGAGACCCTCCAGGATTTGCTACCTGCAGCCAAAGTGAAGAACTCCTATGGTTTCTCCTATATAACACTGCTCTTTAGCTACCAGGTTCAAAATTTGAGAGCAGTGTATTTAGTGAGTGAATTTTGTGCTGAAGGGTGTTCAGTTGGCAACCCTGAAAAATTAAGTCCTCTATTTACCAATGGAACAAGTATAGGATGGGCAGTGGCATACAAGCTTTGCCCACATCAGCATTTCATCAGCCTGCCTAAGCCCTCCTGAGGAGGGATGTCTCAAGGGTGGGAGGAGAGTTCAGTCTCCAAAACCATGTGGCCCTTGGCCTCTCTGCTGACTGGGTCAATTAGTTCTATTTATGATGGTGGGTTTTTTTATTAGAAGTCACATATATGTCTAATACCTTCTGTCACTACCTTCCATGCCAAGTGGAAGGCACATCTTCAACCTTGCCTTCTCTAATCTTAACGTAAGGTAACGTGTACATTAAAAAGATTACAAAACCAATAAATACAATTTTTGCAAATACCCTGTCAGACCAAAACACTACATGGCGCACACAATTTCCCCCAGGGAAGAGGATGAGAGAAAGAACAAATCACACATGATAGAGGTTAGTCACACTGCTTAATGCTCTATTGGAAGGGGCTCAGATACAACAGTGATGCATGAAGCTAGTATAAGAATCTATATAGAATAGAATAGCACTGAGATCACCAAACTCATTTCCTGTTCCTGAACAACCATCAGCTGTTAATGACTTTCAGTCACTACTGACTTGGAATGGGCTCAAACCAATGAGATGGAGATGAAAGGCTCCATCTCCTTTAGTAGTCATTTGAACTGTATGCATTCCCTCTGGAAAGCTAGTGTACATGTATATTATGCTGCATGTACATGTTAAGCTCTTCCATAAGATAGAATTGATCTGGGACCATTTCTCCAGTTCATTAAGGCAGCTTTATGCTGGTGTCCAACAAAAATTGTTTTTCCTTAAGCCAGTTGATCTGACCAATTTCATTAATTTTCAAATCTGTTTTCCATTTCTGACTAGTGACAAGACTAAATCCCAAAATATCTCCACTCCAGTAGCTCTGGCAAGCAGCAAAATAGGATTCTGCTAATGTGTAAAGTGCCTTATTTTACAGAGGCAACCCAGATATTATTTTTGGAGGGGGGAAAAGCAATCCCAAAATAGAGATATTTTCTGAGAATTTATCTGCACTGATCTTTCCCTTTTCACTCAACATGCTTCTAATTAATTAGCTCAGAATATACAATAACATGAAAACTATTAAACCATTCAGCATGAAATGAGATGGAACTGGCCTGAACAGTGATAAACTGACCCTCACTCAATCTAGTTGCCTCTTTTTCTGTCTCCTATTCTTTTACTCACGGCATCTCTCCTTTCTTCTTCTTTCTTGTCCTTCCACTTTTTCCTATTTTTTCTTTGTATTCTGTAGCACTGACGGCAGGTCTACACTACCACTTAAGTTGATCTAACTTGCGACACCCCCCTGAGCAATACAAGTTACAGCAACCTAAGTGTTGTCCATACTGGCGCTACGTTGGTGGGAGATGCTCTCCCACCAACATAGCTTCCACCTCTCATGGAGAGCGCTCTCCCATCAGCATAGAGCGTCTTCACCAGACGCACTACAGTGGCGCAGCTGCGCCAATGTAGTGCTTCTAGTGTAGATCTGCCCTGAGAAGCCTTAGTCATGGACTAGGACGCCATTGTGCTAAGCTTTGTACAAATACCCTGTCTTCCTACTTCCTTGATTTTGCTCTCACTTGTGTGGCATTGTTTGTCCTCCATTTCTTTGCACTTCCTTAACTCTCTGCCATTTTTGTTTCCACTGGTATCTCTTTCACACCCTTTGACTTCTTCCTTCCTTGTTCTTTTGAAATTTATTCTCCTCAACTTAATAAAATATCTTTGCATTATTGTTAGTCATTAATAATAGATCAAATCATTAATATAGTATTATCCACTTAATTTTAGTATTTTCCATCCAGGGAGCTCAAACCTCTTTGCAATCACAAGTTAATTTAGCTTCACAGGTGGGGAAGTGTTATTATTCCTATTTTTCACAGGGTGAAAACTTAGGCATAGAGATGGATTTTCATAGGGCACTAAAAGGAGTTAAGTGTCCAATTCCCATGGAGTTTCAATTGGAGCTGGGCACCTAATTCCCATAGCCCCAGGAAAGCCCCTGCCAGAGAGAGTAATTGATAAGGTAAGATAGCAAGTTTGAGGCCCAGTCCTGAATTTTCACTACAAACAACTCTCTTTCACAAGTGATCTATTAACCCTTTTTGTGCAAAATGCCCTCCCAGAGAAAAAGCTATTCATAAAACATGACACCAGATCTCAGCTGGTACAAACTTGCATAGCTTCATTGACATCAATAGAGCTATGCGGATGTACACAAGCTGAGAATCTAACTCACGCAATTGCGACATGCATAAAGCTATCCCATTATGAATCAGGAATAGGCAGAGCTTCTTGTAACAGATAATGCCCACCCGTGGTCATAGAAGATGTGGACAGAACTGCTGCAAAAGCAATGGTACACACACCTCTGGCCAGTAGCCATAAAGCACTAGGAACAAAGGGTATCTTGAGTTACAAGTCCGGGGGGACCACAGGGTAAAGAGGCAAAGTTATGAATATAGGGTTGGTGCCAAGAAGCAATGCTCATCATGAATAACCCAACATACAGGTATAGGAATGGAAATGGAGATGTGCACTCAGAAAGCATGTTCTACAGAGATGAACGATGAAGTGCAGAGATGTAGACAACACATTTCCAGCCAAGGGAGGCAGCCAAAAGCAAATATGGCTGCTGCCACTCCATCTACTCTGTATATTATGGAGGTAGGTAGAAGCATTTTAACAAAGACCTCAAAGTGATAGGCTGTTCAATGAAGTCCTGTCATTCACAGCCAGCTCCAAGGGACATTTCAAACATGTTCTTCATAAATGAGACTGTATAGAGATACGGTGAGTTAAAGAGCCCCACCAAAAAACTCTGCCACAAAAATAATAACTTCCTGTTATTTATTCTATGTCCAACTCAATAACTAGTGAGCAGCTAGGATTCCTCAGCAATAAAGGACTTTTCCTCCACAGGTGTCATCTTGTGCCACTCTCTGAACCGTATTGGTGCCCAGCAAATTTGTTTTCTTCCTGGATAAATATTCCATTACAGCTGGGGGCATAAACAAAGAGAATATCTCAATGTAAGAAAAAAAGATTGGCATGAAGTAGGTTCTCTCGCTCTCATTCACACACACACACACACTTACTTTTTGAACTGTGGGAAGAGCCCTCTGGGATCTATCATTTCCCTTCCCACCACTTTCAAAGGACTGTATTACAGTGACTTTACCAACTGTAGGAAGGGCTGGATGTAGCACATCAAAGATGTTCCTTCTTGTGAGCCATAGACGGCTAGTGTTGCCTCTTTCCACTCCAAGCTTCCAGCCCTCAAAACTGAAGTCACTATCTATGCAGCTCTCCCAGCCCACAACTCACCAACTCAATTGTCCTGGTTATCAACATAGACTCCTTGGGTGACAAAGGGGAACTTTTACTACATAAAAGCTACACGATATGATATATTAGATAAGGTATACTAACAAATTACAGTCTTGTGGCTGGAGCACTGGAAAGGGGTTAATAACCCAGGGTTCTAGTCCTGACTGTACCACTCAGTTATTGTATGACCTTGGGCAAGACTTCTCTGAGCCTCAGTAGCCACATCTATAAAATAGGGATAATATTTCCCCTCTTTTGTAAAGCACTTTGAGAACTTGGATGAGAGGAACTATATATTTGCAAAAATAGTATTGTTAGATGCTGGTTTGCATTACTTAAGTACTTGCACCCTTTTAATAAGTGTTCAGTGAGAAATCATAACTAGAATGCAAAGAAAAGAGAGAGAACCAAGTTTTATAACTGTACTAACATTGCACTACTGAGGTGGGTAACTTCAGGATGAAAAGATGCTATGGAAATGTAGGATATTATTTAGGGTTACCATATTTCAGCAAGCAAAAAAGAGGATGGGAGGAGCCCCGCCCTAGCCCCGCCCCTGTCCTGTCCTAGCCCCGCCCCTGCCCCACCCACTTCCCACCCCCCTCAGAACCCCCAACCCTCCCTCCCGCTCCTTGTCCCCTGACTGCCCCCTCCTGGGACCCCTGCCCCTAACTGCCCCCCCAAGACTTCACCCCCTACCTAAGCCTCCCTGCTCCTTGTCCCCTGACTGCCCCCTCCTGAGACCCTCTCCCCAATCCTAACTGGCCACCTAGGACCCTACCCCCTACCTGTGCCCTGATTGCCCCAACCCTTATCCACACCCCCAGACAGAGCCCTGGGACTCCCACACCCCATCCAACCACTCCCCACCCCCTGACAGCCCCCCCCAGAACTCCCAACCCATCTAAACCCCTCTGCTCCCTGTCCCCTGACTGCTCTGATCCCTCTCCCCACCCCTGCCCCCTGACAGCCCCCCCCAAACTCCCAAACACCCCCCCCCACTCCTTGTCCCCTGACTGCCCCCTCCTGGGACCCCTGCTCCTAACTGCCCTCCAGAACCCCACCCCCTACCTAAGCCTCCCTGTTCCTTGTCCCCTAACTGCCCCCTCCTAACCCCCCCCAAACTGCCCCCCAGGACCCTACCCCCTACCATACCCTGACTGCCCCCTCCAGAACCTCCCTGCCCCTTCTCCGACCCCCTGGCTCCCTTGTCGTTGGCCTTCGGTTTGCCTAAGGGCTCTCTGGGAGCTTGCTGAGTCTGAGCTGTTCTCCGGCACGCTGGCCAGCAGCGGGGGAGGAGCTCCAGCCTGCCGGAGGCGAATGCAGGGAGGGAACTATGCTGCGGGGGGGGGGGGGGGGGGGGGAGAAGGGACTCTCTCTCCCTGTCGGAGCCCCATGTAAGTGGCACCATCCGGCTGCCCTGTTAGCCGCGCGTGCTCTGCATGGGGGGGGGGGGGAGGGAGGGAAGTCCGGACATTAACAAATTCCCCCCGGACGCTATTTTTAGTTAAAAAATCCGGACATGTCGGGGGAATCCGGACGAATGGTAACCCTAATATTATTACTACTATTCCAGGAGTTTGAATACTACACAAGTAGAGAAAACAAACTGTTGCATTTAACCAACCATGCATGGAACTTTATTAATGGGCAAATAGTGTTTTGCATTGTACTGGCTCTATAATAAATAATCCTCCATCTTGGGTGTCTAACTTGCAAGCCTTTAGATAAAGGTCACTTAAACAAGGTCATCATTGGCCAGATGCCCCTCTTTCTTGGAGCACTTACTCTCAAAGAAAAACCTCTCCAAAGTAATTGGATCACTGAAATGTTTATTAGTTTTACCAATGGTTCTTTGGAGACGCAAAGGCAATTCAACTCTGCAATCCAGTGTTTCTCATATGCCAAGAGCTTATGTTGTCTACTCACTATTTCCCTATTGAGTATTGTTTAGCCCTGTTTATTGTCTGAGGTTGAATGCTGGGCTTTTTGCATTCAGTAACGGTTCCTTTTTATGTTTTCCCAGTAAAATCATAAAAATCTTTCAGATTTTCCATTACCAGTCCGTCTCTCTTGTCTCCAGCCTTCTCCGCCTCCTGCTGCTGCTGCATTTTCCGAACTCTATGTACTTTTTGCAGTCTCTTGTTTTGTTTTCCCTCCGTTTTTCATATGCTGATGATTTCTCCTCTTTGCCCCCTCTCTCTCAAAATACACAGTCTTCCTTTCCTCTTCCCCCTCTAATACTCACTTTTCTGTCTCTGATTCTACAGAATCATTTTGATCCCCCTTCCTCAATGAATCATCTCCCCTCCCATCTCTGCCTCCTTCCCTCAGTGCCCACACCTTGTCTTGCCCCTTTTTCTCCCTCCCCCAACCCCCACTGACTTTCGGAGTATTGCACTGTGGGTAACTATCCCACAGTCTCTGCTGCCCGTTGGAATTCTGGGTTGAGCTCCCAATGCCTGATGGGGCAAAAAACATTGTCGCAGGTGGTTTTGGGTACATGTCAGTCACCCCTCCTTCCGTGAAAGCAAAGGCAGACAATCATTTTGCACCTTTTTTCCGTGCTTTCAGCAGACGGTGCAGTAGGACTGCTAACCATCGTTATCCAACCACCGCTTCCGCTGCAACTCTGCTCTCCTGCTGCCATGAATCGACCTCGCAGGTCCTCTCGTTGTTCTTTATAAATATCTATTCTCGTGACCAGGGCCGGCTCTAACTTTTTTGCTGCCCCAAGCAGCAAAAAAAAGCGCCGCCCCGCTGAGCCCCCCCCCGCCGAGCACCGCACCGCCGGAACCCTCCCCTGAGCGCCGTGCCCCGCGCCGTCCCCCCCCCCCGCCGAGCACCACGCGCCGTGCCACCGGAGCGCCCCTCCCCCCCCGCGGAATGCCGCGCCGTGCTGCCCCCCGCCACCCCAAGATTGGCCGCCCCTTACCAGGTACCACCCCAAGCATGTGCTTGGTTGCCTGGTGCCTGGAGCCGGCCCTGCTCGTGGCATCCCGTCATCATCCACCGCTTCCGCTGCAAGTCTGTTCTCCTGCTCGTGTCTCGATAGCGAATTTAAGGCCAGAAGGGACCATCATGATCATCTAGTCTGATCTCCTGCACTTTGCAGTACATAGAACCTACCCCACCCATTCCAGCAATAGGCCCATAACCTCTGGCTGAGTTACTGAAGTCCTCAATGATTTAAAGACTTCAAGTTACAGGGAATCCGCCATTTACTCTAGTTTAAATCAGCAAATAAACCATGCCCCATGCTACAGAGGAAGGTGAAATCCCCCCAGGGTCTCTGCCAATCTGACCCAAGAGAAAATTCCTTCCCGACCCCAAATATGGTGATCAGTGAGCGATGGTGAGCATGTGGGCAAGACCCACCAGCCAGATACCTGGGAAAGAATTCTCTATAGTAACTCAGAGTCCTCCCCATCTAGTGACCTCCTCTAGGCTTTCCCGCCTTTTACTTCCACATCTGTCTGTCAGGACCAAGAACAACCCGAAGACAGTACATTGGGATGGCTCAAAGAGAGGGACTTGAGATGAAAACATCATGAAGCGAGGTACTGCTGATATGCTAGATACCATTGCTAGTCTAAGCAATTCTAAAGATCAGTGAATAAGAGGAGCCCATGAGTGGCCAAAAGGAGCTCTACTAGTGTGCTGCTCACAGCAGTGGTGCCTAGGAACCCAGTGCGGCAGAATATCTAGTGACCCATGAAAATTAGCTTCCTGATTCTCATAGCTCCAAACATTATACGAACTACAAGGCCATTTGCCACAGTATTACACCACTACACACCCGCCCCCTAACTCTGCTGTACAGTCCTAATACCACACTATTGCGATATTGTCCCTGGCATTTGGATCAGCTGGGACTAGGGTTTGTGATGATTAATATTTATAGGCTTTATATTACACCCAGAAGAGCTACATTAGACTAGGTGCATGCTGTTTCTGTCAACCATCCAAATTCTTATTCCAGGTTTTGGGTGTTAACTTCATTGTAGTTATGGGCAATATTTATCTCAGAGTTAAGCCTGGAATGAATTCAGGCCTCAACATATTTTAGATTGCAATCGTTTCAGGGCAGGGATTGTATCTTTCTAAGTGTTTGTATAGAGCCTAATACAACAGGACCCTGATCGGGGTATTTAGGTGCCATCACAACAGAAATAACAAACAATAACTTGTATTAATATACATGCAAGCACACACATCCTGGAGAGGAAGCACCCTCTTGATTGGAATCATTGCATATGCACTTCTGTTACCATGACCACAGAAACCCACCTTGACAACTCAACTCACCCCACAGATGGAACCATGCTTGGTGGCAAGAGGTGGTAGGGAAGCATACAGTGGCATAAGCTGCCCACAACTCCCTCCTCCACCTTGGAAGGCCTGGAGCTGACTGGTACAATCCAGAATTGGAAGGCGCTAATCAGGAAAACAGCATAGCCAGGGCATCTGGAAGATGTGATGATTCAGCACATCTCTTGAGCAGTCTCAACCCTATGACAAAGTCTCATTGGTAAACTAGTCATTGCTATGGCACCTCATTGTGGCCATATCTGGGGATTAGCTCTGGACCAGTCTGACACCACCTTCCTTCAGGGGAAGAGGAAGAGAGGTTGGAGGGAGGTACATGTGTGTGTGTGTATATATACTTGATTGCTCCCTCTTCGTAATTCAGGGCACTCCCTCTTTATGGCTTGGCCCTCCAGCCAGCTTACTGTTGATTTTCACTGTCTCAGGAAATCTGCAGTCGCATTGCCCAGACTATGCCACTTCCCCAGTGGGCGGTAAAGAAACCCCAGCCTGCCTCTACTCCGAACTAGTTGAGACAATTTAACTAGACCAGTTTGGCTAAAATCAAAACATTCAAAGCATACAATTAAAATAGAAGTTTTTTTTCTGTCCCAGTTTCACCTTGCTATAATTAGCATTGCCCAGGCTTCCCTGTTAGAGGGTAACAATATCACTAACCTGCTGCAAAATGCTTCAGAGTTAAGGACAACAGCCTGCTTCCTGCTCCTGGGCTCAGCTTCTCCCAACTCACACAGGGCACACGGCCTTCTGCAAAGAAGCTGCCCTGACGGTTTGCCCTCATGGAGTCTGACCCCATCAACAGGGAACCTACTGGAGCATACCCAAAACTACCACACCCAATTCCAGAAGCTTCTGCATGTGGAGTGCTTAATCTGCCTAGCAACAATGACTCAGACAGGCACAACTCACTCCTACCTCCCCGAATGGGTCTCTTAAAGAGATATTTCCCTATTAGGCACATGGGTTACACAGCTACCTAACTTCCCCCAGCAGTGAATCCCCCTTCCAGCACAGCTCTTCCTGTGGAGACATAGGAAATTGCAGGCCTCCCTTGAGCCAACACTGGTGAACAGACTAAAAGTGACAGTGGCCTGGTCAAGTGACAAGAAACAATGGAAGCCTATGAGTAGTAGGCACAGCACAGGTCTCATCAGTGACAACAAGATAAATGAGTTATCTTTGCTGGACCACTCTGGTCTCATTGAATACAAGAGAGGATGACTCAGAGTGAAACCTTTCATCATACACTGCATGGAATGAGGTTGCGAGGATTCCTGCAATTGCAGCAAATTTACTATATTCTGAGGTCATTAAGGTGCATAACATTATAAACGTTAATTACCTGATAGTTCTAGTGATTAGTACCGGCATGCTGAAAAACAGGTTGACTGCAGTTATAGATTAATGCTCCCCTTTTGCAGGGTGTCTGTGTGTGCATCAAGAGGAGAAGTATTTCTCTTCTTGCGTAGATTGTTTTTACCACCTGCACCCACTGCTCATTGGAGTGCCTTCCTGTATTTATTGCTACCACCAACTTCCCTCTTGAACTTGGCTTTGATGTAAGATCTGTTGGGGGGGGGGGCGGGGCCACGACAAACATGGTTTCAGGGCAAAATCCCACAAAACTGGATTCAGCAACAGACCTTGCTCCATTCCCACCCAACTGTATATACAACTCCCCATTTCTCTCACTTGAGATCCCATCTCCTGCAACAACTCAAGTTTAGACATATTCATATCTCAACTACCACCAGGGATTCAAACTCAGGACCTTCAGCTTCATGCGACTCTCTCTCTATCACTTCCTGATGTGCTTTCAAGAACACTAACTCCTGCAGGGTGCCTTTGGGTTATACATACAAGTTGTGCTGTCCATCACTGTAATATCTGAGCACCTTCCACATAAAATCAATAGCAATAGCAAGTCCCTAGTGGGCTTCATGGAGTCTCTGGCAATTCTCCCCTTTATGGCAACAGAACACTGTTTGGGGAAAGGGCTTTGGTTTTAGTTTTTTGTTTGTTTGGAAGGGATTTATTGGGGAAAAGGAAGTGTCAGGTTTATGAGTGTCATTCTTATGGTAGAAAGGCAGCCTGTTACTATTAGTTCATTGCCTGGCCATTTCCCCCTCACACTCAGCAAAAGCACAACCATGTCTATTGCATTTTGAGCACATAAGAGATGGCTCTACTCTTACTGAGTCTGAATAAAAATCCTGCAGCAAGAAGGGAAAACACCCCATCAACAATGCTTCTCTCGTAGGGTGACCAGATGTCCTGATTTTATACGGACAGTCCCGATTTTTAGGTCTTTTTCTTATATGGGCTCCGATTACCCCCCACCCCCATCCCGATTTTTCACATTTGCTGTGTGATCACCCTATTCTCTCGTCTCAACAAAGCTTCTGCCCCTTCACTTGTTTTCTCTTGTTTTGTCATGGCCTCCCTCAGTGGAGAATAGTGCATCCCCAGAGTCACGAGCCTCAGGGTTTGATACATACTGCCCTCTACTGAGGGTTCCTGCCTGGGCTCAGAGACCACTCCACTAACTCAGCCACAGTCAAACCAAACTTTTGTAAAGGTTCCAGAAAGTTCCATTAACCTGTTCAAATACAATTGTTCTTCATTCTCATGTGTTTTGCCTTGCATGTCCAGCCAGGATCAGAAGCAAACACACCAAAATACTGTGAGAAAGGCTCTTTTTGTGGTATTTCCCATTACATCTGTAGCAGGAAGCCCTAGAAATCTCCCCAGAAAGCCTGTTCTTGTGATACTGCCAGCTTTGCAGGGGTTCAGAGAGGACTGATATGCTTTGAATAACAATCAGATACTCAGAGATATGGTGACGGGGTGGCATAAAAACCTATATAGAATAGGATCAAATCTGAATTGTGCAGGCTGATTCCTGGGTCCATCAAGTGTATGGGTCCAGCCAATGATGGCATCTCTGGCAGAATACAAGGGTCTTATGAAAAAGAACAGGAGTACTTGTGGCACCTTAGAGACTAACAAATTTATTTGAGCATAAGCTAAATTTGTTAGTCTCTAAGGTGCCACAAGTTCTCCTGTTCTTTTTGCGGATACAGACTAACATGGCTGCTACTCTGAAACCTGTCATTATGCGAGGTTCTTATGCCACCCCACGTCAATGCCCCCCATCTATGCAGGGGGTGTGGCTGGGGGCCATGGTGATCCCTGGCTGTCAGATAAGCCCCTGCAGGCTGTTGGCAGCAGGTGTTGTTTAGTGCATACCTGGCCATAGGTTTGGAGAGGCACAAAGAGCTAATTTATTCCCCACCTCACCCCCACCCCAGTTGCACTCAGCATTTCTTGGCCATACCCAAGAACCTGCCCCTTTGTTTCTTAAATGAAATTAACCTATAGCCTTTTTGAGGTTCACCATCAATAATTAAGAGGATAAAGTCCTAGGGTTTTCTACTCTTCAGCATTCAGACCCAGTTTTCTGAGCATTCCCACACAGCGAAGGTGTTCAGCTTTGTCATTTGGATTGGCCATCACAGAGGTATGGGTCCAGCTGTGAAGTTCAAGTCTGCAGCTGGATCTAAGCTTTCCCAAAGTTCATGGGTGTTCAAAACCAGGGTCTTGGTACAGTCCCAAAAGTCCAGAGTAGGTAGCATTTCTCAGGCACTCAAGCTGATGACTCTAAAGAGACACTGTTCTCTACCTAGGGAGGCAGCAGCAAATCAAAAGAAAAAAAAAGTGGGTAAAGGGAAGCAGAGCTGGGAAAGGAGGAAGATGTTTGCAATATGCACAAGGTCAGACTAGATGATCATGATGGTCCCTTCTGATCTTAAAGTCTATGAGTCTTTCCGTGATTTGAGGACCCCTCTATGTTCAACGTATGACTTCTGGTTGATGGTATGATATTGCTGTATCATGGAAAGCCTCAATGTGTAGTGAGTTGGTCATAAATTGACAGGGGTTGTGTCATATATCTGCCAGACCAGGGACATTGGTGAGTTGTTAAACCTTAATAGTGGCCTATTCAAAGTGGAAACACCTGGGCACAATAGACTGGCTGAAGCTGGAAGAACTAGTTCTTCCAACCTCTTTGCAGAGGGCTGGGTATTAGAAAGTGGAAAATCTCCAACAGCAGAACAAATGAAACATATAGGTGGTAGGATTTATAAACTCGAGGGACTCACAGAGAAGGGGACAGGAGGCTTTGGCAGGCTTTTGGAGGGAAAGGGGACAAGTGTGATTGAGAGATGAGCTAAGGTCAAAGGAAACTGGCTGGAGGAGAGAGAGAGAGAGAAAGAATGACTCCAGGGTTTGGAGCAGGAAGCAAGACTGAATGGCAGCCTGATGAGGTGGGGGGGAAAACCCTGCCTACCTCATCACAGACCCCAGTGACATCCAAGGGAAGTGTGAGTTACAGTGAGGGGAATGGCACATAGCATTGAGAGATCCAGATAAAACATCTATCTAAGTAAAGAGTAATTGTGTTTAGAAAGCCTTATGAGGCCTGTGTGTCTGTTTCCTTTCATTGTCACGTGTCCTTGAGGAGGTGAATTGTAAATGCAGAGCACTTCCAAGGTTAGCGCTCTGGGAAAGGATGTACTTAAGCTACCGTAGAGTCCAGGCGGGTCAGCACTGGTCCTGGGGGCCTAAAGCAGCTGGACTGTGTGGTACCATTTCCCAGAGGGGGTAAAAGATAGAAATCTTATACCCAAGATATACACCAGAGGGGTCAAGGAAAGAAACAGTGCTGCAGCATCCTCAGACCAAGGGAAGTTTAAGAGGACATAGGTTCAGTGTGTTGTTACTCAAATACAGCAGCCTGGTGAGTGTTCAACAGGGGGAACTCTACCAGGGCTGTCTGTGACAAGTGCCTGGATGTCAGAAATGATCTTTAAAAACCAACAAACAATCTCATATTCTGTCTTTGTGTGACAATGCAGATACTGTCCCTTTTAAAGGCTCACAAATGGGCACAATTCCTGTTTCCTGTGAATAAATGTTACTGGGGAGTCAGCAGGGAAGAGTCTGTATGGATATGAGATCTTCACACAAAATGCACAAAAGCAATCAGTGTTGCCTCTTGGACAGGGGAATGGCACTTTTAAAGGTCAATGTTAGAGCAGTGAAATGCTGCCTGGAACATTCCCTCCATAGTCTTTCCCCTATAAACTTCACCTCTGAAATGCTTAGAACTTTGGGATTACAGTTTTCTTCTTTCCCTTATTCTATCATCAGAGGTCAAAGCATCATGCAAGCATCTGCCATCTTCATCTGTCCAAGGTGGCACTAAGGTCTATCTGCTTACCGTCTTCTTTGATGCAATCCATCTGTTGCCTCCTCAGTGTCTCTTTCCTACCACCATCTCCTGCCATGCTATCTTCACCAGATCCTCTTCATTCATCTTCTCTAGGTGTCCAAACCAGCAAAGTCACACTTCCTGGATGTTGTCAGAGGATTAATCTTCATAGATCCAGTTGTGATGTTACACCCTGTCTTGTAAGGTATCATTGGAAAGGTTATAAGTTACAAACTGGATAATCACATTCAGTATGCATATATCATTTCTGTATCTAAAGTTAGGAATATGGACTATGTAACAATTACAACTGGGTGTTTATTTGGGAGAGTCCCACCAGACAACAGGCCATCAGCCTCAATGGGCCATTAGGAAGAAACAATAAGATTTTAAAGATACTAATCGCTCTCCTTCCTGAGAGGCATCCTGGGATGCGATGTAGCTGTGACACTACTAGGTCAGGTGGTCCTGCCACCTGGTACTAAAAACTATCTTGGACTTCTAGTAAATTTCCACTAAAAGGAGGGGGAGGTCTCTCCTCCATTTACTACTCAAGAAGGAGGACCGCTGAAAGTACCTGAAAAGAGAAAGGAACTAACCTGGTGCAAAAGGCAGGGGTGAGTCCAGACTGAGACAGGGGTCCAGTCTGTCTTTCTGCAGCTGTGTGTCACTGCCTGTGTGTGTGCTAGAGGCGGTTAAGAGCCTGGCTAAGCAAGACAGGGTAAAGGAGGCCAGGCTGGTGGAACAGGTGGGCTCATGGTATCCCAGTACATCAGGTGGTGCCTTAAAGTGGGGCAACCCATCACAGTGGTGTAGTCGAGCAGGGTAATGTGCACAACTTATTGCTCTGAGACACTGGTGGTGATTTAAAGTGAGTTTTAAGTGTGCTGGCTGGAGAACAGACAAAGTCGTTACTGGTTTGTTATTTTCTGTTTGCTTATTTCGGGTAGGGAAGTAGGGACAGGAAAAGCAGGAAAATGAGTGAAAGTGAAGCTACCAAAAAGTTGGAGCTCCACAGGTTGCAAGTAGAAGAAAATGAAAGGAAGCATAAGAGACAGGTGGAATTAAAACAGACGGAAATGGATGAGCAAAAATCAGCCCACCAGAGAGCCATGGAACTGAGACAGATTGAGGATGATAAGGAAATGGAAGCCCAGAAGCTAGCCATGGAGATGCAAGCCAAAGCAGAAGAAGCCAGGCAAAATATTGCACATCAGAGAGCCATGGAACTGAGACAGCTAGAGGCTGAGGAAGCCCAAGAATGGAGAAAGCTGGAGGCTGACAAAGAAATTGAAGCAGAGCAGCCAGGCATAAAAATGCCCTGGAACTGAAAGACAAACAAATGAAGCATGAACTGGCCGTAATGGAGTGGAAGAGACAGAACCCCACACCAGGGGGTCCCCTCTCCAAAAATCCACAAGTGGGAGCAGTTCTGCCCAGCCTATAATGAGTCTGGGGACATTTCTGAATATTTCATCATCTTTGAGAGGCTGTATATGCTCCATGCAATTCCTGAGCATCAACAGATGGCCACTCTGGTTGCAAAGTTGTCTGGAAGAGCTCTGGGTATATTCAATAAGATGCCAATTGGTGATGCTATGGTAAATTTAAGAATTTGGTTTTAAAATAGTTTCAGATTACACCTGAACTTTATAGAGTAAAATTTCGAAGCCTTAAGAGAGGGGCCGTATTAAGTAATGTGGCTTATGTGAACCAAATGAAAAATCTACTGGATAAGTGGGTAAAGGGAAAAGGTATTACAAGCTTTGAAGGAACGTGTGATTTGGTTGCTCAGGAATAGTTCCTGAATATGTCTAATGATGTAAAATAGTGTTTTATGGGATAAAAAGGTAGAAACGGTCAAAGAACTTGCAACTTTTACAGATACATTTGAACAATCCCAAGCACCTAGTAGAAATAAATCACAGGCAGAGGGGTTTAAATTTGGTGGGAAGCAAGGTCTCTGTTTTACCCCTGGGAAGAAGGAAGGTGGATGGGAGGCTGGATACTCACCTCCCCAAGTTCACTCCTCCAGTCCTCTTCCCAAATATCCTGTAAAAGCAGAAGAGCCCAGAAGCAGGTGCTATCATTGTAATTCCACTGACCACCTGAGGAATAAATGCCCTATGCTGAGTGACAACAGGCACAGGCAATTAATGGAAATGCTGCTACCCAGAGCACTGAGGCACCTCAGGCAGTTGCCACTTATCACACAGGGTTTGTAAACGTGGCCACTATACCTACAGGCGGTCAGAGTAAATGGCAAAGAATTCCCTGGATGGAGAGATACTGGTGCAGAAATCTGTGGTCAGGAGAGACCTGGTTCAGGAGAAAGACATACTGCTAGGACAAATGGCAGAGCTTTTGCTAGTAGGGGGTCACAAAAATCCTTGTGCCTTGGCTAAAGTGCACATGGAAACTGAGGATTTGCAAGCTGAGTTGACAGTTGCAGCTGTCCCTCATAACCCAACACAAATTATTTTGGGTAACGACTTTTTTAGTGTGGCTCAGGCTGTCCAGGGGTCTGTCAGCAGCAAGGAGAAATTTTGTGCTGAAGCCCCAGTGGGAAAGAGTAAAACTGCTGGGGGAAATGGGAGAATGTCTCTTTAATTCCTCTGCAGCAGTGGAACACTGTCGGCTGACAAGGGTGGGAGTGGTTGAAACCAGCTCTTACCCAGTGGCTAAAGATGGGTCTTGGTCCAAGACAGAAGGGAAATGTGTCCTGGAGGGAACCCTAGAGAAGGGTAATGGAATCCTAGAAACCTCTACAGTGGGTGCAGATTCCATGGGCTCTGTAACTGGACGCAAAGCCAATTCAAAGACAGAGGAGGGTACAATGCTTACCAGTGAAGGGTCTGTTCTGGCTGTTAGCCCACAGCTGAACAGGGGGCAGATTCCTCTCTAGAGAGCACAAAGGTGTGTGCTTTAGAGGGGGGCCCAGAGAAGGAAGTTAAGAAGGAATGTAGGGAAGGGCAGAAATGTTTCCCCATTTATTGCGGGGAAGGGTTTGTCCAGGAGCATTTTGCTGGATAGCATCTGTCTCTCAGGATTTAGGAGGAAACTGTAACTGTCCTCCTGGAACCTCTTAGGAACAGAGAAGGGGTGACAGAGAGTACCTCAATCCAGATCCCACTTATGCAAAATGTTTTTCCTGCTGTACTTGTGAAAACTAACTCTGTCTCTTTATGACAGGGTGGGTTTTTTCCCCCCAAGCACTCCACTGCCAGTTAAAATGCTAATGAACCACCAAGGAAGGGGAGGAGACAGCCATTTCCCAGGCAGGTAAACCCCTCCCAACAGCTAAGCATCAAACACTGAGTAATGGGGGTGAGCAACATAAAGGAATCCCAGGAGGGTGCATTCTTCCCATGGGTTTAACCCTGGAGAGGAAATGCAAATCCACAGGGGGTGGGTCAATAATATAAAAGGTCACCATACACCCTTTCCTTGCCAAAACCCCAAAGACATACCTAAACTAAGAACCTTTACTGAGGGGATGAGGAATACAATAAATGCTGAACAAACTGGTCTGTTTAGACAGAAAGCATGGTATGATAATCATATTTGGAAGCCCCTCCTTGTCATAAATTTGCTGGTAATTTTATGTCTCTTACTACACTCTGTGGGTTAAAACAAAGAATTTAGTACTGGTGGTAAATGCTTTAAAATAGGTAACATGAATGATTTTTGGAAGAAATTTTGGTACGGGCTAAAAGTGATAACATGAAAGTCCTATAAAATATTACTTCTCAACTAGTACCTGTGAACAGGCTTAGAGGTTGGAACAGCAGAGAAAGCATAACCAACCTAAACTGTTGTGTGGAAGGGGAAATTGAGGAACACCACCTCATAGCATTGGTGGCTAAATATCAAAACACTTACACTTTAAAAGATATTGATATCTGCATTATAATGACAAGGTTACACACCAGAATGTTTTCAGGCAACCTGGGAACAGAAACCCAGAACTTTGCAAAAACGCCTCTGGATAACATTACAATGTTTGGTAACACTTGGAGGTTGTATAACCAAAGCCAAAAGAGGAAGTTGGGCACAGTGCCTCCACACTGGTCAGCGACCAACCCTCTGGCAGTAATGTAAGGGGGGGACGTGTGACATTAAGCATATTTCTATAAGAATATGGGGTGTGTGATATGAATGGCATAACTGAGATATATTTTATGTAAAATGGGTCTTGTAAGGTATCATTGGAAAGGTTATAAGTTACTGAATGTGATTATCCAGTTTGTATGCATGTATCTTTTCTGTATCTAAAGTTAGGAATATGGACTTTGTAGCAATTACAACTGGGTGTGTATTTGGGAGACACCCACCAGACAACAGGCCATCAGCCTCAATGGGCCATTAAAAAGAAACAATAAGATTTTATTTACAATAAATCTCTTGTCTTCCTGAGAGGCATCCTGGGACCCAGCTGTGACACTACTAGGTCAGGTGGTCCTGTCACCTAGTACTAAAACACTATCTTGGACGTCTAGTAATTTTCCCACTAAAAGGAGGGGGAGGTCAAGACTGGGACACAAAAGATTCCCGCCTTATGTAAATCTTATTTAAGGCTGGGCAGTAAGGAAAACCGGTCTCTCCTCCATTGACTACCCAAGAAGAAGGACTGCTGAAAATAGCTGAAGAGACAAAGGAACTAACCTGAGGCAAAAGGCAGGGGTGAGTCCAGACTAAGACAGGGGTCCAGTCTGTAAGAAGAAATAACAGGAACTCTAAGTTACAGAAACTCAGCAACTTGCCTAAAACATTTAGGTGAGAAATTATTTCTTGAAACCAATCTCTTTAAGATCTTAAGATTAGTATGCGTGTTTTGTTTTATTTGCTTTGTAATCTGCTTTGTTTTGTTTGCTATCCCTTATAATCACTTAAAATCTGTCTTTTGTAGTTAATAAACTCATTTCTTGTTTATAACATAACCGAGTTTGTGCAATCCATATCTGGAGGGGGATGAGCAAGAAGCTGTGCAGATCTCTCTTCACATTGAGGGAGAGGGTGAATGTTTATGAGCTTGAGCTGTGAAGATCTTTCTATACAGTGCAAGACAATATACCTTTGGGTCTGCACTCCAAGGAAGGTGGGCACCTGAGTGCTGGGGAAAGTCCCTTATGCTAAGTCTTTCCAGAGCTGATCTCAGTGTCTGTGTCTTTCTGCAGCTGGGTGTGGCCCTGCCTGTGGGTGCTGGAGGAGATTTAATAGGTGGACTCAGTGGTATCCCAGTACATAAGGTGACACCTTAAAGTGGGACAATCCATCACACCAGTAACCATCCCAAACACACCAAGAAATCTGTTATCTACAGCCAGGCACTCAGATACCACGGAATATGCTCCAAGGAGAAAGTCTGGGATATACCCCTTAATACACTCAAACCCACGTTCACCAAACAAGGACACTCCAGAGAAGTAGATCACATCATGGAATGGGCTACCCAATTACCTAAGATAACCTGCTTCAATTCAGAAATAAAACCCCCTCCAGCTGCACACCCCTAGTTGTCACCTACCACCCTACACTGAAACCCACAGAGGGTATCAAACAACTACAATCCATACTTGATGGTGACCCCATCCTGAAAGAAATCTTTCATGAACCCCCTTTTCTGACCTTCAAGCAAATCCACCCCCCAACCTTGTCATCAGAAGCAAGCTCCACACAGACCCGGACACAGCAACTCAAAGCGGCACCAGACCCTGCCAGAACAGATGCAAAACCTGCAGACATATCTCCACTGCTACAATGATTAACACCACCCACAACACACCTTTCAAGATGCATGTGTCCCATACATGCCTAGCACAATATGTGGTGTACCTCATCCAGTGCATTAAATGCCATAACAACAACTATGTGGGTAAAACCAGACAATCACTATGCTCTCAAATTAACTCATACAGGAAAATGATAAGACAAACACCACATCACCTGTGGGTGAACAGTTTTCACAAAGTGATCACTGCCTATGAGTCCCCATCCTCAAAGGAAACCTATGCAACACTTTCAAAAGATGAGCTTGGGAGCTTAAATTCATGACTTTGCTAGACACTAAAAATCACGCTCTTAGTAAAGACAGCAAAAAGAGTCCTGTGGGACCTTATAGACTAATAGACGTATTGGAGCATGAGCTTTCGTGGGTGAATACCCACTTTGTCGCATGCATGCGATGAAGTGGGTATTCACCCATGAAAGCTCATGCTCCAATACATCTGTTAGTCTACAAGGTGCCACAGGACTCTTTGCTGCTTTTACAGATCCAGACTAACACAGCTACCCCTCTGATACTTAATAAAGACAGTGGATTGTTGGCCTATTACAACAGTCTAACCCACCAACCTCCCTTTTTGTCTTATAACTACAGGGGCCACTTAGCATATATTCTAAGATGAACAACTTATGCTAAACTAGCTGTTTGGTCTTGTATTTAGCTGTGACACTCTGAGTACCTTTCCCAGGCCGGAAGAAGAGCTCTGTGTAGCTTGAAAGCTTGTCTCTCTCTCACCAACAGAAGTTGATCTAATTTATTTTATTTAGTGTGTGCATAGTCGTCTAGCCAAGTGATGGTATCTTCAGTGGTGTGATGCCGTTTTTTTAGGCTACCATTGAACCTAGTCAGCCAGCATTCATTGGCAATGTGTGTCATCGTCTGTGTTGCACCGCAGCTGCACAAAGGGCTGTCACGAAGGCCCCAGCGATACTGGTTGGCTGCACAGAGACCTTGCCCGGTTCAGAACCTGTTCAACAGGGAACACTGGCAAAGGGGCAGGTCAAAACCAGGCAGGAAGATTGTGGGATCAGCGATGAGGGACTGGTTGGAGAGATCCATTCCTCTCGCCAGAGTGTTTCCACCCTAACATCCTGGCGTGGCAGATGAGACCATAATGAGCGACATGATGGCAAACGTGCAGCTGGTGGTTTAAAAAGGTCACTGTGCCCAGACTTGAGTTGGCACGTACTTTCTCTAATGAAAGTATGGTCTAATGAAAGATATCATCTCACCCACCTTGTCTCTCCAATATCCTGGGATCAACATGGCAACAACACTGAGGGGGGAGGGATAGCTCAGGGGTTTGAGCATTGGCCTGTTAAACCCAGGGTTGTGAGTTCAATCCTTGAGGGGGCCACTTGGGGATTTGGGGCAAAATCAATACTTGGTCCTGCTAGTGAAGGCAGGGGACTGGACTCAATGACCTTTCAAGGTCCCTTCCAGTTCTAGGAGATGGGATATCTCCATTTATTATTACTGCATACCTAGAACTTTTACACATTTTTAAACCTTTTCTTTTCTGGCCCAGACAGGCCTTCCTTGAAGCATCATTACTAAAATATGAAGCTAATGTAAGATTTAACAGCCAGGGGCAGACTTTCATTGTAAATTGCTCCTGTTACAGTCAGGCAAAATAAGTGTGTGCTCTCGGGATCCTCATTGTGAAGGGTGCAGTCATTTAATTGCTTCTGTGCCAGGGCTCTGGGAATCACACCACATTGCTGAATCAAGCTGTATTCTGGACCATATAAAGCAGACCACTTTCAGTTTAAAGTTTGCCATTTCTGAGTGTACAAGTGTCTGTGCTTAAAATTAGCTTTCTGCAAGCAAAACTACATCACTGGCACATTCACAAAAAGGAATCATAGCAAACCCAAATTCATTATTAAACTCACCTGCAAAATATTTTGCAAGATTCCCAAAGCTCTCGGACTTCCCTGCAGCCAAGAGATGATGTGACACTTAATTCATTCATGTTTTTAAAGAGTTTTGAGATGTTTGGATAGAAATGATTAAAGGTCTTGAGAACATGACCTATGAAGGAAGGCTGAAAGAATTGGGTTTGTTTAGTTTGGAAAAGAGAAGACTGAGAGGGGACATGATAGCAGTTTACAGGTATCTAAAAGGGTGTCACATAAGGAGGAGGGAGAGAACTTGTTCACCTTAGCCTCTAAGGATAGAACCAGAAACAATGGGTTTAAACTGCAGCAAGGGAGGTCTAGGTTGGACATTAGGAAAAAGTTCCTAACTGTCAGGGTGGTTAAACACTGGAACAAATTGCCTAGGGAGGTTGTGGAATCTCCGTCTCTGGAGATATTTAAGAGTAGGTTAGATAAATGTCTATCAGGGATGGTCTAGACAGTATTTGGTCCTGCCATGCAGGCAGGGGACTGGACTCGATGACCTCTCGAGGTCCCTTCCAGTCCTATAATCTATGAATCTATGAAAGGGAGAGTATTATATTATTAGACAATAAAAGCTTAAATGTATAATTTTTACTTGTGGCTAAGATATCATTTTAACACATCTGTGATGCAAAACCCCTTCAATGCCAACTGTGAAGGGGGTTATAGGAATATCCTGATTCTGGTCTGTACATTATGGTTTACCAAAGAATGTCATGTGAGGTCTTAAATGAAAGCCAGGGTCACACTGGTCATTGATGACAGGTTTCAGAGTAGCAGCCGTGTTAGTCTGTATCCGCAAAAAGAACAGGAGTACTTGTGGCACCTTAGAGACTAACAAATTTATTAGAGCATAAGCTTTCGTGGACTACAGCCCACTTCGGATGCATCCGAAGAAGTGGGCTGTAGTCCACGAAAGCTTATGCTCTAATAAATTTGTTAGTCTCTAAGGTGCCACAAGTACTCCTGTTCTTTTTACTGATCATTAATATCACTGTGAAATGTATGTAGAGATACTATGTAAGGAGCTATGTACATACGCTGAAAATATGTTCCGAAAGCCTGTATCAAGGCAGAGTTGACAAACAGGTCTTCTGTCAGATAAAAAATATATTATTTCCCTGTCGGTATGGAAATTAAGCATTGTAAGTTAACAGAGTGGAGAGTCTTTTACATATGAAATTAACGAGGGGATATGAAATCAACAGGGAGGCAGCACACCGGAGAATAAGTCATGGGGGGGCGTCATCTTGCCCCTGGGTACAGAAAATGAACTTTGAGGAATAGGAGAAGGTCAAGGAAGTAATTGGGCAGCATGATTACATTCATGAAAACGGAATCACAGCCAGCATTGGTTGAAACACTGCAAAGGACTTTTAGCCTGTTAAGTGTCTTGGAAACATGTTTTTTTTTTTAATATATGTAACCTTTCATTTTCATATCCTCACTCATTATTTCTTGAGTCTTTGATAATAAACTTGTTGTTTTCACTATTAATATATCTCAGTGCTGCAATACTCAGCAAGGCACTGATCCTGACTTGACTCATGGAGGCTGGTGTGTACATTGTTCCCTTGGGGACAGCAGACCTGGTATTCTAGTGACTGATCAGTGGATAAGGGACTGAACACCACAAGAGAATGCTTCAAAGGGGCTCAGGGACTGGGGTGCAGCTATTAACCTGCAAGGGAAAGGAAAGGCTGGCATAGCTCAGAGGAGAGTGCTTGGATGACTACCAGGCTGATGATGTCAGAGAGATGACAGCCAGTTACGCATAATCATGTCCTCCTCTTTCTGCAGGCAGGGGGATAACAAGATGACTCACATTCCTAGGTACCCTGAGAACTGTCACTACATCTTTTATGATCTTTCATAAACATTTGATTCCAAACGTGGGCATATGCAAAGATTTTTTTTAAAGGAACTGGATGTGGTAGTAGTTGTGTTTCTCCTTTGATTTCCTTTTGGCTGAGGCTGTATTCCCTTGTCTGATCAACCTATAGGTGAAGGCATCATTCTGTATTGATTAAATACAATTGGCCAGATTCTCAGCTAGTGTCAATCGGCATAGGTCCATTGAGTATCTGGCCCAATATTAACAAGTGTGCTAAAGAAAACTGCAACAAAGATAAACATAAATGAACTTAAAATCTAAGTCCCAACTCCACAAGCTTGTATTCATGCAATAGTGATTTCAGGGGGACTACTTGTGTCAGTAAGAATTTGGAGGATCAGGCTTTAGATGTCTATATCTGAAAGTGTTATCAGGGGTAAAAGACCTTCTTCCTGCCCACCAAAGCTAAGGAATTCAGAATCAAAACCTAGTGGATAGATCAGCTTTATCTCAAATATTAATAACCTTTAACATAGGATTCCTTCATCCTTGGCTTTCGCGCTGCTGGCTGCTCTCAGTGTCTTGTGGCAGCAAGAGAAAAGTTCCCAGTCTCCCTGGTACGGACACGTCCCTGGACATGGAGTCGGGGATCTGTTGTGCAAAGCTGCCTAGCAGCAAAACTGATACATGAGTGAAATCTGTGGAGTTATAGAATTATGCAAATTGATGTGAAAACAAAATGGAAACCTTCCTATGAGCAACATGTGTCAGTATGTGGTTAGAGATTTAGTGCCAAGCAGCCTCAGAGACAGTAAGAGAACAGACTGCTGATGCTGCTTCATCTCTGGTGTAGTGTAAGAATTCTCTAGAAAGTGATTGTGGCTAACTAGTATTGGCTAACTGCATTGCTCATGTACAAATTATGTGCAGACAAAAAAAATAAAATTCAAAGAATAAAATAACGGAAATGTTTGAAGAGCCGCCTGCCTGCCAGTTACACTAATGATCAGACATTTTTGGCCAGGTTTCAAGTGATTTTTGCAGATTTCTAGTAGTCAGAGAATCACAGGGCTGGAAAGGACCTAGAGAGGTCATCAAGTCCAGCCCCCTGAGCTGAGACAGGATCAAGTAAACCTAGACCATCCCTGACAAATGTTTTGTTCTTAAAAGCCTCCAGTGACAAGGATTCCACATCCTTCCTTGGAAGCCTATTCAAGAGCTTAACTACCCTTACAGTTAGAAAGTTTTTCCTAATATCTAATCTAAATCTCCTTTGCTGTAGATTAAGCCTGTTACTTCTGGTCCTTCCTTCAGTGGACATGGAACTATTGATCCTCATTCTTTAAATATTGACTAGTAACAGGGCTGATTCCTGTAGGACACCACTAGATACACTCTCCCAGTTTGACAGTGAGCCATTGATAACTATTCTTTGAGTATGGTCTTTCAATTAGCTGTGCACTTACCTTATAGTAATTTCATCTAGACCACATTTCCCTAGTTTGCTTACAAGAACGTCATGAGGGACTGTGTCACAAGCCTTATTAAAATCAAGATATATCACAACTCCTGCTTCCCCCAATCCTCTAGGCCAGAAATTATGTCATAGAAGGAAATTGGTTTGGCATGATTTGCTCTTGACAAATCCATGTGGAATATTCCTTATAACCCTATTATCTCTAGGTGCTTATAAATTGATCGTTTAATAATTTGGTCCAGCAACATTTTAGGTATCTTTCCAATTATGTCTCTCCTGAGCTTATAATTGTACCCTCCAGATACAAATGCCATGAGCAGTCCTCTAAACTCCCTTTTTGTGCTTTACACTGCACACGCAGTATGGAAGTCAAATACTCCTAAATATGCAACAAGAGTATATCAGGAGTATATGTTCTGTATGAAAAAGTCTAAGATGTTTGTTTGGAATATTTAAACAAGTTTTCAGCTTGTCCGTTTTCAACTAATAATGCTTAGCACTAGTGTTTTTCACTGCCCCAGAGTTTTCCTCAATGATACATAGTAAACCAGAGTCAGAAGCAGGAAGAGAACTTGGTGTCTTATCTCCCAAGCTTATGCTCTATCCACTGCACTACCTCCCTCCTAAATGCAAATAATTCATTGGGGGGGGGGGGGAAATCCAGGGGCTAGTGCTTATACATCCAAAGCATATACTTTCCAATCAAACTTCACTATGAGCAATATTGATCCTCTCCAATTATTGCTGGTGCATGTCCTGCACACACCTTCCATGCATGAAACTTCTGTGGACCTCAAGGGAGTTCAGTGGTTGGAAGGAGTCTAGTGAATGCAATAGTGATTTGCATGGTGGGTAACAGATTCCAAGTGTAGTTTTAAGAGAAGAATTTCCCCCTTCATTTTTAAGGAAAGAAAGGACCTTCCTATCTTGGCACGTTCGTCATTTGAAGTCTGAGTCGATTATCTCTCGGGGCTCTCCTTATACTCTGCTGGGAATGCTATAATATCTCATGCTATGATTATCACTTGTTGCTTGAAGTGCCGCTGCATATGAAAAAAACAAAAACTATTTTAGAAGACTGGTTCTCCCTTAAATGGTATTTCTAAGATGCTACTGTGTTCAATTAGTTTGTTTCTTGAAAGATTATGCATGATGTTGTTTAGGTGATTACAGTAAAAGTCTGTCTCCTGCGGGTTTGAAATGTCAAAGATTTCTAGAAAATATTTAAAATATTGTGTCAGATGCTCCTTTGAAACATGCTCTTAAGCGTGTTTCAGAATTAACCAGATACTGTAGGCCATTTTATGCTCAGGGCTACATGCCCCAATAGGTACTTAGACCTTCCAATAGCTTATCAGCTTTCTCCTTGTACTCCAACTCCTTAGACATATGTTAGTGACTAATGCGGATGATTAGAGACATTCCTGCTGGATTTTATTCAATTATAGGAAATGTAATTTTTCTTAATCATGGGTTTTACTTAATGTTGCCTGCCTAGAACAGCTTTATAAACTGTCAGATCCTTCACGGAGATCCTTAACTCAATAAGTAAGAGTCCAGACCACAACATAAACTAACAAACAGCTCTATTCAGCCAGATTCAATCAAAGTTTCTTTATTTTCCTAGCAGCTGACAAATTGCTGCCAGCTTTATGAAATCTTAAGGAGGAAAGCTAAGGAACTGAAACTGCATAGGGCTCCTCCCTGCCAGCAGACCCCAGCCTAATGATTTTTTGGGGGGAGGGGGGTGTCCAGGGACAGGCTGGGGCTCAGTTTGAAAGCGCACAGAAAAAGGTATAAGAGCCTAAAAAAAAAAAAGAGGAAAAAATATTTTGAAATATTAGAAGAAAACAATTGCATCTAGCGAAAAGTATACGAGACCAGAATGGAGAGAATCTAAAAGTTTTTAAAAAATCAAATTAAATTAAAGAAAAACTGAACTCAAGCAACCTGGATTAAACATTACAATAGTGAAAAATGTTATGAAGGAATTCCCTTTTAAAAACAAAATCATGGGACAATAATCACTTTAGAATCAGAAATTTCTTTCAAAGCTGATATTTTGGACATGTAAATATAGTATTTGATTATGATAATACTTAAACTTAGCATTTAAATATAATCAATTCATCCAAGAGTAATTTTTAATGCTACTAAATGTAGGCAAAATTGGGTGATATATAGATGGCAGGAAATGTTTATTACTCTATGTTGTTGTCATTATCCCTCAGGAAGCCAAGAGGCCAGATTATCTTGGCTCTTTGCACAGAATAGAAATGCAAATAACCAAAAGCAGGTAATTTGTCCTGCTCCCCTGCTGCCTGATTCACTGTTGTTCTGTGGTTACTGTGGGCCAGTTGGCTGGTGAAAAATGACCACAGAGCAGCTATATGCCCCTGCCTAGCTCCCCTCTAGGACAATGATCCCCGTGTAGGGGCCTCTGTGTGAGCCACAGATCTGACGATGTTGATTCCGTAGCCCCCCTCCAGGAGCCCCTGGTGCATTTGCGGGAGGGCTCAGGGCAGGATGAGGTGTGGGCAGCGTGCTCCTATGCCTGCCTGTTCCCTGCCACAAGCCCCACAGGGGCAATATGCAGCAGGTGCAAGTTAGGGTAGCTCTGAGCTGCACTGGGCATTGAGCTGGCCTGTGGCAACTCCAGAATCAGAGGGGCACAAGCTGTCCTCAGTTGCTGCACTGGCCTCGGTACTGGCACAGAGACCAATTCCCTCCTGTGTGTCTAAGGCACAACACCTGGCTGTGCACTCCCCCTTCAAAGCACAAATAAACCTGACTCCAGGATAAGCCAGCAGTCACTTCTACCCCATCCATCCCTGCCCCACACATGGCTGAACTTAAACCATTGAGGATCTACTGTGCCATTCTCTGTACCGATTTTGGGGCAGTCACTCGCCCTAGCACTTTCTTGCCCAGACTAGTATGATTGAGCCCAAGAAACATAAGGAAGAGCAGTAGCGCTGTTCTTCTCTCTCTCCTTGCCTCTATTTCTGCATATCCCTGGGTTTGTTATGGGTGGCTCTGATGAGTGGCAATCTAGAAGTCCATGTTTTGTTTGGGTTTCCCATGCTTGCAGGGGAATATTTTAATTTTCAGTTCCTTTTTCACAATGAATGTGTTTAGAAAGTGTCAACAGCTCTATTCACACTAGTATTCATCATCCTACTCTTCAGCCTGAAACTAGGTGGCAGTTTTCCTTCAAACTTCTGATCAGATATTGCCTCCTCCCCAGTTCAGGCTGTTCACCATGGTTCTGATCATGTACCATGGAAATCAATGGGAGCTTTGCCATTGACATAAATGGGCACTGGATCAGGTCCATTGTTGGGCTTTGTGGACAGAGCCCTCCTAACCTAATCAAGTACACACATTATTGCCTAGGGGAAGAGAACTCATATGTCCTTTAATTCATCCTCATATCAAAACAGCCCATACGAAACCAATAAGCCTTTGTTCCAGTGTACTTGAGTAAAATGGCTAGTGTTTATCAGTGCCCTCTACTGGATGGAACTAGAACTGCTCAACTCTGTCATAGGCTGCACATTGCTAATTGTTAATGGAAGCTCCTCAACTCAAGTGATAGAGCTCTGTGGTTTTGAAGCAGGAAGGTCTGGATTTTATCCCTATTGTCAACAGGAAATTCAGTGGCCAAGTTGTGTAGACTACTGACAAACCCAAAGTCCTTTTTGGCCGTACAATTACTGTAGTATCAGTATGGCCAAATCCTACCCTCAGCTACAACTGAGCAACTCCATTGGCTTGAATGAGTTTCACGAGCAAAAGGGAGAGCAGAATTTGGCACCATGACTGCTTTGAGGTGGGCTAGTGCCTCGTGTTCCAGAAACAGGTCAGGATATAGGCTAATTGTGTTTTCTGCTGTGTTAGAAGGAAGATGAAGGAAGGCCGTTCATTTTGAATATTGTGGGGGGCTCCCTCGGTGAATAGCAGGTTGTTAAGTTAGTAAGGAGCGGAGAGCTGCACACCTCCGGCTGGGAGAGGATGAGTGCAACCAACCTGAAATAGCACCTGTACTGAGCTGAGTCCAATCCTCCTTTCCCCATCTTCTCTTGATAGGAGATGAAATCCATATGCTGCGGAGATTACTGCACTGAGGAGAGATGTATTAAAGTTCTCGGATATTAGCCAGCATAATGGATTAGGCTGATGAAGAATAGGAGTCTTGTTTTCATCTAACAGAGCTCTTTTCCTGTTCTCCTCAAGACTGATTTCCCCTCTTATCTTATGAAAGAATGGCCCCTGCATCAAGAATGGCAGATGCTGACCTCCAGGTCAGGCTGACAATACAAGAAGTGGTTAGAGAAGGATAAATATAGAGGTTCTTCCTTTATTATGTCTCATCCTCATGCACCAAAAAAATGCCCCCAATAAATCGTTGTATATAGGGCATCTCCTTAAAAATATCACTTACTAGCATATTCCAAGATTCACATTTATCTTTAAAATATCCATTAAGCTGCCCACTAAAGACTTAAAGTGCAAGAGAAAAAGAATCCTGTTACATGAGTCTTGATCATGTTAGAATTTAAAACAGCCCCTAGTGATCTAATGCAGCCACATACTTCTCGCATTACTGCCCCAGAGAACACCAGTGCTCAAGTGATATGAGTGTCCTTTAAGAACTGATAAGTCTGCCACTGTCATGAAAAGTACAGCCAGCAAAGAACTGTGCAACAGGGCATACACATCCCCCTCTCCTCCCCCCCATCTTTAGCTAGACAGCTTGCAGTTCTTCCCCACCTCATTGCCAATCCATAAGTTCCCCTCCACCCCTTAAATATTTTCTTTTGGGCCTTGGTAATATGCTACATATATCATACAAAGACTCTCACTTTCCTCCTTGCTCCTTCCACTCTATTTAGCATCAACATTCTCTCACTCCCTTGCCATTGCTGATACAGGAGCCTTCTCCTCTGCAGCGCTACCCACATGGAATAGAATTCCTGTACATTTCTGCTTCACTGCTTCTCCATCTCACTGCAAGTCACAGCTGACAACCTCTTCTCTCCCCTTTCCCATGCTCAATTGGAAAGGTGAATTGTTCCACCGAAGTTAATTACACAACTTGTGTAAGAATTACTTATGGGAGTAAAAAATTGTGGGATTGGGCCCCAAAGTTGCAGAATTTAGCTCCAAAATTCCATGCCATTGTATTAGGGTTACCATATTTCAACAAGCAAAAAAGAGGACGGGAGGAGCCCCGCCCTAGCCCCGCCCCTGCCCCTCCCACTTCCCGCCCCCCCAGAACCCCCAACCCTCCCCCCGTTCCTTG
The DNA here is from genome assembly GCF_011386835.1 of Chrysemys picta bellii. NCBI lineage: Eukaryota > Metazoa > Chordata > Testudines > Emydidae > Chrysemys > Chrysemys picta. The sequence continues at coordinate 94,216,206 of NC_088794.1, read as the reverse complement.
TCCCCTGACTGCCCCCTCCTGGGACCCCTGCCCCTAACTGCCCCCCAGGACTCCACTCCCTATCTAAGCCTCCTTGCCTCTTGTCCCCTGACTGCCCCAACCCTTATCCACACCCCCACCCCCAGACAGACCCCTGGGACTCCCACGCCCCATCCAACCACTCCCCACCCCCTGACAGCCCCCCCCCAGAACTCCCAACCCATCTAAACCCCTCTGCTCCCTGTCCCCTGACTGCTCCGATCCCTCTCCGCACTCCTGCCCCCTGACAGCCCCCCCCCAGAACTCCCAACCCATCTAAACCCCTCTGCTCCCTGTCCCCTGACTGCTCCGATCCCTCTCCCCACTTCTACCCCCTGACAGCTCCCCCCCAGAACTCCCAGCCCCCTACCCCCCCGCTCCTTGTCCCCTGACTGCCCCCTCCTGGGACCCCTGCTCCTAACTGCCCTCCAGAACCCCACCCCCTACCTAAGACTCCCTGTTCCTTGTCCCCTAACTGCCCCCTCCTAAGACTCCCCCCAACTGCCCCCCAGGACCCTACCCCCTACCTGTACCCTGACTGCCCAAAACTTTTTCCACTCCCCCCAAAAAGCCCCCCCCCCGTTTCTTGACTGCCCCCTCCAGAACCTCCCTGGCTCCCTTACCCTGCTGCTCAGAACAGGGTGTTGGGCTCTGTGCGAGCCGGACACATGGCTGAGCTCCCCAGCACAACAAAACCCGGTCCCTGGCCCTGCACAGTGCTGCTGGACCGGGCTGCAGGAGGAGGAGCTGCCAGCCGGCTCAGAATGCAGGGAGGGAGGGGGGGGTGGGAGGAGGAAGCTGCTCCGGAGTCCAGCCCGGGACTTTCCTGCAGCCCTCCCAGCTCTGCTCTGCCGGGGGAGGGGGGAAATCCCGGACATTGTGAGTGCTTTACAAATTCCCCCCGGACGCTATTTTTAGCACGAAAAGGAGGACATGTCCGGGTAAATCCGGACGAATGGTAACCCTACATTGTATGCTAATGCTCTCACAAACTTCAATGTTTTTCTCTTGCCTTTTGATACATACCAAGTGCAAACATACACTACAGTAAAAGAAAATACAAAGATAGTTGAATGATCTTGAAAGTACTTTGTCTAGTATGTTATATAATCCCAAATCTGTCCTGAAGGAGAAGGGAAATATAGTTTGGTTCTTACATATACATTTTTAAATGCCACATTTCATGATCATCTCTATGTTTCTTTAAGTTTCTCACAGCTCAGTCATCTAGCACATGAGGCCAGTAAGTAAAACAACCTGATTTAGAGAAACTATTGCTTAGTTTAGACCAATCAGTAATCCTGAAGATTTTCGCTAGGATACACAACCATTTACAATACATTGGGGAATCTAGGTTACATTAAGTTAGGGAGGCCAAAGTGATGTCTGGGAGCATCATGTAGGCCAGGGAATTCTATAACCCAGCCTGCCACCACATTTCTCTCAAATACAAAAGAGTCACCACAGAGACTCCAAGTATGCACCCCAGTATGCATGCTCAACCTGGCTCTTGGATCCCCCTAGGGAACTGCACTCTGGGACTTGTACTTTTCACAGCCTGCAATTCTTATTAAGAAGGTGCATGAAATCTCTTCCATTTTAGGAAAATTAGGTGAAGCCAAAGGACTCCAGCAAAATGCAATGCATGAATCCCTTGGGTGGGCAATTTTTTAGTATTGAATAGATAAAAAAGCCCTACCCAACATCCATCTTGTTCCTGGTTGGTGCTACTTGTATTTAGCCCAGTTTAAGGAGGACAGTCTTCAAAACTGGGAATGTCGGCTTCCAAGTTGCAATGTCTTGAAAAGATCCTCGCATTGTTCCTGACCACTGAAAAAAAAAACAGGCGTAGAGACTTCCCCTGAGGAAACTAACCTCAGTCAGATCCCCTGCAAGGTGGGACAGTAGTTCTAGTTAGTTCCATGTAGCCTACAGTCTAAGCTAGGTGTAATCAACAGCTTCTAATTCTTTACCTTCTGACGGAGTATTAAAGGCTCCTTCGAGTAACCTGGGACTCAGCAGTCAAGTCATTGGTGAGATGAACATGCTGAATTTTGAGAGTAGCTGGATTCATTCTGCAGCACCTGCCTGAAGAAGCTATCTTTCTGGAGTCTTCTTAGAACCTCTAGAACTGACAGAAGCAGTGGATTTTTGCTTTCTTGAGCAAACTACATTCTTTTTAACCAAGTTACCATCCTGAGTAACACCTTTTAGAGGAGATCTGGTTATGCAATTCCTATCTTAAAGGTCCCCATTCTCACCCCCACAACTCTTGTCTATAAATACTTTCATATTATAGACGAGCTTAGTGCTCTAAATGCCAGCATGACAGCCCGGAGGAATTAAGGCCTCTCTTTAGCGGCTACACACACACAGCAACAGGCAGCAGCAGTGCAAGCTTCCCCCTCACTGTCCTGCCAAGGGCCTCAGTCCCCATACAGAGAAAATGCTTCTGAGGGCAAGAGAGAAGTTCAGTTTTTAAGGCCCATTTAGTCCTTGGCCTCTGTGGTGAGATTAGCAACTTGAGTATCAATTAGAAGCAGTTTAGGATAATGGCTGTCTAGACACCTGTCAACTACAAACCAGACTGAGCCCCACAATTCTTTTCACAGTCGGAGCCCTTATTATTTGAGATAAAGTGAGTTGAGATGCATTAACAGTGCACAGTTCTCCTCCACCTCTTCCCATGATCAAAACTCCTGCTCCCGCTTCTAATGCAGGAGGTAGCTTCTTTTAAAAAAAGGCTCATCAGTATACAGAGAGCCACCATCCAAAAGCTCTGTAGAATTCTGCTTGTTAATTTTCCATTTCTTTCCCTGCTCAAATCCCCCAGCCTGGCTCCACCCTCACCTCCTGAACCCCATGTCTGTTAGCGCAGCGTTAACTACTCTAACCTGCTTGAGCACCCAGTTATATTAACTCCAATTTTAAAGCCCCCAAATACAGCAGTGATGCATAATTAATCAGTTTTGCTTCAGGTTTGCTGCTGCAGCAGCCGTTGAGGTGAGATTTAATGAAGCAGAAAAGACTCTGATTCAATGAAGAGAAGCTGTGGCTCTTGGAATCTCAAGTCATTCAGCATGGTTTTAACACTTTGAAGCCCCATGTGGTTCAGTTTCTCTCTCCAGTGGCATCAAAAGACTCAGAAAGGGAATTATTATTTTGTCAGGAAAGAAAATCGCTTGATCAGGGCATTCATAACAGTGTCTCTCCTGCCTCCACGAATGTCTGTATAGGAGGTGAACGCACTGTGCTTGGAAGGACAAACCAACAATGGCATTTCAGTCATTTGCTGTATATGGAATTTCAATGGTACCATTTTTAGTCATGCTCCTTTATTTGGCAGGTGTAATGATAGGGCAGACCAGATGGTGGGGGCTTAATTCCAACTGATGTGTCCTTTAAAATGACTCATGTTGCCATGGGATTAGGTCACAATAACAGGTCTGCAAATGCCACAGTACTTTCCAGACCCCCTCATGCTGCACCTCCTATCAGTTCCAGTGTCACGTTCAGTACTTCTCGCTCCGTGATGCTCACAGAGCACAGGGACCAGAATATACCACATTAGAAAAATGGATGGCTTGGGGACTGCTCAAGGGCTACAAACCCTCTCGCTTCTCTGTTATTGATTTCAATCCAGCACAGACCAGTAACAGCCAAAAGTCATTTCCATCTGCAGCTATTCTGTGGCCTATGTGAAATAAGTTTGGGCATCTCAGCCCAGTTCCGAGTACACAAGTGTCCACATCACAAAAACTGGGAGGTGACAGCAGCAGCCAAAAGTGAATAGGATGGAGCCAGAATGAGCCTTTCATCCATAGAAATGGTCCCTCCAAAATAAAGCTAAGGCTTATTGGCAGGACAGCACGAAACCTTTCCCCCCACATACTCACACAACTCTGATACCCAGAATGTTATGCCTGGTTCTATTGTTAGGCGAGTTTGTGCTAACAAATAGCTTTTGGACATAAACACCCATGCGAGCCTCTTATCAAAGCTGTGGAGTACCTTGGATATGAGGAACCAACTTCAGAGGTGATGTGAAAGGTGTACAAAAGTTACAGTCCCTTACACTACAGTTAGATTCCCCCTAAACTTACACAGCCCCCTCTCTATAGATACATAAGGAGTCTTGGCTGGAGTCAGCTACATGATAAACTAGAAGATGTAACAAGATACATATTATAGAAGCCTCCAGAGCTCCTCAGCATGTAAATCATATCAACTTAGCCTCCCTTGCACACCTTAGCTAGATTTCCCTAGTCTTACAATCGCAGTAAGTGTAAGGGGGTACTAATTAATGCTCCCTTACATAGGGTTACCATCCGTCCGGGTTTCCCCGGACATGTCCAGCTTTTTCAGTGTTAAATGGCCGTCCGGGGGGAGATTTCTAATCAAGAAGAAATGTCCGGGATTTCCCCTTTCCCCTCCTGCGGAGTGCGGCGCAGCTGATTGGACGCCTGGCCTGATTGAAAGCCGCTCGCAGCCACTAGGGCCTCTAGCAGCCAGAGTCCCTCCCCGTCCCCCGCTCCCTCCTTCCCCACAGAGCAGCCGGCAGTGTTTGATTCCACGTGGAGCCTGCATTTCTCCCTCTGCCGGATGAGCGGGGGGAGCAGGGCAGACGTGTGTGTGTGTGTGTGTGTGTGTGTGTGTGTGTGTGTGTGTGTGTGTGTAGAGGCTGCAGGGGCTGGGCAGGCAGGGGCGCAGAGGCTGCAGGGCGAGTGGGGAGCAGGGGGCACAGAGGCTGCAGGGGCGGGGGGGCGCAGAGGCTGCAGGGGCAGGGCAGGCAGGGGGCGCAGAGGCTGCAGGGTGAATGGGGAGCAGGGGGCACAGAGGCTGCAGGGGCAGGGGGGTGCAGAGGCTGCAGGGTGAGGAGGAGCAGGGCAAGCAAGGGCATAGAGGCTGCAGGGGCTGCGGGGCAAGTGGGGAGCAGGGAAGCACTTAGCAACCCCCAACCAAGATCAGAGCAGGAGGGAGGAGGGGGAATGCGGGGTGCTCAGAGGAGGGGGCAGAGTTGGAGGAGGGATTTTGGAGAAGGGGTTGGAATGGGGGTGGAGAAGGGGTGGGGTTGGGGCGGGGAAGGGGAAGGGGCGGAGTTGGGGCAGGGCCGGGGGCGGGACCGGGGCCCCGTGGAGTGTCCTCTTTTTTAAATGTTTGAATATGGTAACCCTACCTTACAAACATCCATCTGCAGACACACCTCAGAAACAAGACAACACCCTCCGCTCCTGCTGCCTTGGTCCATTTTTCCCCTCTCTCCTAGAATTGAATCTATGGATTTTGAATGATGATGATTAAAATCTTGTATACAGTGCCATCAATTTACAGAAATAGACATGGTCCCTGTCCTAACTAGCTTGAGAGCAAACCCAAGACAAAACCTAAAACAATCCAGGGAAGTGAGGGTGTGGAGAGATTATCAATGAGGATAACAAGGTGAAAGACATTTCTGGAAGTAGGTTTTAAAGGAGGGATCACGAGGAGGAGAACAAGGGGGCAGATGGTGGACAGGAAAAGGAATAGTCTTCCCAGAGTAGGGGATAGTATAACAATGAGTGAGAGAGACAGATGAAGGAAGCAGTAAAGCCAATAGATGTGAGAATGGGAGTTTGGAGTATGAAATAAGAGGAGATGGCAGCAGCTGGACTGGTGCAGGTCATGAGAGCAGCATGCCGTCTAATAGCTGAAGCCATTTTGTTACAGAACATAAGACACCTGTAATGTCTGCCATGAAAAAGAGAACTCCACAGTGTCTGGGAAGCACATGGAGGACCATGCCAATATGGAAGAATCTTTAAAAAAAAAAAAACGGAATTGTTGGAAGAGCAGGTTGCAGTGATGCTAGAACAGAAGCATCACCAAAAAAATGGCTGTACATACATCTGCTGTGCAGCCACAGCATCAGCAGGGTCTGGATGGAGACTGGACCACAGTAGTGCAGTACGGGGTACCAATAGCAGTGAAAATGGAAGAAGAGGCTGAGCCCTTCATAAGAAGTGTCTGTGTCACCCACACAGACATGTACTAAAACTCATGTGCATACACAGATCCTCACACATATGGAGAACCAGATACACGGAGTGAGGCACACGGAATATCATTAATGATAGCTATGTGCGTTTAGAAACACTAGAGGTTATTGAAAGTTTTCAGAGGGAAGAGCTTTTAACTGGAAAATGCTAATTTGACAAACGGACCGTTTTGCAAGAATATATCAATTTCATTGAAGTTTTCAGTGATCAAAGCACTCCTTTTCAACAATGTCAGAGGGCTTTGTTTCAACTTCAATTTCAACATTTATATTAAAGTCAAAATTAAGTGTTTTGACCTTTATTGAAACAATGTTTTGGTAAGGCTGTTTTGACAATTCCAAAACAATTTTGCTTTGGAATTTGTTTTGCAGGAAACAGCAAGATTTCAACTTTTTGTTCCAATTCAGGATGAAAGGAAATTTCAAAATTTATCGTGGAAAGAAAATTCTGTTTTTTGACTAGCTCTAAGACCCATGGACCAAGACTGGACTCTGGTCCAATGGGCACAAAAACCCATCTGCACAAACATACATTAGCCACAGCAACACACACACATACCACACACATACATGAATCAAGCTCTGAAAACACCACACACAGAAGCACACACAGACAGCAAATGCATTCTTGGAGTGAGTTCCTCCTTGCCCTGTGGATTAACTGCATTAATGGGATCGGCAACCTTCGGCACACAGCTCATCAGGGTAATCCGCTGGTGGGCCGCAAGACATTTTGTTTACATTGACTATCCACAGGCCTGGCCCCCTGCAGCGCCTAGTGACCGCGGTTCGCCGTTCCTGGCCAATGGGAGCTGCGGGAAGCGGAGACCAGCATGTCCCTGTGGCCCACAGCTTCCCGCAGCTCCCATTGGCCGGGAACGGCGAACCGCAGCCACTGGGAGCTGCGGGGGCCTGTGCCTGCCGACAGTCAACGTAAACAAAATGTCTCACGGCCTGCCAGCAGATTACTCTGATGGGCCACATGCCAAAGGTTGCTGACCCCTGTACTATTTTATCACCTCCCCTCCGAGAGCTGCTTGCCTCTAAGTCAGCCATTAAGAATTGAGCCAGTTTATCCATACGAGACAGCTGCATGAAAACATCACAGAGCAGCTTTTCTCCCTCTGACATCCCTGTTGCTGTTGGATACTCAACAATGTGTATGTGCCCAAATGCCTTTCACACCACAACCTAGGCAAGCCATTTCTCCAGCTTTAAGCTGGACAGCTCTGCTTTTCTAAGGTTTGTCCTCTATCCAGTACTGAGACAAAACCAGACGCTCTTGTCTGGGATCACATGGGAGATGCCATTTTTAAGAGTGAGCTGCCTCACCCCCACCAATGTGACCTTGCATGCACCATGCATGCGAAATCATAGGGGCAGGGCACTCTTCAAAGTGGCATCCCCTATGCAGCAAGACCTTGCACACACCATGAGAGATCACGCCAGCGGAAGTGGAGCCACTTCCGCGGGCGGGGGTGAGCCCAAACTCTTTCCAGAAGTACTGGAATGTCCAGGATTCTGGGGATCCATGAGTGGTCACACTACTACAGCCATGATGATATGGGGAATTTTACTGCCAGACAAAAAACATTGTGCACAGTGGGCAGTTATATGGTGGCTGATCCTCATAGGACAACACCACAGTAACTGATATATCTTTGTTTTGCACTGAATCTTTCCCACTAACTCTGGGTCCAAATACTTGATTTTTCAGTGACCACTCTCCAACGTACTGCCAATTCCACTGATTAGGCCCTTGACATCTGCACAGTACCGCCTCCTCCTCGACTGGAACGATGAGAGCTCCCCCTCTTTTAACCCACTTTAACTACTGGATATCAGGGAGCCTGGTAGGGTGAACTGTCCCAAATGGACCTACTGGGGAATGAGAAGAAAATTCATAGGATGGGGCTAAACCAAGCAGCAGCAGCAGCAATGTGCTGGAAGCATCCTAAAAGATTCATTAAAAGAAGAAACATCTTTTCCTAGCAACTCTCCACCTGTTTTACTTGCTCCGCAAAGTCAAAGTCAAGGCTAAAGGTAAACAGGACTAAAAATCAAGGATGTGGTGCTGAAAATTGAGCAGACAAATGGGGTGATCAATACCTTCTGGAACCTCATATTCAGCAATCGCCAATTGGCTTTGACAGCTTACAGTGGTCTTGATTTCCCCCTCATATCCATTTTACATTAGTGGAGCGACTTCTGATTTACACTTCTGAGAGTAAGAGGAAAATCAGGCATGAAAAAGAGAGAGAGAAATGGAATACCTTAGCCTGAAACACAGCTGTTAGGGCAGGGTCTCCCAAATCTTTTCAGAGCATAGACCACATTTTAAAACCAATGAGTGTTTCCTGGACAATCTAGTGTCCTGGCCAACCCTCCCCCTCTTCCATTGCATAGGCCACCTTCCATCCTAAGAACAATCAATCATATCTCTGGAGCAACCAAAGCACTGGCTTCCAGGGAAATGTAATATTAAGACGTTTAGTGTACAAGTTCTATTTAACGTCACATAGTGAATAGACACACTGAGGAGCCAGCAGACCAGCTACCTCTTGGTGTACCCTAGCAAGTGCTCTGTTACCTCCCCCTCTCTCCTGCCTCCCCCACATGATCCAATTTAAGAACCACTAGACTACAGTAGGAGGCAAATTCCATGTTGAAGCAGGTATAGCCATACCACAGGGGAAAGAATAGTTGAGATCTGTTGTGATAAGCGGGCCCTACAAATTTATCTTAATTGTGAGTTCACCTGTAGAACATAAGTGAAAATTCATAAGATGTCACAATAACCTATAACAACAAATTGTGATGGGGAAAGGTATGAAAGGGAAACTGGCTGGATTACTCCAAAACAAAAAGGTGTAATGACGTAACTCAAGCACTGTGGTCAGATCCTGCCTGGTAAACAAGAGGAGTTGAGGAGTGAAAATTCATAAACCAAAATTGGTACGTTGGATATATGGCCTAATTGGTGGACAAAATAGTGAGGGGATGGGCTATTCCACCCATCACTCCCTTTTGACGTCCTTAAAGAAAGACTTTGGGGAGAAAATTTGACTACATGGCTGCCATATCCATCTCCTCCTGGGATCCCAGACCTTCTTTGTTCTAATCCTGAGAGATGTCCTGACAAGACCAGGCCAAAGAGAGGGACCCAGATGACACTGTCACCTCCATCAGCTCTGGCTAAATCCCAGACACCACCTGGGATGTGTGACTGTCTGCCACCCTTCCCTCACCCAATGTGTTCTTGTCTTTCCTATCTCTCTCCCCTTCTTCCTTCTCTCTAATAAGAGTCCAGCTTAACTGTCCAAGACTGCTAAGAGTTCACTAAAAGCAAGACTCTAAACAGCCTGATGCTGGTACAAGTTTGCCAGGTCTCAGAGTGCCTGATAAGACCATAGCCTAGGCCTATGGTTTTCCAGCAGTGAGATAGCAAATTAGAGTCAACACCTAGAAGGTGGAGGGGTACCCCAGTGGTTTGAGCATTGGCCTGCTAAACCTAGGGTTGTGATGTCAATCCTTGAGGGGGCCGGCCACTTAGGGAGCTAGGGCAAAATCAGTATTTGGTCCTGCTAGTGAAGGCAAGGGGCTGGACTTTGATGACCTTTCAGTTCTGAGATAGACATATCTCCATATATTTATTTTAAGCTGCATTTTCTAGTTTTTAAATTCTTTTCTCTCCCCATTTGCACATTTGTCTTGTTTGTAGAAAACAGGATTGAACTTTAGCAACAACAACTCCAGCCCATCTTAACTTCTTCTCTTTTCCTCAAAAGAGAGGGTTATTACCATCTTTAAGACTATCAAACAAGGTGGTTTTTCCTTGCAAAAATTCTCTCCAGCTAATGGGAGAAAGATGATATTAAAATGGAAGCCTTACTCAATTCTTTACATTTTATATGCTTTTCCTTCTTTTCTGTATCTTTAAAAAACAAAAACAAAAAAACATTGAAAGGCTGTTTAATGGTGCATTTGCTTGGTGCTAAGCAGGCTGAAGTCTCTGTGTATCAAACCCTGGCCGTTGTTTAACACTCTTTAATGTTGGAGAATGACAGTCATGTTAAAATCTTTGCCTCTCTGGGCCCAAATATTTAATCTAGATTAACACAACAGCTCCAGATAGGATTACCCCCTGCTCACCAACACCCCTCTGATCCAGAAGTGCACAGGGGAAACAGCCCCAGTCTGGGGCACCAGGATCCATGTGACTTCCAACTGTCCCCCAGTTAAGTAAGCTCAAGAATACAAGGAACAGCTTAGAGGAGCCAGCCAGAAATTGAGCCACTAGCAGTGGAGAAAAGCTGCTGAAGCAGGGACCTGCAGCCTTAGATCTCACCAGCCTCCAATGGTTTTTAGAGTTTTCCTCTGGATATTTCTTCCTTCTCTGCTTGCTCCCATTCTGTCCCATCCCCTTCCTCTCAGTCTGTCAGCCTTCCTATGCCATGATCCCCTTTTCTCATTCTGGCAGGAACGGTTTCTCATTGTTTGTACAGTGCCTAGCACAATGGGATTTCAACCTTAGTTGGAGCCCCTAAGCACTACATGGCCTGGTGAGCTCTAGTGTTCATTTGAGATACACAATGGGGGAGAATTCACAGCTACCATATCCTGACCCTGACTGTCCGCTTGTACACTAAAAACCCACGCAGCGCCCAGAGACGCACAAAAGAGGTCTGGAATTGAGGTGCATATGATACCCCAGGGACATCCCCCTCAAGATTTCTGAGGAAGACTTTGGAACAATCAAAGCAAAGACTGACCTCTGAAAATCCATCCCAAGTTTCACACTCAACTCAGTGCTTAGGAGACACAATTATAGGGGTTTATTCAGTGCTGTGTAACACTCAGACAGCAGGCAGGCATTGTAAAACTCATCATTCACGTACCTCACTCTTGTGTTTCCGTGTTCCGTTTTAAGGACCTCAAGTAATTTGGTAATTCATAGATTTTAAGGCCAGAAGGAAACTTCTGTGATCATCTAGTCTGACCTCCTGGATAATACAGGCCAGAGAACCTCACCCAATAATTTCTGCCTCAATCCCATACCTTCTGTTGAGCAACAGGATATCATTAGAAACAGAGTCAGTCTTGACGTAAAGTCTGCAAGTGCCACTATGCAATAGCACAGCCTATAATTAAATATTTTCATGTACCCAAAATAGTGCTTAGCTCTTCACAGAAACCAACTCCACAGTGATGTTATGCAGCTCTTTAATCGTACATCTACTAGCACACACTATCAACGACAAGCAAGGCCAGCTATATGGATCCTACACTCAGGTTGCATAAATTGCCTGAGGCTGCTTACCTTATGTTCTGCTAGAATCATTGCTCAGTGCACTTTGGAGTGGGAATGCTTACAGCATAGCTTCATTTCCCCTTGTAACCCGTGCCCGCTTCTTGCCAGCTACATGAATTGCATGCACTGCAGATGTGTACTGCCACCCTAAGTGTGCTGCAACACTAAAGCAGCAGTGCTACTGTTGCTATATAAATTCCTTATTCCCCCACCACCTGACTTCAAGGGGCAAGTCACTCCATTTTTGTGCTGTACAACTCAATGAATACAAAGTACTTGGAGTGACAGCCCTTCATTATTGGCTCCTCCCCAGAGAACCTTCAATGCTGTTGATAGCATTAATCTAAAACAAGAGTGAGAGGTCAGAGAGGAGCCATGGGGAAAAAAGGACATATGTGCTTATGTGAGACCTTCTAACGCATTGTGCTAACCAGAGCTTGAGCTATGCTGTCCCATGGCATGGAACATCCAACTTGGCAGAGGGCAATGTCACCTTGAGTAATCAGAAGGGACATGAGAAAAATTTGAAAGAGCCAAGTATTTCCTGATGCTCTCAAAACTGTTGCTGTCATCTCAGGACTGTTTACATGGCAGAGTGTTAAAATAGCACTGGCACTAGATACCAGCTGTCCATGGATGTCCACTATCATCAGAGGACCTGCTGGAAGCATGGTTAACACTTCTCAGTTGCTTTGAATCAACCACTATCAACTTTGGATCTGGTGAAGACACAGAGGGAAGATGCCAGGTGTCCAGTATTGCCCACTGAAACTCACTGAAAACACAAGCATCCGATGTCACTGAGTGTCCTCTGTCACCCGTTATCACCCGTGAACCTGCTGCAAGTACAAGGAAAAGCTGCCATCTGGCACTATTGTCCATGAAGCCACTCAGATGGAGAACAGATGAGTCACCAGTGGCAAACACTGGACACCACCACAAAAAGTGCTGTATAAAAACCTTAGCTAGATCACATGAAACCATGGGGGACAGGTGCCCACTATGGTCTGCAGACCCACTGAAAGTATAAGAAACAGATTCCATTTGCCTACAGGTGCCCACTTTTGCCTATGGAGCCACTGAAAGTGCAGCAATCCTCTGCCAACATCCTGCTATGGCCAATGAAACTGCTGAAAGCAAAAGGACCACGTAGCTGCCTATGGATGGCCATGCTCACCCAAGGACTCGGCAAAAAGCAAGGTCTGAAAAAGGCACTTCCATGCTGTGACTTAGCTTTTCAGTCTTTCCAAGATGTGCTGAACATCAGCTGGGTGATATGTTCAGTAAGGGCAATCAAGAGAGGGGGAAAAGCAGATTTAGGAATATGCCAATCTTTGGGCATAATGAGGGTTTTGCTTTTCCCTCTGGGTCACCTGCAGTGGGATGAAATTGCTTCTACTTCATGTTAGAGTTTTATACAAAGACATGATATAGCTGGGAATGGGGCTGAGGCGCTGCTGGGACTGCATCAGCTGAAAGGGGTTTGCTCACATGAAGTCCACAAGCCTGGCTGCTAATGGCAGAGTCACTGGAACCAAAATGTCAGCGGATTCACAATTGTCATTTATTTTTCTAGGCGCTAAGGAGTGGCTGGTCCAGTCTCCCTTTTATCTGCCATTCTGGAGAACTTCCAGCCCCATTCAGGAGGAGGATCAGCACATGTGCCTCAGAGCAAGGCTGAAAGCTTAACTCACTCTGGCAGCTGGGAGGGTCACAGTTCCATCAGCTCCTCTTTCGCTCCCACACTTTGCATTTGCTCCAGCAGCGCTGTTCAGAGTGAAACGTAACAGACATGGAGGAGAGTTTTGTCCTACTTGTGGCCCAGTGCAAAGGGAAGACTGAGACACAAGAGCTGTCAGATCCTATCTGCTCTTTATCACTTGGCTTGTTCTTTCTTCCTGAAGTGAAGTTGCAGCTGCACTGGATGGAAGTGCATAAAGCAGTCCCTGGAGATGGAGGAGAAGTGCTGACTGGATGAATCTTTCAGCTCGTTCTGATGCCATCCCCCTGCCCTAGGCACTTTTTTCTCCTCTCCCCTCAAATAAAATGGGCATTAACAACCTGCTTCATTTTTCACAGATGGCTCCCTAGGGAGTGTTCCTGTGAATGGCCAACACTCCCTTCAGCTCTAGGGATTGGAAAGGCCGAGAGTTAGAGTCCTGCCCCTGTGCACTGTGGAATAAGGTCAGTATTTCCCCCTTCCTCCCACCATCACCTGGACTTGCTAGGAAGAGGTAAGCTCCTTCTCCAATTCTCACCCCATTGAAAAAAATCCACCATCCTCCTAGTTCAGACTCTGTAAGGGTGAAGCCATAGGAAAGGGCCAACATTCCCATATTCTAGGCTGTCTATGAAAGCAGCTGGGTACCCCATGCCCTGGTCTCCATAGAGAAGAATTAGTCCTCTCCCTGTACTGGGCTCAGGATAGCCAACAGCAAAACAAAACATTCCACTGACAAGACAGGAGTTTCTTCACACAAGACTGAAATAACACAATTATTTCAGGCCAACTCCTGAGGGTCTCACTCAGTCAACCCCCTCCTCCAACTGAAGTCAGTGGTTAGGACTCAGTAAAACCTGAGTAAAGGTCTCAAGATTGGGTTCATAACAACTTGGTACCAAAATCCTTCTAGTTGATGGGCCAAATTCGGTGGGAATTTGCTTGAGTGAGAGGTCAGGGATGGGGGGAGGGAATGAGTGCAGACCTTGGGATTTAGCCTGATGGAAGTGCTGAATGCTCAGCACCCCTCCAGATCAGTTCCTGTGTCTGTAATGCAGAGCACCCTGGGCCATTGCTCTACAACTCTACAACTGAGACGCTAACACACTGTTACAAACATTAACCAAGTCCTAACGCTTCTGTTACAAATGGAAAGGACCAGAGGTGAGTCCAAACTGCAAAAGTTCCCCCTTCAGGAGCAGTCATAGATTCAAGGAAGTTTGAATCCAAGGTTTTGGGTTCAACCCATTACGGAGACAGAGACTGTTTGCAAAAGTCAGATCTGGGTGAGGAGTTTCACCATCGCTGTTTGATTTGAGCCCATCTTTAAAGAGGGCCTTGGGTATTTTAACATACAGACAATACAAAGCTGTCTCATTCACAGACACATAGACGGAGATCTCTTAGGGCTGGTCCACACTAAGCCCCCAGTTCGAACTAAGATACGCAACTTCAGCTATGTGAATAACGTAGCTGAAGTCGAAGTATCTTAGTTCGAACTTAAAGGTACTTACCGCGGGTCCACACGCGGCAGGCAGGCTCCCCCGTCGACTCTGCCTACTCCTCTCATGGAGCAGGATTACCGGCGTCGACTGCGAGCACTTTCGGGATCGATTTATCGCGTCTAGACAAGACGCGATAAATCGATCCCAGAAGATCGATTGCTTGCCGCCGAACCAGCGGGTAAGTATAGACGTACCCTTACATCCAGCAGTTTCATATGACTTTCTTGAGTCGTTCTATGTACCCAGCTGCCTCACATGGGATGTCTTGGAGCAGGTTGGGAAGGCAGCCTCCCAGGCATTTGAGGGATGGGCTGGAGCGTCCCCATGAGTGGAGAAGACAGAAGAATGACCTTGGATCACCAAAGGAGACATTGTGCTCAATTCTCTGTTGCCCTGCCCCTTGTGTACTCATTTACACCAATGCAAAGTGCAAATGTTTCCATTCTGATGCAGCAGCATTTTACACTCATTTTGCACTGGTGTGAAGGAACTACTACACGGGGCAATGGAAAAATCAGGCTTGGGTCTATGCCCTTTTCCTAACCATCTCCTCCATCCCTTCTCTGACAACAGAGCTAGCCTCCCCTCTATAGACCATTAGCAGCCTTTTCTTATCCACCTCCCAATTAATCCCAGCAAGACTTTTAAGCAGGTTAACGCTTCCTGTAGATTTATCTTTAACATAGTCTATATGATCTTTCCAAGTAATTTAGTATCAAATATGACTCCTGGGAATTTAAACCTTTTAACTATACTTATTTGCTCTCCATACACATACAGTTTAAATTCCCTTGTAATTTTTGTAAAAATCTTTTTGTAAAAATTAGTCCTTTGGCAATGGAGAACTTCAAAACCCCCTGCATTTCCCCAATCAGAGTTCTATCATAATGCTTCCAGTCTCTTTTCTGCCACCTCAATAGTTCTGCTCCTAACCCACGGAACACAATCATCTGCATCTAGAGTGGCATCTACCCTGACACTTGTTTTGGGAGATCAATTATCATAATATTAAATAAGGTCAGGCTGACAAAAATGGTACACCACAAGGAAGTGTTAATATATATAGTCAACATAATTTTCCCAATTCTGATATGCATGGTCCCTTTACTCAAAAAAGTCTCTAGTCCACCCATACATTCTTCCCCTTATCCCTAGTGCACTTACTTTGTACAAGCCTTGCCTCCATAGCACTTCATATACCTTTTCAATATCTAGAAAGACAGGTATAAAACCCTTGTCCTTCAGACTTTTTTGTATTTCACTTTGAAATATAACAGTGTGTGATGAATGGTACATCTTCCTCTCCTAAAACCACTTTGATTGCCTACTTGAAAGACAATGGTATTGTAGATAAAGTGCAATCTTTCATTCACCATTCTCTCCATAGTTTTATCTACATAGGACATAAGGGCTATAGGTCTATAGGCATCCACTTTTGTGAATCGTTTGCCTGGCTTTCATATTGGAATTATTATGGCATATTTCCACTCTACTAGTATCATTCCTTTTTCACATATAGTATTATATAATTCCAAGAGAGAGATATGGGGCATATATTATCTTTACCTAAGGATGTATTCTTGTTGAGATCAATAGCTTTTTTAAGTTCCCATATACCAGACGATTCATTCAGTACGGTATCTTCATGTTTATCCCACCTATACAATAGTTCATGATTGTCTTCAATGAATTGCCTTTTAATCTGGTGGGAAACTGCATTTTCATTTTCATTAAAGTTTCATTTCAGAATGTTTCTGCTACAACATTTGCTTTCACATGATCAGAACTTCTAACTATTTTGTCAGCCCCATTAAGACCTGGGCCTGTAACTACTCAGTCTGAATTCCATTCATTCTTCTAATTTGCCTTTTCTAATGTCTTGGAATCTTCATTTATCAGTTCTTCCTCCGATTGTCTTTTTTTTTTTTAAATAATTCCACGTACTATTGCCTTACTTCTTTTATTATACTTCATTAGATCTTTACTATTCATTGTATTTTATTTTTTGCTTTTTTATAGGCTTTGTTCCTTTCTTTAGTTGCCATTTTGCATGGCTCATTCCATCATGGAAGTGAATTTTTAGTTCTGTGGCATTTCAATATCTTAGAAATGGCTACTGTAGCTGCTGTAAACCCTTTATTACACAGTCACTGAAATTCTCTGTGTCATCACTCACCCAATGAGCATTCACAAATTCAGTATACTTACTTGTAAAGAGCTCCCAGTTAGCTTTCTGAAAATTCCATGTGGACAATTTTCCATTACCTTCAACCTTCCCTTGCTCTTGAAAAGTAATAAGCATAGCAAAATTGTCACTCCCCATTCCTTCTTCCTTATGTATTTCCCAGTTGCATTTATTTGCAATATCTGTTATAATTCCCAGGTTTAAGCAAGAAAAACTACCATCTGCCTCACTACAACTAGCTGGGGTGCCATTATTTAAAACCACTAGACTGTTTTCAAAGAACTTTCCTAAGTATATGCCACTGTTATCAGTTGTCTTACTGCACCACAATTTATTATGACAATTTAGGTCACCATATATATCTATATATTTTAGCATTCTTCACTATTTCTTGTAATGCCAAGCTTTCTAATTTCCTACATGGGTTAGAGATATTATAAATCCTTAAAAAAACATTTCTCTTCTACCATTAGCACTTAACACTTTGGGATATATGGCTTGGTATTAGAGATCTGAAACCCTCGTGTTACTTTTTTAGTTAGTGATCATCCCTTAAATATAATCTGTGCTGCTGTTGGTGGCTTGCTTTCTCCTCCCCATTGATTAGTCACTTAATTACTAACACTATCTTCTCCTATGCTTTTTGTTGTCTCTATCATTGCTCAGTTCTAATAGCACTCCATATATTATGCCCCATTTCAGTCAAATGCTTTGGAAGCTGGTAACTTATTTTAACTTTCCCTAGCATTTTAATTTTTAGCTGTTTATCAGCCTACTCTTTGTTTTTACATTCAACTAAAAGATCCCCATCTCACAACTTCCTGACTCTTACTATATCCCTATGCTTTAAAAAAAATAAAAAAACACTAATCTGCTACTTTCACAGCATTAACATCACCTAATCTTATTTCTTTGGCTAGGGAATCTTAAAATTATAGCATTTTTGGTTTATTTCCTTCCTCAGCTTTGCTTTTTTGGCCAATATCACCATCATCTGATTCTACTTTCCTCTGCCTCCCCCCATTCTTTATATCCATTCTCCTTCTGTAATACACTTTTGTTAGATTCCTGCATGATCTCACATGGGCTCAGATAATCTCCCCACTCAGCTCTTTCAGCCAAGCTTCCTCGCTTTATAGTAACCACCCAGCTGGGACACATCTTTAATTGGGCCTGACTCACCAGTAACCAGGTGCCCGAATGAAGCTCTGCAGCTCCCCTTAACCATTTCAGTGCCTGTGTATGGTTTACACCCCATCACAGAGGAATACACTAAAGGATGAACAGACCTGCCCAGGAACAGGGGGAAAGAGTAGAGATGGCCCAAGGATCTGAACTATTTGCCATGTCAGAACTTTCACACAGTCCAGGGGAGTTTGGATCCATTACTTTCATTAGGCCCATTGTAAAAAAGAAGTGTGTGGGAGGGAGGCGGGGCAGGGTGCACAATGTTCAGATCTGCATCCATATTTCCACAAAGTTTGAGCATGATCTGATCTGGGGGCTTAGCGTGGGCCCATTTCTAGCAATTGTGGCAGGTGACATTATCTGTGATCTCTAATTTATCTGTGATAAATTATCTGAGATTTCTAATTTATATTTGGGGGCATAACAAGGAAGATGGCAAGTGAGAAAACAGATAAGGGCTTTGATGCCTGCAACCCAAAATCCCTCTCCCCATTTCCACGGTAGCCAGGAATCAGGTTTTTTAAACCCCTTTGCAAGCCACATTCCTTTGAAGTGCCAACCTCCAGATTAGAGCCTAGGTACTATTGTGGTGGGCATCCTGGCAATACCTAAGGTTCTGTAGATCTTCCATTGTAATGTCAGCACTTCAAAGTGATGCACCCAGTCCCAGAGGGCATTGCCTTATAGGTGATTTGCCCTATATCTCGGGTATCAGGATTCAGCAATCAAGCAGTTGAAGGAAGAATATTAGGTACTTGAGGCTTTGTTTAAGAGTCAAACATTTTAAAAGGGCTCCACAAAATCAAATGGGCTGTATGCAGGAGCCTCCAAAATGGCACATATAATTTTTTGGGTGTGAGGAAATCAGGGGACGGAGGGGCCCGGTGTTGTGTAAAACCTAAAAAACTTTCAATATTTTTAATTTAAAGCTTTGTGGTTCACAAAACTGCCTCTTCTGCGCTTAATTTAAACAAAATTTAACCCTCCCCCCAAGAGAAATATAATTTTAAAAATTGTATTTCTAGGTAAATTGAAGCCTGTGCTGTGCAAGCAAAGCACCCCCTGCTTCGAAGGCTACCAGATAAAGTTGGGCCCAAGCCAGCAAATTCCAATCGGAGCTTTCCCAGTGATCAGGACACACTTCTATTGACAGGGGAATACAATACTATATTGCATATCACACATCTCAGATCAGAACTCATGCATTGCCAGAAGCAAATATAGCTCAAATGTCAAAAGCTCAGTTTTGTTCTAATTCCAGAATTCACCCTTTTGAGTTCTCCTATCCTAAGTAATTAAGAAATAGTGGTTCTTCTGTAAGGAAAAGACATAGCTATCAAAATGGTTTAATGTAAATTCGTAATGCTCATGTGAGGAAAAATAAGCATCTATAGCACTCACTTTCCTACTCCCCTCCGGATGTTGCATTTTCTGTAGATATTTCTCTTCTCTTTGTCCGCTCCTAAGCCTGAAATTGAAGGCCTCTATTGAATCAGTGCTGTTAAAAATTCCTTCCTGGGTCAGCCATGTGACAGACTGTCACTGGAGAAAGATGATCAGAATGTACTGTCAAACTCACCATGAAGTCATGTCTGATTAGCCTTTTGCCTCGGAGCTGTGGATGCTATTTTCTTTTTCTTAAAGTGCTGAGGGAATTTAATTCTGTGAGTCATGCTGGTAAATTTATGGGGTCTAAGACTCAAAAGTGGGAGGTTAATTAATTTAAAAGAAAAAGAAATGGGTGAGAAAGGCAAAGATGACAGCTCCACTGAGACACCCACTTGTGAGTCTATGTCCAAAAGCAAGGAGAACTTTTAGTATCACAGACGGTGAACTGCTCGGCTACGGACACCACTTGTTTGACTCAGTGTTTGTACATATGGCATCTCTCCTCGAGGATTATGGAGACGGTAGTCCTATTTGGATTCATTCCACACCCTTTCTGAGATCTCCCAGCCCTCCTCTTCTCCATCCCTAGTTAAAGGCTCCCATTCTGCCTCAAACTAATCCAGCCTCTTCCCATTCCTTATGTGCACACACAGCATGGCTTCTCCACTGATTATCTTTCTCACTCTGAGTTTTATTTATTTTTAGCTCTTGCTTCTGATTGTAAATACATTATGAAAGGAGAACTCACTGTTTTTCTTCTGTCCCTTTCCCAGTATATGTTTATGCTGGGATTTTCAAGGGAGTCTAAAGGAATGAGGCACCCATTCCATTGAAATTCAGGTCCATTAGGCTCCTGTGAAAATCCTAGCTTTATTTTCAGGCAAAGTGTCTTAAAATGAAAGCTGAGGTACTGAAACTTAAGAGTAAATATCCTTGCAAGAGCACACATCATAGTATTTTATTTTTGTACATGCGTACACATAAATATCTAATTCTAATATATATTTAACTATGGACTTTAAATAAAGTTCACCCTGTTATATGAGATTGAAAAGCATAGTCTGGCATGATGCATCTCAATAATAGAAACAATAATGCAAAGAAACCATGAAAGACCTGCATACACACAAAGTTATTAAATAGAATAGTATACAATTGGTTTCAAACAAATCACCAATACAATACATTTGACTACTACCATATTACACAGACATTTATGGTCCCCAGGTATTGCATGCACTCAGTCACTTGCTAAGACACTCTAAATAAATATGTAGGCATATAGAGTCATTCACCATCATGTATCTACCCTCTCCTTCATCACACAAATGCCATCTCACAAACTTTGTGAATGGCAAACCTGTATGATAGATACTCCACCAAAGACGCACACAAATACATGTAAGAGCTGCACTGTTCAAGATTAAAGCCTCAGACACTTTTCTGGAAAGGCTTTCCCCAACCTTTCAACTGTATCCAAAAGGGAAAATGGACACAGCGAAAAAGACGAGCGAAAGCTGGCAGCTGCCCATGATGCCTGGTAGGCTTCTCAATCTACGTCTGTTGTGAGCACAGGAAGTGTGAAAAGTGCAAAAGCTGAGCTGACTGAAAAATTTCAAAATTCAACATTTTTAAACCAAAAAAGGGACATTTTATTAACTAGGTTTCACAAAAAATGGGTCCCTTTTTCAACCAGCTTTTCTGCAAAGCTTGGCTATGGCAGAAATTGCCCCCAGTTCAATGCGGCAGGGGACTGGCACTGTAAATGGGTTTAATGCCCAGAGGAGTTTTGGATGTAAATGGAGTTTTATTCCTCAAGAGCCCAGGGGCTGTTAACAAGGTTTAAATCCTTCACTTCCTGAATGTGAGATGCCTTTATTGGTATAAGATGTTATCTTTCTACAGAGGGCAGATTGTATGGCTTTAGGTTGCAGTAAGAAGAGGACACATCCAGGGCAGACTTTGTAAACAGACAGACAGGCTTTAGAATACACAGTTAGAGTCGGAGCCAAAGCAGGACAGGCTGGTGCACAGTGCACATTGCTAGTAGGAAATTCTCTGAAGCTCATTTCCGAGGCCTTTGCTTGGAGAGAGGTCATTAAGCTCTAATTAATGGCTTTGGGAGTTAGATGGATCCGCTGTGGTTTCCATTAGGGTGGAGGCTAAAATGTCAGCCCAGTATTGGCATTAGACAGAACCTGGCACAGTTCCCAACATAGGCTTGGCTAAGGGCACTGCCTGAAAGCTCACACACCATAGGAAAACATACAGCTTTTCACTGTGTCTCGGTGATGGATAATTCTGTAGTGAATTTGCTGGCTCATTACGAGGCACCTTCCTTCCGCCCTGGCTGAGCTGGAGGGAAAGGCTCTAACCAGCGGAGGAGACTGTGTCACCCAGTTCAACATCCAACCAATAGAGGGCTCCATAATCCCCAGAGCACAGGAACACAAAGTAATATCCTGAGGTCAGAGGGCACCGTGTCTGTAGGCAGCTGACGACCGCATGGGAGTAAGAGCAGTAGCCCAAGTCAGCAGCTTTGGAGCTGGTTGTGGGCAGCAGATGGCCTGAGTGCTGGAGCTGGAAGGCTGAGAGCTTGGCAGACACACCCTATTGGTTGCTGGGGACCCACAGGACCTATAGCAGGTGGATACAGGATGGCAGCCTGCAGGTAGGCCAGCCACTATGGAAGGGTTATGAGACTCTTATCCTTATATCCTGGCTGTATTATACTGCCCATAAGGGCTGGATTAGAGTACTGTTACTGTTACAGTAACAATGAAAATCAAAGTAGTTAAGTCATCAAGACTAAGGGATTTGCACCTTTTGGTTTCTGGCAGCCCTGCTAAAGAAATCCTCAGTTCCGCACAGCATGAGAGAGTCTATGGGAACCCGCAAAAGCCTGGAGCCTGAGGACCCTATGCCCTGATCCTTAAAGGCATTTAGACACCTAATTCCCTAATTGATTTTATTGGGAGCAAGGGAGCTAAGTAACTTTGTGGATCTAGGCCCTAGTGCTCAGAGCGCCGACAGCGCTTACTTCCAAGTCTGTGGTACTCAGAGTGTGCTACCAGGCATCCAGAGGGGACTGGGGTACCGGGACATTCACAGCAGTACCCTGCAGCAGGGTCCAGTACAGTACCTACCTCAGTTACTGACACCAAGTCTGTGGTTCATGTCTAAGCGAGGGCCCATGCTTTGCTTATTCTGCCCCCGTGAAGTGGTCAGTCAGGTATTAATGGCATGGAGGCACACGTTACAGTATTTTTCTATGAGTAAAATTTGCAGTGGATAGCATTCCTGTTCTGATATTGCTTGAATAGCCTCTGTGACCTCCTGTACAACCAACAGGTAACACTGGTCTACAATTTTTGAGAAGTCGTCTGCTTCAGAGATAAAATGTGCTATTTATTATGTATTTTGATGTGCTGAATTCAAATATGACAATTAAAACAACTGATTGGCTACTGTTTCTAAGATATTTAAGTTTTTACATTTTATGTCTATGTATATTGTGTAGATAGTAGAGTTTTAATCATAAATTGTAAACCTAGGTCTTTTCATGTGTTTATGGTTGCTTTACATGATAATATTTCACCTGTCCTGTTTATGTAACACTTTAAAAATCAGCAAAAGGGTTATATAAATAAAATGTATTATGAAACAAAAGGCAAAAAACTATTATGTACATAGTTTAGTCCTATTCAGTGTCTACTCGGCGCTTTTTGGCTTGTCTCTTGTATTCATTAAATGGAGCATCTCTTGTCACTGTCCAGCAATAGTCTGCAAGCATTGATGGGCTCCATTTGCCCTGATAGCGTTTCTCCATTGTTGCAATGTCCTGGTGAAATCGCTCGCCATGCTCGTCGCTCACTGCTCCGCAGTTCGGTGGAAAAAAATCTAGATGAGAGTGCAAAAAATGTATCTTTAGTGACATGTTGCAACCAAGGCTTTGTATGCCTTGAGGAGGTTTTCCACCAACAACCTGTAGTTGTCTGCCTTGTTGTTTCTGAGAAAATTTATTGCCACTAACTGGAAGGCTTTCAACAATTTTAAGCATCATTTTCGTTCTCAGTGACCCAGAATTAGTAAAGTTTGACTACATTTATTTCAGAAGCATTTTGGCTGTAGAACAGTGTAATCAAACAAACCCAGTTTGGTGCCTGAACCTGGTAACTCACTCCCCAAACTGTAAAAGGCTGGGGTTACTGATTGGATCCTGGAGATGGCAAGACTGATCCAGCTGGATTGCCATTAACTAAGTCCCAAAGGAAATTGGGACCAGCCATCGTAAGTAGGAAGCAGTGAGGAAACAAAGACCCACCTTTTTGAAAATAACAGTACTTGCCTTTCTAGAGCACCTTCTATCTGCAAATGCCAAAGTGCTTTACAAACCTGATCTCACAACACTTCTACAAGGTACCACACCCAAGTATTATTATACCTATTTTATAGATTGGAACAATGAAGCATGGACTGATTAAGAGCCTGATTTTCCAAATTAGGTATGCAGAATCTTATGTTGTACAATTACTCCTAATGTACATACAGTTACCATAATTTTGTGCACAAACTGGGTAACTGTGTGTGCAAGTTACCAGTTAGATATTGTAGTGGGTTAGCAGTTCTCCCTCCCCCTCTGGCTCAGTGGCAGGCTACTGTGCCTCACTAGGTCACTGCGGTGCTGCCCACGAGCAGGGAATTAGCAAATTGAGCAGAAGGGTCTGCAGCCCAGGTGGCATGGCAGGGCCGAGCAATAACATGGTCTGGGCCCCTCAGGCCTTAGGCCAGGGCAGAACAAACAAACAGTGTTAGGGGGCTCAGGCAGGGCAGGGCAAACAAACACTTAAGGGGTAACTTAACGAGTCACTTAAGGGGCGCAGGCCCTCAGGCAGGGGCAAGCAACCAAGGAGTCTATCACCGGTCGCCTTAGCTCAGGCAGACGGCAGACAAACACAGGCCTCTTGCCTAAGGTAGGGGAGGCTACCACCCCAGGGGTCGGGTTGGCAGCAGTAGGTAGGGGGACCCAGGCCCACCCTACACCACTGAGTCCCAGCCCAGGACCATAAGAGTGGCAGAGAGTTCCAACCACTGGGTCAGTGGAGAGCCTACCACAACACACTGCCTCAGGTTTTCACAGCAAAACCCGACCAACATCTGGTTTCCCTGGACTACTTCCTACCATAGTCTGGATGAGGGGTTCCATAGTCCAGTGGTCCTCTGTCTCCTTGGGGTATACAGCAAGCAGCAGTCCCAGCAGTTCTTCAGCTGGGTCAGTCTCTTCTAGGGGCTGGATGTAGCACAGCATAGGTTCAGTTCTGCAGCAGGCTGGAGACATCTGCTTCCTTCCTTGGATGAGGCTCAACTGAGCTAATTGCCCTGCCTTTTATACTTCCCACCCCACCCCTTAGCTTCTGGTGGGAGGGGCAGGCCTGGCCTGGCTCTGACCACCAGGTATCTGAGAGTGGCTCCTCCCCCTATGGCTCAGTGGGAGGCCACTCCACCTCACTACAGATGTGCAACTGGTCATTTGCACATACAGTTACTCATTTTGCACTTGCAGTTGTAATGCCAATTCAAATTAGACATACTGCTGAGCCTGCCTTTTTGAATGCACACTTGTACATGGTTAAATTTGAAGATTAGAGTTCCAGTTCCAGTGTTACCAACCAAATTAGGGTCAAAGCCAGAAGCAGGACTCAAATCTCCCGGTTCTCAGTCTGGTGCTTTAAGCACTGACCTTTATTCTTCAAAGAAGTCAGACTCCCCACATCATGAGTTTGGCTTAAATTTAATGAAAATTTTAAAAATAATAAATTTGGGGGTCTTTTCATTTGTCTTCTAGTCAGAAGATTTGGATTCTATTCTTAGTTGCATGTAGCCTTGGGCAAGTTGCTTTCCCTCCCTGGGTTTTAGTTTCCTCATTTGTAAAATGGACATTATAACACCTGCCTCCATCTTAGGGGTGTTACAGAAATACAAAGTATTGGTTTTGGCTCCATAAGTAGTCTCATGAAGAGCAGGATTGGGAAGAAGCCTGTAAAAACAAACTCACATACTGAGCTGTTTATGTTGACTGAGATCCTTTGGGAGGACGAATGCATGGCCTGTGGGCATGTGTACTATAGATGTGTAATTTCCAGTTTGAGTAGACACACTTGCACTAGCTCGGATTGAGCTAGTGTGCTAAAAATAGCAATGTAGCCACTTCGGTGCAAGCATTGGGACAAGCAAGCTACCTAAGTATGTACGTAGGATTTCAAATGGGATTGTACTGGTGTGGCGTTCACACCACGGCACCTATACTTCATTTTTAGCGTGCTCGCTGGATCAGAGCTAGGCCAGGTACGTCTGCTCAAGCTGTAGAATCTGTTGAACCTATCTAGTTCTGCTATTGCCGACAGCGGGGAATAACTCTTTCCCTTCCACCATCTTTGCAATCCCAAGGGAGCAAAAAATATGTGAGTGCATTTTGGAAGGTTTTAAACCCATAGGCAAAGCCACTCTGATCAGCCTCTCTCAGTGGATTATTTCCAGGTAATACTCAGCAATGGCAAAACCAAAACTAGGAAGATCCAATAGAGGGTTAAACTTTTGACAAGTCAGGAATGGCAGTAACCCAGCAAGGAAGAAAGAATATTCCCTTGTTCATGTTCTTTGCTCTCACTTCTCTCTCCCTTAGAGATGGAGACTATCATAGTATGTGAAACAGATTTAAATTTCAGGCTGAACATTACATCTTAATGTATAAGCAATGTGCCAAAATGAGGCATCATCCAGCTTCATTTATTTCAATTATTTCTCTGCTACCTCTTTCTCCTGCCCGCTACCACTGAAAATAAGCAAGGGCAATAACACTGGGCCAGCAGGGGCACTGCACAATTAGCTATCGGATATGCGCATACAAACGACAAGCTGGCGTCTGCTGGCTATGCAAACAGACGCTGGCTGGAGAGAGAGCTGTGGGGAATAAAGCAGAGAGTTTGATGCCATTCCGCTTGGAGTGATCCAAGCAGCCGGAGCAAGACCCAGAGGGACTGCCCTAGTACTGACAGCCACTCACTGAAATGAAATCCAATTAGAATGTTGATAGGAAGTTTAGCTTGGCAAGAGGTGTGAAATGCTTTTGGAATTGGATTTCTGGTAACTGCACAAGGAGAGAGGAGGGAGTGAAGGAGAAATAAGACTAAAAGAGAAGTGACAGAGTGAGTGAACTGGTTGATACTGGGCAGCTATAGGTAGCCCAGACCACTGCAGGAGCAGCTTTGGCTGCTCAAAATTGGGGCTTAAACAAGGGATGGGCGAGTCTGATTGGATAAAATGAGAATTGAGCCGAACCTTTGTCTGAAATTCAAACCCAATCTTTGGAAGCATTCAGCAAAGTTTGGTTACTTGTGGACAAGTCGTGAAGTTGTTCAGATTCAGAACTGAAGCTCCCAAAGTTCAGTGGGGTTGGAATCCACTGTTCTGGATTGGGCCCAGCTCTCATTACCACTTGACTTGGTTTTTATTATTTTCATGCCTCTCTGCTGCCTAGCATCGTCTGGAAGCTACAGCACTGAAACATTGTTGGAAAGCCTAGCTCCTGAGAGATTTCGCACCGATTAATAGACCTAAACGTGCTGGATAACCATCCTCATTTCTAGGTGGTTATCCAAAAGGAAGCTTTTAAGGTTTGTCCATCACTAGTTTGAGCTGTTGTCAGCTGGGATGCTGTGTGTATGTGTGCACATGCAGAATGGGGAAGTGGCTGGATGTTCATTGGCTGAAATGGAACAGGGAGCTGGGAGGGAGGGGGGACAGAAAAGTACACCATCTCAACAACAATCTGCCTAAACGTGTGCGGCCAGTTTACTCTGTCCATAACATTTTGGCTCCAGTCCAGAGTTTGATGAGGAGCTTTGGGGGTCGGGGGAGAGCAATGGGCACATTATATGCATGCAACTTCCCCTGCCTGCTCTTATTACTCGCATTATAATAGTGCCTAGTGATTCCAACCAAGATCAGAGCCCCTTTGTGCTAGGTACTGTACAAAACAGACAATAAGAGACCATGCCTGCCCTGAAGAATGTACAGTGTAAAGAGACAGGGCAGACAGAGTGGGAGAAAGGATATATTAGCCCTGTTTTACAGATGGGGAACTGAGGCACAGAGAAGCCAAGTGACTTGTCCAGGATTGCACGGAGAGTCTATGACAAAGCCAGACATTGAAACCAGATCTCCAGATTCCTAGTCCAGTAACTACCCGATCAACTTTTCTCTCTACTCAGCTCTTGTCTTTGTATGTGTTTGTCTGAAACATACAAAATATGGACACAAACAACTGAGAATGTGTGAGAACACAGACAGGGCCCTGAAATTAAAGCAGAAACAACTTCTTCTAGCATCCAGTTAGGAGCTCTTAAAAAGAAAGTTCCAGTGCTGAGCTCCCCCCATCCTCTTAATTACTGAGCTTGATCCTCTTACCATAATCTGCCTGACTAACCTCTAGCTCCCCCTAGTGGAGAATTACAACATACTCCACTCTCAATTGTTTTTTTCCAGTTACATTTTGTTTTTCAGTCCTGTGCCTGTGTAATTGCTTTTGGATGGCTTATGTTGTTGTTGACAGAAAAGCAGCAGATTTTAGGGCGGCTCCAATCCAACCCCTTTAGAAACTTTTTGGCTTGGCATATTCTCATATGGACGGGTCATGTCTTGTTTATTATTGAGCGTTAGCAATTTTACCACATGAATGCAATCAGTGTTACAGCTACCAATGGGTATGGTGCAGTAAAGATCAAATAAGGCAGATAATTGCATAGCCCAGGACCATGATAATTGCATAGTCCCCCCACACACACACACCCTAACGGTACAACAACAAGAGAGGGTTGAGGATTATTTCTTATCTACACACACATACTGCACTGGTTTTACTAAGGCCTGCTCTAAGCTACACAGTTAGGTCAATGTAAGCTGCCTTGCATCAACTTAGCTGTGGAAGTGTCTTCATTTAAATTTGGCTCCTGCCGACGTACGTGCCTCTCTCTGCTGATTTAGTAACACCACCTCCCAAGGCGGCCTAGAGTCACGGTCCATGTAATTAGACCAACACAGTGTCAGTGTTGACACTGCATTGCTCACAGCAACTGTCACTGGTTTTCAGAAACCATCCCACAATGCCCCACACTGACATTATAATCAATACAAGCACTCCTGGTGAGGATGTGCACCGCCGACACCAGGAGCCAAGCGTGAACACACACAAACGATATAATAACTGTGGTGGCTATATACTAATGTAAGTTAGGTCGACATAACTTTGTAATGTAGACATGGCCTACAGGTGCGACGCTAAACCAGAGCAGCTTTGTGTGTGGACACTCTCATGGCAGTTTAAAACTGGCCTACGTGGATTTAAGCTCACCTCTGGAAGGACTTCTCTACATGACAGATTGAACCAGTTGAACTTAAACCAGTGCAAGCCCCTGTTATTTCAATTAAAGAGTGGCTTAGTGCAGTTTAGCTTGAACAGATTCCCAGATGATTAAACTAATAATTCACCACTCATTTGCACCATTTCCAAATTGCTCACTGCCAGCATGAATGATGCACAGAGGAACTCAGTGCTCTTCTTCATTGTTAGGACATATGATCCTATTATATTGAGAAGGACAACATGGGCAAGTGGGCTTTTTACAGGCTGACTCGCACGTGAAGGCAGCATAGGCATGCGCAGGGGGTGTGCTGGGAGTGCCTGGGCACACCCTAATGCATGGCAGGCAGAGCTGTGGGGTGGCGGGGCTACGTGCTCCCACAGGGCAGCGTGTATGGCTCCACGCTGAGCCAGATGCTACTAGGAGCCTCCCTCATGGTTGGGGGGGTGTGGAAGTGGTGGGGGGCAGTCGAGGGACAGGGAGCAGCGTGGGTTGGGCCGGAGGGTGGGGTGCTCTCACCTTGGGGGCAGCTCCCCCCCATCCCCAGCGTCCCTGCATGCAGGGGAGAGTCTCGGCAGAGGCAGGGCAACTCTGTACGCTGCCTCCCTCCCCCCTCCCAGCGCTGACCTGGTTCACAGCCCATTGGCCAGGAACCCCGGCCAGTGGGAGCTGTGGGGGGGGGGCAGTGCCAGAGCTGCCTGACCGCACCTCCCCTGCAGGGAGGGGGAGGGAGCTGCAGGCAGAGAGAGCCTCAGGATGTTCTTCAGGGGGACAAGGAGTCCAGGGCAGCCTGGGGGGTTAGCGGGGGGTCTGGTGCTGGCAGCAGCAAGTGACCTGGCCCCAGCCCGCTCTGCTCCACCCCACCGGCTCCCAGCGTTGCTCAGTGGTGGGGGTTTGGGGGAAGGGGTGGGGCATGCTGGGGCTGGGTTGCTCGCTGATGCCAGGCTCCCCACTAAGCCCCCAGGCTGCCCTGGACCCTGTGTCCCCCTGAAGCACAAGGCCCCCCCCAAATCATGGGGTCCAGGGTGGTTGCCCCGATCCGTCCTATGGTTGGGACAGCTCTGCTTGGGCACCACCAAAAATCATACAAACCTGCTGCCCCTGATTGGATAGGGGGTGGGATTAGGGGTGGTGGTTAGGGGCGGGGGTCTCTGGAGGGGGCGGTCAGGGAGCAGGGTGGGTTGGATGGGGCCTGGGAGTCCCGGGGTCTGTCAGGAGGTGGGGTGTGGATAGGGGTCAGGGCAGTCAGGGCACAGGGAGCAAGGAGGGATGTGGGGAGGGGTCTTTGGAGGCGGTGGTCAGGGACAGGGAGCTGGGGGGGTGTTGGATGAGTCGGGAGTTCTGGGGGTCCTGTCAGGGGGTGGGGAGCAGTTGGATAGGCGTGGGAGTTCTGGGGGTCTGTCTGGGGGCGGGGGTGTGGATAAGGGTTGGGGCAGTCAGGGGACAGGTAGAGTCCTAGGGGGGCAGTCAGGGGACAAGGAGCAGGGGGGGTTGGAGGTTCTGAGGGGGGAAGTCAGGGGGCGGGAAGTAGGAGGGAGTGGATGGGGGCAGGGTGGGGGCAGGGCTAGGGCATGGCAGGGGTGGGGCTCCCTGGCTGCACACCCTAATGAAATGGGCTGTGCATGCCTATGGAAGGCAGTGGGTGCCCTCCTGCTTGATCTATTTGGGGGATGGCTGCACTTGGTGTAGCAACACTTTGGGGCTCATCCAACAAGCACTGAATGGTGAGAGGCGATCGCTATGCAGATCTGGGATGAGCAGCAGTGGCTCCAGAACTTCAGAATGCAAAAGGCCCCATTCCTAGAGTTGTGTGTCAAGCTAGCTTCTGCCCTGCAGCACAGAAACACCAGGCTGAGAGCTGCCCTTACAGTTGAGAAGCCAGTGGTGATTGCAGCATGGAAGCTTGCACTCCCAGATTGCTACCAGATGGTAGGGTTTCTGTGCCAGTTGTGATTTTGAGTGACCCTGCCTACCCTTTGTTTTCCTGTTGGATGAAGCCATATATCTGTAGGCTGGACAAAAGGAAGGAACTATTTAGCTATTACCCAAGCAGGGCAGAATGAATGTGGAGGGTGCCTTTGGAAGGCTGAAGGGCAGATGGAAGAATTTTATGACATAACTTGATCTCAGCAAGGAAAATATCCAATCTGTCATACATGCCTCTGTGCACTACATACTATTTGTGAAACACACGGAGAAATGCTTCTGTCTGGTTGGGAAAGTGAGCGGAGAGGCTGACTGCTAATTTCAAGCAGCCAGAGACTAGACCAGTTACTAGTGCTGCTTTGGTTAGGGTAAGAGAAGCTCTAAAACAGGGGTCGGCAACCTTTCGGAAGTGGTGTGCCAAGTCTTCATTTATTCACTCTAATTTAAGGTTTCGCGTGCCAGTAATCCATTTAAACATTTTTAGAAGGTCTCTTTCTATAGGTCTATAATATTTAACTAAACTATTGTTGTATGTAAAGTAAATAAGGGTTTTAAAATGTTTAAGAAGCTTCATTTAAAATTAAATTAAAATGCAGATCTTGTCAGTTTAGTGTGATCCTTGCTCTTGCTTTTCCTTGCTTT
Organism: Chrysemys picta bellii; assembly: GCF_011386835.1. NCBI lineage: Eukaryota > Metazoa > Chordata > Testudines > Emydidae > Chrysemys > Chrysemys picta. Next base: position 94,184,869 of record NC_088794.1, on the reverse strand, counting down.
GGTTTCCAATATCTGGCACGTATTTGGAGACTTTAAGCTGCACATAGGCTTCTGAGTGACAGAGGACAGATTTCATGTGTGAAAATACCTGTTCACACAGGTATGTGGATCCAAATGCTGAAAGCATTGCAAACGCAATTTTCTTCAAACAGTTAAATTTCACTGGCAGGGACGTCCAGCAGGTCAGAATAGAGGCCCCATGATCTCTCTCGGTAGCTTCAAGTGCACTCCGCAGATCTCCAAACTTTGATGCCCACAATTCTGAGCTTTTTAACTGAATGAGCTGCATTTCGAAGTCTTCAACACTGCAGGGAAGCCACTTTGCAATACTGAACTTATATTATTGCCAATAGCCTTATGGGAGGATCATTACCAAAAAAAAAAAAAATAGCACTGACTCTAAATTGTATGGACAGGGGACTTAAAATACTTCTTAAAAAATGAGGACCTTAGTTAGAAAGAACCTAAAGGACAAAAGCTGAGAAATTAAAACATTTAGAATGAGAGTTAAGGACACATAGTAGCACCAAAAGATACCACTGGGTCTAAAGTTTAGCAGAATTTTAAAAATTAGACATTTATGTGACTAACAAGCATATCAATTGTTACATTAGCTAGGATGAAAAGACTAAGTGACTTTAATAAAAAAAAAACCTCACGCTTCAAAGTCAGCCACTAAGGGTATGTCTACACTGCAATGTAAGCCCAGGCTAAGACTCAGGCTTGAGCCCAAACCCACCTTCCGTACACACATGGATCTGTCTGACTGTGGAATGTAAGCCTTCAGGACTCGGGTCCTACGACCCATCATGGGGGTGGGCCCGAGCACTAATCCACCTGGGACATGGGTCCAAACTCTATCATTTTGCAGTGTGGACACAGCTCGGGCCAGGTCTCCAGACTGAGAGTCCACCAATGTTCTCTCACAACCCCATGGTCCAGTGTTTCTTGGCTTTTCTAATCCAAGACTACCCAATGATAAATGCCTGGGGTGATGAAGAAGCTTCCCCCATACTGGGTTTTATTGTGAACTATCTGGTGGAACCTAAATGTGTTATTGGTCTGATCCAGTATGACAGTTCCTATGTTCTTATATCCCTGTGAAAATGTTTTCACTCAAACTAACCAATCACAGAATGCTGGGGTTTTCAGGGGGTTTTCCCATCTTCTATTGCTTCCCTACTATTGAGACTTTGCTCACTAATGAGAGACAATGGGTGTTTGTGCAGGAGACTGTGAGCGACAGAGACAATTGTGAGTGTGCACATCTTTGTGTCAGAGTGTATGAAGGCGTATTTGTGTGTGTGAATAACAGCTGTCGGCATGCAAGCGTATTCCTGTTAGTTGGCTCCGTGCAGCCATTTTCCACAGCAACATGAATAACCGCCCTGTATTGCTATTTGTAATTGTATTTATGATTTTTACCAGATGTTTTGCTACAGTTGGCCCATCAAATGAACTTCCCCAGAAAGGGACAGCCAAGAGTGACAACTGGTGAGGTTGTTACAGTCAAGAGACTTTTCTCAAGCAAGGGCTGGACCCAGGGGTGTGCACAGGAATAAAAATTTGGCCACTTTTGGAGGGGCACTTTCTGTGCCCACTGTGGCCGGAGGAGCTGCCTTTCCCTGCTCCCAGTGGCCAGAACAGCTGTCTTTCCTGGCCACAGCGCCAGCGGAGCTGCCTCTCCCTCCCTCCCCTCGCAGTCCTGGGGCCGGAGAAGCGGTCATCTCAAGCCCCAGCCCAGGGCCGGAGGAGCTCATTCTCCCTGCCCTGACCCCAGAGGAGTTCTGTGCCCCTGCTGATTGAGAGGGCCCATGCCCCTGCTTCCCCCTCCTTGCGCACGCCCCTTACAGCATGTTTAAAGGTTGTCAGCAACTCGCCGTCCCCTAGGGAGGTATTAATAACCCTCACCAATAATGGCCTCAGGCTATCCCATTGTTCTCTCCGGGCTTGAGAGGCATGGATCCAGCATGGTGGTAGCTGAGCTCTGCGGCCCTCCAGTTGTGAGGCTGGATGGAACTCTACCAGAACAAGAGCGCATTTGCTCCCTACTGCTCTCCCCTTGCTTTCACAGCGCCAGAGAGACTGCTGGGAAGCTGACGGAAGTCTTATCTGTGAGGTAGATTGAAAACGTCTCACAATAAGAAATATTTGATTCTGCAGCCTGGTAAAGGAAATCTAGGTTTATCAGGCATCTTGTTGGGACTTAATGCTGGGGTAGAGGATAGAAAGAAGCATTAACCACGGCCATAATTTGGCACAGGATTGCAAAAATGTCCTGTGCTGCAGCTGAGTAGATTCAGCAGTGGATCCTTGCCAGTGACAATCTAATCTCTCCACTCTTGCTGTCTCTGGCTCAGGTAGTTGGAAAACCAGGGTGTCTTGTGAAGGTGATGTGGAAAGAAGGGGCAGTTACGAGCCATCGCACAAGTTGTATTCTTGTAGTGTCCTTACAGGCCTCGCAGTATTCTGCTCTAGCAGCTGGACAATATTATCCCCTATAGTTCTGATAGGATCCATTAGTCTCCTATGGTGTATCACCACAGTAAGTCTATTTTGTCTTATTGAGAAAATGGAAAGGTACCAATTTCAACATAACGATGGTTGGGATTGGGCCAATATCAGCCCAGATCAGATCCAGAATGTAGCTTCTTACATCTGAAAGTCTAAAAAGCACTTGATAGAACAGATTGACGTAATGGGCAGGAGGTCCCGTACTAATGAGGGAGTGCCTCCTTTGTCAGTCCTTCTGGGGCTGAGGCGTGCAATAGGTACCAAGCTGTTTGGGGCCTCAGGGCTGAGGTGACTGTGCACAAGCCCACCCACAGAAAAGCAGGACACATCACCAGTGGAAACTTAGGCACCTAGGGATTTTAGGTGCCTACAGGGTTTTGTGGCAACTGAGCAGGAGTTTTGAGGATCTAGATGTTGGATTACTGTGCCTAACGTGGCAATTAGGTACCTAAGTCCCCTTGTGAATTCTACCCTTAGACACTATTGAAAATCCCTCTGTGTGTTTTTATTCTCCGTCTCTCCCTTCATTCCTCAGCTTTAACTCAGCATGCTAGTACCACCCCTTCCCTAGATATGGCCCTATCACATTAGTCCCTGCCTCCTCCCAGTCCTCTTCCTGTCTTCCCCACTATGGAAATCTTGGCTCAGGCATGACTAAGATAACGGATACAGCAGAGCATCATGAGAAAACACACAAATACTAGAATTCCCTGCATCTCCTTACTGGAAGAGAGAGAGTCGTCTGTCAGTGTCTGTGTAACCAGTTGCACAGCAGAATCTAATGCTTCCAACCTACGGGCAATACTTCTTTGACTCTGATGAAGGGCTCCTCCCCCCTTTTAGCACCAACGGGTCAGTGGTCTTCACCGCGTGAGACCTTAATGAACCATCTGTTCTTCATTAAAAGCAGTTAACGACAATTCTAATGGCACTAATTAGGCTGCATGCAAACATCCACATGCTTCAGTGGCTCCAGAGCCCCAGGCAGGAAAAGGTCCAAATTGAACCAGCTGCTGCACTTATTGGCAAGTGCAAAACCCCTGCCAGCCAGAGAGAGTATACAGATAATCAGGATCAGTCAGGTTCTCCTGCCTCTGTTTCCATCTCCCCTTGCCCATCTCTTCTTCCTTATTGAAAACATGTTTTAAAGCTAATATTTTTGCTCCCCCATTCTCTTTCAGCCTTTCCTTTCTGCCTTCTCCCACCTATCCTACACCTCTTCCATTCAGTACCTGCCATTGGGAGCAATGGGGAAATGCCAGCAGAATTGTATGAGTGCATGTGTATCATGACAACGTTTGCAGTTCTCTGCTAGCAATTCCTGAGTCCTGGCTTGTCAGTAGCAGTGAGCTTTTAAATTCTAACCAATATAAGCAAGGCTTGAGGGAGCACAGCTTAATGTGCTCAGCTCTGCTACTGACTTGCCGTGTCACTTTGGTAAGTCATGTCACATCTCTGCCTCAGTTTCCCAGTCTATAAGAGTGAAGAGGATAATACTGCACAGGTACTCATGAGGGTTTAGTCATTAGCGTTTTGAGATCCTTGGGTGAAAATCAGCTAGAATTGAAAATTAACAACAATAATACGGGTTTCCTGTTACTGAGGCAGAGGGTTTACATCCTCACATCATAATCCAGATAGTCAAGATTCAGCAGTATATTGTGCCATAGAAATCAGTTATAGCAGTGTGACCTAGTGGATTGAGCCCTGGACTAGGATGCAGGAAAAGTGGGTTCCAATCCTGGCTTTGCTGCTGGGTGACCTTGGGCCAGTCATTTCCCCTCATTTCTCTAGCTGTAAAATAGAGATAATGATAGCCAATGATTAAAAGTGCTAGGTATTATTATAGCAATCCCTTGGCAGAACCTCCAACTCACTGTCCTAATAACCTTGTGTTTCTGTTCATTAAGAGAATACCTCAGCAGCTACAGGCCATTCAGTGTAACTACTTCAACGGAGAATCAACTTGGGTTGCTGAGGCCATTTCAAGAATGAGTACTATGGATGCAGAGTTGGCACACACACTACACTAGTGCAGGGCTATTTTTTGAGAGGTCAGAAATTTCAGAGTTGACTAAACCAACATGCTGCTAGGCATCTCAAGTGCTCAACAGATTAGTTTTAAGTCTCCTACTAAATGTGGTGCACCCTACTGGCATGAAGGAGATTGGTTCATTGCTGTCAGTGAAGAGCACTAACGACCTTTCCTGAAACACCAGTGTTTTCTTGAGAGGTCTTCCATTCCAAGTTGACCCAATACAACCCTGAAAATTTTCTGACCTCCAACAAGATCCCATCCTTTATGGTAAAGATCAACTGAGACCATAAACTGCTTGCCACCACCTCATCTCACTTCCATTGCGACTCCTGGGTCATTATAAACAAGATGATGGCAAACTGCCCAAGATGCACTGCTAGACCTAATGCAATGGGCCTCCTTTGAGAAAGTTTGGGTAAAGGAGGTAGAATGGAGGCTGGATTCTGGGAACAAAGTTTGATTAAATGCCCAATTCCCTGGTATGAAGGCCAGTGGTTTATCTATTGTGGCAGGTTCACGGCCAGCTTATGGTCCGGTGAGCTCCAAACAAATATTTAGGAACACAAGAAGTCATTAAGAACTTAGCACAGGCTTGCTCTTCCCACCTCCCCAGAGGTCATCAAGTTCATAAACATAGGAAACACCACTGTCTTTGCAGCTGCAAATATCTAGTGTGTGGCCCGGGCGGCTGTACTTCTGCAGTCTCCAGGAAAAAAGCATTCTCACAATCAGATGTGAGAGGAGAACCTCTGGCTTTGCCTTCACTAGACTCTGACCTCATGTTAATTGATTGCCAAATAATTCAAGAGACTTTGCACATTCATGAATGCTAGTGGGGGGCACTCCTCACGTTTTACCCAGGCTACAAAAATTTGTTCTTCACCACAAAGATCACTCTGGGGTGAGAGAGCAAAGCCATATGGAGATAGCAGGGGAAGACCCCAGGAGTGGAATCTACCTGGGGAGGGTGGGCTTGCCTGGTTATCCTATTTCGTATGCTGTCATAACTATAAATGGAAGGGTAACAGCTCTCCTGTGTACAGTACTATAAAATCCCTCCTGGCCAGAGACTCCAAAATCCTTTTACCTGTAAAGGGTTAAGAAGCTCAGGTAACCTGGCTGACACCTGACCCAAAGGACCAATAAGGGGACAAGATACTTTCAAATCTGGGGGGGGGGGGAGGTTTTTGTTTGTGCTCTTTGTTTGGGAAGTTGTTTGCTCTTGGGACTAAGAGGGACCAGACATCAATCCAGGTTCTCCAAATCTTTCTGAACAAGTCTCTCATATTTCAAACTTGTAAGTAAACAGCCAAGCAAGGCGTGTTAGTTTATCTTTGTTTTCTCAACTTGTAAATGTACCTTTTACTAGGGTGTTTACCTCTGTTTGCTGTAACTTTGAACCTAAGGCTAGAGGGGGGTCCTCTGGGCTCTTTAAGTTTGATTACCCTGTAAAGTTATTTTCCATCCTGATTTTACATAGATGATTTTTACCTTTTTCTTTAATTAAAAGCCTTCTTTTTAAGAACCTGATTGATTTTTCCTTGGTTTTAGATCCAAGGGGGTTGGATCTGTATTCACCAGGGAATTGGTGAAGAGTCTCTCAAGGCTACCCAGGGAAGGGAATTAGCTTTGGGAGTGGTGGCAGTGGACCAGATCTAAGCTGGTAGTTAAGCTTAGAAGTTTTCATGCAGGCCCCCACATTTGTACCCTAAAGTTCAGAGTGGGGAAGCAGCCTTGACATATGTGTACAGTGAGTTGCTTGATTCACTGCTTGGTTAATTCTAATTTTATAGCAAATGATCTCTTCTTAGGCCAGGTCTACACTCAAAAGCTAAGTTGATTCAGATACGTTGCTCAAGGGTGCAAAAAATCCATACCCCTGAGCAACGTAGTTAAGCCGACCTAATCCATGGTGTACACAGCACTAGATTGACAGAAGAATTCTTCCGTTGACCAGGCTACTGCCTCTTAGGGAGGTGGATTAACTACAGTGACAAGAGAACCCTTCCCATCAGCCTAGGTAGTGTCTACTCCGAAGCACTACAGTGGTGCAGTTTAGTGCTGCAACTGTGCTGCTGTCACTTTTCAGTTGTAGACAAGCCCTTAGCAGATGATCTCTACCTGGGCTAGGAGCACTTTCTTGCTACTATAATAGCTCGCCAACAAACAGAGCTTAAAAGACATCTGAAAACATCAACACCACTATATCATGGCACTCTTCCAGAAACCTCCAGCACAGAGACACTGTTATTTAAATGACTCCTTCTGTATTACTGTACAGTACCCAAGAACCACCGGCACTAAGGCATGAGTGCATTACTTCCGATGTACAAAGAACTTTGGAATCTCCAGCACTGAAAATACAACTGCATCCCCTCTGGTTTATCACTGCACAGCAGTACCAGGAATGTCCCACGCTGAGAGACCACCATTACACACTGTATCAGAGCACAGCATTCACAAACAGCGTCAGCTGAGAATTCTGCAGCGTGGACTGCTACCCACCAGGATACTGCTAACTTCAGCTAGGACTGCGCCTCTTTTAAATATGAATTACATTAGCAAGCCCAGCTATAAATGATAGATTAGATAGGGTAGTCTTGATGTACAGAACTCTGGTCAATAAGGCAATGAAAACAATGACAATTCTTTCAAATAGGTTAGCACGTAGTACAGTATCACAAATTTTCTGTTGTTAATGGCCTGATTTCCCCAACATATTGACCCCCTTCCCCCCCAAAAAACCCCCCCACACAGCTCCCAGTTATTTCAGGGCATGTGTGTTTGTCCAGCATTTTTGAAACTCAGACCATCAGACTTGAATCTGTCTGTGTGTTCTATATGTCTCTCTCCTTCCCACAGCTCTATATCTCTCCACTGAAGCCTCCTTTCCCTCTAATCAGATATAATAAACTGGTTTCCCTCTCCACAAGCAACTCATTACCAAGCTAGTTGAAGGAGGTTATCAGACAGGGCAGTATATTGCTGCACAATGACCTGTGAAGGTTGTGCTCCAAGAAGGGAGATTTATATGTGAGAGGACACCCAGTGTCTGGATACAAACATCTGCCTGTTTGGGATTAACATCAGATTTTCAGAGCAGGTCTGTACCTTGATTTTTATTTCCACCTAAGCAAACTGGAAGGGGCTGCCATTTTGTGTGTGCAGCTTATAAAGGCCACACAACAAACAGTGCTGAGATGCAAGTTTCATAGGAAATGGAAGGTCAGGGGTCAGGACACAGAACTTGTCAATGCTAACAGCAAACAAGACGACGTGCTATAGCAGTAGTATGAAATATCCATGTTTTGTGACAAAGTGGTTAACTAATGCCATCTCTGGGGCTAGATCTCAAATCTATCCAGACATCTTAAGGGGAAATGTGATTGTTATCTCAATTCTGTCCCCAAAAGAGTGCAATCTATATCACAAGAGAACCACATGATTTTTAAGCAGACTTTGTTCAGGAGAGGGCACAGCATGAGTTTATATGGACTGTGAATTACTTACTGCCTCTGCAGCAATTGTTTCCTACAGGCCAGGAGGGAGGCATTGGTGGGGCAGGTCAGACTGCAACTGGTCCTAGTGTATTTATCCTAATGATTAAAAAAAAAAAATTTGAGCTGGCCTGTAACTGTACCACTTTAGGCTGCAATTTAATCAAATATTACCAGGCGAGCAGCACCAAGCCCTGGTGCTTCATGAAGTCACATTAGTGATCCAGTAAATGGCACTGAGCCAATGCTCCAGCATGGTGCTAAGGGGTACTGTGCTGCTGAGGTCTTGTCTGCTTATGGTCTGTAAAGACCCTGGGCCTGGTTCTCTATTCTACAACGCCGGTTTTACACTGGCATAACTCCAATGAAGTCAGTAAAGTTACACATGGGTAAAACTGGTCCCCCAGACAACCAGGCCACTTTTTGCAAGATTAGGGGTACTAGCCTTAGCCAGGTTCCACTGTGGGTAATTACAGTCTGCCTCAATGAGGGCTTGTCTTCATGAGAAAGTTAAAAACATAAGAACGGCCATACTGCGTCAGACCAAAGATCCATCCAGCCCAGTATCCTGTCTATCGACAGTGGCCAATGCCAGGTGCCCCAGAGGGAATGAACAGAACAGGGCAGTTATGAGTGATCCGCCTTGTTATCCTGTCCCATCTTTTGGCACTCAGACTCTTAGAAACACCCAGAGCATGGGGTTACATCCCTGACCATCTTTTCGTGAACCTATCCTCCAGGAACTTATCTTATTCTTTTTTTTTAATCCAGTTATATTTTTGGCCTTCACAACATCCCCTGGAAATGAGGTCCACAGGTTGACTGTATATTGTATGAAGAAGTACTTCATTTCATTTATTTTGAACCTGATGCCTATTAATTTCATTGGGTGACACTGGTTCTTGTATTATGTGAAGGGGTAAATAACACTTCCCTATTCACTTTCACCACACCACTCATGATTTTATAGACTTCTATCATAGGCGCTCTTAGTCGTCTCTTTTCCAAGCTGAATAGTCCAGTCTTTTAAATCTCTCCTCATAAAGAAGCTATTCATAGGGTTGCCAACCCTGCAGGATTGTCCTGGAGTCTCCAGGAATTTAAGATTATGTCATGTGATGAAACCTCCAGGAATAGGTCCAACCAAAATGGGTAACCTTAGCTGTTCCATACCTCTAATCATTTTTGTTGCCTCTAATTGACAGGATCACCTTGGAACCCTTTTAAAAAAATTGGCATTATATTAGCTATCCTCTAGTCATTTTGAACAGAGGATGATTTAAGTGATAGGTTAACATACTACACTTAGTAGTTCTGCAATTTCATATTTGAGTTCCTTCATAACTCTTGAGTGAATATCATCTGGTCCTGGTGACTTATTACTGTTTAATTTGTCAATTTGTTCCAAAACCTCCTCTATTGACACCTCAATCTGGGACAGTTCCTTAGATTCATCACCTAAAAAATGACTCAGGTGTGGGAATCTCGCTCACATCCTCTGCAGTGAAGACCAATGCAAAGAATTCATTTAGCTTTTCCACAATGGCTTTGTCTTCCTTTACTGCTCCTTTAGCACTTTGATCGTCCAATGGCCCCACTAATTGTTTGGCAGGTTTCCTGCTTCTGTTTTCTTAAAACAATTTTTGCTGTTAATTTTTGTGCTGTTTGCTTGTTGCTCTTCAAATTCTTTTTTTTTTTTTTTGGCCTGCCCAATTACACCAGATTAATTTAAGGGGTAGCCTTCTGACACAGACTTCCTGATTCACCTTGAATGAGTCACTTAATCTCTGGGTGCCTCAGTTATTCATCTGTAAAATGGAGAGAGAATATTTCCTTTTCTGTCTTGTCTATTTAGACTGTAAGCTTTTCAGGGCAGGAACTCTCTCTTATTCTGTTTAGCACGGTGGGGCCCTGATTTCAATTGGAGTCTCTAGGTATTACTGTAATACATAAAAAATTTTTAAGCCAGGAATATTAAATGAAAATAAACCAAAACCTGTCATTACAACATTACAGTTGCACTGTCTGAAATAACAGACAATCAGGACATTTTAAAATTGAAGTTCCAACAGCAATGTTACTCGATGACATTTGCCAACCTTGCCTGATTTATATTGTATTATTTTTAAAAAACAAAAAATGTGTTAAACTTTACATTTAACAAGAAAAGCAGGAATAGAAAGTGCCATCTATGTGCAAGGCGGTCACGTTAACAGTGCTGTGGGTAAAATAGGGACCAGCCCTAAAGTCTGGGTTTGAACTCCCACAACATTCTGGGGTATTTGTATTACAGGGCTTGGTTCAGATCTCTCTCTAACAGGGAGATGCCAAGCCTGTGTGCTTAGAAGACATTTCTCTTCTTACAGAGATTGGGTGACCCTTCCTCGAGGGTTCAATGGGACTACTTGTGGGATAAGGGCCCACAATGAGATCAAGAGTTACACAGTCTACCCCATTAAAATGAATTTGTATTGAAATGCTCTTTGTGCTGATCTAATGCCATTCTGGGTTGAGGTCCATACTTTCTTCTCCTCCTCCCACTCCCTACAGCTAGCTGCTATGTTCATTTGGGGTGGGGGAGGTGCTTAGGGGGTGCGAGTCAGCAAGGGGAAAATAGGACACTGATGAAAAATGCATGTGCCGCCTTATCTGGGAAATGGACCGTTTTTTTCCATTTCTCTACCCTTGCTGGATAAAGAGGCCAATTGTGGAGTCAGCGGCCAGAGCAATTTCTGAATCAATATTTATAAAGCCATTTCCCAAATGTTATTTCGCGCCTCATTGGTCAAAGAGCATCCTCTCCGATCGAGCCAGAGGATCCTGACCTTGCTGATGACGGAGTGGCTGCTTGAGGACATAAAGTAGAACTGGTCGCCTAGCCCTAGATAACGTCCCCCATGTGCCTGTGCATTGCTCTTCTCCCCATCTCCCTCCCTCAGTGGCAGCCCTTGCTGTGGGCGCAGCAGTTTAACCCTCATTAAAAGCCCTAAACAAGCTGCTCATTCATTAGCAACAGTCAAGCTGGGAAAACGGGACATTAAATCCATGGGTGCCCACCCCACCCTCCGGGCAAGTAGTTTTGTCTGTAGTACTTTTCATTAAATAGAAAATTGATTTTTTTCTCGCTTAAGCACACAAAGTCTACTCACAGTGATGCCGTCAAACAAAACAATGGCAACAATTATGGGGCGGGGGATCCTCCTGGCAGATGAAAGATGTGTGTGGGCATTGTTCAAAGAACAGATCACTGATGACAGTAAACCCCAAGGAAGACTGTGTGACGAATGTAGGACAGTGTCTGAAAATTGGATCACGAGAAACAGGCCCAGAGACATTCAGTAAAAACTATGTTGTTTCCCATCAAACAAAGAAAACTATTCATTAAAAAGCCACTATTGGTTCAGCTCTTGGAAGATACTAAGGCTTTGTCTACACTAGCACTTTTGTCAGTAAAACTTTTGTCAGTCAGGGTGTGAAAAATACACACCGAGCTAAGTTTCACTGACAAAAGCACCAGTGTGGACAGCGCTATGTCGACAGGAGAGGCTCTCAGATGTTCGTTGGGGGGGGGGGGGCGCGGGGGTTAATGATGCTGACGGGAGAGCAGTGCAGCTGCAGTGGTACAGCTGTGCCGCTGTAAGGTCTGTAGTGCAGACATAGCCTTAGTGGTGAGTATCCTTATTAAGCCAGCATGGCCTGTGAAGGCAAAAAGAGATGCATGCAGAACACTATTTTGAAAATCCCACTGCCAGCAGCACCAGGTTGTATTAGCCATCCTGTTAGTACTGAAGAACCGCACTGGGTTACATGATCTGGGATTGCAAGCTGTCCCCTCGGTTGCAGCTGGGCACACCTGTGGCTGTGTGTGATGCCATTTGAACTGGATGCCTCATCAAAAATTTAAACTGTAGCTGAGGCAGGTATTGTTCCTGGTGGTTAAGAAGAGGCTAAAAAAATTCAAGTGCGATTATGAAGGGGTGAGAGGAGATGTGGCTCTCTCACCCTCGTTCAGGCAAAATAAGATCCTTCCAATTGTACAGATTGTTACTCAGGCTTCCAATCTGTTGTGAGTTCCAAGCTGTGCATCGGCCAATGCTTTATCCAGTCTAGTCATGGATGCCTCAGGTCTCTTTTTGGGAGACTATTCTGTACAAGCCAATAAATTAGCAGGAGTTCTTTCCCCCTTTGATATTTGTTTTCCTATACATATTTTTATCCCATTACTCCTAGTTATACTCCATGTATCCCCTCCTACCTAATTTTTCTCCCTCTTTGCTGTTTGTACCCTTCCAATACTTGTAGGAAACCGATATTATAGCTTCAGTTATTTGGAATTTAGCTCTACCTATTCAGGTATTTTTAATCTTCCCTGAGTCAGTCCTTCCAGCTCTTTAATCACTTTTGTTGCTGTTCTCGGAACTTCTTCCAGTACGTTCTATCCCCATTTTTCTGGGGCTGCGATCACTATACGCCATATTCCAAGGGCAACAGCCTGCCCGTGTGAAGTCAATTGGAGCTGAATCAAACCTTATGTGGTGTTCCACTATTGTCGTATAGGCAAGGGCTAGTACCACCTCCTTGGTCTGCAAAGGGATGCCTCTCTACAAACAGCTGAAATAAAAATTAAAGGATGTTTGCTGCTGTATCTCACAACTGGCTGTCCCCTGTCACCCAAGGTCTCTTTCATCATTACTGTTTTCCAAGATTGTTTATCCAGTTGCACCTGCATTTCATTGAATCTCCCCACGTTATTGTTCCAGGCGGAATTCTGCTCTGTTAATTTCAAGACTCCTTTGGTCCCCCTTGTATTTATCTGATGTCTACAATGCTTCTCCTACTAGTAGCATCAGTGACCTTAATTCACATGCTTTCTTCCAAATCATTAGCTAAATTCTTAAACAAAATAGACCCACAATTGAGCCTTGTACTTCTCCAAAGAATGCCTCCCCTCAGCTTGGCACATTGCTGTTTATCATTTCCTTGTGTCCATGATCCTTCAGCCAGTTTCTAGTCCATGTGACCATGCTATTATCCACGCTAATTTGAATTTGTTTTTCAAGTTAGATTTTATAGGCCATTAAGAATGGCCATACTAGATCAGACCAATAGTCCATCTAGCGGATATCCTGTCTCTGACAGTGGCCCATGCCAGATGCTTCAAAGGGAATGAACAGAACAGGGCAATCATCAAATGATCCAGCCCCTATTACCCATTCCCAGCTTATGGCAGTTGGAGGTTTAGGGACACCCCAAAGATGGGGTTGCATCCCTGACCATCTTAGCTAGTTGCCATTAATGGACCTATCCTCCAGAAACTTATCTCATTCTTTTTTTTTTAACCCAGTCATATTTTTGGCCTTCGTTCTCATCTGCAAACTGTTCCATGTCCCCAATCATTTTTGTTGCCCTTCTCCAATTCTATTATATCTTTTTTGAGATGGGGTGACAGAACTACATGCAGTATTCAAGGTGTGAGCATTCAATGGATTTATATAGTGACATTATGATATTTTCTGTTTTATTATCTAGCCCTTTCCTAATGGTTCCTAATATTCTGTTCACTTTTTTTTGACTGCCGCTGCACATTGAGCAGATGTTTTCCAAGAACTATCCATGATGACTCCAAGATCTCTTTCTTGAGTGGTAACAGGTAATTTAGACCCCATCATTTTGTATGTATAGTTTGGATTATTTTTCCCAGTGTGCATTGCTTTGCGCTTATCAACATTGAATTTCATCTGCCATTTAGTTGCCCCGTCACCTAGTTTAGAAAGATCCCTTTGCATTGGGTATCAAATGCTTTAATAGAATCCAAATACATGGCATCTACTGCATTCCTTTCATCCAATAAATTATAGCCAAATTAAGCAACCAGGTCTTCCTTGGTATTTATGTATTTTTATGCAGAGCTGCTGCCATGGCATCAGGCGGCCATCACAACAGTTAAAACAAATATAAAACCACCTTAGTCCCCAAACCCGCAAAGGGATGTGCCTGTGCAGAGGCTTAAATGGGATGCCACATAGGAGTAACTGTCCATGTGGCTGGAGCTTCATGCAAGATCAGGGAATACCAGTTTAAAATAGGCTGTCAGGCAGCCGCTATGTTTTAATAAAGGCTAGTATAAAAATGTTAGTTTTCATCGTGTTTAAGGCCAGAAGGGAACATTAGATCATCTAGTCTGACCTCCTGTATATCACAGGCCATTAAATTTCACCCAGTTACCCCTGTAATGAGCCCAATAACTTGTGTTTTGGCTAAAGCAGCGTTTCTCAAACTGGGGTCCGTGGACCCCTGGGAGTCCACGAGGGTACTCCAGGGGGTCCATGGGCCCCGCTGATCAACTCCTCCCCCCCCCTCGCAGAGCCTCTTGCATGTCGGGGAACAGCTGTTCAGCGACGTGCAGGAGGTGCTGTGAGGGAGGGGGAGGAACAGGGATGGGGCACACTTGGGGGAGTGGGTGGAAAAAGGCAGGGAAGAGGAGGGGCAGAGGTGGAGTGGGCACGAGAAGAGCTGGGGCAGGGATGGGGCCTTGGGGGAAGGGATGGAGGGGGGAAGGGCCTGGGGCTGAGCAGGCGGTTTGGAGATCCGTGAAAATTTTTAAATCAAAACGGGGGTTTGTGTTGCTAAATTTTGACAACTCCCGGGCAGGGCTGGCTCCAGGTTTTTTGCTGCCTCAAGCAAAAAAAAAAAAAAAAAAGCAAACCAAGCCAGAGTGCCCACCGCCTTGAAAAGTGCTGCCCCAAGCACATGCTTGGAACGCTGGTGCCTAGAGCTGGCCCTGCCCCCAAGCTAAAGCATATTCTCCAGCCATGCATCCAGTCTTGATTTTAAGGCAACAAGAGATGGAAAATCCAATACTTGGAAGGTTGTTGAAATGGTCAGTCACCCTCACTGTTGAAAATCTGCATCATATTTCGAAACACTTCCATTCAATGATGATGCCACATGGATAACTATTTTTTGAAAACCATCACTTAGCCTGTTTTTAATACATTTAATGTGTGCTTTGTTAATTTTGGATAGTGCTAATTTTTTTTTAATCAGAACATCATGCAGAACTATGACAAACATTTTACAAGAGTCTAAATATATTAAATCAGCACAGTTACCTTCCTCAAAGTTGTAATCTCCTCAAAGAAATTGGATTTGTTTTATAAGACTTATTTTCCATAAAAACATGTTCAATGTCAATTATATTCCTATCTTTTAATTCTTTATTAATTGAATCCCGTCTCAGCTTTTCCATTATTTTGCCTGGGACTGATGTCAGCCTTACAAACCTGTTGTTACCTTCACCAAGTCTCACTAATGCCAATTATATCAAATTTCTTCTCATCAATGAGAATTTCCAATTCCTTTTGCTTGTTACCAAGACTCCTAGCCTTGGTATACAAGCAGCTGAAAATGTCTTCTCTTCACATTCTTTGCCACATCAGTTCAGTTTGTTTGAAAAGTCCTTGGCCATTTAGTTTTGCTGATTAGAACTTAGCTATTGCTAGAATGACAGCTGGTAGGTCTCTTGATCTCTTTTACAACCAGGGCCTAGGAATTCTTCATGCTGTACCAGATCTGCCACTCAACACTAATGTACTAACTGGTCATACAAAACCCAACAAAAGCGTGGTTCCTAGATCCCTAGGCTGGACTTCCAGAACGTCTGAACATCCAGAACGCTTTCACAGCCCTTGATTTAGACAGAGTAGTATGTCCACCTTAAATTTCACCATTCATGTGGACGTCAACGATGACGTTAGACAGGCCACTAGTTAACCGTGTGACTAGAGTATCTTAAATAGCTTTGAAATCTAATTCATAATAATAATATTTTGATGACTTGAGAGAGAAAAGCCCTTCGTGTCTCTGAAATTAAGACCTTCTGATTTCAATTTCACTTCCGTTGCTGCTGAATCAAGCAGTTCAAAATGCAGATGACGTGTGGCAGTAACCTATTTGGGATGAAGCGGAGCACCGTAATCAGTTGATTGAGTGAGCTGGCACATTTCCAATTCCTTATGCACTCCAGAAAAGGAGAATATTTCCCTTCCTCTATTGTCTCCAGCCTCTGGACCCCATAGCCCTGCTGGTTAAATGTTTACATTCTGGTGAATATTTGGATTGATCATAAAGATGAAAAAACCCAACAGCATTAAAAACCAAATGAAAAGCATTGTGAAGTATATAATGTGGAGATAGTGGCAGAGAAGAGGAGAAAGAAAAAAGATGAAGGCTTATGTGAGAGGAGACCCAGGTGGGGAGATGAGCACATAAGTGACAGAGTAAGGGATTAAAGGGAGGAAAGCAACACAGAAAAAGTGTGAGGCTATGTCTACACTACAGCTTATGTGGGCATAATTTATGTTGCTCAGGGGTGTGAATAAACTACCCCCCAGAGCGACATAAGTTACACCGACGTGAGTGCAGGTGTGGATAGCGCTGCACTGGCGGGAGAGCTTCCTAATTCAGTAATGCGTCGAGTGGATGCCGGACTCCGTGCACTACAGAACAAAGGATTAGAAGTTAGAACTGTAATGATCTTGAGGTTCATTAAATAAACCAGTGAATGAGAAAGGAATAAAATAAACTGGAAAGCCTCTCTGATTGGGTGGCTAACTTTCTAATTTGTGAAAACTAGACACTGAGCACTGGAACCTCCCCCACCCTCTGCGCTGCCTCTTCCCCCCAAGGCCCCACCCCCTGCTCCGCCTATTCCCTCAAGCCCCAACCCCGGCTCCTCTTTTCCCCCTTTCCTATTGATCGCTGCTCTCTCGACCTCCTTCCTCCCACCAGCTGAGCAAGAGCACTAGCATAATTTGACTGGGAGGGGTGACTGGGGCAGGACGAGAAAGGGAGAGCTGCACTCTGGGAGTGGAAAGGGGATGACTGGGGCAGGATGGGGGAGGGAGAGCCGGGCTCTGGGTAGGGTTGCCAACCCTTCAGGACTGTCCTGGAGTCAAACACCGCACGCTTAGGGATCCCTCCACCTGGGCGTTGGCCGCCAGTAACTCTCTCTGCTGGAGTCGGGCAGTTCCTGAGAGCTCCTCCAGCTCCAGCAGCAGCTGCTCTTCCCACTCTTCAGGTGGCAGAACAGAAACCAACTGCAGATGGTTACTGAGGTAACTGGACTTTTGGTGTCTGGTCAGTAGTACTTCTCCAGGCAGGTTAGCAAGTCTCTATGAGTCTTTCAGGATGTTTAATCTCCTGCTCTGATCTTCTTAGTATCATCCTTTCATTATGGTCTGAGTTGTTCTCTTGTTCCTTGACAGTTTCTCCTTTGTGTGTTCATGATTAAAGGATCAGTCAGATAGGAAATGCCAGAGTCCACATCTACTGTCAATGTGTTGGAACTTTCTGGGATTACTCGTAGATCCCTTCCATTACATCAGAATGTGCAGGGCATGCGCTTCCACTAGGGGACCCTAGGCGGTCGCCTAAGGCGGCAAGATTTGGGTCATTTTGCCGCCCTCGGTGGAAATTCGGTGGCAGGTCCTTCACTCACTCCGGGACCCGCAGCCGAAGTGCCCCGAAGATGTGGAGTGGAAGGACCCCCGCTGCCGAATGCTGAGGAGGAGCGCTGCCGCCTAAGGTGGCAAAAACCCTGGCGCCACTCCTGAGAATGTGTCCCCCTGGCCTGTCTGGACTACATAAAACTTTGGATGCAGCTGTTCTTTAATGGTACCCCTTTGGCTCCAAGCATTAAAGGTGTGATTCCTCAGGCACACACTATCAACTGGGTTAAGAGATGGGAGCTCATGGGCCCTTTTGTCAAAATGATATTTCTGCTTCCACTTCTGAGTTTCTTTCATCTTCCCTATAGTTTCATTGTTATGAGATTTCAGCAAGTTATCAGTAACTGGTAAATTAGATCCGATCCTTCTTCCCATTAACAGCTAAGGTGGAGAAAAGACATTCTCTAGGGGTGTACTTCAGTGAACTAGTAATGCTGTATACAAATCACCCCCACTGTCAAAAATAAAAGTATTTTTCATAATGTTCTTTACCCATCTATATAGACTTTTCCACAAATCCATTTCATTGGGGATCATTTGGACTTGATGTTTTGTGATGAAAGTCCCAATCTATGGCAAATTGCCTAAAATCTGCATTGGAAAATGGCAGCCCATTATCAATGAAGACTTCACCTGGAATTCCATGTCTGGAGAAGATTCCCTTCAAGCTGGCAATCACTGACTTACTATTAGTACTGGTCAGCGTGCAAATTTCTGGATACAGAGAATAATCTGTGACTATTAAATAAACCTTTGATTGCCAGGTAAGTAAGTCAGTGCTGACCTTCTCATAAGGCCTTTGTGGAACTGGATGAAGTCTCAGTGGCTCTGTCTGTTGGCATGGCTTGTATTTCAAGCATGAAAAGCAGTTTCCTACCACATTAGTAATGTTGTGATTGATCTGTGGCTAATACAGCATCTCTCATGCTCATGGTTTGCACTTCTCAATTCCTAAATAACCCTCATGGATCTTCTGTAGCATTTCTTTTCATAGGCTCATTGGAATTACAACCTTACTACCCTTGAAAATCACCCTATCACAGTAAGTTCATGTCTGCAGTTCCAATAGTCTCTTATACTTGGACAGCAACTGCTTATTTCTTCAGGCCACCCTTTAATTATCACTTCTTTAAGGATTCCCAACGATTCATCTTTCCCCATTTCCTCTCTTATTTGTTGCAGTTTCCTGTTTGTAAAGTCAATTTCCATAGCTATCAGATCTACATAGGCGTGCATCTCTGTCTCTAAAGTCTTCTCTGGTTTCATGGGCCCCACTGCTTTGGAAAGTGCATCAGCAGTGAACATGAGTTTACTGGGTGTATAAGTCACAACCAAATCATACTTTTGTAGCTTTCTCACCATTCTTTGAATCCTTAAGGTACAATCATTTAGCTCTTTACTAAACAACACTAACAGGGGCTTGTGGTCCATTTCAACTTCCACTGTCTGGTCATAAATATACTGATTGAATCTCTCATAGGCAAACAATATTCCTAAAAGCTCACTCTCAATCTGTGCGTATCTGGTTTCTGCCTCCGTGAGTGATTTGGATGCATATGCCACTGGTTGCCAACAATCTTTGTGCTTCTGTAAAATCACTGCACCTAACCCAGAAATCCATTTATTTTTAGCCCTGAATAAGAGAATGTATGTTGGGTGTAGCAGCTAATGACAATCACATATTACTACAAACTGGGAAATATGCCTCAGTATTTCAGACAAGCCTACCATGGAAAGGATAAAAAGGAACAGGGGGAAATTCCTTCACGTAAGGAGTATTGGGCGGGGGGGAAACCTTGCTGGTCATTTATATTCCTGGCATCACAAATAAAGCAGTCTCTGAAATGGATGGCCAGATCAGGTGGTGACAGTGTTAGCAGTTATAAATTCATAGTCTTTCAGATGAGACATAAAACTGAGGTCCTGACCTCTGGTGATCATTAAGGATCTCATGGCACTTCTTGCAAAAATAGGGTTGTTAACCCCAGTGGCCTGGAAACATTCCAATTTAGGTAGCCACTTAAATCATCAACTGAATATGATATTCTCCTCTACTTTCAGAGCTAAAGTATTGTATGGTATTTCTGTAGACTGCTACATTACCCCTCTCTATTTCAGTACTAGATGAAGTGATCTCTATACATACATCCTCTACCTTCCTCACTGGTGTGTTAGGAGGCTTAATATTTGTAAAGGGCTTTGAGGTGCTATAGATGAGGAGAGAATTACAGACTTCAACATGGTTACATCGGTGTGAACCTTCTCCACACTAGGGTCAGTAATTGGGATTTCTGAAATTTAGAGTGCTGAGCAATCATAGAATTGTAGGACTGGAAGGGACCTTGAGAGGTCATCTAATCCAGTCCCCTGCACTTGTGGCAGGACTAAGTATTATCTAGACCATCCCTGACCGGTGTTTGTCTAACCTGCTCTTAAAAATCTCCAATGATGGAGATTCCACAACCTCCCTAGGCAATTTATTCCAGTGTTTAACCACCCTGACAATTAGGAAGTTTTTCCTAATGTCCAACCTAAACTGTCCTTGCTGCAATTTAAGCCCATTACTTCTTGTCCTATCCTCAGAGGTTAAGGAGAACAATTTTTCTCCCTCCTCCTTGTAACAACCTTTTATGTACTTGAAAACTTATGTCCCCTCTGTCTTCTCTTCTCCAGACTAAACAAACCCTTCCCCTCCCCCCCAAATCTTCCCTCATCAGTTAATGAGAAACTGCAACCTCAAAAGGTAAAATGTTTATACCATTTCCACTGAATAATCCCACCTGAGAATATTCAAAGAGGGAGGGAGAAGAAAATTAAATAACTTAAGACAGAGTGAATAATCATTTAGCTGGACTGCCTAGGAAGAAGTGAGACCCCAACATGTCGAATAATCCACCCCCAGGAGAGTGCAGAACCTCATGATATTAAGCAGCAATAAAATCTCCTAGAGAGTCACAGCCTGATTTACAGAAGACCTGAAATACCAACGAAATAAAGCAGAGTTTTTTTTACTCCAATCAAAGTGCAAAAGAGTATCCGCATCCATCACTGAAAGTATTAACCCTTTACAGACATTGGATATCCATCTACTCACATTTTCCTGTCCTAAGCATTCATTTGGCTAGCAGTTGAGCAAGAGACTGGTATTCTAAATTAAACTCTCCTGTCACAATCTGCAGAAACAAATACATTCTCTTAACTTACTATTTGAGAGTCAGATGAAGAGAGGAGTTCATTACTGGAGAAATGCTCAAATGTGCCTTTCTTATGTGGCCATTTAAACCCTCATTATACTGAGAGCCTAATTCCATTCCAGTTGTAGCCTATGGGAGTTTTGTCATTGACTTCCCTGGGAGCAAGATCAAGCCACAGTGAGAGAATAATATTAGGACAGATTCTTGTCCATTTACTGTCACAATCATAGAGCCATTTCTGACATGGGCTAGAGGAAAGCCAGGAGAGCCAAGAATAGCTTAGCAAGAGGGATTCAAGAAAGACGCTGTTTACCAATTTGAAACTTGTTTAGTAAAGTGTATGTAGGACTAGAACATTTGGACTTCACCAGGACACTTATTTTTTCCTATGGGACTCTTTGGTAGAAATTCCATCCTCCTTTTGTGGCTAGGGGAATCCAACCCAAGTAGGATGATTTCATGCTGAGTTTTCCTGGTCAGTTTCATGCAAGGAGTGAAATGAAATTGACAGGGTGCTACAAAGACTGGCAAAGAAAACATGCCAAAAAGACACTCGGGAAAGTCTAACTTACAGCAACCAGTAAGGAAGTGCCTGCATGAGCTTTGAGCTACTGATTTGGTGCAGTTGGCTGGAACAGCCTATTGAATATGCCTTCCATCTGCAGCCAGCCTTAGGAGCAGTCAAAGCAAGCAGCTGCAGAAGACCCTAGGATAAGGAGCAATGGCTTGAAGTTAAGGAAGGAAAAATTTAAGCTTCCACATTAAGAACTGTTCCTTCACAGTCAGAGCAACTTGGCAGTGGAAGGGACCTCCAAAGGAGGTGGTGGAGGCACCATCCATAAGACACTAGTGAGAATAATGTGCTGATTGCAGAGGAGTCCCCGCAAAATGCACATGGTGTGAGGGACTGTGGCATAGGAATTCTGGCCTAATGGTCACAGCTGGGCTGACGTCCACAGATCAAGGATGGCCACGTGGCAGTAGACAGCAAGCAAGGATCAGAGTAGTTGCTAGAGCCATGATCCATAAGCAAGAGCCAGGATCAGATTCAGGCAGGGGTTGGAGACTGGAGATCAGAGGTGGTACTGGGGTGGAATCGGGGAGGCAAGAGTTGGGATCAGAGCCATGCTGGGGTTGGAGGCTGGAGATCAGAGAGCGAGGTGAGGTGAAGTTTGGAGTCGCAGCAGACCCGAAGTCTGTCATTGCTCAAACAACTTCCTGAGCCACCCTACCTAGCTAAAGACTGAGCATGGGCCAATCAAAGGGCCACCGGGTGCTGTCACTCTGGCCCCTTTGGGTAGTACTTCTAGTGGTGCCTAATCTCCACAGTGCTTCTTAGCTGGGGCTCTGCATAGCCTCCTGTATAACATCAGCTGTCCCAGGCGCTGCTGACCTGAGTTTTAGTCCCACGGAGCCTTACATATGATCAGAGTGGATGACCCACCATGTGGTCTCTTCAGGACCTGTCCCCTATGATGTAAGCACCTAAAAGATAATAGTCAGAATGGATTTATCGAGAACAAGTCATGCCAAACTAACCTAATTGTCTTTTTTGACAGAATTACGGGCCTGTGGATAGGGGAGAAAGCAGATGATGTGATATATCTTGATTTTAGTAAGGTTTCTGACACTGTCCCACATGAAATTCCCATAAGCAAACTAGGGAAATGTGGTCTAGATTAAATTACTATAAGGTTGCACAACTGGTTGAAAGATCATACTCAAAAAGTAGTTATCAGTGGTTCACTGTCAAACTGGGAGTGTGCATCTAATGGGCTCCCACAGGAGTCAGTCCTGGGTCAGGTACTATTCAATATTTTCATTAATGACTTGGATAATGGCATGGTGAGTATGCTTATAAAATCTGTAGATGGCACCAAGCTGGGAGGGATCTCAAGCACTTTAGAGGACAAGATTAGAATTCAAAACAACCTTGACAAATTAGACAATTGGTCCGAAATCAACAAGAAAAAAATTCAGTAGGACAAGTGCAAAGTACTAAACTTTGGAAGGAAAAATCAAAAGCAGTGTTACAAAATGGGGAGTAACTGGCTAGGCAACAATATTGCTGAAAAGCATCTGGGGTTACAGTGGATCACAAATTGAATAAAGCAACATTGTGATACAGGTGCAAAAAGGTAAATACTGTATTTTCTGGCATATAAGACTACTTTTTAACCCAGGAAAATCTTCTCAAAAGTCGGGGGTCGTCTTATACGCCGGGTGTCGTCTTATAGGGCGGGTGCTGAAACTTCCGAGCCGGACTGGAGAATCTGCGGTCGCCGCATATGGTGGGGGGAGCTCAAAAATGGCCGCGGCCGCATCCCCGCCCGATGACGAGGTGAGGGGGCGCCTCACCGGGAAGGTGTAAGTGAAGGGCGGAGCAAACTGCAGGCGTCCGGGACGCCCGGGGTATGGAAAAAAGAGATAGAGCGGCGCTGTGCCCAGAAAAACACGCCTCTTTCACCCGTCTGGCCCGCCCTTGTATCCTATTACCGTACCTCCTTCTCTGCCTCTCAGATCTCGCTCCTGAGGACTGCAGTGAAGCGGCGCAGGCGCGCATGTGCGAGATCTGAGAGGTAGAGAAGGAGGTAATAGGATACAAGGGTGGGCCAGACGGGTGAAAGAGGCGTGTTTGCGCTACCGCTCTGATAGTCTTGGAGACAGGGAGGGCTGGGCAGGCAGGGAGAGCTGACCAATCCAAGCAGGCTTTGTATACAACAACCAGCCAATCGCCGGTAAGGTACATCGCTTGCCGTGATTGGCTGGTTGTTGTATACTGGGTACCACATACAGTACAGCACCAGTATCTGTACCTGTTCATACAGTATAGCACCAGTACATACAGTACAGTATACAAATGTCCAACAGTCAAAACCCCATCATGGCTCCACCAGCAAGAAGAAAGAAATATGAAGCCAGTTTCAAACTTAAAGTTGTAAACTTTGCCATGGAACATAATAACTGCGCTGCTGCAAGACAATATGGAGTAACAGAAAAGATGGTTCGGGACTGGAAAGCAAATGAAAAAGCATTAAAGAGTATGCCAAGGGGTAAGTGTGCATTAAGAAGAGGCACTCCACATTGGCCAGAACTCGAAAAACATGTAGCAGACATGGTGAATGAGCATCGCCAAAACGGTTATGTAGTGACACGAAATAAAATACATTTGTTTGCACTTCAGTGGGCCAAATCTAACCCAGATCACAGCAACAGATTTAAGGCCACTGTATCCTGGTGTACTAGATTCATGGGAAGGCATAATATGGTACTGAGGCAAAAGATGAAAATTGCCCCAAAATTACCTGCAGATCTTGATAGCAAAGTAAATAGTTTCCATCGATACGTAATACAACAGCGCACTAAACATGGCTATGCGTTAAGTAGTATTGGAAATATGGATGAAACTCCAATGAATTTTGATATGGTTGGAAATAAAACTGTCCATCAAAAAGGTGAAAAAACAATTTTAATTAAAAACAACAGGACATGAGAAGTCCAGTTTTACAGTGGTACTAGGATGCACAGCTGATGGCGCCAAACTGAGACCAATGATTATTTTTAAAAGAAAAACAATGCCGAAATTCAAGTTCCCTGTTGGTTGTTTTGTACATGTGAATGAAAAAGGCTGGATGGATGAAGAAGGGGTAAAGCTATGGCTTGATAATGTATGGAGCAGGCGACCAGGTGGACTTATTCAAAAATGTAGTCTACTGGTGTGGGATATGTTCAGGGCTCATTTAACTCCCAGCACCAAGCAAATGCTTGCAAGACTAAACACAGATGCGGCAGTTATTCCTGCAGGATTGACATCGTTGGTACAGCCACTGGATGTGTGCCTAAACAAGCCATTTAAAGATCGCATTCAAGAACAGTGGAATGAATGGATGGTTAGCGGCGAAAAGTCATTCACAAAAGGAGGAAACATGCGTGCTCCACAGTTGGATGTTTTGTGCAAGTTTGTCATAAAAGCCTGGAATGATATTGATGCAGAAACAGTAATCAAGTCTTTCAAGAAGTGTGGCATATCAAATTCATTAGATGGTATGGAGGACGACTACTTGTGGCAAGATGAAGAGGAAGCCGAAGCTGAGACCACACCATCTGATACGGAATTCGATCCATACGATGACTGCCTTACAAATGTATCACAAGATGTCATTGATGTACTTATGATATCAGATGACAAACAGGAGGATTTTGAAGGCTTTTAAAGGGAAACTGTCACGCCAGCAAAACCTGTAAACATACCGTAGCTTGCAGTTATGATGGGCGTTGCTAACTCGCCAGGGACTTGCCCGGCACTTGCTCTCTCTCTCTTGTTTGTTATCTTCCTCCTATCATCATCAGTTCCAGTTTGGTTGACAGCTTAGAAAACAAACAGCATGGCAGCTCCCATGGGTTTATTGTCTTATCCTTCCTTTCAGCTTTAGAGTGAATTAGGAAAAGTTTAATCCACTTGCACTGTTTTATGTTTACATGTTTGATGACAAACAGCCTTATGTTTATAAGTGACAGTTTTCCTGCTAAGTACCTGCATGTCATAAGCATTTGAATTAAAATTACCATATTGAAATCAAATCTGATGTTTTTTAAATTTTTTTTTTTGGTGTGCGTTGGAAGAGGGGTAGTCTTATATGGCGAGTATATCCCAAACTCTATATTTTAACTGGAAAAGTTGGGGGTCGTCTTATACGCCCAGTCGTCTTATACGCCAGAAAATACGGTATCTTTCTGGCGTGTATTAACAAGAGTGTCGTATGTAAGACACGGGAGGTAATGGTCCCAGTCTACATGGCACTGGTGAGGCCTCAGCTAGAATAATGTGTCCGATTCTGGGCACCACACTTTGGGAAAGATGAGCATAAATTGGAGAGAGTCCAGGGGAGAACAACAAAAATGATGAAAGGTTTAGAAAACCTGACTTAGGAGGAAAGACTTAAAAAATTGGGCATGTTTAGTCTTGAGAAAAGAAGACTGAGGAGCGACCTGGTAATAGTAGACTGAGGAGCGAACTGGTAATAGTATTCAACTATGTTAAGAGCTGTAATAAAGAGGGCAGTGATCAATTGTTCTCCAGTCCACTGAAGGTAGAATAAGAAGCAATGCACTTAATCTCCAGAAAGGGAGATTTGGGTTAGATATTAGGAAAATCTAACTCTAAGGATGGTTAAGCACTGGGAGGTTGTGGAATCCCTAGGACTGGACATTTTTAAGAACAGGTTGGACAAACACCTGTTGGGGATGGTCTAGGTTTATACTTGGTCTTGCCTCAGTGCCAGGGCCTGAACTAGATGATCTCTTGAGGTCCCTTCCAGCCCTACATTTCTATTATTCTGGGAGCTTGTGATATCAAGGGCCCTCCCTGCATGAAACTTTCCATCCCTGATCCCCCCTGTCGGGGCCTGTAGCGGGGTGATCACCCGCTCCTGCCTTAAAAGGCTTAAATCAGCCCTGGGAGAGGGCTGAGGCTGTGACACTCTCTCTCTAGATGTGGAGAGGGATGGGCCTGGCTGCTAGGAGCTAAGCAGGGTACCAAGACTGGAGCAGGGCTGGGGGAAGGCCAGAGGAGCTGGGGAGCTCCAGCCTAGAACCCCCCCAGGCTGCGGGCCTTGTTAAAGGCCAAAGAAAGGTACTGGGGTTGCAGAGGGCAGCCCAAGGGTAGGCAGAGGCAGCAGGTCCCAACCCCCCTTGCCGGTGATGAGTGGCACTTATACTGCAGTCTGCCCCAGGGAACGGGGGCTAGTTGATGACTGGCAGTGACCATAGACTGAGGCGAGGTGGGGATAGAGGGTGGGGGTTCCCCGGGAAGGGGAGACCCAGATTTGTGGGGGCACCGGGGTCCAGGAGGGACTCAGGCCCAGTGGCAAGCAGGACACCGGCCTGCAGAGGGCGCTCCGGAGGCTGGAAATGCTAATTCCCTGGACGACCAGCAGGAGGCATCGCACCAGTGAGTCCCACCCCGTGACAGGGCCCTTCCCATTATCTTGGGACCACAAACAGGGCCAAGTATCCAACCTCAGGTGCCCTACTTTTTACTCAGAACTTTTTTTCTTTTTTTGCTGAGCTTTGCATACCATTTGAAAGCGTGTGAGCTGCTGCTAAGATTTCATTGCAAGCCAGCATGGTCAGCAAGCCAAGCTTCCCTGTATAAATATTTTAAATATATATGAGATATTAAACAAACACACTATTCAATCTTCACACTCCCTCACATCTTCCCCTTTTCCTGCACCGCTTTTAAGAGTGAACAGAAAGCAGGGAAACAATGCCAGCTCTTCTCCAAATGGCTCCAGTGACCTGAGCATGATGGAACTGTGGGGGCCTATTGACATCCATATTAGTGAAAGAGAACCAGCAAAGATGACAAAAACTAGAGCTGCCCCCTGTGATGTATTCCTGCTGCAAGGATAGCCTCCATTTTTTAAAGACAGAGCAAGTTAGAGGGGAGATGTATTGTGTTTTCTCAGGGTATGTCTACACTGCAGTCAGAAGTGTAACTATAGCTCAGGTACATCTACATGTGCTAGCTTTGATTTAGCTAGATCAAATACCAGCAGCAGTGAAGAGGCAGAGCAGGCTGGCTGCTCACATACATACTCACGGTCCCATGCAGGGAAAGAAAAGCAACTTTTGAGAACCAGGGCAAAGGCTGAGAAATTTCCATAGCACTATTTGCATGAGGTATATCGGAGGACCAGCTCTGTGAATGGAGAGTTTATGTGAGCTTCTGTGGGGCTGAAGAGAAACAGGTTTTGCCCTAAAAATTGATGAGACTGGAGCACTTCCTTTATGATAGATTTGTGGATAGGGCTCTCAAAAACTGGGGGAAAGCAAGGGCCCCTCTGCTCAATTTCTAGAAATGTGTTTCATATCTGACAGTGGAGAGGAATATGCAGGGTAATTATTTCCCCAACTCGCATGGCCTGTGTTATCTGCACATCACTTCACAAACAACATGTGATAGTCTTGGACTATTTTCACATTAAATATCAAGTTGGAATGACATGTGACTGTAAAGAATCAGTATGCATCTCTCAACTAACTGTCCCAGTCCAGCATATGGGTCACTAGATACAATGTCATGTAAGCACTGATAATACCCAATATGTAAATTCTTGCAATGAAATTCTGATTTTTAGACTTTTCACATTTTGAACCCTCCATGATTTTCTGCCATGCTAAGTCCAGGCATGTGGCATAGACCTGCCACCAGCTCAGATGGGCACTTCTAACCTTACTGGAACTGCCACCCATGCAAATGAAGGATTGTGATTCACCGAGGTAGATTCTACCCTTGGGAATTACAGGGGGACTGAAATGGGTGCTCTGTGGAGAAGGTCAGCATCTGCCACACATGCTGCAGAGGTAGGAGATGAGTGATGATGAAAAAAAGGGAGGAGAGAAGCAGACTTTTCGCAACGCATGAGAGGTTATTTTTACCCTTACAGAAATGCTAACATCACCATTCACTATCCAAAAACTCCTCCTGAGTCTTGGGTTGCACAACCAGCCCTGTGGGTTTATTTTACAATATACAGCTGTAGACCTGTTATAGAGGGTCTCTTAGCCCCGGTCAGCTGAGCTGGTCAGTTACAAAGCAGAGTGTATGCTGCAAACTCTTAAAGGTCAACTACAAAGAATTTTGGAAAAACTGGATTTTTCCCCATTTTTTATGCTGAAAAATTAAAGCCTGGAAAATTTGTTTCTCTCTTCACCCTTTGTGTGCTTCTTACCTTAGTAATATTAGCAAATCTCGTCTTCCCCAGGTTTTTGTTTTTGTTTTTGAGGACTTATTGAAAGTCTCAGGAAAGTTTTTTGGGAACCTTTGCTCCTTCAGTTAAGGTGTTAAAAAGTGCTGAATCTTTAAGAAGCTCTTCCTTTATTCAAAAGCGTAGTATTTAACTAAATAGGTGGTAACGATAAAAACCAAGCCCCCAGTTTTACATGTTTAATTAAAATCCCTGCTCCTCAACTTTGTCTTTTCTACCTCCTCTGCTGACATCACTTCACTAGCTCTCCAGTAATGAGTCTTCTGGCCTCACCAGAACCAGGATTTCCTAATAGAAAACAAAGTTTTTAAAATGTCAGGCCTGCTTTCTAGAATCTCATATAGAAGCAAAAATAAGCACTAGCCTCATTTCCCCCCACCCCTTCATTTAAGGTATTTTAACCATCTTTGTTGCTGTCTACATCAAGAGCCACACCTCACCATGCCCAGGATTGGCTCTGACTGCTTTTATGAGACATAAGCACTGGGACGACCCCAAGTAACTTCCAGCCAGCCTCGGCCAGAAGGTGTTTTTATCCTCCCCTGGAAGTAGAAGGTAGCGCTAGTTTTCCCTTTGTCCTCTGATCAGAATTACCAAGCAACATACAGTGCTTGGGTTAGAATGACTTCAACCCCAAAAATGTGATCTGAAATTAAGCCTTATTTTAGATGGATAAGCAGAAGCCTCAAGATGACCCTCTTTTTGGAGCACCTTTAAACCTCTGGCAACAACAGTGTGTGTAGAAGGAGTTAAAATATCAAGCCTTGCCCAGTGGTTGACTTGTTTGTTTTTACTTTGTATATTGACCCAACGAAAGACGCCAACACAATAACCAAACCCCTCTCTAACATGTTATTTTGATGAGGATTAAACTGGATTACCATAACTAGCACATTTTGTCCCTGCTTAAAATGACAATTTACATTTCAATTTCCATTTACCGTACCAATGGGTATTGCAGAAGTGTTCTCTCTCTCTCTCTGTTGGCAAAGCATTGATTGATCCTTAGCAACCACTCAAAAACTAAAACCAAACACAAAAGCTTTCAAAGACTTTTAAAGGAAACTTAGTGAAAGTTTGCAGCAACCCAAGAAGCAGAAATAATTTTAAACCACCTTCCCCAAACCCAGAATATGCAGCTGCCCAGAAAGATTGGATTTGAAGTAGGTTAAGCAGTGCCCTCTGGTGCTTTGCAGAGGGAATACAGCTACCCAAAGCCTTATAAAATTGAAGCTGTGAAGTTTTGTTACATTTGTGCCATGGCCAATGCCAAGGCATGGTCAAACTTTTTACAGTTACGGTAGAGATGCAGATTGTCAGCATATTCTATAACACAATGTGGCCTCTAAAGCCATCTGCTGTTTCCCACTTCATGGTTGCTACTTGCAATCCAGATCCCCATAAAAAGATGAAGATGGGCAGGGAGGGAGGGAGCAATCACTGGTGATTTAAGGAACCATTGGAGGCAGAGGAAGCCAAAAAATAGTCTGATCCACTTTTTGCAACAAGGACCACTGGAAGACTTCAGGTGTGTTTGTGAGTGCACCAATACATGCCACCCAATCTCTTCCACTATCATTCATATGTTGCCTCAGTGGTATCATTTCACTGCACACTGTAAGTGGGGAACCTCTTCCAGTGGGGCAAACGTGATTTGAATTCAAAACACCTAAACGCCTGTTGTTAAAGGCATGAAAGTCAAGCTAGTGCACTAAAAACGGAAGAGCACTTCCATCTCCCTGGACACTCAATAACAGACTGAAAAGAGGCAATTCTTCAACAACAACAAACGTCAAAAACAGACTTCAAAGAGAAACTGCAGAACTGGAATTAATTTGCAAACTTGACACCATCAAATTAGGCCTGAATAAAGACTGGGAGTGGCTGGGTCACTACAAAAAATTGTTTTCCCTGTTGATGCTCACACCTTCTTGTCAACTGTTGGGAATGGCCCATTTACCATGATTGAATTGGCCTCATTAGCACTGACCTCTCACTTGGTAAGGCAACTCCCATCTTTTCATGTGCTGTATATTTATACCTGCTTACTGTATTTTCAACTCTATGCATCTGATGAAGTGGGTTATAGCCCACGAAAGCTTATGCCCAAATAAATGTGTTAGTCTCTAAGGTGCCACAAGGACTCCTCGTTGTTGTTTTTTTAAAGTGGAAAAGGTTTCAGTAAAAGTTTTATCATAGCTAGCACCTTTAAAAGAAAAACATCAATACTGGCTACTTCTTGCATGTCTGGCTTTATAAGCTATTGATTTTCAGCTGTGAAAGACCTCTGATCAGAAACTGCAACCGAAAAAGGATAAGAATAGAAAAAGGATTAAAAAAGAAACACTAGCACTGCCCAGATCCTGCTTGAAATAAAAGAGGGGAAAACTGCTGCAGGAGAATCTGAGATTTTTACCCTTCTGGGGACTTGGGACTGGGAAGAGAGGTGTACAACCTTTCACGTATAGGTCACTAGTTCAAATTCAGTCCAGGCTGACAGCAAGTTACAAAGTCATTACCATCTCACAGCAGCTCAGTGGCCTACACAAAACGAGTTAGTTGCCTGCAAGGGAGTGGATTGTTCAGAGCAGTAAGCATGGGCTCCAGTGTGACTGCTCATGGTAGTAAGTGCTGTGCCTGGCAATGGGCTCCGTTATTTTTGTCACGACACTGCTAGCCCTGGTAGCTAAGGTTAAAATATAGGATTAGGACAGGGAGGCTAGTCAAGGGTTGGGAGTTTTATTATTAAACATACTGATCCTTTAGCCTAGTAACTTCCACTTTAAGCCTTTCACCAAAAGACAATCAATGTGCATTCTAGTCAAACAATCAGATACTTATTTTTTCTTATGGGAGTGGTAGAAGCTTGTAAACATCCTGTCCTGCAGAGAGATAATTTTGTTAAATCTAGTAAGATTAAAAAATAAGGGGAGAAAAAGCATCTCTCAGCCATACAAGAGCGCGCCATGGGAGAATCTGCGCAGAGCCCGGGTTTCTAGCATAGCTTCCTTAGAGGTTTGACACAGTACAACTGGGTGGCTAACTGAGTGCACACAGCACTTTCTGAGAGAGACTGCTGGAGAAAAGGACACTTCACCAGAACCAGCTTCTTCCTTCCCTCACAATGCCAGTGTATAGAAAAAACCCTGCAAAGCTCAGGATCCAGAAAAGCGAGGGAGAGGCTAGCGCTCAGAAAGTGGGGCTGGCCATGGAAATCACATTAAGAAAATGAGACTTCCATCAGAAAGGACTGAACTTTATTTCACTTCATTTAGTTTATTAAATCAGTCTGCACTCACATTCCACTTCACAGGCATGTTTGTTCGCGCTCTCCAGCCCCCAAGAAGCAGCAAGTCAGAATCCAAAAGGATGTTCCAGCACTAGACATACCTAGGCTACGTGCAGGTCAACCACATCCTTAGAAGCCATGTGAGGTGTCACAGTGCTGAAGGGGTTTATTTGCCTTTCCCTTTGCCAATATGGCCAGGATGCCCAGGCAACACTGCACCCCGTGGAGTTCACTTAAATTTTTTCATCAGCTTGTCTAAAATGACCTTTCCTGGTCCTCAGTCCTTCTGTAGCTGAGGTGCTTCACTCTGGGTCGGACATCTGCATGTTCTCCTTGGGCTCTTTCTTGGTCACCATTTGCAGGTACTTCAGTCGAATGGGAGGGAGCTGCTCATAAAGGTCAACGCCCATCAGGCTCTCTGGGTTGGGCACTTTGTAGTAGAGAAGATGCTTTTTCAATACCTGAAGAAAAAAGCAGCCATTAAGTGTGGTGGGAGCAAGTGAGAATCTAAAATTCTACCCACTCACCACAGCTAGAAGCCCAGATGTAACTACTACCCCAAACCCAACACAAGAGAAAAATCTGTGGGGTGTTAGCTCTCTCTGAGGAAGAATCACTTCCTTCCTCTATGCTCTATTTGCCTGAGGTTACCCCATTTGCATACAACCACCATGCCCACCCCACGTCCTTGCTCTTGTCAGCACTCAGAGACGGGGTCTGACTGAGACGCAGGGAGCCCACCTTAGACAATGGGTACTAGCAATGTATATATTTATCATTTGTGTAATAAAAAATATAGCACCACAAACTGGCAAGGTGCTTCATGACAAGTCGGGTTGAGAAAGAAGAGGCTTTGTTTCTTTGAAAAGATGACTTCTGGTAAGGGGGAAGAACATGTGAACTTATTTTATACTTTTTTTTTTAAAGTCTAGTTTAGAAGGTTAGCAGAGGAGAGTGGGCCACGAAACCCATGCTGGCCCCCTGCTCGTGGCTGAGCTAGAATGGAACCTCCCCCCAGATCTCGAGGTATCCAGATAGAATAGTGCTCAAGCCAGTTTCATGGAACGAGAGAACAGGAAACCCATCTCACTCCCAAAAGGCATCTATGCTATTCATTCATTTGTAGGGGGGTCAGTATAGTGCTGTCAGAGCTCAGGTTTAGGCATTAGAAGCCAAAATCCTGTCACTAAATTTTCACTTGCTCAAGACAGCAGTGACTCATATTTAATCTACCAAGGGTGAATAAATGGGGAGTCCAATAGCTAAAGCTGAATCTGTGATGATTCAACACCAGCATAATTCTGCTCCGAGTACAACAGTTGGGTGCCAAGGAGCCTACCTCATCCACCAACAGCCAGGTCTTCCGCAGCATGCTTTTCCGAGCAGTATCAGCCTCCTGGGAGCAAAACAGAGATCTCAGCTCAACGCAGCAAAGCCTGATGTGTTCAGATTTTTCCTTCAGACGGTGCAGCACTCCTGAGGGAGTTCTGCCTATTGCTATGCTGCATCAGACAACAATTTGTTCTAGAACAGAACAGCTGAATATGCAGTAGCTGTGACCCCACCCCCACCCCACCCCTCCTCTTCTTCCCCAAGCCAGGAAGATTTTGGAGGCAGTGGGGTCAATACGGTTGCTCTCAAATTGCCACAGCTGAAACTCTACTCTTGCCTCTTGGTATTTCAACTCTCAGGCCTCATGCATTATAAAATGGAGAGGAGCAATCTAGTGCATAGAGCAAGGGACCAGGAGCATGGACTGCACAACTCCTAGCCCAGTAGCTGAACCCCAAGATTATCCATGACATACCTGTGTTGTGCTATCCTGAGAGAAAATGAAGCTATTCACATGAGCCACAGCCACAGCATAAAGAACAGGGCACCAGGTATGACGCAGCGCACCAGTGACCAGTGTTTGGAAATACAGTCTCAAGAGGTTCAGGTTGTCCTCGGGAGGCAAGGTGTATCGCTCCAGCGGCACAGGAAACTGCAATAAAGCCAAAACAACACCATCACCCTTCCCAAAGGGTTTGTGTCACGGACCGACAGGACAAGCTCCTCTGCAGAGCGTCCTCAAATACCTCCTCTGCTTACAGACAAAACAGTCAGATTCCAAGAAGAGAAAGGGCCATTGTGATCATTTAGTCGGACCTTGTGTCTAAAATGGGCCATAGAACTTCCCCAAAATAATTCCTAGAGCAGATCTTTTAGAAAAACATCCAGTCTTGATTTAAAAATTGCTAGGGATGGAGAATCCAGCACAATTCCAGTTGTTGCAATGGTTAATTACCTTCACTGTTAAAAATGTATCCTTTATAGCCAGCCTGAATTGATTAGCTTCAAGTTCTAGCTATTGGATCATGTTATACCTTTGTCTGCTAGACTGAAGAACATTCTATTGGATACAAAATTTTGGTTGCCTTTCTGCTTGTAGGTAGTGAATGAAACAGTGAGGAGCTGGCAGGGGAAGCACATTCAAGTTATGAAGGAGAGTCACTCTAGCATCACTGCATCCCGCTAATGTGACAGTGAGATTAATACATTGATATATGCATCTAACCAGAAAGGGGCAAGCAGACAATGGGGCAGAGTCTACACTACTGTTGGAAGCTTCACCTTTGCATTTCCTGACTTAACTGTCCACCTTAAAAAAGCATTAACAAAGCTTTTTGACCTAACTTCCTAGGCTCTTCGAAAATATAATTTTCAGCTGATTTTCCTCAAGTATGCAGTGTTAGGAGGATCATCTCTGTTAAATCAATTCCAATTACTTTTTAAATCAAGTAAAGGCAACAGTCCTCACTGACAAAAGGATGTCCGTGCCAAGTTTCAAGCTTCAGTCTTTGTTGTAGCAACAGTGTCATTGGAATTTTTCTACCACTCTCCTATAACTTAAAAAAAGGAGGGATTTTGTTCAAACTTTCCAAAACAAAATTAATTTTCGAGCAGTGATAAAGCATGGAAAATATCAACCTAAATATTTAATGCTCCATAAAAGCATGAGCACGTGAAAACAAGGGATCAGAATTGAATTTTTTCTGTAACCTTTGCTAGTCAGAAGCCCCTGCATTCCATAGTTTTGTGGCTGTGGAATCCACGCCAGACCAAAGCAGTGTGCTCCAAAATTAAAGCCTCCATTTAAAAGGGACAACAACTTAAATGCCAACATGTTGCTATTGTACTCCTAATCATTTTATTAAAAAGAACCAGCGTGTGAGCTCAGGCCACAATCCTAACACCTTTCCAGCTCCTGCCCATTGCTGTAAGCCCCAAATGATCCCTACCTAGTGGCTAAAACCTCCAGCAGCCCTCAATAAACTTAATCATAGAAGCGGAGTTGTCAATAAAAAAAAATCTTTGGCATATAATATACCGAAGATATGGGGAGAGTGTAAAATACACTGAAATTAATACAGGTTCTATTGTATTAATTAATACAACCTTCTATGCAGGTTTCCCACTGAATTCAGTACAAACCTCTGATTTGGTTATTTAACTGAAGCTGCTGCAGAATTTCCAGCACTCCAGCAACAGAGTGCCACAGAATCCAGGAACCACCCCTCCATCCACCTTGAGGTTCAGTTCAGTTTGGCAGAGAGTACCGAGGACCTTGACTACAGCAGGCACTACCGGCAACTGCTACAATAGCCCTGAACTGACGGAATATCACCTTCAGTCCACGTAACATTTAATGTTCTACATATTGGATTTCTTCAGCAGGAACAAAGAACTTGCCAACTAAGAAAGTACAACTGCCCCACAGGAAAGAGACAGCTAGAATGCCCAATGCAGAAAGGGAAGAATAATGACAGTGACAATATCCCAGTTTTGGGAATAAAGTGACTGCCAAGTAGTGTGCCTAGAGGTTACCTGTTTGAGTGGCACTCCCAGGGCTCTCAAGGTGCTCACATGCTCCCCAAAAACTGCCAGCCGCAGCTGAATGCTGAACCGCCTCTGCAAAGGAAGGAGAACAAAGGCTCCAAAAAGGGGGTCACCGAAGGAGACTCCTTCAAACTGCTCCAGAACACTTATATAGAGGTCATGGAATGATGCCAAGCCAGGGAGAGGGGCATCCAATTCCAGGGAGTCCAGGACTTTGGGTTGGCAATAGAGAGCAAGAAGGGCAGCTGTGTAGCAATGAACAGGTCCTTCCAGGAACAGGTCACCGCCTGTGAGGAACACACACATAAGCCGTGCCAGTTTGGCAGCAGCTGGGATGTTCTGAAGTACTCTGGAACGCCACGTTTCCAGGAGCAGGACCCACTGCAGATTCCGGGTCACAGTGTTCACTAGATCAGGTGGAAGAGTGTTCAGTATAGCCCCCCGTGTCTCTGCACTGGTCACTTTGTTGTAGAGGCTGATAAGAGGAAGGAATGGCCAGTCAGAAGGTAGGATGGGCCCTTTGACTTCAGGAAGCAGCAACGATTGGACGAGGTAAGTTCGTCCTTGGTAGGCTACCTGGGAACGAGCAAGAGCAGGCTCCAAGTGAACAAACTGAGAGAGGTAACAGGCACGAATGAAAGGGAGATGCTGGTATGATTCTCCCAGCAACACACCGCGGCGGGGTTTGGGGAAACCTGCGGCCACTGAGCCAGGCTGTGCCAGCTTTGTGCTTGTACCCAGATGTAGGATA
The DNA here is from genome assembly GCF_011386835.1 of Chrysemys picta bellii. NCBI lineage: Eukaryota > Metazoa > Chordata > Testudines > Emydidae > Chrysemys > Chrysemys picta. The sequence continues at coordinate 94,148,426 of NC_088794.1, read as the reverse complement.
TCGGAGAAATCAGCTGCTTCTGGCCCTCCAGTTTTCCCTTCTCTGTAAAATAAAGACAAACATAACAAATATTGGTACTTAACCCCTGCTCGTGCGCAAACAAAATCAGACTGTGCGCCTCTATATTTCCTTTCCAAAGTCAGGAACAATGGAGTACCCAGCATCACTGAACCCATCTATGGCTCCCAGCTAGCATGACATGACACTTCTGTCATCCCAGATGCCATTGGCAGGTCGCTGCTGTGAGGAAGATCACGCGCTCTCAGCTGGCAAGAGCACAGCCCATTGCCAAAAAGAAACACACACATGGGTAGAGTTCTTGCTACTCTTAAGGGAAGCAATGATCTTTGGAAACTCGCAGTGCCGGATGAAGTGCCAGCAGGTGTTATCTGTCTAGGTAGATAACAAGCTTGGCTCCGCAGTGCTGTCAGGGCACTGATGTGAGAAAATACACACTGCAGGAGCCCCATTTGCATTGACAGGGCAATACTCACTCTGCTGGTTTTGCAGCTGGCTTTGATAAGGGATTGAGAGAGAGAGATGGTTTAGTGCTTAGACTACAGGACAGAGAAATCAACCCCCCCAAGATCTAATCTCAGCTCAGTTACTGATTCCAACTACAGCTTCCTTAACTGTTAGATGGAGACTACTGGGAAGGCTGTTGTGGAGGATTAGATCATGTTTGTAAAGCACTTTGAACACGAAAAGAATTGGAGAAGTCCGAAGTATTTTTAAGGTGGGTTCATCCAGCCTCTTCCAGGGATGTACCATTGCTCCACAGCAAGCTACAAGGAGACGCTCAGAAGCAATACACGGCCCAACTGTCCCCATTGCCAAACACTGAAAGCCTCACATCTGTGACGCTCAGTCTCCACTAGTTTGAGGTAGAAAATATCTGTGGTTACCTTTTAAATCTTCAGCTTTACCACACTGGAGCAAACTGTGCAGGTAGCTAAACGTTAAGGGTGAAAGGGAGATTTAGAAAGGTCTTCCAATGGGGGGGCAGAGAACAGTAGTGGGCAAGATTTCCATCTGCTTCACAGATCTTACCAAATCTTGACTCAGCATTGGTGCTTCGCTGCTATCAGGAAGGTGAGACCACTAGATGGGGATGGAAGGACACCTGCCACTAAGAAGAGGGGGAAAGCAAACCATCGTGTCTCTCTCATTACCAGTGTGCTGGAGAGAAACCTGAAAGTCATGCCTCCAGCCTTCACCAACAGGTCCCATTGCAGAGGAACGCACAACGGTGTCTGTCTTCACTCAGGCCATACATGTCTACACTGCAATTAGATATCCGGGGCTACTCCCTTCCAGCTGACTCGGGCTCGTGGGGCTCAGGGTAAGGCTGTTTAACTACAGAGTAGATGTTTGGGCTTGGGCTGTAACCCAAGCTCCGGGACCTTCCCACCTAGAGGTTGGGTGCCAGCCCAAGCCTGAATGTGTACACTGCAATTCAACAGCCCCATAGCCGGAGTCAGCTGGCACGCGCTGTGGGTTTTTAATTGCAGTGTAGTCACACCCATAAAGGAGAAAATTATAACTACGATTGAATGTAAGAATCCATTTTTTCCCTTCTTTTCCAAGAGATTTCCCACATCCCAACTACAGGCACGGAATGAGGTTCTTAAGGGAAAAAAATGCAAAGCTTACGGAATGAATTCTGGATTAAAGGCGAGACCCAAAAGGAGCTCATGAGCCAGATGCTCACTCCCTGGCAACAGACGGCTTAACAATGCCATGGCAACACAGTGATGGAGCGAGGCGTGCTGAGTGTAATCCGGACAAATGCCTGCCTGCACAGGAAACAAAAACCCAACAGATGAGAACATTGCAGCGTGTCTCAAGGAGGCAGTTACAATAAGTCAGAGGGGCAGTTAGCTGGCCTGGGGGCATCAGTGGAACATCAGTTAGATGTTGAGTCAGAGCACGGGAACAGCCAGTTTTCATATGGAGATAGTTTTCCTTCCCTTTTTGTCTTAGACCTTTAGGTAGTGTTTCTGTACATTAATAAAACAGCCTCTGTGTTCAAGTCCAGAGGCAGCTGACTTTCAATAGTGGGTGAAAGGATTCCTGTAGTTACAGTCTGCAAAGTGATTTGGGATCTAAGGCTCTGTATAAGTAACTGTAAAATTATGATAGTTTTGGCTAGTAGGTGAGTTGGGCTGTCAGAGGCAAGACAAAGACCAGCTGATTCAAGAATTAGTTGCCTGCCTGGTATGTTAGCTGGTAAGGGAGCCAAGGGTGAGGCTAGTTGTCGGGGTAAGAATGATTAAGGTGCTGGGGGGTTACCATTTTCTGAGCCAATGCTAGCACAAAGTATTGCAGATGGTATTCATGCCGCAGGATCCAGGCAGATGAAGGGGTTATGGAGGGTGGTCTGGTGGGCCAGCTCTGGAGCAGGTAGTCCTTCAGACCTTTGAAGTCTAGCACAGAGGTGTACTGTAGAACCAGAAATGGAGGCAAATACCATCAACCACACCCCACTCAGGGAGAGAATCCTCTCCCGTAGCTGTCCCTTCATCCCCCACAGAGAATAGCCGTAGGGGTATTCATATGCACTCAGATGACCTGATGAAACCTCCCTCCTCTCCACTGCAGTAAGAGGCTCTACTTCAGAGATTCCCAGTCTTTTGACTTCTTTACCTTGCATACATCCTATCACAACCAGGCCTCCTTGTATGAACATCAGAATCATCTGTACCAGATCCCGCAGTGCTTCAAAAGAAGGCACATGGGGAAAATCAGCACAATGGATAACATAGCTTCTGTTGTTATATGAGGAGGATGCAGCTGCAAAGTCACTTTAGCAGAAGACCAGAAAGCAGATTTGAGGTGGGCCTGTACCATCATTTTCTCTCCAGCAAAGTAGAGTATGGTTTGGGGGATTTCTGTCATCGCCGGCTCACATGCATTTGAATTTACTCACTGCCACTATCTTTTCATTCACAGAAATCAGAGTTAGAAGAAACCTATTAGGTCACACAGTTCATCCCCAGGGAGCTAATATAGAGTAAATCTCAACACAATATATTCTCCAGTGCTTTAGGCTACTTTTAGATGTCTCTGGCCATGAACTTCTGCTTCTTTAAGGAGATTATTCCACAATGTAGTGGCTTAGCTGGAAGAAAGGATGGGTATCAAGAAAACCTAAGTGTCTCTTTCTTTAATTTCTTCCCTCACTCCAGTTATATCTCCTTTGACAACCCTAAACAATTATTCTCTACCCCTACTCCACGGTGTTTAGATTATTCAAATATTCAGATATATCCTGCACCTTAGCCATCACGTAGCTGAACTATAAATGTTTATCTGTTCTGATCTTTTCCTATAAATCAATCCTTTGAGCACTGTGATCATTTTTTCGCTAAGTTATTTCCAGCATCTCTAAGTCCTACGGGTACTGAGGATCCCATGACTGAACACGCTATTTGAGGTGTCATCTCACAGGATCTGAATAGAGAGGGGACTCCTTGCCACTAACTACTTTGTTTTCTCTTCAGCAAAAAGAAACTATTGTTCTGCATAAGTTACCCTACACTATTACCTTTGAATCATGTGTGCAGTTCCTACCCCCTTGCTGGGCTATCACTCATGCAGCATTCATAGCCAGAAGCCACTCACCTTGCTGACCAGCCCTTTATGGATATGGGTGACGTTGTTGATGAGGAAGAGGAGGGCAGTGAGGAAGGGGAAGGGTGACTTGGAGCCAACTAAACTCATCTGCGGTTTCCCTCCAGTGCAACTCAAAGACACAATGCTGGGGACAGACTCTGATGCTGGGGAACAGGACAGGGGATTGCATAGAGCAGAGCACGGCCTGTGTGAAGAGAGACATGGAGATCAGGTCATGGGCACTCATTTCACTGACAGCTTTGGTAGTAAGTTGCAGATAGAATCCCACATCTCAGAAACACCCATACAATAAACTGTAGCCAAATGGAGTATCCGAGGGATTGCGTGCATGTACAATACCCAGCAATATGGGGCATTAATTGGCGCTGTTAGGCAGTACTGCAATACCAAATAATGTAACATGTTGGTTCTAATGGATTCCAATGTTTTGCTGAACTGTTCACAGAGTCCAGGAAAACGGAGCACAAAACCCCATCTCTTATGTTGTGCATTCAGAACTACTAGCCATAGATACCCAAAAAGACTAACATTTTTCCAGAGGTAAGCATGACCCAAATTGTCAAAAAAAATCCTACCCACAAAGACTGAGGAAGCCAGCCCCTACCTAGAACACAGGAATTGGAAAATATGCTGGATTTTTCAGAGTGCCTCCTCACACATCTCTGGTGTGCGAGAAGTGAGCGCTTCAGCATTCTCTCATCCCTTTAAAATAAATCTTCATCTGTAGAATTTTGTTTAAGAAGGCTGTTTGCACATCACCCACCTTCCAAACTGATGGATCACAAGGGCACATTCATGACACAGAATTGCTAAGCTCAGCACTTTCAGCAGAGTAGGAATTTGTAACGCTCTTAAAACTACATTTTTCACATATTCAAGGCACATGCTAGGGGGTTTCTTTATTTTTATAAGAAATGTTCTCAGTCACACAACTGCGCCTCTCCCTGCACTGCTGCTCAAACAGGTCAGAAATGGGACTGCACCTAACTTCTCAAGCTGTAGCAGCAGTCTGGCTTGGAGTGGTTTTACCTGAGCAGATCCCACATTCTGTGCATGGCAGGCTGGCTGAGGAGAGGCAGCAGCACCTCAGATGTCAAACGCTCCACTTCCTCCAGGTAGTCAACTGGATTTAGTGATGGCTGCATAAATCAATGAAAAAAAGGCATGTCTGAAGACATTCAAATGACATGAACAAACTATTCTTGGGGAAGAGACAGCTAGATTTATATCCCCCTCCCCCCCCCCCCCCGCTTTTGTTTAAAATAGCTCTTTGCCCTATACACACAGATTTTTGCTTAGCGATGATACCATGGGTTACAGTAAGTTGCTACAGGTGGATAAGCCTCCCACTACACCAATGAGACCCCAACGTGCTGACCTTTCCATTAAACACACAGATACAAAACTATGTTGTCTGTTTCAGGACTGAAGGACTGCAATACAACACAAGAGCTAATGTAACGGCCTTGTTATTTAAAGGTGGGTAGCTCTAGTGCAGTGTTATCAAAGACTTCAAGAGAATCAGAAGCACACAAGGAGATCAGTTTAGCCACGGAGGCTGAATAGTTCCCAGTATGGCCAAACATCATCCTAGATGAGCAATGCACATGATAACATTTTACACTCCCAACGCAGGGCCTTTAGGGGACCTTTCCATTTCTCCTGCCCTCAATAAGGAACACTTGAGATTAAAGAAACATTGCAGAGAATTTTGCATCTCCTTCACCTCACCAGAATGCAGTCACCCCACAAAGAACAAACTAAATCCCTCTCAAGAAAGAGACTTCAGCTGATTATTCAGTGAAGTGGAGATGCACACCTCAGTTCTGCGCCTTCTAATGGGCATGGCACAAGGAAGCCATGATAGTCACGACTGTATGATTGCTACTGAGACAGATATGACAATATCCTTCAATATCCCAGACAAACCTTATGGAATTAAGTATTTGAAGAGTCCATTGTATTAAAAATGCAAATATTTTTGTACTATTGTGGACTATATAGAACTTCTTAAGGAGGAACACAGGATTCATGCAATTTCTGTGACGTCCTGGGGACTTCAAAGGACTTTTGGGGACAATACGCGTGAAGTGGATTGCCTAGAAAACACTTGGGGTCAGGGGAATGCAAACGATCCACCTTGAAATCCATCCTTTTGAAGCTGCACCTTGAGCAGAAAACCAGTGTTTAGTTGATTACCTATTCATGGTCTCTTCAAAGGCCCAAACCAGATAACTGAGTAACTCTCAGAGTTATGAGGGTTCTTATTCTGAGCAAAGGGTCTTATGAACTTGAAGCTACAGGAAAACTCCTGCACAGGGGTTTGAAGCATTGCTGACCTGTCAGAGGCCTTGTTGTTGGAGTGATCTCTGGTAAGCTTGTTAGCCATGCGTATAGGTTCTTTTATTGTTTTCTGTATGTTTTCTCTGTAATGCTTTTACCTTAAGAGTAAAATGTGCTTGCTTATACAGAGCCTGTGTGGTAACTAACAACTAGCAATTACACGGTCTACTGTCTCTAAAGAGAAGGCAAAAGAAGTCTGCATAGGCAGCCTGTCTTTTGTGGGGGATATCATAGTATAGTCAGGGGACTGTGCAGCCTGGAAATACCCTGGTCAGAAGGGAGGAAGAGACATGTCTCCCTCCAAGAGAGGCAATGTCTGGGGAGCTAGATGAGGTGCCCTTGCTACACCAAAGAAGGGGAAAATAAAGGTGCAATTGCCATGAACTGTGACAATAACAGAGACAGATTTTCGGACCAGCCAATTAATGTTTTGCATATTTTTTCATCTCATGTAACCACAAGAACATTATTGGGGGTAAATAATCTTTGTACTGGCAGGGTCTTACACACAATTTTCTTTCTTTCTAAAGGAAAAAACATTCTAGAATTAGAATTCAAGGTTCTAAAAAAAATGATTTCCAAATATTCCAGGACTGGACGGCATAAATGTCTGACAATGAGTGCTAGAGATGTCAAACACTAATGTCACCAGTTCAAATCCAGCCCCAAGTTTGTAGCGGCTGAAAGTCATTAGCATCTTTTGGCTATTTGGTGGCCTATTTGAAGTGAGCTTCAAAGGTCTCCATCCACTTCCTAGTGGATAAGTCTCCACACCACTTGAACTGGCACTACAGTGCACATGTTTTGGGCACTCTCGGAGGGGGCAGCAAAGACTGACTGGCCAGAGATACCAAATTATCCCACACCCTTAAGAGATATTTCTTCCAGGTCAGGGTTGAGGCCTTTTGGCGGGACAGTGCAGAGGATGCTTACACTGTGGTTGCCTGTCTGATACTTTTTCTGTGAATAAATGTAAGATGTCAGGCTGATGTATTTTGAGGCTTGACACGTTTCAGAAAATTCACTTTAAAGATGGTCATATACCATGCCAGTTATTGGGTTCCTCTCCCTGTCTTTACAGAACTTTACCTCAAATGCCCTTTGGGCAGCAAATACACTCATCTTCATTGTTCCTATACTCTAAATACTGATGGGATGACACTCAGTCACAGGGAAAACAGGATTGTGGGCACTGCTGAATGTGAAGGACATTGGCAGTTCAGCCAATGGTTGCCTGCAGTTTAAAGGCTGGCCAACCTGGATTTAAGGACTGGCGATCAGTGTATAGTCCTCAACATTCTGTCAACTACATTTCCTTCTAACTTGCTCTCGTTTCAAGCCTTGCTTGGAATTCAAGACTTAGGAAGAAAACACACAGGCAGGTAACATGGAAGGATGTCCTGGTTCTGTAACAGGCCTTACCTGTTGGCTGCAAATGCTGTAGTAAACCCCCAAGTAGATGATGTATGTTGTTGTAAGAGGCTGGAGAGCTTGCCAGGTTTCCAGTCGGGAGATTTCCTGGACAGACCTCCTCAGATTGGTCTCCAGGAAGGGTCTCAGGCCTGACACCTGATTCCAGGTGACTGGTGGAGGAGGAATCTGCTCTCCATCTCCTGGACCACTGCTGCAACGTAACAGAAGGATGACATGGCAAGGGGGAATTTCTCAGCAAGAATCTTATCCTTGAACCATCACAGCTAAAAACAGGCTTTCCAGTTATGTGCAGTCTTAAAGACTGGCAGACACTAGGGAAAGGTACCAGCTCAGAGCCACCACAAACCTGCCCAATCTGCCTCATGGATGTACACTATGCCAGCATTATGTGTGTCTGCCTCTTAAAAAGCTGCTAGTAAACTGCTGATATGCCTTGAGCAGATGCCTTTGTGGAATGATCTGTAACAACTTCAGATCTCCCTTAAGGGGCCTCCAGCTAATTCAGAACGTACCAGTCTGTGTTAATATTCTCACCCAATCCTACTGACCCTACCTGCATTCCCTTCTACTTATCTACTTTAAATTTATCTGCCATGCTGACCCAATCACCCAATTTGGATAGATGACTCTGGAGCTCCTTGCTCTCTTTCAACCAACCATCTTCAGGAAATTCTACTGCTTCACTGTCTACTCTTCCTCTACAGCAGCAATAAATATTAAGACACTGGACTCAATATTGATTCCCTGGGGGAACCCATTATTAATTTTTTTCCCACTATGAGATTTAGCTATTTACTCCCACTCATCCTCATAGAAATAAAGAGGAAGGAGACAGACAGTAATAGCCTGATATTCAGTAAAATAAGGGAGAGCTGTGGCGAATACACACAGAAGAATGGCAGAATGCATTGCCAGCTCATGGAACAATCCTCATTGCAAAAAACTGGGACGGGCAGGAAGCAGATGAGTAGCAGTGGTGAGGAATGTAGTAAAAGGTTTAGCTCATTCCCCCTGAGGAACTTTGATATGGTCTTGAAGTGAGGTGTCTTATCCCTATGGAATTTGCAAACGAGAATACTCATGTCATTGTCAAGTTAAAATTCATATACCTTTTTCTCACATATCTCTGTCACTCAGAGATTCTGAAAGGTGAAGGAATTTCTAAAATCTAATTTGCTTTCCACCATTCACTTTCTGCACCTCACCCAGTTTGGATCAGTGATGCTCAACCTGCGGCCCGCGGGCCACTTGACATCCTCAGGGCCATAGAGATTGTATTGGATGCAGCCCACAATGGTAAATACGTTGAGAGCCACGGGTTTGGACAATAAAATGAGGCAGGTCAGTTTCACTTTGTTACTGCTCATCAAGTGCCTGGTTCTCACATACACTAATGAAAGCTGTTGCAGCTGAATCTCCAACCCTTACAGGGAGCAATCAAAGGGAATCCAAAAGAGGCATAAATCTTGCTTTTCATTAAAAATAAAACCACCATGGAATAGGTTTATTTGAGTGGCATTTTATGGAGGACCAAACGCTGCTTTATTAATGATGCCCATTTCCCCTCACCAGTCCTCAGGTATTACTTTTTAAACTACAGCTGACCAGCACCACTATGGGAATTCACTTAAGAACATAAGCCATATTGGGTCAGACCAAAGGTCCATCTAGCCCAGTATCCTGTCTTCCGACAGGGCCAATGCCAGGTGCCCCAGAGGGAATGAACAGGTAATCATCAAGTGATCCATTCCCTATCACTCATTCCCAGCTTCTGGCAAACAGAAGCTAGGGGACACCATCCCTGCTCATCCTGGTTAATACCCATTGGCGCACCTATCTTCCAGGAATTTATCTAGTTCTTTTTTGAACCCTGTTATAGTCTTGGTCTTCACAACATCCTTTGGCAAAGAGTTCCCGAGGTTGACTGTGTGTTGTATGAAGAAATACTTCCTTTTGTTGGTTTTAAGTCTGCCACCTATTAATTTCATGTGGTGCCCTCTAGTTCTTGTGTTATGAGAAGGAGTAAATAACACTTCCTTATTTACTTTCTCCACACCAATCATGATTTTATAGACCTCAATCATATCCCCCTTAGTAGTCTCTTTTCCAAGTTGAAAAGTCCCAATCTTATTAATCTCTCCTCATATGGAAGCCGTTCTGTACCCTAATAATTTTTGTTACCCTTTTCTGAACCTTTTCCAATTTCAATACATCTTTTTTGAGATGGGGCAACCACATCTGCACACAGTATTCAAGATGTGGGCATACCATGGATTTATATAGAGGCAATATGATATTTTCTGTCTTATTATCTATCCCTTTCTTAATGACTCCCAACATTCTGTTCGCTTTTTTAACTGCTGCTACATATTGAGTGGATGTTTTCAGAAAACTATCCACAATGGCGCCACAATCTTTTTCTTAAGTGGTAATAACTAATTTAGACCCCATCCTTTTATATGTATAGTTGGGATTATGTTTTCCAATGTGCATTACTTTGCATTTATCAACATTGAATTTCATCTGCCATTTTGTTGCCCAGTTTGAGAGATCCTTTAGTAGCTCTTCACAGTCTGCCTGGGATTTAACTATCTTGAGTAGTTTTGTATCAGCTACAAATTTTGTCAGCTCACTGTTTACCCCTTTTTTCTAAATCATTTATGAATATGTTGAATAGGACTGGTCCCAGTACAGACCCCTGGGGGACACCACTATTTAACTCTCCCCATTCTGAAAATTGACCATTTATTCCTACCCTTTGTTTCCTATCTTTTAACTACTCCTGCACTGGTGACCTTCAGTATGCATAAGCAGCACTCTCACCTGTGGAGTGATGGGAGGACAATAACCAGGTCCTCACTGGGAGAAACTAGTGTTCCTGGGAAAGTGCTTCAATGATGCACTTTTTAAATTCAGTTGACTACAACTTTCATTACACAGAAGTATCAGGTACAGGATAGATCAACTCTGTCTCTAATCTCCACATACATCCCCGTCTCTAGTTACTGTCTTGTTCCTCCTTATGTCACACCCAATGCACTAGATAACCTACTTCAGCTACTCTCAAAACACGTGTCCTTTTGCAGAATTTCTGCAAAACCCAGTAACATCTTTGGGACAGGGATCCTGCTTTCTTCTATGTATTGCACACTATTGAGCACACTGATGGTACCTCTGGAAAACATGACTGTTAAGAGGACACTGTCACATAAGTCATGTTTGGAGCCTAAACTATCTAAAGTGAAGGTTAAACAAAATGGGAGGGTAGGCCATTCTACATCCATGCTTCTGCGATGGTACTGCAGACAATACCCTGGAGAGAACTGGACAGTGTCCCTTTAAAACCACAACTGACAGAAAGTGACAGGCCTACCTGCTGAGCCGGGCCTGAAGCTCTGCCGTGCATCCTGCAGTTTGAGTCACATGGGTCAGCAGGGTGACCACAGCTGTAGCTCGCTGGATGGAAAGTGGAAACGTGGGGTTTTCCTGGCAATCACTGAGCAAGTGGGGCAGGGACTGGAGAATCTTCACCAGCACGGGGTAGAGATCCCTGCAGTTTGTGATGGGGAGGACGAGTAAAAGAACAAAACCAGGAGAATGTCATTCCAAGCTCAGCAGAATGGGAATGTTCAATTAATGCAAAGCTCTTCCTGATAGATAGGGCAGTGTCCTAGCGTGACAAAGTATTTATACCACACTCACTGCTCTAACATTCAATCACCTGCCCAAAGTAACATAGGTACAGACATGCAGCTTTAAGGAATCCTCTTCGGTTTCTCTCCCCACTCCTCCTCCTTGGCATTAAGATTTTTTTTAAAAGATAATCCTAAACTTCCTGATCTTAGTCTATGGGTTTGGAGTATTGGGGGATGGGATGTTGTGGAAGCATTATTATGAAGCAACAAGTCTCCCACCAGGGCCTGAAGACAGTGAAATTTCCTATTATCCTAATCTCTTCTGAAAGGGAGTTCCACAGCAAAGCCCTGCCACTGAAAAAGCTCTGTCCTCCACTCCTACTAACCGCATTCCTCTGGGGAACAAGTCTATGGCTGCAGGATAGCACAGTTATCAGAAGAAGATTGTAGATGAAGAGAAAGAGTTGATCCCTGAAGTAGCCTGGACCCAGCCCACTAACGACCTTGAAGGTCAGGTACAAGGACAGAGAATTTGACCCTCTACTGGATTGAGAGCAGAATGCAGTCAGTAGAGCACCAATTTGCATTGGCCTGTGTTGTTTAGCACGCATGCTGCTGCTTGTTGGACCATTCAGAGCTTTCGTACAGATGTCAGGTTCATTCCTAGGTGTGTTGCAACAACTGAGCCTGGAGGTAATGAATGCATAGGCCACCCATGTTACATGAAAGAGCTGAATCCAGTTGTGAACAGCTGGGAGAGTGGGAATTTCTTGTCATGTGGAGAAGGAGCAGCACGATGCTGGTGCTAATACTCATTTAAATGAGGGAGATCATGAAAGGATGGAAGAAGCTGAGGTCACAACAGAGAACTCAATGGAAGCTAGGTTTTACAGCGCCCTGGGGAGGCTCCACCGATCCCTGCAATTACCTGCCCTGGAACAGGCAGCTCATTCTCTTCATTACACAGACACTGAGTCCCCATTTCTCCAGGTTTGGGCCATACCTGTAGAGATCACAGGACTGACCGTAGCCAGCAGCCACAGCCCACAGCCGGAAAGCCTCGGTGCTCAGCCTTATGGCTTCCTCCCTGCGCAGAGGCAGGTCCTGGGGATCTTCAGCTATAAACCGACTCAGTCGACTCTTCAGCTCAAATTTATTAAGCTGGAAAGAATAAGCAGACAAATAAAGTAGTAAGATGTGTGTCTTCTTTGGGTCTTATCACTAGAGCCCCATGCACTGATACAGCTGCAGCCTCCATTCATAGATTCGAAGGCCATAAGGGACTACTGTGATCATCTAGTCTGATGTCCCGTATAACACCAACCATAGAACTTCCCCAAAATAATTCTGAGAGTGACCTTTAAAAAAAAAAAAAAAAAAACATGCAATCTTGATTTAAAAGTTATTGGTGATGGGGAATCTACCAAGACACTCTGGTCCAATGGTTAACTACCCTCACCATTAAAAATGTATGCCTTATTACCAGTCTGAATTTGTCTAGCTTCAACTTCCAGCCACAAGACTACGTTATACCTTTCTCTGCTTGACTGAAGAGCCCATCATCAAATATTTGTTCCTCACCTACGTACTTACAGATTGTAATCAAATTACCCATTAATCTCCTCTTTAAGATAAATAGATCCAATTCCTTGAGTCTGTCACTATAAGGCGTGTTTTCTAATCCTTTGATCTTTCTCAGGCCTCTTCTGTACCCTCTCCAATTTATCATCAACATCCTCCTTGAATTGCAGGCACCAGAACTGGACACAGTATTCGAGCAGCGGATGCACCAGTGCCAAATACAAACGTAAAATAACCTCTCTGCTCTTACTCGATTCACCCGTTTAAGTATCCAAGGACTGCATTAATCCCTGTTGGCTACAGCGTCACACTGGGAGCTCACATTCAGCTGATTATCCACCATGATCTCAAAATCATTTTCAGAGTCACTGCTTCTCGGGATTGGTCCCCCATTCTGTAAAGATGGCCCGCAATCTTGGTTCCTAGATGTATACATTTACATTTAGCCATATTAAAACACACATTGTTTCCTTGTGCCCAGGTTACCATACAGTGATGTAGATCACTCTGTATCAGTAGCCTGTCCTCTTCATTATTTCCCACTCCCCCAATTTGTGTGTCATCTGCAAATTTTCTCAGTGATTATTTTGTGTTTTTTTCCAGGTCACTGATCAAGATGTTAAATAGCATAGGGCCAACAACCGATCCCTGTGGAACCCCACTAGGAATACCTCATTCTATGATGATTCCCTGTTTACAATTACATTTTGAGACCTATCAGTTAGCCAGTTTCTTATTCATTTAATGTGTGCAATGCTAATTTTAATTCAACCCATTCTAAACTCCCCTTTATAATCATACAGCTCATTGTAACATTTAAAGCTATCGGTTTAGTTTGTGTTACATTAAGGTTCCATTTATAAGGGGTTAATAAATGATCAATAGATGTTACGAACATGCTATAGATGTTATAAGCAACCCACTGTGGGACTCTAACATTCTATAACAACCGATTAACCTTTTATTAAAAGCCTACTAATCCTTTATAAGCCATTTATAAATGGAACCTTAATATAAAAGAGTGACCTAATTTTTGATATTTGGTGGTTGTTCAAGAGGTTTTCCTCTTTCAAAATGGGGTCTCTCATGTCTGTTCAGGTACTTTATTTGATAATGGGCTCTTGCTCTCTTGGAAATGTTCAGGTTTTAGTTTAGTTTCTTGGATATCAATCTACTAGGAGCCTCTATAAATACTGAATTGAAAACTCCAAGAGGTGCCTGCTGTATTATGATGGGTACCTGCCAGCCATGCTGACTTCACACGCTGCCTTGCATAACGGACTTCATTCGTTTTTCTGATTGGTTGTTGGAAGTGAGGTCATCAGTTTAATGGGCAAGGATGCTCCCAACACACGTCCACACACACACACACACACACACACACACACACTTGGCCTCCTATGAGGATTGTCTGACCTTAAGAGACATCTCTTAACAGTCAATCAAATTATGTAGAACATATGCATTTGGCAGCATACAGCTGAGACACACAGAGCTGGAGGGGCTGGGAGTTACACTGCTAATACACCTCTACCCCGATAGAACACAAATTCGAATACAACGCGGTAAAACAGTGCTGGGGGGGGGGGGGGGGGGAAGAGGGCTGCGCAATCCGGCAGATCAAAGCAAGTTCAATATAACACGGTTTCACCAATAACATGGTAAGATTGTTTGGCTCCCGAGGACAGCGTTATATCGGGGTAGAGGTGTATTTTAAGTGTTTGGAAGCCAGCTGCTTTTCTTCATTCCAGAGATGGATTCAAATCAGAACCCAGAGCCAACCTTCCCTCCACATGAACTCTGGGTCCAACTCTACAGCTTAGACCCATCTCTAGTTAATTCCCTCCCTTTATTTAGAAAAGAAGGCATACTAAACCAGTGCTTCCACTTCTGCCCCTTGTGACCAGAAAGGCCATGCTGAATCATACTGCTTACCAGTCTGGCTGTTGCATTCCTCCCCCCAGATGCCAGGACTCTGATTAACTTCATGGCGGTGGCACACGCAATGCCATGGAGGCTGGTGAGCAAGTGGCCTGGTTCAGCTGCCCGGGGATCCCACTGGATAGGGAGAAACTCTCTAACGATGGTCTCAATCAGCCGAGGACAGGCTAGGAGCTGTACAAATGCAAGCAACACAGACATTGACTCTCAGGGCAGGAAAGCAACTCTGGCAGTTTGATTGTCAGCAGGAGCAAGTAGCACAACAATACTGACACAGTCACCCTATCCCCTCTTCATTTCTCCATCTTCTTCCTCACCATTCCCCCTCCTCACCCATCACCCTCTTCTCTCTAATCTTCTGCATAGGTGGGTACCTGACTGCATGCTTCAGAGGAGTGCCTTGCTACCCGGGTGAGAATATCCAGGATGTCCAGAACTACAGCAGGGACTGGTCGTACCACCTCAAGGATGTACCTCAGCCGATGAAGAAACTGTGTCTTCAGAAGCCCCTGCAAGACAAAGAAAACAAAAACAAACCCATCACATTCCTAACATTAGCTCTACACACAATGTTCATGCTACAGCTGCTGGAGAGAAAGCCCTATGAAATAGGTGTCTATTTAGAAGAACAGGATTTAAAACCATCCTTTGTTTTAAAGGGAGAACTCTCCGCTAAGAGCAGCCAGTGTGAAGACAAACAAGTATAAGTTGGGATAGAGAGAGAAAAAGAGCAACTGGACTTCCACATGGGATCAGACCATGCACATGAGGGATCCAAACCCACATGCTTCAGCACATAAGCAAACTACTGACTGAGGGGGATATGAAGACATTTCCGCCATAATAGACAATTATGAAATAACATGCCTTTACAAGTTCTCCCACCTTCTTCTGACACAGCTGAAACTGACCATTGATCCCTGTCTAGTCCAGTATCCTGTCTCTGGCAGTGGCCAGAACCAGAAACTGAGAATGGACAGTTAATCCCATTTTATAGGTAGGAAAACTGAGGCACAGAAAGATTAGGTGACTTTTTTAGCGTTAAACAGTGGGAGATCAGAGTCAGTGTCAAAGGCAGGAACAGAATCTGAAGTTCAAGTGACATTTATTCATTTTTGGACCTGGAAAGCAGGCATTTCCAAAAACATGTGGATTACTACTCCTGTTTTATGGTAACATCTTGGTGATCTGTTCTGGCATTTAATATAAAATGCACTTGCAATAAAAATAGAGGGAACTGAATTTCAAAGAAGCAGCAGATTCATATGGCTATGATATAGCCATGGAGGCGCATAGAATGGACTTGTATCTTGAAAGGTCCCCAAATCATCTTCCTTTAGTAAAAGTCACTATAGGAGGATGCAGGCTTCTTAAATCCCTCAAAATTGCACCTTCCAACCTCATTCATGGTCATCCTCATGCTCTACTTCTTGTGACCGCAGCTCTATAAATGTTCTGTAAAAGCATACCACCATCTTATGCACATTGGACATGACTACCACTGCAGTCGTCTTGTTCCTAACTGGTGCAAGTCTGCAACTTGCTGGGATTGTCTAAGTATCTCCTAGTTTGTTACAAAAATCAAATCAACAGACGTTAAGAAGCGGCCGTAATTTTTGGCACTGGAAACAGTTTAATATCCTCTCCTCAGCTGTTTTTAACAGCCATGTTTCTGCTCATCAGTTGTCATCAGTATCATGTTGAACACTCCTATCTTAGCTGTCACAAAGACATCCATCCAGTCATACAGACCTCTGAAGACGCTAAAATGCCACTGACAAGACCAATCGAATGTATGATTTCTTTGGTTATAGAACCTCCTGCTATCAACCGACTACTCGGATAGATAAAACAGTTCAACCATTCAATGTCACGGCTATCTACATGCAGTATCGGCAGGTCATTCATTTCTGTTTTATAGGAGGCATGCATAGCTTTGGTTTTATCACCATTGGTCTTAAATCCATAGATCCTGAGTTTTTCGCAGCTCTTCCAGCATTAATTGTAGTTGGTCAGTAATCTCTCCATGTAAGGCTACATCATCCACATACGAGATCTTCTAAAGATGAATCTTTAAAATTTCAGACCTCCTACTTTGGCCTCAACCAGCTTTGTCATCAGACAGTCTATTAGAACAGTAAATAACACTGGGGAGTGAACGCACACCTGGCACACCCGATTCTACCAAAAAAATCAAACTAATACAACTGTTGACATTCATACCTCTAAACATACTGTGGTACAACTCCACCACTAGACACACTCAAACCTCAGGCATCCCATACTTGCATAGCAGCACCCTCAGTGCTGATTGATGCACTGAGTCAAGAGTGGCCGTAGAGTCTATAAACACAATCTGAACTTCCTCTTGTCACTCTAGTCGTTTGTCAATAACATTCCACAAAGCATATATAGCATGGATTGACCTGTATGGAAACCACACTGGTTGTCTCTCATTTTGTACAAGCTGATCGCTGTCCTTTTTTTAAAAAGGGATGAAGCAACCCTTTTCTAATCTTCTGGAATGTGATTGGTTTCCCAAACTTTTAAGATAACTAAAAGCTGGACCTCCACTCTTGAGCAGTTTTGATGAAATATTGTTAAGTTGTTTGTAACTGTTAGATTGCAAACAGCATTTCCTTTAATGTCACTGGCCTGTTTCTCCTGGGTTCATTTTTAGATTAAGGTTGCAGCTAACATCTTGTGGGCATCCGTTCATTAATTCACAAAAATTCATGTTAGTTCAGATTAGTCATAACACCACTTGAGGACAACAATCACATCAGCAGGATTTGGCAGTTATACTGATCTGAGACTGACCAAACTTTTCATTCAGCACCACAAGCTGAGTTCTCCTCTTCTTTGATCCTGGACTCGTTACTACTCATTTAAACACACTGCCAGTATCTCTGAGTAGAACAGAGATCTAGCTACCCCAGAGCTGCTCAGTATCCCAGAGAAACAGAATAACATGGTGACAGCTGAACACAGCCTTAAGCACTTGGGTCAAAATGCTATAATTGAGGATTTACATACCACAGTGGGCAATGGTGGCCATACTATCATTACCTAGAAGGTTGGCTCTGAGATAACAAAAATGACTGTGTTTCTAGATCTCATATCAGTGGGACAGGGATGAAGAGAAGTGCATGGAGAATTCACATTAAAGTTGTAAGTGTTTAACTGCAAAACGCAAGCATAAGAGGGAGGTGAATGAATTATTAGGTGGTCTCACTTAGGTGACATGCCATAAATGGTGGTGACATCAAGGTCACCAATGTTCCACAAATCACATTGGAATTTCAATGTACAGGTCCATCTAGCAAGCTTTAACAGCACATACAGCCTTCATGCAGATATGGTTTTGCTGCCGAGATTCCAGACATAGCTATGGGTTTACCTTTATGACATCATACCGGGCCACATCTGGATCTGGCTTGTTTTCAACCTTTGATTTTTTCCCTTGTGTTTTTTCCATTAGAGTCAATTCTTCCTCTTCCTCTTCCTCCTCCTCTTCACTGTTGGGGGTGAAGGGGAACACAGCCATCCCCTGGTACCATGAGAAAGTCTGGTCAAGATACTCCTGTAAGGAAAAGAAAAGCACATACGTAAATTATAGCAAAGGGAAGGTGGAAAGGGAAGCATTTTAAAAATGCTTTTGAATACAAGCCAGTGCAGCCCAAAATGGGAACAAGAAACCATGGTGCATTCACAGAGCCCAAGTCTAAGCTAAAGGGACCTAGGGAGGATGCCAACCTCAGACTGGTCCAAATTCTACTGAGACAAAAGCATTCTAAACAAATATGCAGGATGGGTAGTAACGGTTTATCTAGTGGTTACCTGGAAAGTGAGATTCTTGGGTTCTATTCCAGTTTCTACTGCGGGCTCACTGTTGACCTCAAATGGGTCACTTAGAGAGGCATTTAAGTTAAAACGTATGTTAAAATAAGAGTTATCCATTTTCTTCTACATTAAACTTGGTTTACTTTTTGCACCTTTCTCAGCTTGGGCAATGAACATATAGACTAGACAGCTTTACTTTTGTTTCTATCCCATTTCACATTCAAGTTCTTCTGCTTTAGAACAAGGCTGTAAATATCTGAGCTTCCACCACTTCAGAGAAATGTTTCCATCCAACCAGACCTGTTTTCCAGTGAATATTTTTAACTGCAGAAAAACTTTTATTTTTTTAAATGAAAACTAAATTTGAGGCTTCAACTACTTGACAGAGTCCCTTTAAACTCATATCACTTGGTCTGCCAATCAGTAAAACAAAGGTGTGGTGCGGCTTAGTTAATGCTTGTAAAGTTCTTGAACAATCTTGGATGAAAGGTGCTATAGAAGTTTGAACTATTATTAGGCACAAAAAGCAATGCTGAAAAGATGAAGGGTAAACTGTGATGTCAAGGGCTCAGAGAGAAGGCTGGGATTCCAGCTGGAAACCCTGAAATTGGGATCCACTCTTGTAAACTTAGAAATCAAAAAGCTCTAGATAGATTATTTCAGTCTTCAAATAATTAATACGAAATAAGTCACCTCCCTTAGGCAAGACCTAATTTATGGATGAAGGGAAGGTTTAGCTAGAATGATAAAGACCTGAAATTATAACAGAGATAACAGATATATTAACAGACCCTTAACTAGGCAGAAACTGGGCACACCTGGAAAAGCTGGAGTACTCCTCAAGAGTGAGGTCATGCACAGATGAAGGTGAGACAAGTTAATGATGACATATTTGTGGAGCATTACCCTTGGATAACAAGTATTTTGCACATGTAAATTATCTTCCAGCTAATGATCTCAGAGTGCTTGACAATTATTAATAAATGGAGCCTCCAAACATCCCTGGTAGACAAGGCAGTATTGTTTATCCCGATTTGATACAGGCAGACTGAGGCTGTGAGATCACGCCACGGGTCTGTGGCACAGCCAAGGACACAATGGCAGATGCCCAGTCCAGAGCTCTACACACAAGACCATCCTTCCTTCGTACATCTGGAGCCACCCTCCGAAGCCTGATAACATGAGTGACACACTGAGGATGTTCAAAATGAGAAATCACAACACAGACAGATGCCTTTATAGTGCAATTGTTGGTAGAGTTTCTGGCCTTGCATATGCAAAGACATCATACCAAAAGTCAAGGCGGCAACATTCCTTCTTTTATGGCTCCAGCAGAGAGCACCTTGACTACTACATTTTGCTCTGGGCACCTAGTTACCAGAAACATGTAGACAATTCAAAAGGGAGTCAGAGAAAAAAAAAATCATTGAGAGGCTGGAAGGATTGGTTTATGGCACTGTTTCCAATGCCAGGGGCAGGGCCCACCCAGGAGAGCATAATCAGACCAAGGGATGAAGGAGCAGAGGAAAGAAACAGTAGGGGGGAGGGATAGCTCAGTGGTTTGAGCATTGGCCTGCTAAACCCAGGGTTGTGAGTTCAATCCTTGAGGAGACCATTTAGGGATCTAGGGCAAAAATCTGTCTGTGGATTGGTCCTGCTCTGAGCAGGGGGTTGGACTAGATGACCTCCTGAGGTCCCTTCCAACTCTCACATTTTATGATTCTATGACAGGGAAAGCTACATGACCCTCCATTCACCTCACCTTCCCCACTGGGACTATCCTCCTGTGATTGGAGGAAGTTGCAGGGGACTGCTTGAAAGCTACCTGCTTTCCTTGCCTACTTCAATGGCAGTCCTACTGCAGCCCCCTAGGGGAGCAGCTCCTGGTCAAAAGGCTGAAGATTCAGGCAGCAGGGCTCACCCATGCTCCTTCTGCAGGGTAAGCCCAGCCAGGAGGGCATGTGCGTCTTTGCCCCAGAGGGTTATCCATGATAACTACACCGCAAAAAAAAAAGACCTGCAGTCTTCTGGTGAAAGGGGGATGCAGGAAAGAATGAGAAACAAGGCCAAGAAAACAGCAAAAGGGCCCAGGAGAAGGAAGCAGAGAAAATGAACAGATGAATCGAGTGAGAGCAGCAACTGTGCTGGGATAAGGCATGAGAGGGAGAGCATCCAGCAGCCAGTCCACTGGCTGGAAAGGGGGCACCACAATAAAGGGCTGGAAACCACTGATGTAAGAGGTCAGATTAAAAGAACTAAATACATTTAGCCTGAAAACGGGGCTGTGAAATAATACAGTGTACATGCACACCAAAAAAACGAGAGAAGTTCAGCAGCCCTGAGATGAATTTAGGGCAAGGCAGAGTTAGTCTGAACAGCAGGAACAAATTCTGAATAGTCAGATCTATTAGAGTAATTAGGGCCAAGGAAAAGGAGTGGTGGAAGCCCCATTGCTTACAGTGAGACTGAACAAAGCATGAAAATAGTGTTCTGTGGAGAATAATGACACTGACCACCATACGGCTTGGTCCAAACGACTTAATAGGCCCCTTCCTTCTGATTCCCACACCCAAATCGGTATTACACCCAGCACCACTCTCTCACCTCATCTTCAGGGGACACCAGCAGTATATGGAGAGCCCGGACAGATGCCGCAATGACATTATCCACTGTATCATCCAAGGAGAAGCGCAACAAGAAGAGGAATCCGGCATCAAGCAGCAAGCGCAGGACACTACCCTTCAGGGAGGAGGCAAACTCCCCAGCCTTGGCCTGAAAGAAATGCCATCCACAACCTCAGCATCAACAACAGGGTCACCCCATTAAAGCCAGCTGTGTATTAACATGCACCACACTTGCTGTTGCCTATGTTAAATGTAAAGCAGCTAAGAGAGCTGTGTTTGGTCAGTGACAACGATGGAGCACCCTGTCCAGTGGGAGCTGCACAGCAAGGCTGGAACATTACATACACCTCTACCCCGATATAACACGAATTCTGATATAACGCGGTAAAGCAGTGCTCCGGGTGGGGCAGGGCTGCGCACTCCGTCAGATCAAAGCAAGTTCGATATAACGCGGTTTCACCTATAACGCAGTAAGATTTTTTGGCTCCCAAGGACAGTGTTATATCGAGGTAGAGGTGTAGTGGCTACACATTTTTAATCCAAAGCTAATTAACTCCAGAATGACCCTCGCAGTTTCCCGCAAGTAGACTTTAGAACCAATTAAAAAGGGAATCCAGCAGGCATCCTGGACTCCAACGGACATGCAAGATGCACAGAAATTCATTAGGGTCATGTTCAGTTCAGATACCCACAATGCTGTGCAGTTTGGGAATGTTTCCAACTAACAACCTGACATGGCTTCTTTTGAACCTTCCCCTCTCTACAGAGGAGGTTCATCAAAATGCCCCGACTGGATAAATATACGTAAGCAATTACACTGCAAACACACAGAGATCCATGAGGAAGGCCGTGCTGCCATGGCACATCATGAACACCAGACTGATTGCAGCTTCATGAGCCACAGTCCCCCCAAAATACTCCTTTTGTACCTCCACTAGAGGGGAGTGGTCCCACATTCCTCATGCCATTCCGCCATTTGCTGACATTTCACACTTAGTGTGAGGGATCACAACTCCTTTCCTGTTTAAGCATGACAAACTATCCCTATGACTGAACTAATGCTCTCCCACTGTGGTCTAGTCCCTCTGCACTAACCCTATCAATGTGTGGGGCAGGGAGAGTGAAAAGCAAGTGCAGCAGGAGTAGGAAGACTCTTAATCCTTTGGTTTCTATTCTTTTGTTTTCTGTATGTGAATGGCTTCCCTTCCCTCACCTCAGAGATCATACTTTTTAATTCTGGACCAAACTCCTGCTCCTCACCCCATCCCACAAAGTTCTTCATATTAAGTCCTCTCTGCATCATTCATTGCTGACATCCGCAGCAGTACGTTCCCTGTGAGCCAAGTAGGAAGTTGTGCTGCTTTCCACTGAGGCAGACAATTCATTCTGCCACCGGTGCTGGTGCATTGCTTTAGGA
Organism: Chrysemys picta bellii; assembly: GCF_011386835.1. Lineage (NCBI taxonomy): Eukaryota > Metazoa > Chordata > Testudines > Emydidae > Chrysemys > Chrysemys picta. Next base: position 94,125,972 of record NC_088794.1, on the reverse strand, counting down.
GTAGGATGGTTTATTCTCACCTGCTATAAGAACAAGCATGTCACAGGTCTAGCTCAGCCAATGGGAGAGAAAGTGCAATAAAATAGCTTATGTCAGATGTAAGGCTGTCGACTAATCGCAGTTAACTCACGCGATTAACTCAAAAAAATTAATCGCAGTTTTATTTGCACTGTTAAACAATAGAATGCCAATTGAAATTTATTAAATATTTCGGATGTTTTTCTACATTTTCATATATGTTGTATTCTGTGTTGTAATTGAAATCAAAGTGTATATTATTTTTTATTACAAATATTTGAACTGTAAAAATGATAAACAAAAGAAATAGTATTTTTCAATTCACCTCAAGTATTGTAGCGCAATCTTTGTCCTGAAAAAGACAAACGTAGATTTTTTTTGTTACATAACTGCACTCAAAACCAAAACAATGTAAAACCTCAGAGCCTACAAGTCCACTCAGTCCTACTTCTTGTTCAGCAAATCACTAAGACAAACAAATTTGTTTCCATTTACCGGACATAATGCTGCCCTCTTCTTATTTACAATGTCACCAGAAAGTGAGAACAGGCATTTGCATAGCACTTTTGTAGCCAGCATCGCAAGATATTTACGTGCCAGATATGCTAAACATTCGTATGCCCCTTCATGCTCCAGCCACCATTCCAGAGGACATACTTCCATGCTGATGATGCTGGTTAAAAAAATGTGTTAATTAAATTTGTGACTGAACTCGTTGGGGGAGAATTGTATGTCCCCTGCTCTGTTTTACCCACATTCTGCCATGTATTTCATGTGATAGCAGTCTTGGATGATGACCCAGCACATGTCCATTTTAAGGACACTTTCACTGCAGATTTCACAAAACGCAAAGAAGGTACCAATGTGAGATTTCTAAAGATAGCTACAGCACTCGACCCAAGGTTTAAGAATCTGAAGTGCCTTCTAAAATCTGAGTGGGACGAGGTGTGGAGCATGCTTTCAGAAGTCTTAAAAGAGCAACACTCCAGTGCGGAAACTACAGAACCCAAACCACCAAAAAAGAAAATCAACCTTGTGCTGGTGGCATATGTCTCAGATATTGAAAATGAGCATGCGTTGGTCCGCACTACTTTGGATCGTTATCAAGCAGAACCCATCATCATCTGCATGGACGCATGTCCCCTGGAATGGTGGTTGAAGCATGAAGAGACATATGAATCTTTTAGTGCATCTGGCACGTAAGTATCTTGCGATTCCAGCTACAACAGCGCCATGAGAACGCCTGTTCTCACTGTCAGGTGACACTGTAAACAAGAACCAGGCAGTATTATTTCTTGCAAATGTAAACAAACTTGTCTGTCTGAGTGATTCGCTTAACAAGAAGTAGGACTGAGTGGACTTGCAGGCTCTAAAATTTTATATTGTTTTATTTATGAATGCAGGTTTTTTTGTACATAATTCTACATTTGTAAGTTCATCTTTCATGATAAAGTGATTGCACTACAGTACTTGTATTAGGTGAACTGAAAAATACTATTTCAGTTGTTTTTTTACAGTGCAAATACTTGTAATCAAAAATAAATATAAAGTGAGCACTGTACACTTTGTATTCTGTGTTGGAATTGAAAGCAATATATTTGAAAATGTAGAAAACAGCCAAAAATATTTAAATAAATGGTATTCTATTGTTTAATCACGTGATTAATCCCAATTAATTTTTTTAATCACTTGACAGCCCTAGTCAGATGAAACCATGGACCGACCAAATATGCAATTTCTGTGACACTGCTGAACAGCACTTTTGAGATAGCTGGCGCTCAGTTTTCCCATAGCACAATTCCACTTGGATTCACACAGGCCTACACCTGACATGTGCATGCACACACCCTGCCCCTTTGCCAAGGCGGCAGGGAAAGGCGATACAGTAGTTGGCTCTGCCAGCTTCACACCTGTGAGCGGTTCTCCTTCATAAGGGGAATTTTCTGCTGATGACTTCTGGCTGGAATCCATCCACTTTGTGCTGCCTGAGCAGTGCAAAGCGAACGCATCACATTAGAGAATCTGGGCCCTGACATTGCCAGCAGTGTAAACTAGGAGGAAGAACTTCCATACAAAGGTCACTCACCTTCTGGACAACATGGCCTAGCACCTGTAGTGCCAATGTCCTCTGCTGAATGAGCTGACTGCGGCACAAGTGGAAGAGCTCTTGGAGGGAGTAACCAGCCCTCTACACAGAGGGGGAGGGGAAAGAAAAAAAATAGATAAAACAGGATCCTTAGAGTAGTTACAAAATACTACATAGCACAAGGGATAAACTGCATTGCAAAAGAGTTGTGGGTGCTGCTTTATGCAAATGACTGAAGAGATTCTACTTCATTGAGAGACTGGCTAAAGGGAGGCTTCACCTTGATAGGTAAGCCAATTGTGTGGGGGTATTCTTTTGCAAGTAGATAGGTTTTAAAATGGGATGGGGGGGGGGGGGGAAATAGCAGCTCGGTATGTTCTGATTTCTCTCCTGGGTCCTACTTCAACACAGAATTATCAACGCATTCCTAAGGTACACATCACGAGGATATCCAGACACGAAGAATCTGAGAATTAAACATGGAAATCAGAATAAGGTGTACTCTCTTTCCATTTCCACTTTATTCTGGTATCTCCCTTACTTCTGCTTCTTCTCCATGGTGGTGTAGACCCAGATGAGTAGGTAAATCTGCATCTGGAGGAATCAATTCTCCTTTCAAACTAAATCGGGCTTGCATTCCCTATTAAAAAAGAAAAAAAAAAAGTTATTTTACTGCCTTCCACTCCACTCAGCTTTTATATCTTACTTCCTCAATACAGTTTCAAGCTCTTAGCTCACGAAGTCTCAAGTTCTCTAGAACTTATTTCCGTTGCCCTGGTTTCTTAAATTCCAGAGCTATTTCCCCACATATTCTAGTTTCCAAACTTCAAATTCCCAGATCTCTCAGCCACTAGATACTAAATTCCCATCTCAATCCCTAGTCCCCTCTAATTCCAGATCTACCCTGCATAGTATTATGGAAAAGGTAACTGGATTCTCATCACACTCTAAAAGAGGACAGGAACAGATCTGGAGAGATGCCATTGTTAGCATCATTTATAGTTTGAAGAAGAGAAGGCGCATTTTCCAGCAACATCAGTCTCTGAAGACTTCACCAGCATGAACCACACATCCCACCAACAAACGAAAAGGGAGAAAATCAGTTTCTACTTTTCAAACCTTTTTGGTTCTCCTCTGCCGGGGGTAGGGCAGATCCTTTATCCACTCCAGCTTCTCAAACTCCACATTGTTCATGTGGATCCATTCCTTCTGGGGCTTGATGGGAAGGTCAACTTCTTTGAGGAGGGAGAGAAAGCATCAGAGGCATTATCTTTCCTGGGCATAGAGAAAGACAGCCAAATATTTGGCTTTAAGAGTATTTCATGTGCAGTTTTCATGTAAAGTAACAAAAAAAACATTTTCAAATTGACTCATAGCTGGTGCATAAACATCAAAGATTTACTGCTGTTTTAATCTTTCATAAGCTCTAGAAGAGGAAGTAAACAGCACTGTAATGAAATTCACAGACGATGCTAATTTGGGAGGAGCTGAACACCAGACAGGATACAAACAAAGATTAGAAACATGGACAGAAAAAAAATTAGATTCAAGTTTGAGAACTGCAAGCTAACATCTGAGGGAAAATAATCTGAAACAAAGAGGTAGAAAGCTAGGAAGCAGTAATGCTGAAAGAAACAGATGAGAATGGACAGTAAATTATTAGCCTGCAGTAAATTATGGTAACAAAAAGGTCAGTGCAATATTGAGCTGCCTAGCGACATCACGTCACAGGACAGAGAGGTAATAGTCCCTCACTACACAGATCTGATGTACTCATACCTGCAATGTTGTATTCAGTTCTGGCTACCTAGTCAGAAGCTGAAGTGATTGACTTCTGAGAAAAGATTAAAAACTTGTGATGGCGTGCAAATCCCACACAGGCCCTGAGTGGGTCAATGTGAGCCTGAGAGGCCAGTTATGTTACCTGGCTGCTCCGGGAGGGACAGCCAAACTTAACTGATCATGAAGCCCAGTTGGGCAAGAGCAGGCTGGTTAGTATAAAGAGCAGAAATCTGTAGCAGAAGGGGGCTACAGCGAGAGAGTCAGGGTGGGTGGGGATAAACCCTGGGATCCTAGCCTGACTAGAGAAGGCTGGTAAGCAGCTGGGAGGCATCTCTTGTGTGTGGGAGTGCACAAACCCTGGTTGCTGGTTACAGGATCCCTGGGCTGGAGCCCGGTGTAGTGGGAGGGCCTAGTTTTGCCTCCCAGCCCCTGGGAAAGTGGCAGGAGCCTAGAGTTGGGGCCAAAAGACCTTCTGGTGAAGGCACTGAACTATTCTAGGTCAGACTGTGTTACCCCGGAAGGGGTGGATGAAATCATGACCTGGCCAGAGGACTGAGTTACAAGAAGAGAGGCCACTGGAACAGCCATCAGCAGAGGGCATCATGTGGGGAAACCACTGGTATGCCACGCCTGGCCATGAAGAGGTGATCCTGAGGCAAGCAAACACCCTTCACAGAGATAAATACATATAGAGAGAGAGCTTGGCTGAGCCACGACTCAGTGGAGAAGCACGACAACAGCTGACAAGTATTTGAAAGATGTAAACACCACGGAGGAAGATCAATTATTTAGCATAATAAACAGAGCTTTAAACTAGAAGAAATTGAGAGAGGGGAAATTTAGGCTCAACATCATGGAAAACTTTTTGTCAGAGAGATGACTTAAGCTGCAAGTTACTCTCCAAAGGGAAGGGGTGCTTGGGACATGTAACTGGAGCCAACTAAACACTAGCAAAGGTTCAGTAGAAATCTGTCCCATGCTGGCTTAAGGATGGATGAGCTACCAGTCTTTTCCCTCTCCAGATTCCACCCAGGAAACCACACAAACATTAGCTAAAGGACCAGAACTGGTTGCTGTGACCAGAGGGCATTAAAGAGTAGCAGCTTTGTTTCTGATTGAACAAAACAAGAGCAGGACATGGAGACATTTAAATTACTGCTGTAATCCTGTGCACTGAAGCACCCTTGCAAGAAACAACGGATACACATAAATCCTTTTTCCTGATCAGTCCTTTTCCCACAGATAATTGGCCCGGCCTGAAGCCTAACCTTTTCCTGGCTCATGTCTCCAGTTAGCCCTTTAATCTTCATAAAGGGCCCCCATAATTTCTGAGACATAGCCATAGACTCATGATTAGTGTAGTATTGAATAAGGCAAGGAATCAAGCGCAGTTATATACCCCAGCCAGAAAACTGTTCCACAGAACTTCAGCCAAAGGCCCAGTGCACATTTTAATTAAAGAAAAAAAGCATATGAAATGAAAGAAGATGGCATGTTTGTGGGTGGTGGGTGTGAAACAAGAGGAAGTAAAATCACCAGAAAACTGAAATCTATTGACATTTCTAATTCAACAAGTTGTTTTTCCCCTCTCCATTAATCACTAAATGGAAAGGGCTAATTTAATCATGCCATGAACAGGATTATTAATATTACTGCTGGCCCTTGCATTACAATCTTGTCAACAGGAAAAGACGGATACATATTCCAAGGCATCAGCAGATTGTTCAATTACTGAGAAATCCCTTTACAGAAACACAAGCTGGTAGCCTGAATGCAACATATGTACTGAATTTTACAGGGCTTCCATTGCTTTAAGGGTTACAAACCCAACTCTCCCTCTCTCCACTCTCCTTCTCAGATCCTGTAGGCACTTTTTTCCTCTGATGAGAGTACAACCTCTGGGCAAAGGACTTGGAACCTTGTTTATCAGAAATCGAAGCCTTTTATTCTCATTAAGAAGGAAGTTTTCACTATTGAATGAATGCCTCCCCTAGTGCTGTTGAACCGGGCTGTTTTCTTTCCTGTGGGATTCAGGGTTGCCATTTCTGCGAGTTTACTCATGATGAATATACTCCTTGACATCAGCAGTGGCAGCTTCCCAACGTTAAGTGCTAATGTAAAATTAATATTACATCTCCTGCCAGGCACCGTGCATTGCATGCGTAACCTCATGCAGTTAGAAATGCCTCAATGATTTTTAGAATTGCTTCTTTCTGTAAATTGCTCTCCTGCTCCTCTCCTCCTTGAAATATGAAGTTTCCCATAGAAAATCCCCTTTTCCCATTCCAACACTGGCTTCTATGGGGAGCAAAGCACCCTCCCCAACCAACATACTCTTCCCAAGAGCTCCAGTACAACCCTGCCCACCCTTTAAAGACCACTTCTCCTGAGCAACTAATTTGTGCTGGTGCCTGGTGTGGAGTGGGGCAAGCGAGTGTCACTTACTAAGATGCAGCTTGTACACTCCATTGTTCTGGAACTGAAGAGCTAAAAATAACCTTTATATTAAGGCTGACGGAGATAAAGAATCAGAGAGGGAGAAAACTGTTGTGAAGAAACAGCAGAAGGATTGTTGAATGAGGCGTTTTCTTCAATAGATGCTAAAACAGCTTTCCTTCACCTCCACACACACAAGCTTCTCTCTCACCAACGAAATGGTAAACACCGTCGTTATCTTCCCAAAACACACTGCTGAAATCCAAGAGCAATTCAAAGATCTCATTAGGCAGCCTGCACGCTGCACTGTGACCCAGAGAAAACATCAGAAGAGAGAATCGGGAGATGGAGACAGCAAAGGAACAATGTGAAATTGGGGAGTGGTACACCAGCAAGGGAGAAATGTAAACAACAAAGGCACAGTGTGGGGGAAGAAACGGGCAACAAGATGGAGAAAAGGAAAAGGCACAAACAAAACAACAGGGAGAAAAGCAGGACTGGGAACAGAAATTTAAGGCAGAAGTACTCCTGTTCTCGAAGAGAATTCAGTGCTGAGTAAGACTCCTGGAGACAGAGGTCTTCTTGTTGTCAAGAGGACAGGGACAGCAGCAGGTGCAGCAGCAGTGCTGGCTTCCCCACAGTGCCCTCCCATAGTGCCCCAACAAGGACCTACGGCAGGAGGGTGTTTCTGTCTCCATGTCCATTCTCTCCTTGGCCTCTCTGCTGAGACGGGAAGTAAGGGGACAATTACCACCAGCTGCATTGGCACTTTGGTGAGGACCACTAGCAGCTCAGCTGAGACCCACCAATTCATTTAACTTTTTTAAAAAGGGAAATAGGACTAGGCATTAAAGTATGCAGAGGACACACAGATTGGTTATCTCAGCAAATTCAGTAGCCATACATCTGATCTGCACTGTGGCTCTGCTGGGAATAGGACTCTGGCTAGACTGAGGCCAGATTCAGTGGGCACTTATTCTGCACTGGCAGCACTGTAGCTCCCAGTATCTCACCTTCCTCCCAGCCTGGAAGGCCACAGCCCCTTTTATGCACAGTGGATAGAAATTGGCCTCCTTTCGGGAGAGCAGAAAGGGTGGAGACTTACTCCTGCCCCTCCCGTTCCCCTGTTTCCCTTCTATGGGGTTTGGTGAGAAAAGGAGACACTCTCCCCCTCCCCCGCCCATTCTGAGAGAGGAAGAAAAACTGAGCCTTGACTGGTGCCCCTCATCTCCATGGACAGGAGAAAAAGTAGAAGACCTTGGGGACAGAGTGGGGACAAAGAGATGTTTGCTAATAGGGGGTTGGGGAGAATAAGACCCAAGGGAACACTATATGGTGCCCCTGAAGCACTGCTCAGAGGGGAACCAGAAACAATACTGGATTACTTGACAGCAAAACATCTGCTGAGCCGGGGTAGGAGACACCTGAGTGGGAACTCAAGGGCCTGAGGGGATTGTTGCTGATCCGGGAACCAAGATATTCATTGACAAGAAACTGGCATTTCCACACCCTCTCCCATACACACTTTGCCTCCTCTCTGTCTGAACTTCAAAGACCAGCTCCGGCAAAGCAAAACACAGGAAACACCACAGAGAAGTTAGTAGGATTATCTCTGAAAGTTTCACTCTGTAAATGACAATTCTACAGCACGATTGCTCTCTTGCTGCTTTGTACTATTCTGTCACCCAAAGAATGGTGGAGCGCCCCAACAACAACCACCCCTGTGTGAGCACCAGGCAGGCATCCGCTGGAAATCCACTCAGTTGGTTCTCAGCTCCAAGCCACACAGTAAGATCATGAGAAGTAAGGTAAGAAAAGACCAACTAGGTCACCCAACCTGACCAAGACTATTTACAGCAGAATTCCCACTAACATCTTGTCTTACAAGTAGGGCCTGCACCTTCCACGAGAGCTGAACTCTTGAAGGCAGAAGCCGAGACCCAAAGGCTGTAAATACCCATCCTGTAGGTGTGCAGATTCATTGCGATTCAACAGTGGTTGCTGACATCCCTGGGCCATGCTACAAATGAATCAGCAGCAAAGAGCATCAGTCATTCCCAGAGAAAGCAGCTCTTCGTGAAGTAGGGGTGCCATTTAAAGAAAGCTATTCCAGCAGCAGCTGCCTCTCTGTTTCTTTTTGCCACACTCTGTCCTTTCCTTTCCCTGCTCAGAAGATCAATGAGGCTCACCCTATAAAATGCATTTCCACCCAATGCATCTCTGAATAAGTTACAGGGATTAATGGGTTCTCCCCATTTACCATCCGCATTGTATTAAAAAAAAAAAAAAAAAAAAAAAGCACCCTTACAATGCATGGAGCTCAAATTAAAATAAGTGGTGTTGTTCCACTTGGACCCAAAATTTGATTTCTTCAAAAACGTCTGACCAAAGGCTAATTTGGGTATTTAACGAATTGCTGCAGAATTCAGCACTGGAATGATTCAGAAAACAGACAATCTTGCCACAGAATGAGGTCTAGCATGCCACCAAGTACAAGTTTTGTTACCTGTAATTTCCATTCTTGTATCTTTTTCAGGCCACACAGACTCCTCCATGCCTGACCCCCCTACAGAGAAATCCTTCACAGTCTCCTTTGCACCATGCTGGGATTCAGTCCCAGGTTCTGGATGTCCAGGCTTCTCTCGTCTCTCCTGGCCTTCGTCAACACCACGTTGTGACTTTAAGAAAGCAACTAAGCTGGGATCTGAAAGTAATCACAGACAAATAGAATAGCAAAATTGAGTCACCAAAATGCTTCTTGGTCCAACTCCTACTATTTAATGTTTTAGTCTTTTTTACTCCAGTCCCAAATGCTCTTGGTGATCCTCTCGAAGACACTTACTGCTTCAGGATCTCTTGATGGGGACAACTGGTTGTTAAAATGACAGGAAGAACCGATCTGATAAATGTCTTTCAAGGCAGGGAAAAACCCAAAATTCTATTAATTCTCCCAGTTCGCAAATATAAACAAAGTAATTTGCCCCCTGTATTACAAAAAAGGCACATACAAGTCACACTGTTAATTACAGAGAAAACTCTGCTCTCAGATCCACCTGGTAATCTCAGTTCTGACATTCTGCGCTCCCTATATATGGATTTCTCATTGACATCAACCTGAGTTCCACATGAATAGGAAGCACAGAACATAGTAAGAAGAATTATTCACATTTTATTGAACCACAACAAAGTTTCAGTTCAAGTTCTGGGTACAAGTTGAGAAGAGTTCTCTATCTGAATTGGATCACCGTCCCTAATATCAGCCATGGACTTCACATCCAGAGAATCATAGGAACGAAAGGGACCTCGAGAGGTCATTTAGTCCAGTCCCCTGTACTCATGGCAAGACTAAGTATTGTCTAGACCAGCCCTGACAGGTGTTTGTCTAACTTGCTCTTAAAAATCTCCAATGAATGGAGATTCCACAACCTCCCTAGGCAATTTATTCTAGTGCTTTATTCTCCAGTTGAGAATTTTGTCCTAATGTCCATCCTAAACCGCCCTACCACAATTTAAGTCCATTGCTTCTTGTCCTACCCTCAAAGATTAAGGAGAAGACTTTTTCTCCCTCCTCCTTGTAACAATATTTTATGTACTTGAAAACCGTTATGTCCCCTCTCAGTCTTCTCTTCTCCAGACTAAACAAACCCAATTTTTTCAATCTTCCCTAACAGATTATGTTTTCTAGGCCTTTAATCGTTTTTGCTGCCCTTCTCTGGACTTTCGCCAATTTGTTCACATTTTTCCTGAAATGTGGTGCCCAGAACAGGACACAACACTCCAGTTGAGGCCTAATCGGTGCAGAGTAGAGCGGAATTACTTCTCGTGTCTTGCTTACAACACCCCTGCTAATACATCCCAGAATAATGTTTGCCCTTTTTATTTTATTTTTTGGCAACAGTGTTACACTGTTGACACATATTTACCTTGTGATCCACTATGACCCCCAAATCCCTTTCTGCAGTACTCCTTCCTAGGCAGTCATTTTCCATTTTGTATGTGTGCAACTGATTACTCCACTTAGGAAGGAACACTTTCCATTTGTCCTTATTGCATTTCATCCTATTTACTTCAGACCATTTCTCCAGATCATTTTGAATCCAAAGCACTTGCAACCCCTCCCAGCTTGGTATCATCCTAGGGTGACCAGATGTCCCGATTTTATAGGGACAGTCCCGATTTTGGGGTCTTTTTCACATTTGCTGTCTGATCACCCTATATCATCCGCAAACTTTATAAGTGTACTCTCCAAGCCATTATCTAAATCACTGATGAAGACATTGAACAGAACCGGACTCAGGACTGATCCCTGTGGGACCCCTCTTGATATGCCCTTACAGCTTGATTGTGAACTATTGATAACTACTCTCTGGGAATGGGTTTCCAAACAGTTATTCAACCACCTTATAGTAACTCCATCTAGGTTGTATTTCCCTAGTTTGTTTATAAGAAGGTCATGCAAGACAGTATCAAAAACCTTACTAGTGTCAAGATATACCACATATAAACACTGGCAGCTCTCTTCGTGATTTGGGGGGGAAAGGGTGCTTGGAAGCGGAAGGTGTTTGGAGGGGAGAGAATATTCTTGAGACTAAAATATAGGTCAGAGTCAGGTGATCTGAGTTTTACCCCTAGCTCTGCCACAGACATCATATAATCTTGTGCCAGGCACATAACCTCTCTATGTGAGAGATTCCACATCTGCCAAGTGGGGACAGTAATAATTACATCCCTCGTGGGGACATGGTGAGATTCAGTTCATTAAGTGTTTATCAAGTGCAGAGAGATCCTCCAATAGACGGTAACAGAAGTGAAATGTTATTAGAGAACAACAACAATCACACTGATTACTACTCAGGGAGAGGAGGCACAAGGTATTAGGAAATTCTCTGTAACCCTGCAGGGAGTTATACTGTTAGATTAACATTGGCTTGTGGAAATTTCACTCTGGTAAATGTACTCCATGTTTTTAAATCAGTTTATAGAAAGGAACAGAAGAAATCGGGACACAACAAGCTACCCTTTGCCCCTTTCTCTCTCTCTCTCTCTCTCACACACACACACACACACACTTCAATCTAAACCTCCCTCAGTGAGGGATCCCACTAGATCAAACACTGTGTGTCGGGTCCGACCAACTTAAAACACCCATTATTTCTATTAACGCAAGTAGAGTTGTGCTTTCCTGTACTTCACTGCACAGAAAGAGGAAAAAGAGGTTTTCTTAATCATTCTAGAGTTATATGTATAAATATTATTCCGAAGACACTGATTACGAAGACAGCCCTCGCAGTGTCCCTATGCAGCCTGAGACTGGAGGGGAGGATTCTTTTCCTCCACTCCTTTGTGTCTGACCAGCATCAGGCCACATACTGAGGCTGGAGCCTGGGCTTAGGATTTGCCTCCATGTGAGCCATTCTTCATGGACAATTCACTATTTTGGGGGCATAAAATTCAACCCACAGATCTGACCGGTTTCATTCCCTGAAGCCAGAGGACTGAAAGTCCTGGTAATTTTACCCTGCTTGGCGTAAACATAGATAATACAGGTATTTTTATTCCCCCCCCCGCCCCCCCCCCCCCCAAAAAAAAAAAAGAAGTGAAATGTTTTTTTGAAATGTATTAAGTCTTCTGCCTCACTAATACTCTGTGGGGGCGAGTTCCACAGTGTAGAAAACAAGGTTTCCTTTTATACCGTCTTGTTAAAAGCAATAGAAATAAAGACTAATTTCATCTCAGAGGTTTGGACAGTTTAGCTCTCTGAATAAAGGATGCCCCCAAGATTCTGGCTGCAACTGCTTTACTCCATCCCTTTGTGGCCTATCCAGAACACCCTATATCTCCTTCACCCTGGAATAGGCAGCAAGGTGCTCATGTGCAGGATACTGGTGTTCATACCCAGCTGAACCAGCAGCCTCCTCTGTTCCTGTAGGATCTCCTCCTGGGTCATGGAGTGCAACTTCTGTAGGTTCTCCTCGTGGATAGCCAGAGCTTCCCGCTCACTCTCCAAGCTTCCAAGACCCTCTCCAGTTATGATACGAGGTCGCTGAGTGCTCACATCATCATCAGGTTTGCCTAGAAAATCCAGCAACAGAAGTTATTAGTGAGTCAAATGTCTATAGCATTATTAATTCATCCAAATCTGAAAAGATCAAAAACATGTCACTGCACAGAAATCAACTACTTTCCAGTTGTTTCAGATAAAAACAGTATTTAACAATGGATTACTAGCCAAGGTAACAGTGAATATAACCTATTCCAGTTTTTCCAGCCACTGTTACCTGCCCTTTAGGTTCCTGCTCCAGGTTTAATGTTAGCTCTCTGCTAAGCCCTGGTACACCACCACTGCCCCCAGCCTATCCATGTTTGCAATCTCCAACACTCACACTGCTCTCATGATTGTAAAAGATGGAGCACTACCCAAACCGCACTGCAGGTTAGAGCGCACATAAACAAACAGGTGAAAGTCTGCTAAACAGACACATTTGCCTTGAAAGGTTGGGGACTGCTAATCTACTGATTTTCTTCTCCTTGACTGTTAGAGCTCTAAGTATGCAGAAAGATCATGCCCTGAGCAAACCCCAGCTCTCTCTTTATCTGCCAATCTAGCTCCCTTCTTAAAGAAAGGGTTAAATGGAATGAGCCTAACAGTGGTATAAAATTCTCATTTTATCAGATAGAGACTTAGATCCTTCAACTGGTCCATGGTCCACCCCACAAGGACATGGTCTCCCGGATTCAATTCTTTTTGTCTGGAAGGACAGCACATTCCATCTGCTCCATACAATACCAGAGCATCCCTAATACTGTAAACTGGAAATCCTGCAGGCATTGGACTGCTCTTCAAACAGTTCTAAGTAACATCTCTGTACCAATCATGTTTTGTACTGTCTCCACAGCAGCTGAAAGCCTTGTGTATTGAGCATTTGGGAGGGGGGGGAGAGGGGACCAGGCAGCTGGAGAGGAGCCAAGTATGGGGAGAATGGCCTATCAGAAGAAACCCTAGGCTTCCCATCAATACAGCTGACCATCTGAGAGTCACCAGCCATTTAACATTAGACACACAGAAGAACAACCCAATCTACATTAGTGGCGGCCATTTCAGTATGACAGTTGAGACAGACAGGGGCTTCATGACTCACCATCCTTAGTGCTGTGGAGTGGCTCCTCCTCTGCTGATCCAGGGGAACAGATGGCACCTGGAACTGCTGATATTCTGTGTGTATGCCTAGTCTCAACAGCAGGTGGAGCTGTCACAGCCTCTTCAGCTGCTCTCTTAGCAGCTATCTTCTGTGCAAAGATACTTTTTCTTCCAGATTCCACCTTCACCTGTAGGAAGATAAATTCCCAGATCAACACTACCTCGTCTCCAGATGCCCCCACCCTCATATCACAGACAACCGTGTATACACTCTACAAAAGTGTTTCCAAAACAGGGGGTTTAGAACAGGACATTTATGAGGGAAATAAATACTAGTGTCTGCCCTCTCTCCTGCACATGCATGACGGTTTTCTACTGTATTGTTTGAAGGTAGAACAGAAGGAGAAAAATAATTGCCCTCATTGTTTGCTGATTAGAGGCAACTGGGTTTAATTATAGGTGAACTCTGGCAAATCAGAAAGCAGATACACCTAAATATCCATGAGCACAACAGCTCACGACGTCCAGTTAATCTGAAACCCTGCTTATCTGAATGCTTTGCATTTCTGAGGATAAGTGGGGGTTGTACTGTACTCACCACATGCTTGGAACAGGCTTCTTACAAGATTATTGGACTGCAGTGGGGTGAGAAGATTTACACAGTAATAAGTGGGCGAGTGATGCTAAAATAATCCTGGCTAAATTAATGCACTGCTTGTGCTAAGGAAGGTAATCCATGCACCCTAAGGAAACAGGACTCCTGCACTTTTCTTGCCCAGTGACGGGAGAAGAGTGCCTAAAAAATGAGAGCCTATTAAAATAAAACTCTGAAGTTGCTTCCATATGCTTACATATTTATAGTAACAAACTTGGTGGTTTAATAGAACCTACTCCTTTTTAATAGTCTTCCCTCTAAAAAGCCATCTCTTCAGATGCACCAGCACATCCATCATGTGTCAGCGCCCCAGAAACTGGATCCCGCTCTCGCTCAGTTTTGTTTTCTTAGCCTGCACCTCCTGTTACTGCAAAACTAGGTTGACAGAAGCTGCTGCTTCTGATTCTAGCTTCTCTAGCAGATTTCAGGCCAAACTAAATCAAAACCCACAAAGCTGCAACAGATACGAATGCAAATGAACTCACAAGAGGGTTTGTGAAGTAGTACCACCCCTTGGGGAATTGATATAAATTGAATCATTAAAGTCTTTTATTCTTTATTAATAGAATATGGTGTTTTCGCTGGTTAAAAAACAAAACAAACAAAACAGGCCATGTACATGGTGAGACCTGGATTCTCCCACGCTTCCTCAGCAAACAGCTCTGAAGGGACCTCTCTCTTTCTAGATTAGGGGAATTCAATCTCATGTAGTTGTAGGATACAAGGCAACCCCTGACTCTGATTTGGCAGGACAGCTCTTTCTTGTGATGAGGAGCAACTTCAGTAGATATGGGAGTTAGCTCCTGATCTCCAGCATGCTGAGCTGCCTGCTTATAGCCCAGAGAAGCACCAATACTGTTGGCAGGCATTCTGCTCTACAGTGGGAAATTCTGGTAGTTAAAGAAGAAAGTGAGGGAAGACTCGGGTGAAGCTGCATTTCTGACCTCATTTTTTATTTCAGACCGGTGAAACGCTCTGGGAAACGGGTCTCCAGTGGGCACTGGCATGGTCACAGCTGCCATGCTTGTGTCTCGTTCCTGCAGACAAGAAAAACAGAAGGAACTAAACAAACTACTTCTTGCATGTGCACACACAAGTTGTTCGCTCTTCTCAAGGGGCTCCAGGATACTGCAGTGCCACCGCTACTGGATTCACCACACTCTAGGACAGCAAGGGCTTCCTCCCATCTGATAACACTCCCTCCCTAGTGCTCTATTCACAGCAACCTGACACACCATTACAACACACAAGCACATAACGCACAATGATTTTGCTGAAGACTGCCGTGATGTGTCGATCATGACACTCCAATCTCTCCTCTGGATCCTCATCATCAAAGCGGACACAGGCATTTTTGAACTTGGACTTCTTTGGAGGTGCTGGAGTTAGGGCTGGGAGCACATCCGGAAAGTCTGAAGAGGCAAAAACAACAACAAAAGAACCTCAATGCATATTCCATGAGGCTATTTATGATGCACAGGAGTTACTCATATCTTCTAGGGACTAGATACGTACTAGGAAATCTTGCTCTGGTATTTTAAGGTGCCTATTACCTTGGCAAGAATTGAACATGATGAAGCAGCAAGTTGAGAATTCTCAACTTCTCTGGGAAGCAGAGGGTTTGAACTTATGTATTCACAGATTTTATTGCTGATTTATTTACAGGCATCACTCCTGGGGAAAGGCTTTAAAGAGTTGTATGCACAGGGAAGAGCACTGAGTTCAAAATTGCAGGTCACAAGGGAAAGCTATAGGTACAAGGGCAATACACAGAAATGCTAAGACAACATACAGAAACAGAGAGGAAGCACTGTTCTGCAGTTAGAGCACAGGCTAAGGATTCCAGAGACCAAGCTTCTAGTCCCCACTCTGCCAGTAACTCTCTGTGGGACCTTGAACAAGTCAATGCCTTAGTCTCTCCATCTGTAAAAGTGGGAACAATATTTCCCTACCTCACCAAAGGCTGAGAGGTTTAAATCATTGATGTTATAAAAGCACCTGGAACTTGGATGATCAAAGGTACTATAGAACTGGTTATAGTTATCAGTGCAGTGGCAGGCTGATGGATGTTAGAGGAAGGAATATATAGCACACTAAAACAGCTGGATGCCGGCAGGACTGTGTGGAGAATTTAACAGAGGCGCTCAGGAGAGAGTCTAAATGCAGGGTAAAACAGCTGGTGCTATGCACATGAGACAGCTGAGGTAGCTACTACAAATATAAGTCCAAGCAAATGGAATATTGCAGGGAGAATGGATGTATGATGCCAGGATTGCACTTGAGGCAGACGTGTGTTGCAGGGATAACTCTGATAGATGCTGTTGGAGGACACGCAGAAGCAAAGCACAGATCATAAGAGGAGCACTTTACCCTAGATATAGGGGAGTAAGGATGAAGAATACCACAAGCAGGATACAAATGCAGGGGAAAAGCAGATGGATGTTGAGGGCAAGGAGGTAGAAGGCACAAAGCATACAAGTGATTACCCAAAGATAAAGGGGGAAGATGTCCGTATTAACATAAAGTAAAGACACCCCAAAGAAAGTTACCATCTAGTATCACCACATCCCTGCTGTCCTGCAGTGGGGGTCTCTCCTCATCTCCACTGCCAGCAGCTCCTCGCCTCTTGTCTGCTTTCTTCACGACTTTCACCGCCGGGGAAGCCCTTGCTGCCAGGAACTCATTCTGAAATCGCAGCAGATCTGCCTCAGACTCTCCAGGCTTTGGCCTTGACAACATCCTGCTTCCTCACTCTTGCTGTCTGCACTAGAGCTGTGTGTCACTCTTAGGGTACCTGGTGCACACAAAGGAAACAAATTAGAGACTTGGATTCTGGGGAGAAACCCCCCACACGTTTCCTTCTGACACACACAGCTCTCCCACACTCTTGACTGCAGTACCCCACCCTCTTGAATCACCCCGACCACCATTCTTCCCATTAATGGCGCAAATGAACTGTGACCTTGTCTTCACTACCAGTCAATGCGCCACCAGACAAGCAGACACCTGCTCTGCCAGATATTTGGGAGCAAAACACCATCAGTCCAACAAACACAGCCAGCCAACAGGCATTGCTCTTTTCCATGATATTTAAAAACAAACTTTGCATGCAGCCTTTAATTGTGTGAGGCTGTTAGTGTTTAACCCCAGGTGGTGTAGTTGGATTTATCCTACTTTCAGCATAAAAATTAGTGCAAGATCACTCAGAAGGTGCAAACATAAAATTCCCTCTTTGGAATCAATCACCTCTCTCCACGCATCTAGCACTGGCCTCCTCTCAGAATTTTACCATTCTCTGTCCACCTTTTGTGCAAGAGCCATCTCCTCTGCAGCTCCTGCAAACTGGAACAACTTTCCTATATCTTCCTGCCTCTTTCACTCTCCATCTCACTCAAATCTTACCTGAAAAGTGATTTCTCCCTTGATTATCCCTCTTAATTTTGCCCTCCCTCTGTTCACTGGCCTTCTGCCTGGGATTTAATGTTTGGGGAGAAGGATGCTATAGAAAATAACTCTATATTTACAATCTAAATAATCTATATTTGGAATATGTGGATCACCTGTATTGAATTTATTAGAAGGAAATAGCTGGAATAGGGGGACATAGTGCACCCCGGTATAACACCACTGACTTCTATGGCATTAGACTAGGGATGGATCCATCCCATTCTCTCACTGTTCTTTATCCAAAGACCCATATAAATGCAGCCATTATGTTGGGGGAGGGGGCAAAAACTCTCTATTTTGAAAAAAAGACAAGAAGTTAGGCAAAAATGTTTAGATTCAAGTGGCTATCTTTAGGCACCTAATAAAGTAGATTTTCAGAGGTGCTGAGGACCCTCAGATCCCATTAGCTTCAATGGTACTTGTGAGTGCTCAGCACCTCTGACTGTCAGACCCCTTTGTCTGATGCCTAAAGGAGGATTTTGGTGCCAAATTTTAGACACCCAAGTTTGAACACAATGGCCTAATGAAGGGGTTCTCAAACTGGGGGTCGGGATCCCTCAAGGGGTCATGAGGTTATTACATGGGGGGTCGTGAGCTGTCAGCTTCCACCCTAAACCCCGCTTTGCCTCCAGCATTTATAATGGTGTTAAATATATTAAAAAGTGTTTTTAATGTATAAGGGGGTCACACTCAGAGGCTTGCTGTGTGAAAGAGGTCACCAGTACATAAGTCTGAGAACCCCTGGCCTAATGCTTGTGACAGTTGCCAACTCAACAATCATAGAGGGTGTCCTTTATTTTTGCCAAGACCGGGTACAACATAGGCAACAGCAGGGTGAACTTCCCTACGCTACCCTGCCAACAGAACCATCTCTAGGAGCAAGAGGGCTTCTCCTCTGAGACTGCCATCAAAGGTCCCTCGAGTGGCTGCTAGCAGGTTTTTGGGGGCCCTGGAATGAGGCTGCTCTATATTAGGTAATAGGGAGGTAACATTGTGCTATGTTCTTTGTAAACACAAGAGAGCATGATTTTATATCACAAATCAGCATGTATTGGTGCTGGATTGCCTTTAAAGGGAGAAGGCCAAATGCTGCCTTACAATCTGGCTTCCTTCCAACGGCACTGCAACACCTGTGACATATTTAGACACTTCTTCCTTCTTCACTTCACGACACAAGCACACATGCTTGTAGTTTATTTATGGAGCTCTCTGCCGCAGCAAGGGCTGCAATAATCTCATTTTGATTGATTGGTTCTCCCTATGATATGCATAAGCAGCACCACATGACATCAGAAACCCAGGACTTCAAAGACGATCACAGCCCAAATTATGATGGTGCTGGAATATCAGAAACAAATTGGCTAGAATCAAAATGTGTTGCAGATGCCCCTCAAATAAATCGCTCACCAATTCTTCCATCCTTGCCCTGCCCTCAACACTCAGATTTACACATGCCTACCTGGCTATTCTGTGCTTTACTCTCACCATCTGAAAATAATGGGGTCACAAAGTCACTTTAGAACAGTCCAGAGAAAAACATCAGACACTGTGGGATGAAAGCCAGCCACAGAAGACACTGAGAAAGAGAGAGGGGTTTCTGGAACAAGTCAAAGCCACTCCCCTCAGCATGGGTGTAACTACCGCTCCTTGGAGTGCTGAGTAACAATAGAACATCAGAGTTATAGTGTGGATGAGAATATAACCTTGTTCTGGAATCAGACTCACGCCTTGAACACCCACATTCCCGATTCCATCCATGTTGTAACTGGGTCAAGAGGCAGACATGTTGTAACCAGCTTCCCCAGTTTGGTGTATTTGTAAGTGTGGATGAGCCCAAAATGGTTTAAATACATTTGATGCTAGCAGGTGGGCAGGAGTAGCATGCATGGGATCATTTTTTCCCCAATACTTTTATTCTATCTAGACCATTCACCGGACTACCTACGGGATGACTGCAGTACAGTTTGGTTTGCACAGCTGTCAGAAAGCCCTTCTCACAGCTGGCAGAAAAAGTATGCTAGAACATTGCCAGCAATAACCATATTGCTACTAGTGGAGCTCTGAACCCAGTGCAGCAGGAACTTAAAGACTGGTCCCAATTGCCTTGCAACTCAGGCCTCCATCTGCACTACAAGAAGAACCTTAATACATAGCAACAGAGTCCTGTGGCACCTTTAAGACTAAGATGTATTGGAGCATAAGCTTTCATCCAATACATCTGTTAGTCTTAAAGGTGCCACAGGACTCTCTGTTGCTTTTTACAGATCCAGACTAACACGGCTACCCCTCTGATACTTAATACATAGTTATCTGCCACACTTAAGAGTGTCCATATATACATTTTTTTATTACAATTATTTTTGGTAAAACACCTACCAGCACCGTTGATAGAAAGTAATGGTCTATAAACATCCTGGAGACCAGTGTTTTAGACTAGATATGGAGAGAGGGGGATGGGAACAGGTGTAGGAGATTCATAGAATCATAGAACTAGAAGGGACCTCAGGAAGTCATATAGAGCACTCAAGGCAGGACTATTATCTAGACCAGTGGTCCCCAACCTTTTTGTGGCCAGTAGCACATTCATGTTTTCAGAAAAGTGTGGCGGGCGCCAACAATTTTTCAAGGCTTATTTTGTATTTGTACATTAAATAATACAAAAAACATCATATTTAATATTACATAATATATGAATCCAGAGAGAAGACGGAGAGAAGCCGCGAGGACAGAGAAAGATGAGGCAATATTTACCATTATAATGGTAAATGAGTATGTTTCTAAGAGTTGCAAAGCTTCCCAGAATCAGCATTAAAGTCTGTTAAGTGAGCGGGTCCATCTGTCCCTCCTCTCACTGGATACAAAACAATTGAAAGTTGTTGATTTGGGAGGTTTTTGTGTAGCATACAACTTCATTACTGGAGCATCCCATACTTAGAAAATTTCTTCCAGCAACTCCTAAATTCACCTCCCACTTATGGTGATGGGTACTGACTCAGTTTAAGACATCTGCCTGAAAATATTTGCTGATTTGATGTGAGCCACTACCATAGTGATTTCTGATTAGGTGCCAGATGAACTGTGCTTATACTGGGGGAGCGTGAACAGAAGGAAAGCTATAAGCAGCCTGTAAGTGATAAGACAGCAGCTCTGGCTTAGATGTGGCTAATAAATGAGGAAGGGCACCCCATTCCGGAGTGTAGGAAAATTCCTCTCTGATTGTGTCAAGTATCAGGGGGTAGCCGTGTTAGTCTGTATCTACAAAAACAACAAGGAGTCTGGTGGCACCTTAAAGACTAACAGATTTATTTGGGCATAAGCTTTCGTGAGTAAAAACCTCACTTCTTCGGATGCATAGAGTGAAAGCTACAGATGCAGGCACCAGACTCCTTGTTGTTTCTCTGATTGTGAGGAGTCTCTAAACCCCAAGGTCTCTTATTTTCCCCATCCCCAATATGACATTGTTAACTCCTTTCAATCTTAGTCACCAAAGTGGACCAGAAGGGACCTGCCCCTCAATCACAGCTCCTAAATCAGACAAAGGGATCACTATAGGGCAACATAAGGTGCTTCCTCCGGCCAGAGGCTGAGCACACTCTCTCCATAACATCTCCAGTCCTTTCCTGCTGGCCTTGAAGTGGGGTAGTGAAGGGAGAGAGGCAGAGAACTGCACTCAGGCAGGCCTCCCTCATGGCAGTGCAGAGATCAAGGAAGGTCACAGCCATAGTGCTCTAAATCAATGTCAATGAAAGACTAACTGAGCTATTTATCTGTCTACTAAACCAATGTGTGCTATGTTGTATTGCCCCTCATGAAAGGCTTTTTTCATCCTACAGACTGTGGCAACTGACACCAAAAAAAACCAACAACAACCCCGTAACAGATATGGGAATTGGGGTGGTAACTGTAGCCTGTAATCAACAGTATAGGTAGCCAAATATCCTGGGCTATAACCAGTCTAACCCTGGAAGAGGGCCTGCTGAATGGGCCACATGCAGGAGAAAAAGCTAGGTTTATATTGGTCACAGAATATTTAATACCTGCATTTGGACCAGGTAACAGTGAATGCCTTAGGAAAAATTAGTGCCCCTACACTATCCATTGGGTCTTTGGGGTAACGGAAGCCTCAAGAGTTACTGCAGAGGGCCAAATATTAAAATAAAGGAAGATATCTGCTGTTAATAGATCATTACAGTAGACTAAACGAAAGTACTCAGCAGTTTTTTCAGAGTATGCAACATTGATGGGGTTTTGGTATACAGTACAAGTCATTCTATGTGAGGATTTTGAGATAGATTATAAAAATAGGCTTAGGTTAGAACCTGTAGAAGTAAATGGCTCTTGGTCTGAAAAATAATTTGTCAAAATAACTTACACACAGGTTAGTTACGATTATATAGTGATATTCACCATATGGTGAAATTTATTGCCACTGTATGTGCTGGAGGTTGCTGCTGGTTGGAGGAAGAGGGTGGTTAATGTTTTGTTGTGCTTTCAAAACATTGTCCGTGGCACCAAAAATTTAGGGTAAGTGCCCATTTTTCAACTATTTGTTGTAAATCTAAATATACCTAACATTCCAACATACATTCATAAGCCAGGGCAAAACTGATATATCCTAGTAAGGTTTATTTCTCACATCTGTGACTACATGTTCCTTTTAGGTCAAAATGTGTCCAAGACGATAGCTAAGGGTATGTCTACACTGTAATTAGACACCCACTGCTGGCCCATGCCAGCTGACTCAGGCTCAGCGTAAGGAGCTGAGCAACAGTGGTTTGGGCTCAAGCCCAAACTCTGGGACCCTCAGCCCTGGCAGGGTCCTACAGGTTGGGTTCCAGCCTGAGCCCAAACTTCTACACCACAATTAAACAGCTCCTTAGCCAGAACCCCCTGGACACAGTCTGAATCAGCTGGCAGGGGACCAGCTGTGGGTTTTTAATTGCAGTGTGAACATACCCTAAGCGTTTCCAATTCCTCAGTAATAGCAGAGAGTGCCTATATAATCTCCAACAGCACTTTTATATCCCTTAAAGGGTCCCCTGGTGGTGGTGGTGGTGGGCGGGTTAGAATTTTTCCTTCCCTTTGCGGGTCACCTCCAATTTACCTCTGAATGGCTAACCCTAAATCTCAAACTTTTGCCGGCTTTCACCCAGCACCCTCCTACCACACCATTACTGCGACCCACTGTGTTTCTGGGTGGTTGCTAGAAACGTGTGTGTGTGTGTGTGTGTGTGTGTGTGTCTCCCCGGGTGGTGGGCGGCGGCGGGGCGGATTGGCCCCTGGCTGCGATCTGCTGGCGGGGAGGGGGGGCGGCAGGGAAGTAAGGAAATGGGCAGCATTGGGGTACTCCGCTCCGGAATAAGACAGGGAGATTTTCTAGCAAGGAACGAAGCGAAACTTTCCGTCTCTGTCTGACACACGCTTCCCGGGCGCAGGAAGGACGGACGGACACACATACACCCCCAAGGGGGTTTACTGCTGCCCACACGCCAGTGGCCCAGGCCCAGGGCGGGAGCGGATCCGTGCCGCATGAAGAGCGGGAGATCTGCTCCTGCTGCCTGTCCCCACTCAGCCCCGTCCTTCGCCCCCTGGCCAAACGCGGCTCCCCGCCGCCGCCCCGAGGGGAACAGCCCTGGACAAGCCTCTGCCCCAGTCCCTGGCTGACACTAACCTGCGCATGTGGGCCGCCCCTGCCATCCCGCCAGCCGCAGCACTTCCGCCCCGCAGGTATCGTCACTTCCGCCCGTCGGCCGCGCCCTTTCACCCCAGGCTAGAGCAGTTTCCATAGCTCTTGTCTCCGCCAACCGCCGCCATATTGGAGCCGTGGGAGAAGAATAGCCCGAGGCAGGGCGGCGGCTCACGTGGGCTGATGGGGCTGTGCGGGCCGAATGTGTGACGCAAGCAGCGTATGTCTCCGGGAGTCCGCCTCCCTGACGTGGGGCTGTCAGTCAACGCCCGCTGGGGAGCTGCAACCTGGGCCCGCGAGTGAGACTCGCACGTGGCTAGGCCCCTCCTGTCGCCGCCCCGACAGCGTATCCTAGTGCCAACTGGGCCCTGCCTCGCGCCTCTGCCCGGCAGCGCGTGCCTGGCTCCTTCCCCTGTCCCACGCGAGCCCAACACGGCCATTCCCCGCCACTGCCCAGAGCCCGCTTGGCTGGCAGAACGCCCTGTGCGGAGAGGACCTCGCGCTCCCAGGGAGCCAGAGCCCCGCTCACAGAGGAAGGAAGGAGATACCAACTGTGGCCGTATCCAGCCTGCAAATCCCTGGGGAGGTGCTTAACTTGCTGCGCGTGGGAGTTCAGCCGGGCTGCTCCCCTGCCTAAAGTTAAGCCTGTGCATGAATCTGTGAACATTTGGAGCGAGGCAGGAGCAGTAAAGGGGACTGAATTCCCCATTGCAATGTGTCGGATTTGCAGCAGGTAAAAGGAATATTAATTAAAGCTGATCTCCTGGGTATGCCCCTGAAGAGCTGCCAAGTCTCTTGCTTCTCCCAGTAGACAGTTGCTTTTGGGCCTGGCACACTAGCCTACCGGCAAAAACCCAATCTGCTAATGCTGGCCTGCAGGGTCAGTGAGAAACAGTGGCACTAAAATGCTGGCACTAAAAATCACTGCCACTTAAATATTTCCCTGAATCCTCTTATGATGTAGATTGTCCCAATTCAGGTTCTTGGTATTCAAGACAATCTTAAGGATCCACGGTTTTAATTCTTGTGCCTGGATTTATGTAAATACTTTAAAAATTATGCAAATTTACAATCTTGCTTTTTATGTTGTTGTTATAAGGTTTGCATGAGGAGACTGGAAACACTAAAGGAGAAAAGGTGTCTATAGCAATATGAGTGTAACTGACTATATAACTTCCATTGCTTTTTGCAGTGGTGGTGTAGCTGTGTTGGTCCCAGGATATTAGAGAAGGTGAGTGAGGTAATATCTTTTATTGGACCAACTTCTGTTGATGAGAGTAAAAAAAAAAAAAAAAAAAAGATAGAAAAAGCTGCTGTTACCTACAGAAAAGGAGTAACTGCCTTTAGAGCTTTCACCTTTTTCCACTTTGTATATGTATTGTGTGGGGGCGGGATTATAAATGCCAATCAAAGGATTTAGATCAGGGATGCCCATACTGTGGCCTGAGGGGCAAATACAGGCTGTGGAATTCTAATTTGCTCTTCATAGCCATCCTGTCCCTCCAGGGTCTGAACCAAGTTGATTGTCTGCAGGATTTTAAAATTCTTTTCAGTAGATAAAGGAGGATAAAAGTAAAAGCAAATATTGGGTGTGTATGAATTACTAAAACATGTAAATCTCTATGCAAACAGCCCCTAGTCTCCTGGCAGGCAACCAGCGTGACTGTCAGTGTTGCAGATTTGGGACACA
Organism: Chrysemys picta bellii; assembly: GCF_011386835.1. Taxonomy (NCBI): domain Eukaryota; kingdom Metazoa; phylum Chordata; order Testudines; family Emydidae; genus Chrysemys; species Chrysemys picta. The sequence goes on along the minus strand of NC_088794.1, from coordinate 94,101,034 downwards.
TCTTGGCCTAAAACCAAGGTCATGATAAACTTAAAATGTCAAAAGGGGAGAAATTCAGTTCTGCACCAAAAACACTAAACAGAGAACTTCCTTCTCCTCGGCCATTAAAGTCCTCCAACAGGCCATGCTGCTTCTAGGAATGGCAAAGTTAAGAACCCCTCCATTGTGGTTCTTTGAGGGTATTTTTTTAAATAAAAGAGTGGCAAGCACAGAAAATATCCTATAGATGCACAGTCCAACCCACCAGCTAGGCAGAGAGATCACAGGCACAATTCTGATTCTGACCTAATGATCTGCACCCTTCTACAGTCTGCTTCTGGAACTAACGTTGCCTGATTCTGATTAAGGCCATCATGGCTGTTGGCCTTCACATGTTGAGCAGTTAATACTACATCTAGTGTACTTAGGAGCTGCTATATTTATCCCTCATGTTAGGAACACCTAACTACCTGTGTGGGTTCCCAGGAAAGGAGCCCCCCGAATCTTTGGAGCTCCTCTGATGCTGCCCTATAAGAGTGCAGCTCTTCTGCTGGCAGAGCTGTGATTTGCATTTGCTAAAGGAACTGGAAGAGAGTGAAAGATTCACAGAGAACTATGTTGCTTCTAGAAGCCTGGACATTGCAGCACAGGCTAGCCACCTGAGTACAAACCCAGAGAGTTGGGCTGTTGCTCGTGCCATGGTATTCACACTGCTAGTTTTAGTGTGCTAGCTTGAGCAGAGCTAGTGTATGTCTGTGTACCCAGGCTGGGAGGCATGCTCCCAGGTGCACCCTGGGAGACTTAAGGCCTGATTCTGCACTGCATTGAAACCTTCCTAGTTACACCAGCATAAAACTGAATGGACAGTCAGGCACTTACCTTTAGTTTGTAGTTCCCAGGTTCTTCTGTTCTGGGGATGGGGGAGTAGATAACACAGCTTTTGGGGGGAGGGGCATGTAGATGGAGTTTGAAATAATTATTTAATTTGCTTGGTATTGGACCTCTAGGGCCAAAATCTGTACCCATTGACTTCAGTTGGTTTTGGATTATGCCCCTAGTTCAGGGGTCGGCAACCTTTCAGAAGTGGTGTGCCGAGTCTTCATTTATTCACTCTAATTTAAGGTTTCGTGTGCTAGTAATACATTTTAACATTTTTAAAAGGTCTCTTTCTATAAGTCTATAATATATAACTAAACTATTGTTGTATGTAAAGTAAATAAGGTTTTTAAAATGTTTAAGAAGCTTTATTTAAAATTAAATTAAAACGCAGAGCCCCCGGACCGGTGGGCAGGACCCAGGCAGTGTGAGTGCCACTGAAAATCAGCTTGCGTGCCGCCTTTGGCACGTGTGCCATAGGTTGCCTACCCCTGCCCTAGTTCATTTAAAGTAAGGAGGCCGCATTTTAGTTTGTTATAAGGCTTTAGTTAATCTCTAGAATAGACTGGTCAAAGCATGACTAACAAATAATCTGCAGAGAGCAATACTATGCTGTAAAAGGGATGGACTAGGTGACCTAACAGGAATAAGTATTTTTCATCTCTGATTTATCTCAAATCTTCTGTTCAAGTTCTGAGGTCTGTATGGTATGACAGGTACTGTAGGCATGAAATAGGGAAGTGTCCATAATATTTTCTGTCAGATAGGTATAAAAAAACCCTCAGTATTCAATTATAAATTTCTCCCAGACAAGAAGACTTCCTGTCAAAGCTGCCAGAGTTGTATGCATCTTCCCCCCTCATTATTTTTTTATAATCAGTTTTAATAATACAGTCAGATGCTATATATAGTCTATGCTATCAATAAATCATGCCCATGCATCTTCATATTTGTCCTATAATTTATAAGTACCAGTTTACTTGTGTGCATCTGTTAAATTATTCTGGCTAACAAAATGTCCCTAGTCCAGTTCCAGGAGTCATGAGAGGTGAACTGCAATGCTTTTTAACTTAGAATTAAAAAGAGAAATTGTATTAGACTTTATGGACTCCTTCCCTTCAGTCACAAACCTGGATAATCATCTTCATTGCCAGTTCTAGCCCACCACAAGCCCCCACTTTAACACCTTGTAGTAGAAGCTATTCATCTTCTGATCAAGGGATGGCCATGACAGTCTCTCCCTAAGGGCCATATGCTTCCCCTCCATTGAGTGGCATGGAAGAGAGCAGAATGACAAAAATCTCTTGGAAGCGGGCTTGGAGGATTGTATGAAGGAGAAGGCAATGGGGATATACAGTATGTCCACCAAGTCGGTCGCAGAGCTGCAACATGATAAAAATAGTGACAGGCTGCCTGAAAGGGGGCTGGCTGGGAGATACAGCTACAGTTGGGGTGTTCTTCCTCCAAAAAGATGGAATTTATGCAGCACTAGTCAGCCCTCTCCACTGTGGAGTTAATCCTGCAAGGTGCTGAGTGCCATCACTTCCCATTGAAGTCAGTAAGAATGAAGGCGCTGAAGGCTGCAGAGGAGTGCTCAGCACTTCACAGGCAAAGCCATACATGAACCCCCTGGGAAGACCCATAGCCCAGTCCAGCAAAGCACACAAGTATGTGTGTAGCTTAAAGAATGAGTAGTCCCCCATGTAGTCAAAAGGAACTACTCATATGCTTAAAGTTATGCACATTATCACCCCCACATTGGCACCTCCTGCTGGCTGTTTCAGGAATTAGCTCTGGTCAGCAGGTATGCCCTCCAGTGGTAGCAGCTCTCCCATCCTCATCTTTACCTGCAGACTCACTGCCTCTGCTTTGTGGCATAGCCCTCCAGCTGTGTCACAATCCAGGTTCCCCCCTTCCCGGGGACTCTTTCCACAACAGTCTAGCTGCTCCTTGCAGTGACTTTGCAGTCCATAGCCTGGCTGCTTCTTCAGCGGCGAGTGGGGGGGAAGAGAACCCAAGCCCACCCCCTATTCTGGGTCCCAGCTCCAGCCACAATTCTGGGTCCCAGGCCAGGGACCCTGTAAACAACAGCTTCCCACTGGCTCTCCTTTCTTTCTCCACCAGTGTCAATTCCCTGGGCCACTTCCCCACAGCCCCAGCACCTGCCTCTGGCTCCTTCACCCTCTTCCCAGGGCCTCAGGCCTGCAAGTCCTAGCAACCCTGTTCACAGTACTAGTCCCCTTCTTTGGGCTTCCTGTTGCACAGTCACTTGGTTTGGCCTGCAGCTTCCTTTTATATAGGCCAGCTGGGCCCTGATTGGCTAGTCCAGCTGCTTCCCTAATTGTCTGTTTCCTTGCAGCCCTCCAGGCTGTTTTAACCCTATCAGGGCCAAAGCGGGGCAGACACCCTGTCACACACATCCATATGAGCACAGCTGGAGTCAATGACAGCTTTGTTGCAAGTGGGACAAATTGAGAGGCAAGCAAAGCCAATGTGCATGTCCATATATACCCAGAGATCCACCGACAGAGTTCTGGATGGCTTTTCTTTTAGATCTCCAGCCTTCATGGGGATTTGAACCCAGGCCTACTGTACCAAACCCAACAGGTACACCTCACCGAACAGACTGTTGTGGATTTATAGGCCCATGTAAGACAAGCATGTTTTCAGTAAAACCTCTACTTAACTCACTTAAAAAAAAATCCATGGCCAAAGTGAATTCATGTAAACATATGAATGGGGATGTGTGGATTTTTTTTAAACAATATTTGCTCATATCTAGCAATGCATCTGCCAAGCAGTATGTTGGCTTCTGAGAATTAGTGTGGGATTTCCTCTTAGTTGTTTGTTTTATTGGATTCCTGTATATAATTTTATCAGGCTACGAGGACAGACTCTGAAATAATACAAGTCTTCAAAAACTAAATATAATATTTCTGGAGAAGTTGATTTAATTTATTCTTAACAAATTAAGGTATCTTCATTGCCTCATCACCATCCCCATCACAATCCCAAAATAACTCCCACTTAGGAAAGAGTTTTCCTCCAAATTTCAGACTACAGCTGACACTCCTGAGGGCTGACTCCCTTGCAAACGGGAAGGTGTAGTCAAAGTGGATTTACTTCTCTTATACTGTACATCATAAGTCAAGCAGTAGATTTGGAGAGAACTGTAGGTGAAATTCTACATTTGTACAGATGGCGAACATATCCTCATCAATACACAGAATGACTAAAGGAAAAAATCTGTGAACTGAGGGTTGAGTCACTTTTTTTTACTGGCAACACACCCCAAAATACCACTAATGAAATAGATGCTTCTAAATTTCATCCTCTTATGCACAGGAGGTTTTCCCTCATTGCTACTGCCGTTGGATCTATCTGCCAAAGTCTGAGTAATGTAACGGATGTATTTAAGTCTACTGTGGCAGATTTTAAAGGAATCCTGTCAAAGTGCCTAAGCCTGACATTTCACACAACTTAAAATAGTTTAATGCACTGGGCTTGCTCCCTGTATCAAATTATCCTTGGGGATCTCCTGAAGAACTTTTCATTTTGGAGGTACTCCAGGATTCTTCCCATTCTCCTTCTGTTACTTTGTCTCACACATCATAGAAATCCGTTCTCTGGCTGATTAGGGTAATAGAGGTCTAAATGCTGCTGCTCCCTCCCACCATAACCCATCACTGCTACTCAGAGTGTAAGACAGAGGGAGTGGCTTAAGAGGAGGTGAACACACACACACAGTAAAATTGCATTGCCTTTGCAACACTCTCAGTGCAGGAAGCTCAGTAACAAATGTAGATACACTTTGTGACAGCTATAGTGTATTGTGACTAGGATCAAGCCATCGGAAAGTATTTAATAATGGACAACTACACTAATGCTGTTAGATCTGGCAAGAGCCACTGACACTGCTGATCATGAAGTGCTGACTTAAGCGACCTCGCAAAACTGACTGTGGAATCACACAAAATAGGCTTTGCTCAGTCATCTTTGAGAACTCACAGGGTTGTGATGGGCAACTGTGTCTCCTCCTTCTGTCTGCTCACCCAGGTTATCCCACAAGCCTCAAGCTGGTCTCACCTCCTGTTTACATATATGTTAGTCACCTTGGGGAAACCGTGAGATGCTGTAGCCTCCTCCAGCAATATGCATGGAGATACGCATCTGTACTTCTTTACTTCTTCATGTCAGCTGCACACAGTGCCATCACCCAGACCTATAGGCCTTGAAGAGATAAGCAGTTGCATGAAAAATAGCTGGCTAAAATGAAACCCAGACAAGATGGAGGTGATGGATGGAAGAGGGAGATTCCTTAAAATTGACATTACCTTAAAGGGTGTCTACTCTCATGTCTGTTACCCAGTCTCAGGATACTACTGTGTTCTTGGTTGTCTCTGGGATACCTAAATAGCAATGGTAAATGCCCTTCTCCATCTTTCACTGAGTAGATGCAAACCTACTCATGGTGATCTACATATTCATCACATCCAGACTGCACTATTGCCATGCACTATGCCTGGAGAGGAAAATGAAAGTCATAGGGAAGCTCCAGCTAGTCCAAAACATAGTAACTCATCTACCAAGCCACACTGATTGATGGGAGCACATTTTTCCAGTGCTCTGCTTGCTACATTAGCCTCCTGTCCAAAACCAGAGCTACTTCAAAGCTCAGTTCTTAATTTTCGAAGCCATCATTGGGTTGGCTATGACTAACTTAGTAACTCATCATGACAGCTGCATCCATCAGGAACTATGGAGCTGATAGTGTCCAGAGGGAAACTCACAGGCATTGGACCAGGTGTTCTTACCTACAGATTTCCTTCAGAAATCAGATTGACACCAACTCTTGACACCTTCAGAATGCAAGGTACATCTCCTCTCTTTGCTATTAGCGTCACACAACAATAACACTGAAGAATGGTCCAGCAATGCTTCCCTCAGGTTAATCAGCAAAGATTACCCAGTACACAAACAAAATTAAAATTAGAAGGCTCTTTTCCCCATAGCAGTGTAACAAGGAGCAGCAGAGAGTACAGTCCTTCTGACCGCATGTTGCTCTTCATAATTCTGTTAGAGCCTTGATTGCTGTGTGTGTTAACAGTTAAATTAAGTAGTACCTTTTAGTCTCATCTTATTACTGAGGGAGATTCTATTTTAAAACTGAAGTCTGTTTGGCAGCGGATACTCTGAGGGCTGGCATGTTGCCTTTGAGAGAAATAAAAGCATTTCTGCTTTCTTCCCTGGGGGACAATCTTGGGAACACTCCAAGCTATCAGCTTGGCTACCGGATGGCATTGTCCAGATTGCTCTTTCTGGATCAGAAACCTTGGTCCCAGGTCATCCCTGATGTAACTCTGCTGAGGTCTAAAGGTAGATTTGGCCTTTTGAGTTTAGTCTGGGATGGTGTTTGGCCAAACAGTATCTGGTATGAACCACAATTCAGCATCCCTCCCCAGAGATGCAAAACAGGGTGAATATTCACCTTTAACTGGTGAAGTCCACTTGTTTTTAGTGTCTTGAGTAGGGTGACCAGATGTCCCGATTTTATAGGGACAATCCTAATTTTGGGGGCTTTTTCTTATATAGGCACCTATTGCCTCCCACTCCTGTCCCAATTTTTCACACTTGCTATTTGGTCACCCAAGTCTTGAGCCACTGGCAGTTCATCTACCCCTTTAGCTGCTCCTCTGGTGAGACTTTTGGCTTGACTGCTCTATTTGTTATTTAGTTGTGCTTTTGGCTCTTCCCAGCTCCCTTGTCACAGTCCCTGAGTTAACTATACCTCTGACCCCACACCCCCTCTTTGTTTCCATATGGGCCCCCAACTCTAATCTCAGACCTCCAGCCATCCCCTTTCTTGGAACAGAATCCTACAGTCCTTTCTCCCTCCTCCCCCCCCAGACCGAGGTCTTACATTGGAGACTCCTGCAATTCACTGTGATTGCCTCAGCAACTCTGATTGCAGTTGAGCACCTACAGTCCTGTTTTCTCAGAGGCAATGACAGGGTTATCCAGTGACCAGCCAGGTTTCTGTTTATGCAGAACAAAAAAATTTCAGCAAAAACACATCTTCAAAACAATAATCACCTTGTATGCATGCTTAGTTTATCAGGTGGTCAGTCATCTTCCACATAGCATCCTGAAAGGTCTAAAATACTTCAGGTGCTTCTGCAGAGCCTGATTCTGCTAGACAATCTCATGCTTGCCAGTTCTTAGATGGAGTGAGAGTGACTCTCCCCTCAGGTCAGGGCAGTTTTTATACAGTTTCAAGTCTTTTGTCTGACAAGGCCTTTGAACCAGGTCAAACCAGTCTGTGTGCGATTCCCCAAGGGAGACAAAACTTAAAAAAAAAAAAAATAATAATAATAAAAAAAAGCTTATTACCTGCATTGTTTCAGTATGGGGAATTTGCATTAATTACCAACCCTCCATTATCTTTAGTTCCAACAGAAAACATTCTTTATCTTCTCCATTTAGCCAGGAATGCAATCACTAGCCAGCTCGTAAAGATACATGTAATATTTATACCATTAACACAATAGTCTTTGAATATTCCATGATTCCATAGCATCATGTTTATCACACTCCTATGTCTGTAAATTTCAACTTGGTTTCACTACATGAGAGTCTAATGCTCATGGAATGTGATGTGTTGGCATCTGTGGAGAACAAAGTCCTCTTTGCAGAGAGCAGGTATCACATGGGCAGTGACTGTTTAAGATTCCTCATTGTGGCTCACCTGTGCAGCTCTATCCTGCCTGGAGCTAGAGTGACCAGATAGAAAGTGTGAAAAATCAGGACAAGGGGTGGGGGGTAATAGGTGCCTATATAAGAAAAAGTCCCAAATAGCGGGACTGTCCCTATAAAATCGGGACATCTGGTCACCCTACCTGGAGCTGAGAGAATCGTTCACTTTCCATCTCTGTTGTAGGGTATGTTCTCCCTCTCCAGCAGTGTGAGCAGCACACCTTGAAAGAGGGGAGAGGACCTATAGTCTGAAGGAGTAGGAACAGGGAGGGATTGGAAGCAGCAGGACTAGGAGAGGAGTAGCCCTTCCCCACTACGATGTACCTCTGGAGATGACTCACGGCAGGGAGTATGTGAGGAGAGGCTGCTCTTAGTGAGAAGCTTAGAGGCAGTGAGTGCAAGATGGAGGGAGCGAGAGAGGACGAGGTCATGGCTGGTGGGGATCTTTTTAGTGATGTAGTGTTGGGGGGGGCATTCCAGAGAGAGCAAGAGAAGCGGAGGAAGGAAGTGGAAGAGTGTGGATGAGTTTTGGAAAGGATGGGCCAGAGGAGAGGAGATGAAGGAGGGACCAGAGTTGGAGTAGTTGTCACCAGAACCAAGGAAGAAGTGGCAAAACAAAAAAAACAAAAAAAGAGGTGAGAGAGACATTTGTAAAGGTGGGAAGGGAGGCACAGGGATGGAAAGGAGAAAAGAGAAGGTAGAGTTGATATGAACCGCAAAGAAGGGAAGGTTGAAGAGGTGGGAGATGCAGTTGCCAGGAGATGGGAGAGGAGAGAGGCGCATTCCACACCCCTCCAGAATGGACAGAGAAAATACAATTGTGGGCTTTAGTTCTACCTGGGCAGCCCCAGCGCAGCCACTCAGGGCCTCATGGGACCCACACAGAGAATACATCCTGTCACACTTGCTGTTAAATCCCAGGCCTCTCTACTGAGACTTCCAGCAGGGTTCTAGTTAGTGTCATTTGTGATAAGGACACCTGTCCACTGGAAACTGGACTGAGCCCTGCCCCCCCGGTGCATTTTACATAGTTCATTGAAAAGTCATCATATGACAACAACAACCACCACCCAATGATCTTATTCCATTATCAATCCCTTCAACTATACAGCTCCTCAATATTCAGAATGGTTAATATTGGGATCAGAAAACCCTGCATAATGGATGCATCCTTTCCCAGTGCCAGCCCATTAGAAAATAGGAAGTCCTTACAGACTAAGAGGGAATATTGCACTTGTCCTCTTTTGCTCCAAAGAGGCAGCAAAGTAAAAGCAATAGAGGATGCAATTCAAGTGCTGATAAATGATTGATGCCCCCTTCTGCTTTTTACTTACAAAAAGAATATCAAAACTCATTTTGTAAATCATCCAGACAGATTTTCTTTGGACATATCCACAATTTGATTAACAGATATTGCATTAAGGTATGTAGGTGCCTAACTCACATTGATTTCAATAGGAGTTAGGTGCCAAAATGCCTTTGAGGCTCTGGGCCTAAGTGTTAGCATTGCAGCAATTTTACTGTCTTTGCAAATAGTAAGAGACATGTTTTGGGTTATGCTCTGATAAAGAGACAAAGGTTAAAGGCAGCTCCAGTGTCACCCAAAGTAATTGCTTTAACATGTAATTAAGACCAGATACTCATCCCTACACTAAGGCCCTGATCCAAAGCCTGTTGAAGTTAGTGGAAAGACCCTCACTGACTTTAACAGGCTGCAGATTAGGCCCCACAGTTCCTATGACCATTAATGCAACACTTGTAGGACAATGTGATGTAATCTACTTGTAATAATAGCACCTCTCATCCAGGATGATCCCAATATACCTGTATACATATGTCAATTTACTGACCACACATATGGAAATTACTCTGCCCCCTGCTGAAATGCAGCTACCTCTGGGGCAGAAAGTGGTAGCTGTTTAGCAGTGCACAACAAGTTCTCACCAGTGTTCAGAGGAGGGAAAAAATTAAGTAGTCATAATTTAATTACCTAAATTGTAAATGGATCAGGACAGAAGGTTTAACACCTCTCTTTTGATTAAGTTCTAGAGGATCTCTAATAATCATAAGTGGTCAGGACCTCTGTTTTCTGTCTCATCTGAAAGGCAGAAAACAAACACACATGCTCAAAGTGACTTAAGACAGTGATATAGCTCTGCAAATTTAGCTCCAATATTCTCTTAACTAAAATATAGAACAACATGCTGCCTGCTAAATTGTGAAATGGCCCCTGGCTAAACAGGAAGGGTCATCAAAACTTTAATTAACACGTGCTCTGTGTTCCCACTCTGAGTGGTTGATTCTGACCTTACAGTAGCAGCAGATATTGACTGCACCCACTTCTTATTGCTCTGCAGAGAGGAGGTGTCACTGAGAATGCATTTTGTTCCTTGTTTTGCTAGCCATATAAAGAGAAAGAGACTAGGCATCAAGCCCAGATAGAGGGGGCAAACGTTAGGGTAGGGCATGTGAGTTTTGTGTGTCTGCCTGTAAGGCGCTTATCATACTTTAGCACTATATACATAATTATGCATATTTAATATGTGTTAGAATAGAGAGAGAGGCTTATAAAGGGAAAAAATAGCCCCTTCAGGCAGATAGCGCAGTGACACTGATCCTCTGATTTATGGATCGCAGAATGAGCTTCTTTACATGGATTTTGCTGTCCTCTCTAGAATTTAAGCTTTTGGGGTTTTTTTCTGTCCCTTCTGGTTGTGAAGACACCCTGATAATAAACTGATGCACTGAGTTTGCAGCTAGCGAGACTGAAGCAATAGCAAGTGCGATGTGACCACTTTCTGAAGCTTAATTATCAGGGACAGTAACAGCCATTCCTTTCACCCCTCTCCCAGATCTCAGTTCTTCTCTTGTCTTTAGGCTTTCTCTATGCTTTGCTTCAACTGCAGCCATAGTACTGACAGTACCTAGCATGCCAGGATGCCCACATGTGCCTCAGACCAAGAACCCCAGCTGGGCTTAGGTGCAGAATCTCTACCTCTTTCGCACCCAATCCCTTCGATTACCAGCCCTTGGGGTCAGCTGGCAGCAATAATCCTAGAAACCACCAGGTTAATTTAAGCAAATCAAAGTTTATTCAACATACAAAACTATATGAGAGAATCTATGAAAATGAAAGCAAATCACTTCGCTTCATACCACTGTCCAAAGCTTCCCCAACCCTCATTCGGTAGGTTCTTGCTTAGTACAGGTGAATGAATATTCAATAAGTTGGGGGGAAATATCTTACATTCAGAATTCAGCCAGGTCCTTGTTTTTCCTTCCAGTCTAACTCAGCTTTCAACTCCGAGGTAGCTCTCCCCTATGCCGCTTCGCCCACCTGGGTGATGGCTTTCAAATATGTCAGGGGTGTGTGCACTGCAGCTCTGATCCAAAGTCCATAGACTCAAGAAGAGTCCTTCCCCTGACTTCCCTGGGCTTTGATCAGACCTGAAACAAGGTGGACCTCCCCATCTTGGTGGGATAATATGCATGACTGGAATATTGGTATAGAAGGGTACAGCTTGCTCAGGAAGGATAGGCAAAGAAAAAAGGAAGGAGGCATTGCCTTATATATTGAAAATGTATACAGTTGGACTGAGGTTGAGATAGAAATAAGAGACAGACTTGTTGAAAGTCTCTTGGTAAGGATAAAAGGGGTAAAAACCAAGGGTGATGTCATGGTAGGGGTCTACTGCAAACCACCAAACCAGGAAGAAGAGGTGGATGAGGCTTTTTTTAAACAACTAACAAAATCATCCAAAGCACTTGGTGATGATGGGGAACTTCAACTACCCAGACATCTGTTGGGAAAATAACACAGCAGGGCACAGATTATCCAACAAGTTCTTGGAATGTATTGGAGACAATTTTTTATTTCAGAAGGTGGAGAAAGCTACTGTGGGGAGGCTGTTCTAGATTTGATTTTGACAATAGGGAAGAACTGGTTGAGAATTTGAAAGTGGAAGGCAACTTGGGTGAAATTGATCATGAAATGGTAGAGTTCATGATTGTAAGAAATGGTAGGAGGGAGAACAGCACAATAAAGACAATGGATTTCAAGAAGGCAGACGTTAGCAAACTCAGGGAGTTGGTAGGTAAAATCCTATGGGAAGCAAGTCTAAGGGGAAAAACAATTGAAGACACTTCACAGTTTTTCAAAGTGACATTATTAAGGGCACAAGAGCAAACTATCCCACTGCGTAGGAAAGATAGGAAGTATTGCAAGAGACCACCTTGGCTTAACCAGGAGATCTTCAATGATCTAAAACTCAAAAAAGTGTCCTACAAAAAGTGAAAACTTGGCCAAATTACAAAGGATGAATAGAAACAACTAACACAAGTATGTAGGGACAAAATTAAAAAGGCCAAGGCATAAAACGAGATCAAATAGCTAGGGACATAAAGGGTAGCAAGAAAACATTCTACAGATACATTAGAAGCAAGAGGAAGACCAAGGACAGAGTAGGCCTGTTACTCAATGAGGGAGGAAAGACAATAACAGAAAATGTGGAAATAGCAAAGGTGCTTAATGACTTCTTTATTTTGGTTTTCATCAAGAAGGTTGGTGGCGATTGGATGTCTAACATAGTGAATGTCAATGAAAATGAGGTAGGATCAAAGTCTACAATAGGGAAAGAACAAGTCAAAAATTACTTAGACAAGTTAGATGTCTTCAAATCACCAGGGCCTGTTGAAATGCATCCTAGAATACTCCAGGAGCTGACTGAGGAAATATCTGAGTCATTAGCAATTATCTTTGAAAAGTCATGAAAGATGGGAGACGTTTCAGAAGACCGGAAAAGGGCAAATGTAGTGCCCATCTATAAAAAGGGAAATAAGGACAACCTGGGGAATTATAGACCAGTCAGCTTAACTTCTGTACCTGGAAAGATAATGGAGCAAATAATTAAGAAATCAATTTGCAAACACCTAGAAGATAATGAGGTAATAAGTAACAGTCAGCATGGATTTGTGAAGAACAAATCATGTCAGACCAATCTGATAGCTTTCTTTGACAAGCCTTGTGGATGGGGGGAAAGCAGTAGATGTGGTATATCTCGACTTTATTAAAGCTTTTGATACTGTCTCGCATGACCTTCTCATAAACAAACTAGGGAAATACAACCTAGATGGAGCTACTATAAGGTGGGTGCATAACTGGTTGGAAAATCTTTCCCAGAGAGTGGTTATCAGTGGTTCACAGTCATTCTGGAAGGGTATAACGAGTGGGGTCCCGCAGGAATCGGTTCTGGGTCCACTCTGTTCAATATCTTCATCAGTGATTTAGATAATAGCATAGAGAGTACACTTATAAAGTTTGCAGATGATACCAAGCTGGGAGGGGTTGCAAGTGCTTTGGAGGATAGGATTGTGACGGGTTGAATCACAGAAACCCCTTTGGGACTGCCACCTGATGTGCTTAGACTACCTCTGAGCCTGTTTTCCCTGCCAGCTTGGAACTTCAGTCCCCTGCCTGGTTTGAGCCAGACACATTAGCCTGCTACAGACACAGACCCAGGTCTGAACTACGTCCCCCAAAAGCTGTAAGTTTAATTGAAAACAGCTTAAGAAGGCTCCTGTCTCCAGCACTCAGATACCCAACTCCCAAAGGGATCCAAACCCCAAATAAATCTGTTTTACCCTGTATAAAGCTTATACTGGGTAAACTCATAAATTGTTCACCCTCTATAACACTGATAGAGAGAGATGCACAGTTGTTTGCTTCCCTCCCGTGTATTAATACATACTCTGGGTTAATTAATAAGTAACAAGTGATTTTATTAAATACAAAAAGTAGGATTTAAATGGTTTCATGTAATAACAGATAGAACAAAGTGAATTACCAAGCAAAATAAAATAAAACACGCAAGTCTAAGTCTAATACAGTAAGAACGTGATTACAGATGAAATCTCACCCTCAGGGATGTTCCAGTAAGCTTCCTTTACAGACTAGCCTCCTTCTAGTCCAGCAATCACTCACACCCCTGTAGTTACTGTCCTTTGTTCCAGTTTCTTTCAGGTACCCTTTGGAGGTAGAGAGGCTACCACTTGAGCCAGCTGAAGACAAAATTGAGGAGTCTCCCAGGACTTCATATAGTTTCTCTCTTGGGGTGGAAACCCCTCCCTCCTCCTGTGTAGAATCCCAGCTACAAGATGGAGTCTTGGAGTCACATGGGCAAGTCACATGTCCACACATGACTTAGTTCTTTACAGGGACATTCCCAGGAAAGCTCAGATGTGGATTGGCGTCTATCAAGGTCCATTGTTCACCAGATACTTCCATTTACTTGAATAACCCCTTCACGCTATGTTGATCAAATCTTAGTTAGGTGCTTTCTACAGCAAACACTTTAAATACAAGCATAGAGCCAACGCTCATAACTTCAGATATAAAAATGATACATGCAAACGAATAGGATGAATACATGCAGTAGAACATAAACTTTGCAAAGATATGTTACATGGCATATCTAGCATAAAACATATTCCAGTTATGTCATATTTACATTCATAAGCATATTTCTATAAAGCATTATGGGGTGCAACGTCACAAGGATTAAAATTAAAAATGATGTGGAAAAACTGGAGAAATGGTCTGAAGTAAATAGGATGAAATTCAATAAGGACAAATACAAAGTACTCCACTTAGGAAGAAACAGTTGCACACATACAAAATGGGAAATGACTGCCTAGGAAGGAGTACTGCGGTAAGGGATCTGGGGGTCATAGTGAATCACAAGCTAAATATGAGTCAACAGTGTAACACTGTTGCAAAAAAAGCAAACATCATTCTGGGATGTATTAGCAAAAGTATTGTAAGCAAGACACAAGAAGTAATTCTTCCGCCTTATTCCACGCTGATTAGGCCTCAACTGGAGTATTGTGTCCAGTCCTGGGTACCACATTTCAGGAAAGATGTGGACAAATTGGAGAAAGTCCAGAGAAGAGCAACAAAAATGATTAAAGGTCTAGAAAACATGATCTATGAGGGAAGATTGAAAAAATTGGTTTTGTTTAGTCTGGAGAAGAGAAGACTGAGAGGGGACATGATAACAGTTTTCAAGTACATAAAAGGTTGTTACAAGGAGGTAGATTGTTCTTCTTAACTTCTGAGGATAGGACAAGAAGCAAATGGGCTTAAATTGCAGCAAGGGCGGGTTAGGCTGGACATTAGGAAAAACTTCCTAATTGTCAGAGTGGTTAAGCACTAGAATAAATTGCCTAGGGAGGTTGCGGAATCTCCATCATTGGGGATTTTTAAGAGCAGGTTGGACAAACACCTGTCAGGGATGGTCTAGATCAGTGGTTCTTAACCTTTACTGCAGCCTGCACCCTTTTGGTTCTCAAAAATACGTTCTCGCACCCCTTATCAAAAATTGTTGAGGTAGGTCAGTTCTTTAAACCTAGATATATCATAACTGTACAATGAAAGAGAGAGAATTATATTTTTATTTTAATTTCACAGTTAAAGTTTAACGCAGTAATCGTTATTAAAATGTATAATGTTAATAAATACATAGGTTTGATGAAACAAAGTAGTACTTACGTGCCTGTGCTTAATGTGTGTTTTCGATGATTTACCTTCTAAAAAAGTCTGGCATGTCTCACACCCCCAGAAAGGGCATCGTGCACCCCCAGAAAGGGCATCATGCACCCCAGGTTAAGAACCACTGATCTAGATCATACTTAGTCCTGCCTTGAGTGCAGTGGACTGGACTAGATGACCTCTTGCTCGAGGTCCCTTCCAATTCTATGATTCTGTGATCTTGAAACAACCCTCCCTAGCCAGGTCTCCACAGTTAGCTGGAGCAGTTCTGAGCCTCACAGTTGCCCTTCTAGCAGACTCTTGTTAGATATGCAAGGAGTGTGCAGCTAGAACTTGACCCACATTGAATGAACAAGCACCCTTAACCCATTTAGTTCATTCTGACCAACTCTTCTAGGAAATCCCAGCACCACTCACTGCTTTCGCTTGTGCAAGTGAACTCACCCATCAAGCATCCCTCTCTGCTCAAGAACCCTCCTGGGCCTGGACCACCACCCGATGGACCCACCAGCTTCTTTAAACTGGACTGGAGTTTATCAGAAAGGGGGCCGCTTTAAAAAAGTAACATTATATGGCGGGACTGGGTGTGGGGTTACTAAAGCCAATAGAGATGCTTTGTGTTTGCTCACTTGCCTGCTTGTGAGACTTTAAAAGGCATTTTAAAAAATATACACCTCCAGGGCACAAAGGGAGAAAGGGATCCCAGGAGATGAGTCTCACAGGGGCGGAGGGTAATCAAACATGCAGCAAACATGCAGGGATGCAGCATGACACCCCTGGTCAGACTGAGGGAAGTACTGTAGGAATGAACGCACTGAGCTCCGGCTGCAGGGAGCAGGAAGAAATATGGACAGGGCAGCCAGTTTGCAGGAGGCTGCAGTTGTGTGGAGGCGGATGGAGGACCAGGGATCTGTTGGAAACTAATGCGAACAAAAGAGAGGCTAAGGAAGCAATGAGGTGTGTGGTGGGGGAAGGGAGGAGGCAGAAGGCCTTTCCTTGCAGGCTCGCATGTCAGGTGAAAGGAGGCAGAGGTGATGGGCGCTGCAGTGTGGTGTAGCTGAATGAAAGCGCTCGTGCTGCAGAAGAATCAAGGCCACCGCCGTGGGGAGAAGGCAGAGAACAAGCCCAGGGCTGGGCTGGGTATAGCAGGGGACGCAGGTTTGTGATCCCAGAGTTATGCATGGGATCTTTGGTGGGGCGTGTTAATACCGCTCCAAACAGCAAATCCCTCGTGCAGCGCTGAGAGCCGCGGGCCTCGGGGCAGGCGGGAACAACTCACACAAACAGGCTGGAGCTGTGCTGTGCTCGGACCAAGGCGGCCCAGAATATTCTCGGGTCACTCGCGGCTGGCTGGCCCTGTGCACGGAGAGACGCTAGCAGGACACTGGGATTTCTGGGCGTGGGGAAGATTCCCGCGCACTGCACTCCAGGCAAACAGGAGCTGTGGCTTGTTTATCCAGGTGGCGACACATGCAGAAGGTTGTTTTTAAAACCAGGGAGTCTGCCCAAGAGCGACACCCCTCCTGCTTGCCAGCCAGCGGCCCGAGCAGGACCGTGACGGTCCGTCTTAGGGAAGCCAAGGGTGGGCTTTGGAAAGGACGCTCCGAAGTTGGCAGGGACTCGCTCCACTGCAGACTCCGGGGCTGCACACGCTGAGGCGATGCACTGACAGGGCGGGGAGGCTGCACCCTCCGAAGGGAAAAGAGACCCTGGTTGCCTGCAAAGCAACCTCCCCAGCTCCGAGAACGGCCTGTGTTGTCCTGGCTTTTGATCCCGGCGGCTGTATTGGATTGCCAGGCGGAGTTCTCACGCCGGTTGGTGGGAGGCACTTTACCTAAATGCGGCTTCTGGCGTTGGCTGATAAAGTGACCATGCTTGCAACGCCAAGGGACTGCGAGTGACTTACACACACACTCCCCACCCCCTCCCCCTCCCCTCTTCATTCGGATTGTGGCGGCGGGTGCGTGTGTGGGGACCCGGCTCTGAGGCGTGTAGATTCTGCACGGAGCAGGACGCTGCTTTGGCGATGGGGAGAAACCTGCAGTCCCAGGGCTTTCTTACTGGTAAAATCCGACTGTCCTACTGGGAGAAGGAACTTGGAAACCCTGCGGCCCCCGGGTTTATTTGAGGTGAGGGGGGCTGGGAGACAGGAATGGCAAAGAATGTCTTCGGAGGTGGAAACAGAACCAGCCGCTGAAACAACTTCGAGCAGCCCAGAGGGAGGAACAGCAGCACCTGCAGATGTTCGAGAGGAGGTGAGCAACCCAGGGCACATCTGGGCGGGGCAGGGGTTATCGTTGGTGTACCTGTGTGCAGTGTGTGGATATATATGCGTGTGTGTGACAGCCCCAGCTGGGCAGACGGAGACACACGTATGCATTGTATACAAACCCAAGAGAAAAAGTGATCGGTAATTGGTCTTGGTTCCTGAACTCGGCGGGAAAACCCGGACTCCGGGTAGGGCTCGATCACTTGCGGGGATTGGTGTTTCTTCGTCCGAATTGGATTAAACAAATGAAATGGCGAGTGGAAATAGGGGGGAGTTTCAGTGCAAGAAAAACAGTCTCAGGGAGCAACGTAAGGAGCTGCCGCTGCTTAAGTCTAGCCAGCTAGACGGGCATTTGGGGATCTGTGTGTGGTTTGTAATGCAAAGGAGAGAAAAAAATAAGTGATTGTAATGCAGCCTCGCTGGGCTTCTTGCAGCCCCTTTACTGAAGCAGTAACCAGTCAGCCGGTATCAGTGAAGAAGCCGGTGCAGGGAGATTTAATCCCACCCTACATAGTAGAGAATATCCTCCCATGCCCCCAGCAGGCTCCGGGAGCTCTCCACGGTGCTGGGGTTCTCCCCATGACAGCATCGGATTTACCCTCCACCACATCCTGCAGGACCAGAGAGCTGAGGAAGGGGCTGTGCTTTCCCCACCACCCGCCCCAAAAGACAAGGCAGGATCACCCACTGCTCCTTTGCAGACCCAAGCACCAGGTCCCGAGAAGGGATTGGAGTCTCGCCCTGCTTCTCCTGTAAGGGAGTCACAAGAAGGGCTCTGCAGTTGTCTGGCTGACATTACAATTTCTTTCTTTCCTAACCATTGGCTGCTGCAGATTTATAGACTGTCCTGAACAAATCACTGTCTCCAGACAGAATCATGAAACTGTCTCCAGACGTTTCAGTGCCTCTTGCTGTGATCTCTCTGAAACATGGATACCCCGCAGAACAAGCACTGGTTAACTTTAATGCCTGCTGACCCTAATCACTAACATTTGCATTTTTAATGGGCCTCTACACAATTACAATATATGGCACCTTTAGGCAAGTACTAAAACTATGAGTGTTCTAAAAAATTCCTAAAGATCAAACAATATCAAAATCCATACTCATACTACACTCTCACATGATTATTGTTATAACATTACAGTGATGCAATATAATGTACTGGGTATGGGGAATGCAAACCAGAAAGTTTCAGATAGAAACATTTAAGCTTTGTGTTCAAATATCTAACAATGTAATATAGAACCAAATCCTGAAGTCCTTATTATGGCAAAACTCACCGAGTTCAATGGGAATTTTGCCTAAGTAAGGATTTCAGGATTTGGCCTACAAAAACACACTTCACCCCCCCCACACACACACACACCTTTTTCAACTTCCAAGCAACAATCCAATTGGCTGAGGCCTCAAGTGACTTAAAATAGCTTTGTACTATTGGCCTCCAAGATGATCACCTCTAATCAACTTGTGTTGTCTATTTGAAGGTTGACATAAAACATATTGACCCATAACCCATTGGGTGAGACAGAGTCACATGACTCAATGATTGTAAATATAAGCACCAGCGCATCATCCTATCTTAGAATACATTTAGAGCAAAGAGATAGTTAAGCTTTTTGTCACACTTAGTGCAGCATTTGGTGTATACTTCTTTGCTCTTCTGCAGTTTCATAGGCTTGTCATCCCCATTATGGGACATAAATCATAGGAGGGCGAGGAAGTTTTAAAATAATATGAAGTTAACAACAAATTTAAATGCTACCCCCTCCCCAAAGGAAATGAATATGAGGGGCATACACTATCAATCAAGGAACATTTCCACTCTTATTCAGGATAGCTGGGGCTCTGTCCCTGATTCAGAGGGCCACATGATCTTGTAAGTTTAAATAGAGCAGCCTCAGCAAACCCCACATTAAGCTCAGGTATATTTAGAGTAAACCACCAACAACAAAAATACAAAAATTTCTAAAGAGTATAAAACTGACCTTTCAGCTTAGGTTGAAAAAGTTACTACAGGACAATAATGTCATCAGTCAGTGACTTCAAGTATTTTATCCCCATAGTCAGTCACTTTTCAACTTCTGAGGCATAGTTCACAACTTTAAACTTCAACTATTATCATTCTACAATTGCTGATATCACTGGAACTCCCCAATGTAATTACAGCCTAATAGGAGATCAATAACTGGGTAGAGCTGGGAAGGAATTCTTGATTTAGCCAGTCTGTGCTCCTAAACCACAGAGGGTTTTCACTGTATTAATCCCATCACAAAAATGTCTAGACTCTTACTGGACATTTCTGAAGATCAGAGTACTTGATCTCCACACTTACATCATGCTTAAATGATCCCCACTCTTAAATTTTTCCTCTGGTCCAATACAAACATTCAGTGTTTAATTTTACACTAACTCATTGTCTCATTATTTTAGCCTTATGTAATGAGTCCTTTCCTCCCCCTTCTGCCTGCACGGACAGTTTCTGTGTAATGTTCTTAGGTCCCCCACAGCCCCTTAAGTGTCTGGTATAACATGGGTGCTTATCTATTATTCACATAATTTGTGTGTTCTGGTTTCTTTATAAATCATGGAAGAAAATCTTAACAGTGACTAGAAAAGCTTTTAATTGAAAAGACAAAACAAAACTGGTAAGTTCCCAAGCTAGTAATAGATGTTTGAAACAGCGGAGTCTAAACAAATACAATTTAAAACAGAGCCTTTGAAGAACAATTTGTTTTCAGATACCTACTATGACCCTGATCCTGCATTATTTAAGTCAGTGGAGCTTCACCATTGACTTCAATGAGTGTAGAAAGAAGCCCTAGGATTTAAGACCAATGTTCTGTGGTTTACCTGCATGGTATTGACAATTAAAGCAAGACCTAGAGCTGGCGCTCTGCATTGTTTAGTAACACCAACAGCTGTTGCAAAAGAAACACAGACTCGTTAACAAAGGTTTTGGTAGGGAAGGGAAGGAGAAATGATTTTCCAGGTATTTCAGAAGGTGTTTCCATATCTACATGGATTCTCCAGAAATATTTTCCTTCTCATTTACCTTCTTTCTTGACTGCCTTTCCTGCTCTAACCCACCCTCCTCCATTGTTATGTTTTTAACTGCTGGCTGGCCAGGTTTCCCAGATTGGAAATTACTGTGAGATCCAGACCCATACCTTGTGCAAATCAATGTATTTCCATTGATTTCAATGTAGCAATGCCAATTTACACCAGATCAGGATTTGGCCTTAAATATCTTAATTTTAAAAGCTTAATTGGAAGTTTTATTTTAGCCAATTAAACTTCATGAATAAAAAGTCATTTATAACCTTCCATAGCTAAATAATTGCCAAGGAATCAGGATACCAGCGGGTAACTGACATTTTGAAATATTTGTCTCATCCATTTCTGCAGATTTAAATAGTGCTTGTCCGTTGCTGCTTTTAACTTGTCCTTTGTATTAAAAAACTTTAATTGAGTGTGATACAATATAATCAGTTAAGCTCTCCAGGTGACAGAGAAAACTACAAGAAGCCATGGGCAGACATTACTGAAATCCACAGACTCGAGTCTGTGTGACATGATCATAACATTACAGATAAGAGACCTTTTAAGTCATCTCATCCATCTCCAGTTGCCAGTGCAGGCACATGGAGAGCCTATTTCTTATATCATCAAAGAGTGCCATTTATGGTCATGACAACACCATTTAGTATTGCTGCCTTTAAAAATACGGTATTGCAACTTTTTAAAAGATTGCTTATTTGTGAGCTTCTGTCTCTCTCTAGAGCAACCAGCATGTTGCGTGACTCTTTTCTCTCACACACACAAAAGGCCATACAACACAATGCATTTTCCATTTTGGGGTTTATTTTAATCACAGAATCCTGATTTTTCACCATACCCCCCTCTCTGACATAAGTCTAGGCATCTCAAATGCACTTATAATATTCATTTGTCCGCTCTCTCCCTGTCATATCATAGTCACTTGTGTATCACTGTTTGCATGAAGTTCTGAATTCCTAATTTATGCCATTTAATAAATTTTAGGTTGAATGCCCTAAATTTTCAGTCATGTATAGTGTTATTGTTAACAATCCCATTTCACAGCCTTGGAAATGCTAAGAATTGGATCAACTCCCTTTACCTTTCTTCATGACTTAGATTTAGACCTAACATTCTCATGTTCTAAATTGTACCCTGTTTATGGACTGAATCATAATCAAGGAAAGGTGACAAGAGGCCCAGGAAATGCATGGCATTTTCATCAAATCTTCCCTTTCAGAGAAAGGTTTATGGGCTCTGTAGTGTAAACAGGGAGTACAGCCCCCCAACACTGTAGATCTCCAGAATATGCAGGGATGGGAACCCCCTTAGTCCCATAGAGGGACATTTCCTCCATGCTCCCCTCTTGTCCTCCTCCTTCTAAAGGAAGGAGCTGTGCTATATTCTCTCCTTTCTCTGCTCAGTAGAAACAATGCTGAGGGAGGGGGGAAGACTCACACTGCTCCCAATCAGGTATCATGAGGGTCAGTAGGTGACAATCTTGCAGAGAGCAGTTGGTATCTTTCTCATCCTTGCCCCCTCCAAAATTCCATGAAGCACCATCCCCACAGAGTTCTGGCAGAGGAGCTTTTGGGGGTTTCCAGATCAGGGGCAGAGGGTGATGACACCAGAGAAGCACCATTCCCTCCCTGGCCCCTTCTGAATCCCACTGGCAAGATCTACCAAAGTAACATCCAAGATACCAGCAAGGGCCTCACCAGAGCGTCATACAGCAACAGCATCGCCCTTTGTTTCATATTCTATCCCTTTGCTAATGTGTTCTAGTAACTGGTTCATTTTTGTTTTATTTATATAAACACAGCTACTACAGACTAGGCTGATATTTCCACCTCTCCAATTCCCTTACCTGATTGCTTTGCCAGAAGACTGTCCCATGTTAGCACATAATCCTTAGACTGCTGCTTTGATCATATACTAATTCTACATTTCCCGACAATGAAGTGTATTTGCCACCTGCTGGCCCAATCACCTCACTCATCCAAACGCTTTTGAATCAGGACAGAAGAGGAAAGATCCCTTCCCCTCCCCACCTCTATTCCCCAAGCAAACATAATGCAAGGAATAAACTTGCTTTATTGATACGGATAACATCACTGTAAATGCAGTTCAAAGTGCCAACCATAGCTGCAATGCAGGAAAATGGAACACCTTTCTTTACAGGTCTTGTCGTTCAAGGGAATATTTGCACTGCATATCCTGTCAACAGCTAGTCCTAGCTTTGTCATTGTGTCTTTTCACATCCTCACTCAGAGTTTCTGTTTTTTTATTTTCTTATGTCCTGTATTTTTGTCCTGCTTCATTTTCTAATCATGTGTCTATGCTCTATGTTCTGGGGTTGGCTGTGTACTCTGTCCTCCTCACCAAAAGCTTCTGATAGTGAAAAAAGTTACCAAGAAACTGCACTTGCCTGTGTCTGAGCTTCAAATGGCAGCTATAACTCCAGCAATATGTGCATTTTAACAGTAGTGTCCTTCCATAGGACTCTAGCAGTGTGGGCTTCCTCCTAGCAGTGAGTTTTTTAGTACCTATGAAAAACCATCAGTTTGGATTTCCTTTCAATAATGCTCTGCTATGGATACCACTCAGAAGAAAAAAGCATGGGAAACCATCTGATGGAACTACATGATCAAAATTGCACTAGGCCCTGAAAACCTCATTAATGTAATAAACAATAGTCATTGCTTCATCTGTCTGGTTTATTTAGGACTAAAGTTCATCCTGCCCTTCTAATTGACTCTCCACAGTCTTCCAAGCATTAAAATATAAAGTACAAAGTAAGGGCTGGTCTACACTGAAAAGTTACATCGGCATGGCAACATCTCTCAGGAGCGTGAAAAATCCACACCCCAGAGCGGCGTAGTGTAGCCAACCTAATCCCTGGTGTAGACAACGCTAGGTTGATGGAAGAATTAGCTACCACCCATCAGGGAGATGGATTACCTACAGTGATGGAGAACCTCTCCTGTGCCGCAGTGCTGCAGCTTTCAGTGCTGCAGCGTTTGCATTTTACGTGTAGACCTAGCCTAAGACTCAAAGAAACATATAAGGTAGGTCCTTAAATACATGTGGTCAAATCTTCAGCTGGTGTAAATGGAGTAGCTACATTGACTTCAATGGTTCTTGGCCAGTTTAAACCAGCTGAAGATCAGGCTCATGAATTTAAATGGTATAGGACTGAATCAAATTGATTGTAACCACTGTTTGACAGTGGATAGGAATAACTGCTACTTATTGGATACTCAAAGGAGCAGTAAATTCTCTTACTTGGTGATATCCAACAATGCAGCATCAATACAACCCTTGTGGAAGGCCTGGTTTTCCCAATCATGAGTGATCTTGGAATAATATCCCTGAAAGAGAAATGGACTCACAATAAACAAAAGTGAAGACAATATCATGCCCTGCTAACCCCTCTTCTCCCACCACTTCAGATGGAGAAAGCTCTCCATGCCTGAAACCCCAAGAATGCTACTTGTTTTTCTCTTTACTTTCTCCTGCTTCATCAGGGGCCTCATACTGTGGCTAACCTCTCTCTGGCAGAGAACAGTTGGACCAGTCTCCCTCTGATGCTCACAAAGGCTGCTTCTCAAGCCAGTGGAAGTTTTTGCTAGAAAGTGGTATAAGGTACATCTTTTCCCCAGGAGCAGAGCATGCTGCCTCCGCTGGAATCCCAGCCTTTGCTTACCTCAGTGCAAGGAACCCACCTTGGGTCCCCTGAATAAGAGTGTATCAATCATTTCCTTACTTTAATCCTTCCAACCAGTACAATTTGAGACTCTATATCTGTGCCTGATATTGCTTTTCTTGCCATCTCCTTCTGCCTCTTTGCAAAAGATGGTACCTAAGTTTTTTTTCATCTCATCAGGAGATGTTGCAAAAAATGGAGGCAAAAAGACTGAGAAGCTCTGAAGTAGCACCTAGTGAGTAGCATGAGTCTTTAGATGAGTTTCTAGTATACTGTAGCACATTAACACTGACAAATGTTAGATGACAAACAATAACCATTGAAAGGTTTGTTGAGTCATTATGACAACACGGTTTCAATGCCATCGCTAAAATTGTGTTCACTTAAATAAGGAATTCAAGCACTTTGCTTTTGATGAACAAGCCAGTGCATCTGGCCCAAATTTTATGTACATAATCTCTGAGGAAAACTTGAAGTTTCTGAGGAGTTTCAAGAAAATCAGTTAATTAGTTTCCAAGTTCTAATAAATGAAAAATTGATCCACAAAAGCGTGTGCTGAGTCTTGTGGTTTTTCACGCCCTTCTAGCTTAAAAATTACAACCTGTAAAAAAAAACAACGAGGAGTCCTTGTGGCACCTTAGAGACTAACAAATTTATTTGGGCATAAGCTTTCATGGGCTAAAACCCACTTCATCAGATGCATGGAGTATACAGAGGAAGGTATAAATACACAGCACATGAAAAGATGGAAAGATGAAAAGATACATGTGCTGTGTATTTATACCTGCCTCTGTATTTTTCACTCCATGCATCTGATGAAGTGGGTTTTAGCCCACGAAAGCTTATGCCCAAATAAATTTGTTAGTCTCTAAGGTGCCACAAGGACTCTTCGTTGTTTTTGCTGATACAGACTAACACGGCTACCACTCTGAAACCTGTCAACCTGTAGAAAGTAAATTAAAAAATAATGTACATAGAGTTCAGTGAGGTCTCTGGGTTATGTAATTATTTTATTAATTTAAAAAGAAAAATGTGGTTTTATATTAAAACTGTTGGTTTACATGGCCATGAGCCGAGTGAGCCCATTGTTTATGATGACCAGGACCTTCTATCAAGCAGTAGCTGTTGGTTCATCTTGGACTAGGAGCTCTGTCACAGTGGTCATCCAGTTCTGGAGTGGCACCACCAAGTCGTCTGGGCATTATGTAACTGAGCAATGGCTACTTTCAATCTGAATATCCCTGGGAAATTAATACACACTTTTGTGCATCAGTCAAGGTTGTTCTGTACATAACATACCTAACATAAAACCACATAAGCATGGAAATGAAAAGTGAAGGTACCCAACAGTACACACCTTCTACTCCTCCTCCTCCACCCAGAGACACAACGCCCCACCATTGAACAATCACCATTCACCACAGACAACATACATCACAACCTTCACTCCACCCCAGTAGGGATCCCAGCTCTCCATTCCCCAAACATGAGAGAGTGTGATGTTCCAGAAACATGCAGAACGTAGTAAGGGGTGAGGGATGGCAGAAAGCTGGTGATGGGTTTTGGGAAGAGAGTGCTGGAAGGCTGTCATCCCTGCTGGGGCAGAGTTAAGATTGTGACGTGTTGTCTGTGGTGTATGGTGGTGGTTCTGGTGGTGGGTGGATGTCTGGGAGAAGGAGTAGAGGGGGTGTACTATTAGATGCCTTAACTTTTTATTTCTTTGCTTTTGTGATTTTTGGATTAGGTATGTTATGTACAGAGCAACCTAACTCTCACACAACGTTGTGGTTCTGGGTATTAGTATAATACCTGCTGGCTCATTACAGGGCACTATGTTAATCCCCAATTCAACATCCAGCCCTCTGAGAGCTCCATAATCTGCAAAGCACAGGAAAGGGAAGTGACACCTGAGTTCAGAGAGGAGGGAGCAGAGACTGCATGGGAGCTAGAGCAGGGGCTGCAAGCAGCCTGGGAACTGGGACTGAAGGGCTGAGAACCAAGCTGGGAAGCAGCCAGTTGTGAGCAAAGGGACTAGTGGTATCTACAGCTGGTGGCCAGCCAGGAAGAGCCTGCAGATTGGGGCAGCTATGTGGAGTGGCCTGAATGAGACCACAGGTGCTGAACAAGGGGACTGGACTCTGGCTGGAGTATGTGCAGGCCAGTGTGTGCTTGTCTCCAGGAAAGGGGACAGCTGGAGTGATTACTCCTGGCATGAGAAGCCCCACTTTGACGCCACTGGACTGCACCTAGGGGCTGCATTAGGACTGTGGAGTACCATCTCTTTTGTGCTGTAACTTAAAGCAATGGTGCCTAGGTAATCTGGATCCTATTTCCAGCAGCTCTAGTAAAGAAATCCTCTGATACCAAAGCCATCAGTGTTCTAGGGGTTAGAGCTGGAAAAGCCTAATGCTTGGAGCACCTACAGCACTTGCCCCTGACCATGTGGAACCCACCACCAGCCACCTAGGAGCTGGTGTATCCCCAACAAACTGGTGGAAGCACTGGGGATCCCACCAATAGCTAAAAGAGAGGAGAAGAAACACTTCCAATTGGCAAGAGGTTGAATGGCTGGCCAGAAGTGCAAGTACCAGGTGTAACCTCCAGAGGACTGTTCTATGGATGGAAATGAGACAGTAGGTGTGTGCTAGGAGGGGGAGAATGACACCCTACCTCCATGCTGAAGGTGTACAATAGAGTGGACCCCACTAGGATTTCAACACCAAAGAAAGATGGTTTATAACAGTCTGCTGGCCCCACCACAAGGTCCTGTGGCTTTGGGGGTGCAGGTTGGAATCCCATAGCTACCACAAGTTTGTAACTGACCCCATTGCAGGATATGACTGCTCCCAAGCTGCCTGGTCTTCTCTTCATAGCCAGCTCCCAGGCTGCTGCTTTGCATTTTCAGGGTGCCTTTAATATGGTGATTTTAAATCGCTTCACGGACATGAATTCTCAATGTCCCTTTGAGGCAGGTGGTGTGTTTTCTATTTTATGGATGGGTATATTCAGTCACAGCAAGATTAACTGAGGACACAATGAGTCAGTGGTAACAAAACCCAAGACTCCTGGCTTGGACGCACTGGATAAAATTAAACTGATAAGTGGATGTGCCTCAGCTGAAGTCCTCTGAAGTGCTATGCTGTCAGAATCTTTGGCAGACCTTGTCTGTGTGACCTTCCTTTGGGAGGCAATATTTACCTTCAATTCTCTTTTCTCCCAGAGAAGCATTGACTGCAGAGATTTTAGCTGGTATTAGCAGGGGCACTGTTATAATTATCACACTGCCAGGGTCCTTGCTACATTTGACAAAGTGTGGATGCAAGGAAACATACTCCTTAAACCCCACTTTTCTGTGGCAGCATTGCTGATGCATAACAATGGCCGGACACTCCTGTGAGGATCACACACTGCTAGCATTGTGAGGAAGCTACCACAGCTGATGCCTGACCCTTGTAGACACTTCAGTGATAGAAGTTTCCTTACAGTAGCGTTAGCTGCCACAAACAGGTTATTACTGTGAGGAAGCTGTTACATGGATTCACAAGGTGCGTGTGGAGTCTAACCAAAGAGTCATCACATAGGATAAAAATTGAAAACTGTTTAGTTAAAAAGAAGAAAGGAGGAAATAACTGCAGAGGTGTGAATAAAAACTACATGAAAACAGAACAATTATTCTTATAGGGTCTGAGCCAAAGCTCACTGAAATCAATGCACATACTAACATTGACTTCAGCGGGGTGTGGATCAGTCCCATAGAATACTTCTTTTGAGGATTTAACAGAGTTTTATATTCACAAATTAAGTCCTACATGATCCCTAAGACATAGAAAGGGATTATTATTATTATTATTATTTTATTCTAAGTGTCTAGGTAAATTGAGGCACGAGAGGTCAAATGACTCCTCTAAGGATAGTGAATTGATGGTAAGGTCAGGCACAGAGCCTTGCAGTTGTATTTTCCACACTCCTGTGAAACCCACAAGCCAATTTAACTTCCTTTGAAAGCTATAATGACAGTCTTGAACAGATATGTATGACACTGACAGGTGAAGAGACCATGCATCCCAGCTTTACTGGTACAGTCCTCATTTTTCATATAACATCCTGGTGTCTCAGGAATTTCTTTCAGGTCATCTTACATTTCCTGTTTGTTTTTTCATTTCATCAATCAAACCTTTTTTAATGCAAAATCTATGTTCAAGACACACTGCTATACTAATAATAAAACTTGCTCTGTCCTTATGAGAGATAACAAACAGTCCCGTGGAATCAGAGTTTAGTCTGATGAGCAGAATTTGGACTGGAAATTTAAGTGATTGTAGTCACTATCAGCATCTACTTTGAGTAAAAGAGTAGCTTTAACACTTGTTCAGCACTGGATGATGAACTCATTCGGAACATAAAATTACTGGAAAAAGTCCTCCTCTCCTAGAAATATACATGTTGTGTTGCTGCTGAGTCAGAATGCAGCAGCAGCAACATCAGCACACATTTTAAAAGGTGGTACTTTTCTGTGCATTAATGTTTTGCGACCATGTAAAAAGTTGCCACAGAAGTGGGCCTTTTATAAAATTCTGAAAAATCATGGTCACCTTATTGATTAGGATCCTCTGCTTAGATAGCTACATAATTTTTTGGCCCTCACCACTGTAGAATCTGAATGCCTTAAACTCAAAAATGGATTCTGGACCAAATTCTTGTCTTCATACCATTGGTGTTGAAGTAGGGGTCATTCCCACCTGTTCTTAATATATTACATACACTGTCTAAGATCCAAATTTACTTCTCTCCTGGGGTTTCCTTTACTTCTAACTTGAAGAACAAGCAAGCACCCCGCAAGAGCTTGCCCATGAACTTGACTGTTTTCAGGGTTGGAGGCTCCTTCTGTCCCTGCCTCTGGTTCCCTCTTCTTCAGAGGGAGGCGCAAATGTTTTTATAAACTAGATTGAAGTCAATAGGACTCATCTGGGATGGTGGCCAGTATGAGTCAGTAGAACAGCTTTGTGTGTTTATGCAAGGTCCTAGAGCCTGCCACTCAGACCAATCAGCAGAAGAGCTCTGCCTCTCTCTGCTGGGTACTATACCCTGCCATCCTGCTTCAGGCTATTACTGAGGAGAGAATTTGCCCCCCTCCATTTTGCATGGCCTTTTCTCTCTAAACAATCAGTCTGATAACTCGATTTAATGAGAGGAAAACAGAAGCTGTAGAGATTTAAAACCAAAAGAGATTCAGGTGCACAAGAAGCAGATGGGAGTGATAAGGATTAAATCTTCTGCAGAAATAAACACCTCTAGGTTTGTGACACTACAAAGGCACAGAGTGTGTGAAGACTTTTTTTTTTTAGACCAAAGGAAAGAACATTTCTGAGCAGCATTTGACAGCACAGCTTTTAAAACAAGAGTTATTGAACAAAGATTTCACTTTGATTGGAATTCCATCCCAGAAGAGCAAACAGTGCATTTTTAACATATACCCAATAACAAACAGGTGCTGTGGGGAAATCCTCCTGGATGCTATATGACTCTTTCCATTAAATTCTCCCCTTATATTTTCCTCTCTATACACATTTGGCAGCCATGCTTTCAGCACTTCCTGTTGGCTGAAGGCCATGACATATGTGTCCACACACCTTGAAATTCAGGAGTGGTCATCTTCCTAATTCAGGGATGTTGGGAGCTAGAATTTTGGTTCAGGACCTTCTCTAGTTATATGGATGTCAAATTAGACCTGATATAGGGGTTCAGCTGGAACTAGATTGAAAAAGGAGCATGTGCACTGATTTTGAATGGTTCACAATCAGTTAATTTTCTTCTCTAGACATCCCCACCTCCACAGCGTTAGACCCGTTATGCCAACTCCCAAATGGTCAGAAGAAAAGTGGGTTGTAATGCAGTTCTCACTGGCAGCTTCACAGGGAGTTTTCTGTCTCTCTTTTCCAAAGCTCAACTGAAGCAAGCTGAAAATATTTCTCTAAAGTGTGGGATACTTTGGAATACTGCAGCACCTTGCTGCATGTATGGTGCCACTGTGCTGGACAATATCATTTTATTAACACCCTGGTCATCCAACAGGTAGCCTTGCATAACATTTCTCTTCTTAGGTGAAGCATTTCCACAGCTCTCTCTAGATCAAGATGAAAAGATTCACAGAATTATAGCAAAAATCCATCTCCACCCAGGCATGGCACGCACCATGCTGCTGTAGAGCGTAATGTTTGGTAATCCAGTGTTTTTTCCTCATCTCACTGCCCTCATTCTCTGAGCCACATTCATCCCGGGTGTACACCCACTAAAGTCAGTAGAATTACACCTGGGATTAATTTAGCCCATCATATTTTTCTTTATTTGCTTGTTCCCTGTCTAGCTCTGTTTCTTCTTCTCTGATTTCCTTTGTCTGTGTCCTCAATCTTTTACTTATTTGCCCCTTATCTGGTATATAAAAAAAAAAGGTTCCCCCAATGTAAACATTGCCCACATGAGTAATCCTTAGCCTTGCTGAGTTGTTGAGTTGTTTTACCATTGAATGGCATCATAAAGGCACTGTAGAGTGATGTCCATATTTCTGCAATGCCGTGATGCAAACATCACAGTGGAATGCAGAGGCTGATTGTTATGAGGCTCTCTGACTCCATTTGCCACAATCTCTCCCCACTGCTCAAGTCTGCTAAAATGGAATTTGAAGGAAAGAGTTTCTTTTTTCTCTTTCTTTCAAAGCTCTTATCCAGCAGATTCCACAGGCACAATATGTGGTACCTGGAAAGGCCACATGCAACATTACAGCTACACTACACATTGAGAATCACTGCAGTATATCATGCTTTAGTGGTGTAATCTTCATTGCCATCCAATTAATTCTTACCTGCGCCCCATCTCTGTGCTATATTCCAGTCTCTTCCTGTGTAGGTTAGTTGCTCTCTCTCTCCACTGTCTGTCTTTGCTATTTCCCTGCCTTTGTTCCATTTACATTCTGCCCACGTCTGGGTTATCCTTTCTCCCTCCTCTCGCTCACTTCCCTCTCTCTCCTTTCTTCTCTGTTTCCCTGTCATTTTTGCTATTTCCATTCAGGCCACGTCTGGGTTACCCTCTGTTTTTTCCCTCAGTCTTTCATTTTAGACATGATAGCAGTTTGCTTCAGCAAAATTACAGCTCTTGAGGTCAGCCATCAAAGGCAGACATGGTTTTTAAAAGGGACAGAGGTCTATTTTAGAAATGCTTTTGCAATGATTTTTTTATTAAGTGTGAATTTTAATGCTTTTGAAAGTGGGGAACCAACAGATCTGGCTTGGAGTCAGGTACAGCACAGTCAGCACTGGGCCCAAACTATCCACAAAAGGAATGTAATGGATCATTGTATTTATCTGCAACACATTTTCTGCAAATAGACCCACTGCAAGAGTTTTCAAGATTTAAGATGTGGAAAATCTGAATGGGTAGTAACAAGGCAGTTTTTAACTAGAGAGAGAGAGAAAAAGAAATAAACCTAGGTCATCATTTCACATTAAGGTAACATATTTAACGACCTATAACTCAAAAACAGTTTGGTCAGTTTCCTTTGAATTTTGCAGAAAATGTCTCCCCAGCCTTCAGTGTAAGAATGGTAATTTCAGGTCAAATTTATTTTGCCAGCCAGAGTTACAACTGGAATAAATATAAGGCTTATAATGGAAGCTGCTTGCAACCTTAGCTATCCTCTCTCTATAAACTGCACTTAGCTAGAAAAAGATATACAGAAAGGGATTGCTTCATGCATCACCAAAATGCAATTGTTTCTGGAGTAGAACACTACTGCTGTCTAACAGCATACAGCAACATTAAATAACAGTTTAGAACAGAAAGTAAATAATAAGTTATTCAATTAAACATAGGCTCCATCTTTATGAGTTGCCAGGGGGTGCTCGACCCCCTGCTCCTCCCCAGGCTCTGCCCCCACTCCTTCCCTTCCCCCCAGCCCCACCTTTTCCCGCCTTCGCCCTGCCTCTTCCTGCCCCTGCTCCACCCGGTTCCATCTCCTACCCTGAGCACACACCCCCTTACTCCTCCCCGTGCCCCCCTCTTCCCACAGCGTCTCCTGCATGTTGCTAAAGAGCTGATCCGCAATGGGCAGGAGGCCTTGGGAGGGAGGAGCTGATCTGAGGGGCCACTGGCAGGTGGGAGGCACTGCGGGGGAGGGGGAGGCGCTGATCCACAAGGCTGCTGGTGGGTGCTTAGCACCCACTGTTTTTTTTTCCATGGGTGCTCCAGCCCCAGAGCACCCACAGAGTCAGCACCTAGGCAATTCAAGTTACAAGGAGGACTTATGTAAAACTGTTACTATGCTGAATTGAATGTTGTCATTACACCAAAGCATTGGTGCTGAAACTGACATGGGCTCTTTAATGACTACATTGGGGCTTATGGTTTTGGTTTTACAACCTAGACATTTAGTTTTATGAAGGCATAAACTTGTATAAGTTTTGCTAATTAAATTAGTGGGGTTCTGCAAGAATTGGTGCTAGGCCCAACACTATTCAACATTCTCATCAATGTTATGGCAGTAAATGTAAAATCACTGCTGATAAAATGTGTGGATGTCACAAAGATTGGCAGAGTGATAAATAATGAGGACAGGGCAGTCATGAAAAGTGATCTGGATTGCTTGGTTAGCTGGGCCCACTCACATAAAAGGTGTTGTAATACAGCCAAATGCAATTTCATACATCTAGGAACAACGAGTGAAGGCCATACCTACAGAGTGGGGGACTGTATCCTGGAAAGTGGTGATTCTGAAAAGGTCCTCGTTTTAAGAATGATGTTGAGGTATTGGAGAGGGAGCAGAGGAGACCCACAAGAATGATTCAAGAGCTGGAGAAAATGCCTTACAGTGAGAGACTTAAAGAGCTCCATCTGGGTAGCTTGTCAAAAAGAAGTTGGAAAAGGCATTTGATTACAGTGGATATGAACCTTCATGGAGAGACAATACTAAAGGGCTCTAATCTAGAGGAGAAAGGTGTAACAAGAACTAATGTCTGGAAGATGAAGCCAGACACATTCCAGTTAGAAATTATGCACAATTGTTAACAGTGAGGGTGATTAACTGTTGGAACAAATTACGAAGAAGAGGTGGATTCGCCATCACTTGATGTATTTGAATCAAGACTCGATGCCTTTTTGGAAGTTATGCTTTAGTCCAGGGGTCAGCAACCTCTGGCACGCGGCTCGCCAGGGTAAGCACCCTGGTGGGCCAGTCCAGTTTATTTACCTGCTGACGCGGGCAGGTTTGGCCGATCGCGGCTCCCACTGGCCGCGGTTCGTCGACCCAGGCCAATGGGGGCGGCGGGAAGCTGCGGCCAGCACATCCCTCGCCCGCGCCGCTTCCCACCGCCTCCATTGGCTTGGGACGGCGAACTGCGGTCAATGGGGACCGCGATCGGCCGAACCTGCTGCGTCGGCAGGTAAATAAACTGGCCTGGTCTGCCAGGGTGCTTACCCTGGCGAGCCGCGTGCCAGAGTTTGCCGACCCCTGCTTTAGTCAAACACAACTGGGCTCAGTACAGAGGTAACTGGATGAAATGTAATGGCCTGTGATATATAGGAGGTTAGTCTAGGTGATCTAATGATCCCTTCTGGCCTTAAACTCTATGAATTTGCTTTTAGTTTTAATGGAGGCTGAAGCTCCCTAGTCCAGAATATCCCTACAAAACCAGGAATATTCATAAATATTTTAGATGCCTAAGAATATCCTTAAATATCCAAGAATAACTGAGAATATCCTTGATTATTATTTACAAGATAAAAATCCCAGCTCATTGTTAGCTGGGACCTGTCATGTGGTCATTGGGTCAACATTTTCACATGAGCCAACATTTTCAGTTGTCTGCTAATTTTGGATGATGAACTTGACACACAGTGGACCTTGTTTTCAGAGGTGCTGCGTGCTCCTACCTCCAAAGTGAAGTCAATGGCCGTGCTAGAGACATTTCTGCTGAAGACATTCAGAATGAGTGTAATAATTCACACCTTAATGGGCTCCTAACTACTTACTCAAGGACAGTAGACATCAGGAAAAGAATCCAGGTGCCCTGGTACCCAGTTCCTTGCTCTAGCCAACAGAGTACACTCCATCCCTGATAGGCAAGTGGAAGAATATGCCAGCTTGTATATTCAGACTCTCCTCTTCCTTCACCCGTCATTGGTATCTAGGAGTAAAAGCCAAAGTCTGACCCCAAGCTTGTTACAACAAACAATATTGTTTAAAAAGGGGTGGGGCTGGGGGCGGTACTGAGTTACTGCTGCAGAAGCAAAAGGACTAACATGCTGTAGCTGCAGTTCAACAAGGAACATGAAGCACTGGGTGTGCCCGGTAAACCAAAACCATTCCATAGCTGCTCTTTATTTTGGACACCTGCCACCCCACAGAGTCTTTGAACGCAACTGCCAATCAAGTCAGGGCTTTGATACTTTATGATTTACAAATGAAACTGCACACAGGATTCTCTAGGTGTGTCCTGAAGGGGAAAATTAACCTAATTGTAGATTCACACACCTGCCCAACCTCTGGTAATCTCTTCAAGTGCCAACCTAGAAACACCTGTTTGGTACCTGTACCAGAAATTCCAGTTCTTAATCTGCAGATTGTGACTTTCCAGACTATTTTCTAATAACCATAGGAACAAATTAAATAATATCTATCATGTAAAGCCGTGATCCAAAGGCTTCACACCAACAGATAGTAAACAAGCCATGACAGCATATGAAGCTCATAGATTGTAGTTTAATATATAATGAATTTGTATGAAAGAAGGGTGTGTTTCTTTATTAGATTTTGAGAGTGGGTGATACTTTATTACTATTATTGTTGTTTTTATTCTTTATTATATCTGGCATCTTTCATGCAAACTGAGCCAAAATGCTCATATGCCAATAGAATTACAACATTAAATAATTATAATGCCAAAGGAAGGGAGAAATGAAGGTGTATAGGCCAGGGCAAATATATTTGGGATTTGAGATAAAATGAACAGCTGAGGAGATAGAAAGATACAAGGGAGCTGCAGAGAGAATTGGTGCAGGGACAAAAAGAAGGAATAAGACAGTGAACAAAAGGAGAGAAATAATGACAAGGTTCCCTGAGCAGTTCCGTGGAGGGTTTTGAACACAAAGACCATTTTGAACTGGATTCTGAAGTGAATGAGGAGTCAGGGGAGCTGTTTGAGGATGGGAGTGATATAGTTGCACTTCTTTGTGCCTATGAGAATGGGGGGAGGAAGGCAGCAGCATTCTGTACCTGCTGGTGTGTGGAGAGTGGGCCCTAGAGAACTGAAATCTAGACAATCAAGGAAAGAGATGGAGGCATGATTGGGGATTACAGCTGAGCTGCTGTGGAGGCATTGGCATGTATGGGCAATGGTACAGAGACAGTGACAGGCTGTAGGGATTGGCAAAATGAGTTTGACAAACTGCATGAATATCTGCCATTTTGGCGTGATTCTGGTATTTCCAGTATCACTGGGAACATATTATGCTTTCAGGTATCACAGCGAGCCTTAAACAATCCTAGTCCACCCTTGCATTGTGCTCAGGCCCAGCCTAGGGATTTGGAGAGGTGTTGGGACTACTGAGGAGGGCTGAGATTTTCAAAGCTGTGCAGGGGATTTAGCTACACATCTTCCATTATAATAGATGGCTGGAGCCCTGGCACTGCTTTGAAAATCTCCTCCAGAATTCGCACGTAACTGCCTCATTTTACCCAAAAAGTGCCTGTGTGTGCAGGTGAGTGTGGATTTGAAGTTCCAGCATGACCTTCTGCTGTAGAAGGAAAGCCCAGCTGCTGCTTCAGTCCAAGCCTAGAGAGTGGTTTATAGAAGTTTACAGTCCCCTCACAAAGAAGAGGGCTAGAAACTTACTTTAAAATATAGAAAAGACGTCTGGGATTCTTCATGAGGTTCCCACCATAGTTCCCACATATCAGGAGAGCCTGGGGCTGTGGGCTTTGCTGGGCCCAAAGGCTGGGCTGTGCAGAAATGCACAGCAGAGTGATAATGGGATTAGGGTTTAAAGATAGGTGCTAGAGGGAGTTTCACAAGACTGTTCCACCCACTCAGGGTACATCTGCAATGTAAGCCCAGGGTTAGTGGGACTTGAGTCAGCGGACTCTGGGTCTGAGAACTCAGGGCTTGAGCATATACAGTGATTGCCAAATTTAGGTTAAGAATTTTTTAACCCAGGCCCAAACCTGAAGCTCTGGCATCCACACTGGAGTATGCAGACATGAATCCAACCAACTGTATCTCAGACTTCCTAGCACCCTCCCAAAATGTGAGGCGCTGGT
Organism: Chrysemys picta bellii; assembly: GCF_011386835.1. Taxonomy (NCBI): domain Eukaryota; kingdom Metazoa; phylum Chordata; order Testudines; family Emydidae; genus Chrysemys; species Chrysemys picta. The sequence continues at coordinate 94,064,559 of NC_088794.1, read as the reverse complement.
GGGCAGTGTTTTCTGACCCACTGAAGGTACCTGACAGAGATAATGACAGAGCAGGAGGAAGAGGAGGACACAGATATAGCAGACTTGAACTGGCTGATGCTGCTTATGACACTCGGTATAGCCACTGATATCCCTTCCATAGACCAGCACAAACTGGTAGGATTACATTGTCATGCAGACCTGGGATGACCAGCAATGGGTCCAGAACTTTCACACAAAAAAGCCTTGTATTTCTGCAGCTTTCTGAGCAGCCTGCCCTGACCTTACAGTGTAAAGATACATGCATGAGCCTGGCCATGACGGTCCACAAGTGACTTGCTATAATCATCTGGAAGATGGCTACCCCAACCCGCTACAGGTCTGTGGCCAATCAGTTTGGTATTGGAAGGTCGACTGTGGGTAAGTGGCAGTGGAGGTTTCTGAGGCAATCAGGCATGTGGTTTAGCACAAGATGGTAGGCATAAAAGATATTCCTGAGGTAATTGCTGGCTTTCAGAGAATTGGGTTTCCAAACTGTGCCAGGGCCATTGATAGGACCCATGTGCCCATAGTTTGCCCTCATCATGGAGCACATGAGTACATAAATCACAAAGGGTACTACTCCATTGTTATGCGGGCCCTCATGGACCACAGAGGTCGATTTGTGAACGTCAGTATTGGCTGCACTGGAAAAGTTCATGATGGCGGGGTTTTTTGCTGATTGAGAGAGTCTATATTCATGGACAGGCTGGGACATTATTTCCACCACATGACATTACTGTATATGAAGTTCCATCCCCACTGTTATTCTGGGGGATGCTGTGTACCCCCTTTTGCCTTGGCTTATGAAACCATACCCTGATCTCAGATGCCCTGGCAAAAGAAGGTTTAATTACACTCTTAGCAGGTGTAGAATGGCGGCTGAATGTGCATATGGCAGACAAATCCCAGGGGCGGTATCTACAGACCCATTTGGATGCCAGTGTCATCAATGCTGTCCGCATTTCTGTGGCTTGCTGCGCTCTTCACGATCGTTGTGAAGCCAATGGTGAGCCATTTTCCCCTGAATGAACCTATGACTGCAAGGCCCCCTGAACTGGTACACCCAACCAGAAAGTGCATCTACCACAGCTGGAGCTGGATGCACCCAGGCAACAGAAGTCAGAGCGGCTTTGTGCTCCCACATTATAGACTTCCATGGGCCAACCGAAGAGGGAGAATAGTACCTCTATGTGCTTGTAGGGCATTGATTGCCCTGCATTGTAGTTTGAATGATGTGACTGTTTATGTAATAGGGTGAGGTGGAGAAACCAGAATGGATTCATGTTAATAACTGATGTATGTATATAGCTGTAGTGAGACATGGGTTTTGCATACAACCTCCCACTTGTCCCTGCTCCTCTGTTTACCTTTATTATTTGAAATACACATTATATGATGTGTTGCAGTGATGGCAATACATCTTCTTTATGAAATAAAAACCTTTATTTTTACACAGTTAGTGGAAAAGTACAATATTCAACCACTGCCTGGCAGGCCAGCTGCCATTAGCCCACCATAACACCAGCAACACCAAAAGCTTTAAAAGTATCCAAGAGCATAAACGTGTGCAAACAGTGAAATGATGTACAAGACACCCTATATACACACTATTGTGTTTCCCCTGGCGCACCATTCTCCTTTCACTTTTGCCATGCACTTGGTGCCGGGGCAAGGGTATGGAGGCGTCCACGGGGGTGGGGTTCAGCACTGAACCGGGGCACATTTGCCCGGCCTGGCCCAGCCACTGATAGGGCCCGATTGCATCATGGCCCACACAGCCATGGAGTTGTCCAGGCTGTTCCTGGAATGCAGGCCAGGGTACCACGGAGGGGACACAAGCCAGTGGAGTCTTCACTTTTGCAGCCATTCGAGACAGCTGCTGCTCAAACAGTTCTTTCTGTTGCGCTCTGTCGTCCTCCCTTCACCACCTTTCCTGTTCCAGGAAATGTGAAGCAAATGCCTGCTCCTGCACCACTACCCTGTCCTCAAGCTGCGCAGCCAGACCGAGCCTTCCTGCTTGCCTTTCAGCTTGTCTTTCCTCTTGGAATAGGATGAGACTCAGAGGGTTACTGTTTCAAATAGCTCAGTGCAGGAGCCCAGAAAACATCATCTTGGAATTTCAAGGACAGAAAATGTTCCTTACTGAACGTCAGTGTATTGGCAGAGGGCTGCTTCACACCACTGACGCTCCATAGACATGGCTGGGCAAGCCCCCTCGCCCCAACCCTGCTCTACAGCAGGAGTGCCGGGCAGGCAGGCAAAGGGGGGCAAGTCCCCGTGCCCCGACCCCGCTCCCCGGCAGGAGCGCCAGGCAGGGGGGGAGAGCAGGGCAAGCCGCTGCCCCCTGACCCTGCTCCCTGGCGGGAGCACCGAGGGGTGCGGGAGACTGCAGGCAGAAGGGGAGGGGAGGGGATGGGCCCTCACTTGTCCTGGCCCAGGGCCCCACAAACTGTAATCCGCCTCTGCTTCCCAGTAAAAACTCACTTTTACATGCTTGTTTTACTGTTTGTGTTTCCCCGTCTCCATTTTGAATTCCACAGGGTGGGGGAGGGGGGATGCAAGGCACTGGCATGCAATCCACCATTAGCAGATGTACACTGCTTCCCAGGGTTTGCATTGGTTCATAGAGCCAAAAGCCGTCTCTCTTTCCTGTACTAAGAAATACACAAATAGAGTCAGAAACTTACCAAGCTCCAGGGCAGCTTCTCCCTCTTCCATTTCTGCTGCCAGATCCACAGTGGGCTGTTCCTCTGGGCCAGGAGGGCATCAAAAAGCTCCTCTGAGGATGGCCCCAGGATGAGTTGCTCCTGCAGCAAAGCCTCCTCTGGGACTGGTTTCATCAACAGAGTCACTTCATTTGCCTCATTCGGTGCCTGCTGCTGGCTCCCATCAATTCCCATGCTGACTACAGGGGCCAGCAGGACATCATCCCAGCTGACCAGGTCACTGTGCACCACTGATGGACCAGTCCTCAGTGCAATCCCCAGCACTGGGTCAAACTCATCATAAAATAGGTACAATGCTGGTGAGTTTCCAGAGACACATTTGTGATCTCTGGTTTTCTGGTATTTGGTCTTGATCCACTTAATCCATTCCCTGCACTAATCACCCCTATGGTAAATTTCCAGCGCCACCAGCTTCTTTGCCATTTGCTGGTATGCGTGGTCATTTCTGGTACTCTTACTAATAAAATTAATTGTTTGGTTAATCTCTCATGGCCTCACACAATAGATTAACCAAAATCAGACTGTGCTCCTGTAACCACAATGCAGCATGCTTCGTAAAGGACTTCTTCTGGTCGGTATCCATGGCAAACACTGTAGGTTCTCCGATGGTTTGTTTGCAGGTTGGCAGTCAGAATAAAATGCTAAACTGTTGTATTAGAACAAAGTGGGGTGCTTCCTTTTCCCTGGAGTCGACTGACGATTCTTGGGAGAGAGAGGACAAAGGAAGTCTGCCCACAGTAGTGTGGAGACTTTTGGTGGACTCCAAGAACCTGAGTCCCGGGGGGGTTGCATCTACACTGCAAAATGATAGGGCTCGAACCCCGGGTCCTACTTTGACTTGGGCTCAGACCCTCTACTCTCTCAGGCTCCTAGGACCCTGGGTCCAACCCTGAGAGATTTGAGTGTAGATGGAAGGGGGCTTAAGGCTTGAACCTGAGTCAGAGCCTGGGCTTACATTGCAGTGTAGACATACCCTCAGTGGTTGGATCTGGACTCAATCATATACCTACATGGCTCCTGCTGTTTTGCAGTTATCGTTCAGAGTTCTGGGTGTGGGTTGTAACCATTTTGCTGCTCTCTTCAGAGTTCCCGAAAGGAGATGAGGAAAAATGGGCCTGATTTACATTTGTAATAAGGTCCCTTTACACCACTATGGCAGTATAACAGGGCCTTAAAGTGGATGTAAATTACATTTTTATAAATTTGGTCCCTTTACACTGCCAGTGGTTGTCATAATTTCCTCCTGGAAGCATTCTGATCTCAGGTACTCTAGATTTACACTGGTGTAATTCCATTGAAATCACTGGAGTTACTCTGAGTTTACACCAGAGTGAGATGAGAATCTATGAAATTAGAATCTCTAGTCCCATGAGTCCAACTGTACAGGGCTCAGCCTCAAAGGAAGCAACAAAGACCTCTAAAAATGACCTGAAATAGCTCTTTCATGCCTAAAAATGAATGACTTTAAAGTCAAACCTCAGCCTTGCAATGTTAAAAGCAAATGCTGCTGTCCCACTGGGAAAAGGGCAAACTCTTCTTTCAAATGGCATAAAGCTCCCATTTCTAGCTCTGCAGTAGGGTGACCAGACAGAAAATGTGAAAAATCGGGATGGGGGTGGGGGGTAATAGGAACCTATATAAGAAAAAGACCCCAAAATCGGGACTGTCCCTATAAAATCAGGACATCTGGTCATCCTGCTCTGCAGGGTCATGAAGCATTGGACCTTAAACTCATCACTGGTCCAGAACTGAATCTTGCCTGTTGTGGGCCTCAGGCAACCAATATTAGGGGGAAACAAAAACATGGCATCTGTTGGAAGCTGTTAAGAAATTTGGAATGTTAGAGGTGGCCCCTTGGGAGATAAATTGGTTCTATTTTTGCATCAGAGGTGGAAAAGCAGAGAGATGGTGGATGTGTCTTGGTGTGTTTCACTGTATTTATTGCTGTAACACTCTTACTATAAAGTGGGGCCAAATGGCATCAGTAGCAAGAGGGAGACCAGGACAGAGACACATCAGGTGTAAGGCTCTTGCTGAGTGTGCTCCTCCCAGCCTGTACACTGGAGCCAGCCGGTACTGGAACTCTCGCTGCTGCTGCTCTTTATAAAGAGACAGCTCAGTTGCTACAGTTTCTGGCTACTTGGCTTGATTTGTTTCTTATTACAGCCCAGCACAGCATGACATGCAACAGATGCATTGCAACATCATCAGGGTGAGGACGTTAATCCTGTCCTCTCAGGGAACACAGGTGGGAGTGTACGAGTGTAAATTGTAAACACTTGTGATATGTGTCCTGCCTTTTGAGCCCCAAAAGCAGGGGGATCTGCTGGACTTGAACTATTCACATATATACCGTTAGCTACATAGCTTAAGCCCTTTTTTTTGCTTCTAGCCAATATTGTTTTCAGCTTGTTACCATGCTACCTGGAACTGTGATTCTGTCAGAACTGAAAGTAAACGTGGTTGAATCTAGGCAGTTTCTGGATGGGAGACCTCCAAGACAACGCTGCCGCACACATGGTGTTGATAATTTGGTAGGTGTTGCTCTTACCTCTGAGTCAGCTCCGTGCTGCTGGAGGCACAGGCTCTGGTTCTGGTTTACATTCCTCCGGCTTCATGCTGCTCTGGCAGTCCTCTGCCAACTCTGGGGCGTGGCCAGAATGAGTGGGTGCAAAACCACTAAAGAAGAGTGCTTGCAAAGCTTCTCAGCAACAGAGCATGGATTCAGAAATTTAGCAGTTGCAGAATGTAAGGGCCGAGACAGCAGCCAAATTGTCTTCTCATTCATACGCTGTGCAACCCTATTGATTTCAGTGGGATTGCACAGGATGTACATGAAGGCAGAGGTTGGACTATGTGTTCTTATAGGGGTGTAACAAAGAATAAGAACCCTGTGTGGGCTATCAGATCTGGGGCCCAGGCACACAGGAGTGAGCAGGTATTGTGCCTCTGCTTATCCTCACCCCTGAGCACATGGGCGAGGTGAGAATGGGTGAAGCGTTGGCTCTGCTCCTAACACATGAGGATAGTACAAGGACACAGTGAGACAGTACTGGTCAGCATGATCGACGTTGGCCTCCGCACACTGGCAGCCTAACCGTTGTCATGTCTTTTGCAGGCATCACAGCACAGTAAAGTTTTAAGAAAGGGTTTGCAGATGGTTACAGAGAGCACCTCCCAGGCATGAGGGGAAACAGGGGAGAAAGTACAAAAGGTGCTTGTTTGAAATTTAACACATGGGTAATGGAGGCTGGCCTCTTGGACTGGTCAGAGGCAGGAGATGACTTTTCCATACTGAATAAGAGATGATAGGTAGGGCGCTTAATTTGTGCCAGGGCTGAGCCCCGGCACCTCTAGGCTTGGCAGTTCATAGCCCCCGTGCCTCTGGGGTTGCTGCATCTGTTGTGAATGTAAAAAAATTGCTTGAGACACGGCACCTCTTTCATTACAAATTAAACCCTAGGTAGAGCTCTGTCATGAAGGGCCTGAAAGTGAAGACAAGCAGCTTGCGTTTGATACAACAGAGAAGAGGGAGTCCGTGAAAGGATATGAAGAGAGGGGTGACATGGTTAAAGAGACAGGCTAGGAAATGATCTTTGCCTTCTGAATGGATATGAAAAGGGCACAATTGCCTTTGTCAAGGCCAGAGAAAAGGATGTGGCAGTAATTGGGACGCAAGATGATAAGAAGACTGGATGAGAGTTTTAGCTGTGTGTATGGATAGAAATGGCCATATCTTAGAGATGTTAAGCAGAAAGAATCTACAAACCTGGATACGAGGACCTAGACAGAAGTCTGAATCGAAGATGACATCTGGGCTATTGGCATGAATGACAGGAAGAATGGTAGTGGTGTCCTCAGGGACTGTGAAAGGCGGTAGCGGGGAAAATTTTGGAAGAAAGATCTATGTTTTAGCCATATTTGGCCTGAGCTGAAGGCTAGACATCCACAAGGAGATGTCAGAGAGACAGGCTGCGATTTTAGTTTGACCAGAAGGAGAGAGGTCTGGAGTAGATTTGCTGTTGGTATAGGCCAGCAGCATGTTACTCCCATTGTGGAGCAAGGAGAAAAAGGAAAGGTGTTGTGCCTTAGAGAGGTTTCAGAGTAGCAGCCGTGTTAGTCTGTATCTGCAAAAAGAACAGGAGTACTTGTGGCACCTTAGAGACTAACAAATTTATTAGAGCATAAGCTGAGCCATTACAAACATTGAATCTATCTCCCCTTGTAAGTATTCTCACACTTCTTATCAAACTGTCTGTACTGAGCTATCTTGATGATCACTTCAAAAGTTTTTTTCTCTTACTTAATTGGCCTCTCAGAGTTGGTAAGACAACTCCCACCTATTCATGCTCTCTGCATGTGTGTATATATATCTCCTCAATATATATTCCACTCTATATGCATCCGAAGAAGTGGGCTGTAGTCCACGAAAGCTTATGCTCTAATAAATTTGTTAGTCTCTAAGGTGCCACAAGTACTCTTGTTCTTTGTGCCTTAGAGAGACATTTCTGAGGCACAACGCTTTCTGGGGCTACTCCTGTGACTGCAGTTTATACACCACACCTTACTGAGGGCTCTGCCTATAGGCCCAAGCTAGCCCTAAGGCATTCAGCAGCTAAGCCAAACACAATCTTGAAAGTAAGAGTCATGTATTATGTAAAATGACGCCACTGACATAAATTACTCTTTTTCTTGCTTCTCAGCAACGCCCTGTCAAGCAGTCCTTGAGTGCCTCCATGTGCAGAGAATCCCACTGGAAATGCCTCCTTCTTTCCATCCTTATGTATGGCTGCCTGGGTGCTGTGGCCTGGTGTCAGCTAGCTCGAGTCACCAAGCTCAGCTTTGATAGCTCCTTCAAAGGCAAGTCTATGATCTACCACGATAGTCCGTGCTCTGATGGCTATGTCTACATCCCCCTAGCCTTCCTCACCATGCTGTACGTGGCCTACCTGGTGGAGTGTTGGCACTGCCATGCCAAAAGCGAACTCCAGTACAAGGCAGATGTGGACAGTGTCTATGACCGTATCAACCGCATGCAGCAAGCCACTCCCTGTATCTGGTGGAAGGCCATCAGCTATCACTTTGTGCGACGCACCCGGCAGGTGACCCGGTACCGCAATGGTGATGCCTATACCACCACGCAGGTCTACCATGAGCGGGTCAACACACATGTGGCTGAAGCTGAGTTTGACTACTCTCACTGTGGATTCAAGGACATCTCCAAGGAGCTGCTAGGCTTAGAATGCTACACAGCCACGAAGCTGAAGTTCACCAAGTGCTTCAGCTTTGCCAACACAGAATCAGAGAACTCCTACCTGACCCAGAGGACTCATTTTTTCACAGAGATTGAGGGGCTGGATGACTACATGGAGGTCAGGGAAGGCATGCAGCTCAAAAACATAGACTTCAAAGAGCTTATGATGGCCTATGGGGACCCAGAGCATCTCCCATGGTACGTGTCCCACTATACTTTCTGGGTGGCAGCTGTCTTGATGATTTCCTGGCCACTGCGGGTGCTCATAGAGTATCGGACTGCGTACGTGCACTACCATGTTGAGAAGCTCCTCGGCCTAGAGTACACAGTGCCCGGCATAGCAGAGGAGCCCCTGTATAGGTATCGCATGCCCCGGGATAACACTCAGGACAGCACTGAACTGGAATGGCACATCTGTACCAACCGACAGCTGATCCCCAGCTACTCGGAGGCCATGCTCCTGGACCTGACAGACTCCCCTGTGTACAACGGCTACTCCATGTGTGGGTACAGTGAAATAGCTCATGGCTGTGAGCGCTGCAACCAGGCCTCCAGCAACTCCTCCATCTTCTCCCGCTACGCCTTCCACAGTGGCAGCGGAAACTCACGCCTCTCCCTCAACACCAGCCGCTTCTCTTTGTGCCGGGTTCATGGCTCCCACAGGACAGGCCTCGGAAGGAGCTGCAGCAGCAGCATTGCGGACCGTGGCTGCCAGGATGAACAATGTTGCTCTTACTCTAGTCAGCTAGCCATCAATGAAAACCCACCCACCTACCAGGATGCCCGCTTTTTCCCAGTGTTAATTGTGCACAGGCCTGAAGGGCACGAGGGGAGGCGCTTCTACATCCGGCGCTCATCCTGCCTGGAGACGTCTCTGTGATCAGGCCTTATGGCTCTATGGCTCCTCCCTCTCCGGGACAGCTCCATTGCACTAGTGCTGTTTGACAGAGATGCTATCAGCAGGGAAACCGTTAACTTCAAGACTGTGCCACCACACACTAGCTCCACAGGGCAAACTCTCCAATTCTAATTCCCCTCACTGCCAATGCAAGAAAATATATCCACTCTGACAAGCAGCTACTCGTTTCTCTTCCTCACATTTTCCATTACTTCCCCATCACTGGGTGTCCCCTCTCTTTTTTCCTCTTGTCTCCCCTTCTTCTGCTCATCAGTCACCCTTTTCCTTTCTTCCCCTGTTTCTGTCTCCTCTCTCATTCCCATCTCCATCCTCCCCTCACATTTCAGTCATTATACTTTGCACCACAACAGCAATTTTCACCTGAGGATCTCAAAGCACTTTGCAAACACTGATGCATTTAGCCTCCCAACTCTCTTGTAAGGCAGGAAACCGAGGCCCAGAGAGGTTAAGTGATTCGCCCAAGATCACACAGCACGTCAGTGGCAGAGCCAGAAGCAGAATTCAAATCTGCAGACTCCCAGTCACCTGCTGTTACCACCAGACCAGGCTTATCTTTCCCTCCTCCTTCTCTCATTTACTCCCTCCCTCTTTCACTGTCTCCTGTTCTTCTCTGTCCACGCCTGTCTTTCTTTCTGGCTGTCTCAGTTCTGCTCCTTAAGTTCTCGTCATTCCTTCCCAGGGTCTTAGAGAGCTGGATCTTGCCTAATCAAAGTGTCTTCCTTGTTTTCCAGGTACAGCCATTTAGTACTGGTAAGAAATTATATCTACACAGCACAAGTGTAATGGTCCATTTGTATAAACAAAGGGCCTGATACTGAAAGGTGCTGCGCACCTAGCACTTTCGCTGAAGGGTCAAGCCCCAGAATACTGAAGTTTACCAGTAAAAGGAAAGAACATGCTCCATCCCACCTTTCCTCCTACCCCATCACGCTCCCAGGCCTTGTCAGTAAACATTTCCTCCTGTTGCTAGCCCCATTTCCACTCTTCAGAGTTAGCAATGTTGGAGGCACTAATGTAGACTGAGTGCTGGTTGGCACCACCATTTTTAGCATTGTGACCCTATTTCCCAGGTACTTCATTCCCACACCTGGCACAGGAATGTGGTGGCCAAGAGGCAAAGGTGGTCTTTTGTCACCTTTGTGCTCCCCATATTCTGGGGCTGTTTGGGGGTTGCCACAGCCCTCAGTGTAAGTTAGAGCAACCTCAGAGCTGCTCTAACTTAAACTCTGCTTCCCATGCCTTCTATGGGCCCTGGGAAACAAAGAATAGCTGTAGCTCTGTTTACTAAGCTACATCCCCTGCCCCATTCTCAGCATCCCACTCCATCACCCCAACATCAGGGGTTGGGAGCACAGCTGTATCAGGCTAGTTCTATGCTGGCTAGGAGACCCATTTTGCAGGGGTATCCTTGGGGTGCTGTTTCTCCTCCTCATAAGGCCCCTTTATGCTGCCAGACCATGGTAAAGGTGCCTTAGTGTAATGGCAGATTGGCCCCTGTGTCATCTAATCCTGCTCAGAGCAGGTCTAAATGACACACTAGTTAAAATAGCAGCGGCAGCCCATGACACATGTACAACAGGGTACTCTACTGCCGGTTGAGCTGAACTGCCGCTAGCAACAATAAACAAGGCTCTAGGCTCAGCCAGTGGCATTCCTGCTTTCTCATCTTGGGAGTCAGCATTTTTTAAACATTTCCTAGCTCCAAGATCTGAACGAATCAAAGGCGGCTGGCCGTTCTCAGGAACTGCGAAGGGACCATCTCAGAATGCAAACCTGCATCCAATGAGTGATCGTCTAACACTGAACAAGACCTAGAAATGTTGTTGGGTGGATTGTGGACATCATGATTATCAGTGGCTTACAGTGAATATCAGAATGCAATACAGTATTTTTCAGAAACAAGGTGTTTTAATACCACATGGCTAATAAATAAGAAACATTGTCCACTAAGGGATTGTTAAAAATGCTTACTCCCAAATCAGTTTCTTATATATCTACTTGTAATTTGAAATCTGTACTGTCTGTTTGGTATGTGTAGATCAGATCTGTATCTATACATATACAGTGATTTCTTATGGCATTGACTGTTGCATCATGTAAAAATCCTTTCGGTTTAATTATTCTGTTTTGTAATACTGCTTTTATTTCAACACGAGAGATAGGGATTGCTTTCACATATGCAACACAAAGTTCATCTGTAAATGATGGTGATTGCAATCAAAAGGTTGTCTCAGTCTACAGGAATTTATCTATTTCTATAAATGTTTTATGCAAGTGCTTACCACTCTGACAGCTAGGAACTAATTACAAAAGTTAGGAAACATACCTGATGCTTTTAGTTTATTACTTTTAAAAAAAGTACTTAGAGTTACCTGCCCCAATGCTTAGAAGAGCCGGATCTAGGTTTGGGTGAGTTTTCAGAGATGGACTCAACCCAAAATCTCAATTGTGATAAACCTCAAACCTAGGAAGAATTCAGACCTAGATTCACACTATAATGAGCCACCCAAACCCTCAGATCTGAACAACGGCATACTCCACCACCACTCAGAACAGGGGGAGATTTTAAATCTAGATCAAGAGTCAGGTCTGAGCTCTATAGCTTGAGTTCATCTCTAATTATTTTTAGATGGAGTAGTTGAGACTGTTTAATATGATTCCCTTTCTCCTTTACATACACACACGCGCAGAGTTAAACTGAGAGCTTATGAAAGACTTAAGAACTGGAGGAGGCTGCAGCTTCCAGAAATACAGGAACTGGACACATTTCGGCATTATTTCCTACTAGAAGAGGTGATGGAGAGGTAGAGGAGAGGGAGAAGGGAACACGAAAGGAGACAGAAAAGGGATGATAGAGGCATACACACTAAGTGAAAGGAAGGGGCTCAGATGTGGATAAAGATAGCTCTCAGCCTGCGATCACACAACCATGTCAGATAACAAGGTTACAGTGCGAGTACCCCCAACACAGTTAAAATGTGGTTCAGTCTTGGAGCGTAGCTGGAGCCTACATCTCTGAACTGTGCGAAAGCCCCAGTCACGTCCAAGGCTCTAGCGCAGTCAGTTTGGGGACATGGTTAAAAGGATATTTAGGTGCAAGACTGAGACTGACCCGTGTTTCAACTATGTCCAGGGACAGCCGTATTGTAAGTGGGTCCCTAGACATGGTTATTACTGTGTAAAAGTTGTTATATGATGTAAACAAGCTGTAACAAATCCATTATTATGACGGGTTGGGCGGAACATGGGAGACAACTGTTGCCAAACCAATTAATTTTCAGTGAAATGTTCACTAGGTATATGCAGGAGCGCCGCCAACTTTTCTGCCACCCTAGGTGGCGGAAGGTCCTGCCCCAAAATGCCGCCCCCCATAGAGGCGGCGGAAGGTCCCGCCGCCGAAATACCGCCGCGGTTGCCGCCCCCCAAATGGTAGCGCCCTAGGCGACCGCTTAGGTCGCCTAATGGGTTGCGCCGGCCCTGGGTATATGCATTACCTCCATCAGAATGTCCCCCATCTCCTTGGTTATATCCTTGGCAGGGCTTGAAAAGCCCTAAGGATTCCCACCAAGTTTTCCTCCCCCCACTTTGAACATGCCTTGGGGCATAATTGAGGAAGCTACACCTTATCTTAGCAGGCCCACACAGCTGGGTTAGCTTCAGAGCTCATTCATGCTATTTGACAAAACAAAAAGCCCGATGCAGCTCCCATTCTGACCTAGTGCTGAACATGCTGGTTCAACCATCCCCAGCCAGCTCAGGAAGCATATGAACAGTCATCTTGGATCTCCTTCCCCACAGAGCAGAGCTACTCCTACTACTTGAATGGCACTTCACTGTCACTCTTGCCAGCACTTCAATTTACTAATGCAGGATGACAGGCCTATCTTCTAACAACTGTGGGAACAACTTGTGCCCTTTGAAGCTAAAGTCAGAGAATGGAAAGAACTGGACATTCACATCTTGAGTGTGAACTACGTCAGCTGTTTGGAGACCACCTCATTTAAAACATGGGGAATGCATGTACAACTGCAGGGGGATAGCGGTAAGCAATGACAAAGATGGATGTAATCTAGTAGTCTTTGCAGAACTTGATCCCTTTTGACACACAACAGGGACACTGGGACACTATAGTGAGGCCTTTATTTTGCAGCCATCAGAGAGAGGCTGCGATGATAATGAAGACAACAGGGCTGCCGGGGGGGGGGGGGGGGGGGCAAGTGGGGCAATTTGCCCCAGTCCCCGCAGGGGCCCCCTGAGAATATAGTATTTTATAGTGTTGCAACTTTTTTTTTTATGGAAGGGGCCCCCGAAATTGCTTTGCCCCAGGCCCCCTGAATCCTCTGGGCAGCCCTGGAAGACAAAGCTGCTTTCTCTTTTGATGGCCAGTTCTTCTTTTGTGGGCTCATTTTTCAGCAACCCTCATAATTAGAGCTGGTTGAAAAACAGAGCAAAAAAATCTGGCCAATATTTAAAAGAAAAATTTTCCCCTTGCCTTTAGAAATTTGTCAACACTTTGACCAGCTCTACAGTTGCTCAAAAAAAGGGGGGGGGGGGAAATAATGAAAATTTCATCACTAAATATTTCACCAAAATTTTGAATTTCAACATGCTCTGTTGGCACGTGACCCTTTGTAGGGCTGAGCTCTTTCTGCCTTTGCCAAAATGCAGATAAAGCATCCAATGGGTCAGGTGAAACATAACACCGCAATATCAAAATACAGGAAGGAAGGAGATAGATTAATTATGAGTCATTGTGGTGTGTGCTTTATAAATGGATGTGTAATGAACATTGTCATTGGTAGTCTAGGGCCAATACTACAAGGGCACCAGTACCCAAAATCATTGAAACTGAAAAGCAAGAAACATTTGTTCATGATCCTTTGAATCTTAAAAGCATTCAAAAGTCACAAGTTCTTTTTGATTTCTTCATGGTAATATAGCACTTCCCCATAAGTTTTCCCACAGCAGTTTGCAGTCCAACTGGCAAAGAATCCAGGATTTCAGTCCAATTTTCACACAGTTCTTCCTCCTTATCATTGCGGATATAACCGACTTCTGAGACGATATGAGGCCAGATCCTCAGCTGGTGTAAGTCAGAGTAGTTCTGTTGAATTCAATAGAGCTATGCCGAGTTATTCCAACTGAGAGTCAAGCCTATGGCCCTTAACAAAAAGTTCATATCACATACTCACGTTTGCAGAAAAAGCTGCTCCTGTAGGCTCATTTTTAGGGACACTGGTAATTAGACCTAGTTAAGAAACAGGAAAAAAAAAATCTGGTGGACGTTTAGACAATTATTTTCTATACTTGGTCAAAAATGTTTAAAATAATAACCATAAAAGAGTAAATACGTATTTCAGATCTCCCAGCAATTCTTAGGTGCATTCTCTATAGTTTCCTTGCCTTTACTTGAACTCACTGCCAAGATGAGGAGACGGGGCTGTGTGTAAGATAGCACATCAGATAAAAATCTGTATGTACAATTGTTTATATCTCATATAAATCTCTTGGGCGGCAGATCTCTTTTTCTGTGTGTCAGTTTTTCTATTATTCCATCTTGTTCTCTGCCCTGCTGCAGTTTGTTTCAATTATCTTGGCCCTGAGCACACTTGTATGTGAAACATTGTCTAATAATTACAGCATGGGACTGGGAATCAGGAAAAATGAGTCAGTCCTTAACTATGCCACTGACTCTCTGTGTGACTTTGATCAACTCACTTCATTTATCTATATCTGAATTTCCCATTTATCACTGCCTCAATTCCCCCTTCTCTAAATTGGGAATATTTTATACCCACATCAGAGGGATACTGTGACATTTGTAAACCTCAACAGTTGAAATCCTTAGATGAAAGATGCTGTAGAAATGCAAAGAGTTCATATAATTCCCATTACTCTTCACACAAGGCTGCTAAACCTTGAGAATATAGTTACTTTCTATAAGCAATGACCCACATAAATGTGTGCATCAATATACAGCATATATAGCTAGATCTGTACATGTGGATTTAAGGGAGAGAGAGAGATTAGCTACAGTGATTATACTGGAAATGCTTTATACTTTTAGCAGTCATATACACTTAGCATCATAGCCCAAGAACTGACAAGAGCACCATAGTCCCCACAAAGGATCTGCCATAGATTCCTCACCCCAAGAGCACCATGGCTCCCTGCTAGCTGTTTGATATACCTGATTTGTCAGTGTCTCCTCCTTGCCTTTTCATTTCAGATTGTAGAAACAGAGGAGGGAGAGAAAACACATTTTCATTCCAGTCATGCACCCTTCTTGGCATTGTTCCAACACCTTAGGGATTCCTAACAGAAATGCAAATGGATGAAGATTAGTATGAGTGCAGAGACCAGAGCCCGGGGCTTGGGAAACACTGGCATAAGTTATGTAACCCTGTTGTGCCTCAGTTTCCTCATCTGTTGAATGGGGATAGCAATACCTCCCTTCCTCACAAGGGACTTAATTCACAAATGCTTGCTGGGGAAGCCTGAGATGGAAGGCACCATACAAGTGCCACACGTATTAACTATGATTACAAATTGAAAATTGCACTGTGCTATAATGATATTTATGGTACCTTTCAGCTATGGTTCGCAGGGTGATTATGATGGAAGTACAGTGTCAGGGCAGGGGGGCTGGAACAATTTGTATAGTGGGGTGCTGAGAGCCATTGAACCCAACTGTAAACCCTGGATAGGATGGAAACCACTTCAAGCCACAGGGTGAGGCAGCACCCTCAGCAACCCTAGTTCCAGCACCTGTGTGTCAGGCTATTTGTTATAACCTTTACAGGATTCTTTTCCCCCTCTGGAAGCTAAAATCTGTTCCCTTTTCATAAGCTACATCATCCCTTACATTTTGACAAGCAAAGGGGGCCCAAATCAAGTCGACCAGACCTGGGGGACACAGAATATCCCCCAACTGTGCCAAAGCTCCTCTGCAGACGAGCTGCAGGGACTAGGCTTCACATATTGGGAGGAGGTTGGCCTTGGTATCATTTCCCCACCATAAGCCTTGTGGGGAAATACCTCTCTAGCATAATGCCTCATCAGTCAGCATTACCTTCAGTGCCTCACTGCTGCAGGCACTTCTAGAGGGGAGGGTTGAGGGCTTTGCTATGAGGAGATGCAGGTCCCAAAAGCAGTGCAGAAGCACAAGTGCACAGTGTGGATGACCAGGCCTCTTCAGTGTTTGGGAGATCTTCTGGGCTTGGGTCTGAACTGCCTAGTTGTGCTTGTGTCAGCAGCACAATCCATTCCCTCGTTCCCAGAGAGTGCAAGTCACAGGCACTTCTGCAGGAGGAAACCGAGGACAAAACTTTCAGACAAAGTTACCTAGTAAAATTAGTCTCCTAAAGCCATAGTTAGACACCAAAATAAGTGGTCTGATTTTCACATGCATTGACCAAGCCCCCAGTGACTCTCACTGATTTCATTAAGAGGTATGACTGCTCAGAACCGCTGAAAATCAGACCACTTATTTAGGAGTGTACATATGGGTTTAGGACCCTAATGAGCACCCAAATTTGAATATTTTTTTGCTTTTAATCTCCTTCTCCTAAATGCCCCCCTCCGTAGTGGACAAGCTAACCACAAAATGGTTTTCCTCCACCCCATAAGCATGCCCCCTTGTTTGTTGTAGGGTTGCTCACCACACAGCTGCTCTGCTGGCATTTATTTAAAATAATAAATAGCACCAAAGCATTTCCTTGGGGGGGGGGGGGGTGTAAAAGCCATATAAAGAATTACCTGAATCTTGCAAATAAACTCTTGCCAGGAAGGTAGGTTACATTTTGACTGATGCAACTTCGAATATCCCTTTCCCTCAGGAAATTCCTGGGGGAGACACTGACTCTGCAGATCTGTTATTTTCCACTTTATTAAAACTTCAGGAAGCTTGGATAATAAATAGATTCTATAAATATTCATGAGGAGTGATGTCATAGGTAGGTGTGTGGGGAGGGGGGTGCAAACCAGCTCTGTGACTGCCTGACAGCGCCATTTCCTGGAGGAAGAACAGGAATAAGAAGAGCCGAAGGAATTAGCAGCAGCAACAACAGCAGAGGGTGCCCAGAGCGAGAGAAGCAGCCGTGGCTGCGGGGACTCCATGCAGCCCGAGGCCAGCAGAGGGAGACCGCCCTGCCTGGCATTCCCTCTCGTGTAGAGTGACCCGCTCTGGGAGGAGGGAGGAAAAAGCGATCGGGATTTTGGGGGCTTCCTGAAACTTCCCCTACACACTCTTCCACCCCGGGCTGGCGCGGGGCAGCAGCAGGGCCCGCTCCCGCCGAGCGAGCCCAGGGGAAGCGGCGTGAGAAGTTTGCACTGCAGCCTCCCCTGGGAGCTTCTTGGGAAAGGCACCGCTTTGGGGAGGGGGGTTCCTTCCTCCTCCTCCTCTCGGAGCAAGAAGCAGCCGCCAGCGTGGAGCTGGGGGGGATGCTGCTGACGATGAAGATGCGGGAGAGATGGAGATGAAGCAGAGCATGGGGATCCCGGGGCTCCTGTTGCTGCTGCTGGAACTATGGGCGCTGGCGCTCCGGGACGCCGCTGCTGAAGCAGGTAAGGCTGCAGGGGCACAGGAGGGAGGATTACCGCTCGCCCCGGGGAGGAGGCTGAGCGCCGACCCTGGCAGGCTCTGTAAGGGGCTGATCTTCCGAGGGGTAGCGTGGAAACGTTTGGCCCAGCGGTTCTCGGCTGCTTTGCTGCTGCGGTGGTATTGAACCTGACGCCCAGCCAGCGGCGGTTGGCTTTTGCCCTGATCGTCAATTTCAGGAGCGCTGGGTCCGCCCCGCTGACACTGCACTGACTCCACTCCTGGGTCCAGACTGCGCGCAGGAGACGGGGCGGGGAAGGGGTTCCCCGGGGGGCTCCCTTTCTAGACCTGTCCACAGCACTTGACGGAGTCCTTCTAGTCTCGAGTGTATTGCTCAGATCCTCACCTACTTCCTAATCAGCTGGAGCTGAGACAAGTTACACTCCGCTGGCGAACACTATATCTTATGCGGGAGGAGAGGGAAGGTGACGATTAGCTTTTTGGAGGGCTGAGGTCTCCCTCCCTGCGCAATCTATGATTGTGAGTTGCTCTGTATGAATTGTTTTCATCGAACTATTTTTTTAAACGTAGCTTCTTTTTTATTGTTGCCCAATTGCCCGTAAATAGGTCTTGATTTTGACGAATTTAGTTGCTATTTTCAACGGCATAACACTTTTGTGAACAATTTTTAGTATATGTTCTCCAAATGGTTGGGATGCACCATTTGCTCTTTGCACCATGTGATTGGTCACCCAACTGGCATGGTAATGTTTCTGTCCCCTGATGGGATGACTTGGGCCATAAAGAGTGCTTAAAGTGAGGCTCCTCAATCCATATTTAGGCACCTAAATAAGTGGCCTAATTTTCAAAAGTGATGCTCCACATCTCTGACAATGAGACCATTTATGGATCAGACCATCTGTGCCTAAATGTGGGTTGAGGAGACACAGTAGGCAGCTACATTTGAAAATGTTGCCCTCAAGTTTTCTATCTCCCACACACGATTTCCTTTGTAGTGGAGGTTGACTTCAATGGGACCTGCTGATGGCTCAGCTCTTTTGAAATTCAGGTTGCTTATTTATGTGCCTGTATTTGGGGAGGGTCTAAGTATACATAATCCTGCCTCAGTGCATTTGTGGGTGGACTAGATAACCTCTTGAGATCCCTTCCAGTCCTACATTTCTATGGATTAAGGAGCCTAACTTTAGGCATCCATATTTGAAAATCTTGTCCATAAGCTTTAAAAACATAAAGACGTCCCTTTTCTGTTTGTGAATTATCCACCAATGTTTGACTATGTGTGACTAATAACAAGAGCTTTCCAAAATGGTGAAGAGATCACTTCTAGAGCAAATGCTGGTGGGAATACTGATTCAACACTCATATTTATTAACCTTATGCTTGCTGTGAATATTCTTGTGAATAAGACCTAGATGGTGGCAAATAAATAGAGTCCTGAATACCATTTAAGTGAGTCAGTGGGAATGTTTGCAAATGTATTGTTCCTGTATTTGCGGAGCTCAAATTGCTATATAGGAAGGCTAGGTGATAATCCATTTTTACATGGCTTTTGTTTGTTTTCCTTCTAGCCTACATTTTCCTAGTTTCACCTACAAGTAGACATACAAAGGTTTGATTTTCTAGCCTAATCCTTCCACATACACATTTCCTATTGACTTCACTGGGAATTTAGGTCTCAATCCTACATTTAGATCCACATGGGTGGAGCACTGTTGGTTTCAAGGGTTTGCCTTGTAGATTTTGATTGCTAGATTGGGGACCTCAGGCATCAAAGGAATGGAAGGTCTTTTTGCCTTAGTAGGTAAAAGTCTGCAGTTATCTGTTTCTCCCTCCACTCCAAAAACAACTTCAAAAAACTTCTGTCAGTAGTAATCAAAAGGTACAGAGATGATAAGTTAACAAGTAAAATACACTGTGCACAGAGACAACTGGTGCACTCATTTGTTGTCAGTTCTGCCTGACAGGCAGTATGAAGTTAATATGATTTCATTTCCTAATTAGTTATGAATCTTTACTTCTACAGTCATCATATTTTGAAAAAAAATAGCTAGTTTTTATTTCCTGCACTGGTAAAAATGGAGAGTGGGAGAGTGGGAGGAGGAATACTGGGAAGTAAACATTAGTCTTAACCTCTCAGATGTACAAAAAGTCCAAGCCAACCTGTGTGCACCATTCCCTTCTCTTCAGAAAAAGGTCCTGCAGCTAAACTGCATCTTATGGATGACAGAAATGTGTATCTGTTAAAAATCCCCATGTTATTATTTTCCCTTTCCTTTCAGTTCAGCTCTACTTGTGGATTACACAGAAGTACTGTTGAAAATAGCCAGATAGATATAGGTAGCACTGTCCTTTAATTTCTTGCATAATCAGTTTGGCTGGGAACTGAAACCTTTAAAGGCCTTCCAGATATCTTGTTGTGTACATTGTGATTAACCCTTTCGGCAAAGCAGAGTGTAGCAAACTAAGTCATTTGCTGTTTCAGTAAGGCACCTATTCTGAAAGAGTGTCTGCCAATTTGTGTGTGCATTTGGATACCTGGCTACATTTAGGTTTATATAAAACAGATGGATGTATTGTGAAATTTTAATGCTCTGTTTCAATATTCTGCGTGGTGAGAAGGAGGATGCTTTCTGGATGCACCGGGATGTGTAATTTATGCCACTTTCACGTTAAGTAATCTGAGGTTAGATCATCCTCACTCAGTTAGGTGATTAATTCCTTTGCCCAACCAAAGCTGCATCTAAAATTAAATGATCACTTTACTAGTTTCAGTGCTCTTAATAAATTTGCTAAATTAACAGTTGCTAAAACACAGCTTAAAATACACAAAATACTTTTCTGATATCACTATGCCATGGAAGCATTTGCCACTTTTACCAGTGGGATGCCATGTAATGGCAAATGGGAAATGGGGCACCAGACTATTTCTGTATTCAAATGCAATTCATGCTATGAAAAAGTTTGAGAACAGCATGGCTGCATACTTAAGGGCAATCTTGGCTTCACAGTGTTTTTCTATCGGGGTGTGGTGGGCTGGAATGTCATCTGGTGATAGAGCTGACTGCACGTGAGCAGAGATAGGGTCATAATTCTGCACGGCTGGTCAAGGGCAATATAGTGGTGGACAGGTTAACCTTTCTCTGAAGGATCTGGTATAGGCCACTACCAGAGGTAGGATACCAGACTAGACTGAACCATTGGTCTATTCTAGTCTGCCAGTTCCTGTGCTAATGGAAAGGAAAAGGCTACTTTCCCCAGCAGGACTGAATACTTTACTTTTGTCTTCCACCTTTCTGCTTTATCCAACGTCTCCTTTACTCCCCTCATTCCTCATATACATACCCATCTTTTAAAAATGTACTTATCCAGTTGGTTTCTGTGTTTTTACAAGGTGACATATTCCACACATTCACTTCTCATTGAGGGGAGTGCTTCCCACCCACATGCAACTGCGCTTTGGGCCAAACGCTGATCACTTTTACACCAATGTCAGTCACAGTAACTCCACTAATTTCAGCGACTTTATTCCAGATTTACACTGATGTAACAGATCCAAATGAGGCCCTTTGTCTCTGTTCTGGAGATACACAGTGGCTGGCTGAAGTATTCTCCCACCACATACTATGGAAAAATGTGTTCTGGAAACAATTTTTTCCTCTGATAGGAATCCTTTAAAGTAGGCTTTACTTTCACTGGCTTTATAAATTGCATTGGCGCTTTTGTAATGCAGTGGAACACTGAGTAACCTGCTGTGATTGAGTCTAAAGTCCCAATTCTTTACAAATGCGTACAGTGGAACAGAAGTATGACTTATTAGTAGTATAGGAACATACCATAGCAGCTGAAAAGTGAGAGAGGACTTGGGGGCAACACGATACCGTTCTCAGGGAACACACACATCACCATTGTCAGCACTGCTGTGAAGAAGCTCACGGCATTCCTATCTAGCTGTAATGGGGCACTGCTGTGTGGAAGCTCATCCTGCTGCTATCCAAATTGGCACTGGCTTTGAAGAAGCCCTGTATAGATTAAGCCTCCGCCATTTTCAAGTAATTGGAATGTCAGTGTTCTCATTTTATTATCATGAAACAAACATAATAAGGCTCTGGCGAGGCAGTTAGAAAACTGTGCAGTGTGTTCTTTTGTACTGTATGTCCTTACAGACCACCAACCTAGATTAATTTGCTGTACTCCAACCCCCACTTCTTTTGGGGCTGGGGAGGAGGAGTATTTTTTTTTTTTAGGTATGAAATTGACAGGATCTCCAATCAAATTAAAGGTGTCCCAGGGTCAGCCGGTGAAACTAAATTGCAGCCTCGAGGGAATGGAGGACCCAGAGATGTTGTGGATCAAGGATGGAGCGGTGGTGCAGAGTGTAGACCAGGTGTACATTCCAGTAGATGAAGAACACTGGATCGGTTTCCTCAGGTACAACAGCTGTGGAGGAGATAGACTATCATGGAAGCTACAGGGCCAAATTCTGTTGTCAGTTACCTCAGTGGAACCCCACTGACCACCATGTGATTATACCTTTGTACTTTGTCAGGGCATAACTGAAAGTGGAATTTGATCCACTGTGTTTAAGTCACTAAGGAAGGGTTGGATTGTAGCTGGGGGAATCTGACAAGGCTCCTAGATACTGTGGTGATGGGTGCTTTGGAAATGCCTGTGATAGATAGGTGACCAAGAGGTGAAAGGTATTGCTTATCCTATCAGCAGTTCTTTACGCCATCCAGTCCTGTGGAATCTATGCTGAAATTGTGAAGAGATATTTAGCTGTATTTCTGTCCTCTCCCTTTAAAAAGAAATTTAAAACTTTTCTCCCATTCTGTGTTGTATGCACACCTGAGTGATATCGTGGGTACAGAATGGCTCAAAGGATTATTAAAGGGGAGCAGAGACTCTCACTTTAAATCTCCAGTTCAAATCCAACCTCAGTCAGTTGTGTCTAATGGTCATTGCCATCTGAAGTCCCTTCAGTGGTCACAGAGATGGGTTAGTGATCTCAGCCCAGTTACCAGTAAATAGTTCTTCACCACCATAGTTAGTAGCCTTGCTGTTAGTCTCAGCAGAGGACTGAATAGACCTGGAGACTGAATTACCTCATCAAATTCTTCCCGGGGGTCCCATGAGGCCATAGCTAAGGATCATTGCCAGGGTGGTCAGGGGAAGCTTTCGCTGGTTCTGTCCATGCTGTATCTGGATAATCAATAGGGGGCTCTCAGTCCTAGCTCCTTTACTGGAAAATGAACAAAACAAAAAGCAGCATGGGAGGATGCTTTTGCCTTGTTTGTTCTAATAAGCTCTGCAGTGCAGCTGGAACCTTACATTCTGACCTGGATAAATAAGTTCTCTCTCTTACAATCATTAATTCTCTTCCTCTCCCTCTCTCTGACTAAAAGGGTTAGGTGTCCTAATTAAAATTAGACTCCTGGGACCAGATTTCAATCCTGTTTGGAGAGGAGGATTTGTCACACACTATCCCTTAGTCATTCCAGCACATTTACTCCAGCATTTATATCAGGCCTGCTCTTGTCAGAGGCCCCAAAAGCTGCCTGTAGAGCCAGTCTTTTATATGTTTTCTTCAGCAGGAGGTGGCCTCTCGTGTGTCCCGGGGGTAGTACTGGGTTAAGAAAGGGTCCACGCTCCATCTCAGACTCCTTTCTCCATGCATAAAAGGAGCTTGGTACAAACAGCATGCTCTGAGAGACAATGTACTCGGAACTGCCAGGCTCAGTCTAGGCTCACCCATTCGGGAACACAGGCCTCCTCGCCTCCTTTGGATTAGCATATCTTGGGGTTTAATACCTGTCACTAATAGGGTTGCCAAGTGTCTAATCACACAAACCCAAACACCCTGCCCCTGCCCTGAGGCCCCGCCCCACTCACTCCATCCCCCCTCCCTCCATTGCTCATTCTCCCCCACCCTCACTCACTTTCACTGGGCTGGGGCAGGGGGTTGGGGTGCGGGAGGGAGGGAGTGCGGGCTCTGGGCTGGGGCTGAGGGGTTCCGAGTGTGGGAGGGGGCTCTAGGCTGAGCCTCGGCAGGGGGTTGGGGTGCAGGAGAGGGTGCAGGGTGTGGGCTCTGGGAGGGAGTTTGGGTGCAGGAGGGGGCTCCAGGCTGGGACAGGGGATTGGGGTGCAGGAGGGGTGCAGGCTCCAGGAGAGGGCTCAGGGCTGGGGCAGAGGGTTGAGGTGTGTGGGGGGGAGGTGAGGGGTGCAGGCTGGGAGTTCGGGTGTTGGAGGGGGCTCAGGGCTGGGACGGGGGTTGGGGTGTGAGAGGGGGTGAGGGGCGCAGTCTCCAGCTGGGCAGCACTTACCTTGGGTGGCTCCCAGTCGGCAGCGCAGTGGGGCTGAGGCAGGCACCCTGCCTGCCCTGGCCCCGCACCACTCCCAGAAGTGGCATGTCCGCGCAGCCCCTGGGGATGGGGGGAGGCAGGGGGCGCTGCCCCTGCCCCTGCCTGCAAGCACTGCCCCCGCAGCTCCCATTGGCCACAGTTGCCGGCCAATGGGAGCTGTGGAGTTGGCACTCGGGGCCAGACTTTTAGCAGCCTTAAATCTCCCAGTTTGGCTTCAGTAGCCTCCGGGAGATAAAGCCCGATTCTGGGAGCCTCACGGTGAAACCAGGAGGGTTGGCAACCCTAGACAAGTCCCTGGGATTTCATAGGTTCGTTCAAAAGGGACCAGTAGATCATCTAGTCTGACTTCTTATATAACAGGCCGTCACATTTCACTCAGTTGCCCCTATGTTGAGTGAGCCCAATAGGCTAAAGCATTTCAGTTCTCAGGAGACTAAGCTGCTGTGTGCCACAAGCAGAGAACAGGAGAGACCAAGATGCCACCAATGGCCTTGCAATGGCAGGGAAGTCATTAGGTAGGATATGCCCAGAGGATCCCAGCAAGTGAACTATGCATCATGCTGCAGAGGCCGGCAAAACAAAACCCCCAAAGTCCCAGTTAATCTGATCTAGGGGAAAATTCCTTCCCGACCCCAACCTGGCAATCAGCCTGACCCTGAGCATCTGAGCAAGACCCCTCCAGCCAGGCATCTAGACACAGGATTCTCTGTACCACTTCACAGCAGTCATCCACCCCGTCCAGTGTCCCATCTTCAGCTGTGGGCAATCTCTGATGCAAAAAATCCCTCAAACAGAATACATCTAGCCAATTGTGCATTGGGGTGGGGGAGGGGGGGAACCTTCTTCCTGACCCCTGCAGTGAACTGTCTGAAACGTTGAAGCATGAGACTTGATTATAGATGAATAAGCTGCAATGAACCTTCCTCTGATAGGAAAAATCTGTGTGCAGTAATCCACCCTGCAGCACTGCATCATATACCATCTCCATTATATACCCCTTCCCCATCCCCAGATTAAGGACTTTTTTGTCTCCCCACACTCCCTTGTTCTCCTGGTCTGATCTCCATAGTCCTTTCTCACCCCTCATACTCCTCCACTGACAGTAGCTCCACAGCATCAGGGCTGACTCTGGATGCTGGATCTAGATATGGCCATTTTCTTTTTCTGTTTCCTTCTTCCTCCTAAAGTGATCATTTCAACCACCCACTGTTTTATGACTTTCTCCTACAGTCACTGTGTTTCAGAACAAGCGGCTGGATGGGCAGGACAGCTGGTTTCATCTGAAGGTACAGCTCTGAAAATCAGGCTGTAGTGGGAGCATTTTGTGCATTTCAGCAAGCACTCTCCCTTCTTCTCTTCCACCCTGCACATTCATCCCATCACCAAGACCAACTGTTGGCATAAAAAAAGGGAGCATCAGATCTGCTCGGGGTCCCTGCATGGCAGCAGATGCATGGCTGCAACATCACAAGGGTGCATTTTGCATTTGTATAATCAAAGGGCACTCTCATGTTCTCTGAGGTCTTTGGTGCCTGAGACCCTGAAGCCTCAACGCCTGGAGCAAATTCTGCCCTACAACTGAGGGCAGAATTTCCCCCTTGAGGTCTAAAACTCTGATACCACTTAGGACCCAGTTCTGCCCTCACTTGCATGGGCCACCTCTCTTGGAAGTCAATGGGAGCTGCACCTGAGTGAGTGAGACCAGACATGGGCTCTCAGGGTCAGATCCTCAGCTGGTGTAAATCAGCATGGCTCCACTAGAAACACTAGCCCTAGGTGGTTTGTAGTATGAACAGATCACTTAGCTAGAAGTGTTCCTCAGATAAGAACAATGCTGAGTAGGGGCAGAGTGAAGGAGGTCGTTGTGTGAGGGTTTGTGCAATCAATCCTGTCCCTAACAAAAGCACAGCATTTGCATTCTCAGCAGGTGCATGAATTGGAGCTGCTGGCTGGGGATGATTTAGTAGTTCAAGTAGACTCTCTGGAATCACAAGTTCAGAATCAAGTGGGTTAAGTAGCCCCTTTATATTTTCAAGATAGGTGAATTAAGTGCCATGCTGTTTCCTATTTGTAGATATTTCAGACGAGGGCCTCTCTGCTCTGTGTGGGTATTAACAATCCCCCAACACCTTTCACAGAAGTAGGGCTTGACCCAAAGTATCTCTGTTCTCTATCCACTGTTGTGCCACATGCTTTGTGCTGGTTAGCTACTTCCCTCCTCCCCAGAGGTGGCTACATATTAGTGGTGTTGTGTGTGTATCTAGTTTTCTTAGTGCTTTAGGATTCTGTGGGATGAAAGTTGCTTTATAAATGTAAAATATCAATATGGTTTTTCACTCTTTTCAGTTTGAAATCCGTTGAGCGGACGGATTCTGGGAAGTACTGGT
This sequence comes from Chrysemys picta bellii, assembly GCF_011386835.1. Lineage (NCBI taxonomy): Eukaryota > Metazoa > Chordata > Testudines > Emydidae > Chrysemys > Chrysemys picta. Next base: position 94,038,333 of record NC_088794.1, on the reverse strand, counting down.
GCCAGATTGAGAACAAGGGGAAGAAGGAAGAATCACAACAAGTGTGGCTCATAGTGGAAGGTAAGGAGGACGAGTGCTAGCTTCCCTTTAGCGCTATCTCATGTTGGGATCACACTAGTAGGACTGGTCAGAGGAGATTGCGACAGGCTCTCCAGTCTTTTTACAGCTGGGGACAGTAGCAGGAACTGTAAAGTACCACAGTGAACTAATTAAGGTGCAGGCAGGAATGGGAAGTGATAGTGGCGGCAGCTGCACTGGAAGAGTGTGTATTAGTTCACGGGTTCTCAGTTTTTAATTCTGCAGACCAGGAAATAAGTGAAGGATCATCTCGTGGACAAAGTTCCCGTCCAACCTCCTAATCCCGCGTTGCTTGGGTCTTCAAATGACTCATTCTGCAGGTCACCAGGAAGAGCTCCACGGATCATTGCTTATCCACAGACCATAGTTTTAGTACCATTCTCTTAGTTCCATGAGAAGCACTTTCCTTTAGAATTTCCATGACCAGTGTTGCTTCAAACGGAAGCTTTTTTGGATTGGAGCAGAGTTTGCTCAAGTTAAGTGTATAATCTTTGATGCATTTTGCACAGCAATCTGGCCTGGTAAATGTAAAGCTGCTACACATTTGTCCAATAGTTACCCAAGCCAGGGTGGATAGGTGGTGCCATATAGCCTGCAGCCATACCTCCTTAGGCTATGATCATATTAGGTCTCAAGCATTAAGGCTGCTTAGTATTTGAACAGGAGATCTGCAAGAACAATCGGTTTCCACCAAGAAGTTGTACTCTTGGTTTAGTAGGTGGTACTCATCTCTCTAGGCCAGAGCTGAATGAGTCTCTGCATAGTCCTAGGGGGCCTTGTGCTGCTGGGGGTGCTGTGTTTTGGATGGAAATGTGAAACCAGGGTCCTAATCATTCATAGTCATTAAAGCTTTCATAGCGGTCTTCACAATAATAGGGTGTTCATCCTGCTATCTGTCCTGACTCAATTCCAGTGTTTTGTCAGTCTAACATTTCTTCTACAGCTTCAATTGGAGAAAAATGTTATAGATAAAAATATCCCCAATTGTGTAGTGTTGCTGGTTCACAATGGCTACCATGTTTCACTCCAGAGGTGGCTGCAGTAGAGTGGTGAGTGTGTGATCCCTATACATACAGTTTCTGTGAGCTTTGACATCCTTCAGGAGAAAACACTACACAATATAGGTTATTAGAATTATCTAGCCTGGGTGAACTTGAATGAGTTCATATGCATTTATTTATCTAAAATCTAAGACAAAATCTCATAGTCTATATTCAGGCAGAAATCTTATTGCCTGTAGTGGGGATTTGGCCTAAATTAGGACTACAGGATGTAGCCTTTTGAGAAACTCTTTATCCAAGAACTTAAGAAAGCAAAATGACTTTGAAACTGGTTCCAGTTTAGAAAGCAGAGTCTGTCTTATGTAAAATACGACAATATGTGATACCTGGGGAGGTAACACAATAGGTGCACTGTGGCTCTCACTGGCTCCTAACCGCTGTTACATGATCATACAGTAGCAACTTCCAGAGAAGTCTTTTTTCAATTTTGTCCAGCTAGGAGAGTGTGACCTTTCCTTTTGGACATAGATTTTGCCATCCCCATCCATTCATAACAACAGTAATGATTCTTGTGACTTCAAGATTTGACTACTGAAGTGTGCTCTACACCGGGCTGCATCATAAATCAACTGGAAACTGAAACTGCTGCAGAATGTGCCATCCGTCTTTTTAAGCGGTGTATCTCACTAGAACCATGTGTCACCAGTGCTCCAGGATCTGCACTGAGTCCTTATTAGTACCCGGGTAAAGTTTTAGTTGTTTTGGATCTATAAAGCTGAATGGTTTGGGACCTATGTATGTGAGTGACCACCTTTCTCCTTGCACTTAGATACTGTAATGATGGACAGCAGTATAAAACCCAAAGACGCAGTTGCAGTCAGCTGTGAGGCTGGTATGAGCCTGCTCCAAAGTCCTTTTAAAATCAATGGGAATCTTTCCACTGACTTTAATGGGCTTTGGATCAGACTGTGTGAGAGAGAGCTGACAGCAGAGCGGGTCTGTGTGAGGGGCCCTCAGCTGTGGAACGGACTCTCCCCATTGGTGTGAGAGAGCCTGACTCTGTTGGCCTTCAGGACAGCTACAAGGCCCGTCTGTTCAGCCAGGCTTGTGGAGGGGGCACAGTAAGGGCTGCTTTTTGTTTCATTTCTGGGACAGATATGGCAAGTTCCTGCAGTCTCTTTGGGAGATGTTAAGTTCAAGTGTCTTTGGAGTCCATTGTATTAAATGCAAAGGTTACATATTATTACAATAGTGGCGCTGGATGATCAAAGGACTTTCTTGAATGAAGTGGAAGCCAAGAATTAACTTTTGGGACAATGCGTGTGAAGTGGATTTCCTGGGAAATATCCTGGGGGAGGTGAATGCAAATTCCAGTGCTCCCCACTGTCTATGGTTATGCAAAACCCCAGGTCTTTAAAGCTATGTCCTGAGGAGAGATTGATTGTCTGCTGATTTATGTGATCCCAGGCCCAATCTGCCTAAAGGAGGAACTCCTATAGATTCATGGGTGCTTGTTCTTAGCTAACAGCTGTTATGGACTTGTAACCACAGAAAACCCTCTGTGTGGGTTTGGAGTACTGATCACCTATCAGAGCCTTGGTTGGAGTGGTTTCTAGTAAGCTTATTGGCTGGTGTGGAGATTCTTTTCTTGTTTTAATGTTTCTCTGGAATGCTTTCACCTTAAGAATACGTGTGCTTGCTTAGAAAGGGCTGTGCAGTAATTTAATTGTGGGCAACTACAACTGTTTGTAGCCTCTGAGAAGGCAAAGCAGTTAGACTTGCTGGGGAATTCACAGTGCAGGCAGGGAGCTGTGCAGCCTGGAAAAACCCTGGTCGGGGGGGCGGGGGGGGGGGAATATAGGAGCAGTTGCCCTGAACTGTGACAATTTCATCTTTGGCTAATTCTTTTCTGGTTTGTGGTTGAGTGCAGCTGTTATTTCAGCATTCTTATGGAACTGAATTTTTAATGTATGACAAAGGAACCTAGGCCAGGCACCTTTCGTATGTATAAAAAATTTCAATGGATGCATCCAGAAATGTTGGCCACAGGATCTCTGGGCCTCAGTTTCTCCATCTGTAAAATGGGGCTAACGTCATTAAAACCCACCTCAGAAGGTTGTGTTGAGGCTTAATCATTTCTGGTGGGTATGACATTCCAGGGTGCAATCCAGACCAGTGAGGGTCTGTGTCAGCCTTGCCCTGCAACCTAGGATGCCTCACAATGCTTTGCTGCTCTAGCTTCCAACCTGGACTCCTCACAAACAGCATGCAGGTCACACCCTGAGTGTCTATGTATAGCCACAGCCCTGGTCCAGCAGCTCTGACCCCAGCAGCCTGCCAGCAAACACCAGCCACACTCTGGCTTCCAGCAGCATTGGTTACTACTTGCACAGTGATGCCAACACACTCTCTGTCCCAGATCGTCTCCTAGAACAGTGGTCTCCAAACTTTTTTGATCGTGCACCCCGTCAGTAAAAATGTTTTGAGCACGCACCCCCTGCCGCACCAGCTCTACCATTTTTGCCGAAGCGCAAAAAAAAAAAAAAGCCGTTCCGACTCCCACACGAACTGCCGAAGCACACACACACACAAAAAACGCTCCTCCTGCCGCGCACCCCCAAGGATTCTCTTGCACACCTCCTGGGGTGCGCGCACTCCACTTTGGAGACCACTGCCCTAGAAACTTGTGTTCTGCACTGTCCAGCCCTCTCCTGGGCAGTCCAGATATATTAGGTCCGTTGCCCTGTAAGGGGATCAACATACAACAATCTGCTGCCTTAAATGGAGTTACCCAAACACTCCACAACACTGGATTAGTTTAATTAAAGAATAAAACAAGTTTAGTTAATTATAAAGAGAGAGGTTTTAAGTGAGGACAAGTAATGAGGCATTAAAGTCAGCCATGGCTGCAAGAAAAATAAAGATAAAACGCTTTCTAAACATAACAAATTTGACTTGGTTCAAGGTGAAGTTTTTCCCCCATGTTTTCAGTACATTGCTGACCAAACTCTCAGGCCAGGATCTGCTCTCAAAGTCCAACAGCTGCTTCTCTTGTCTTCTTAGGTGAACAGAGAAAGGTGGGTAGGGAGAGAGAACTTGGGTGGTTTTGCAAATTATTTTTATAGCTCAGTCATCCTTTGAAAACATTTTCCTGAGCGTGACCTCTATTTAAAGTTCTTTCCAGCTGAGAGCAAGGAGACATGGAGCCTGACAGAAGAAGGGGGCTTCATGCTGTTTCTTTTCACCTATGTATACTGAAATACAGCTTTTTTTTTTGTCTTCTTCCCCCTCTCACTGTTGTTTACAGCTTATATGCAAATTGAGGTAAAGGCACATCCCTTTAAGACAGGCCTGCCTGACCAGTTCTACCGGAGCTAAATGAGTTTGAACATGTGCCTTTAGCATCATACAGGGGAGATTTCTTAACTTTGCACATAATGTTGCTACATACATTTCACCATGAAATTATTTACCAGTGAGTAATTAGTTTTCAAACAGTACCTCACAAGGCACATTTTGGCCAAAGTACTGTATCATAGTACTGTAGTGTGTAGGGTGTGAATACAGGGGTGCATTCAGTCACAGGGGGACTTTCAAAAACATCTCAGGGAACAGGTGCTCAGGTCCTACTGACTTTCAGTGAGAGCTGGAGGCCTTAATGTCCTGAGGTGTTGTTGAAAAGGTAACCCTGGGTGTTTGTGAAGTGCTCTGACATCTCCAGGGGGTGGTTCGCTGCTCTATAAGCGCTAGGTATTAGTGTTAATGGAAGAAAGTGGGAATGTTCTGTTGGAAGCAGAGGGAAACTCTCCTGCTACTACACCTTTGTGTTTGCTTTTCTAGGTGTGCCCTACTTTACTGTGGAGCCGGAAGATTTGTCTGTGTCCCCTAACGCCCCATTCCATATGGCCTGTGCTGCCCTTGGCCCTCCTGAGCCAGTGACAATTGTCTGGTGGATGGGAGACTCCAGAGTGGGGCTTCCGGACATCTCCCCCTCCATCCTAAATGTGTCAGGTAAGGCTGCCTCCAAGATTAACACCACCTCCAGTGCAAGGAGGGCGGGGGGGAAGAGGAGAAGAGAGCTTTTTTGCTGCCACGTGACAAGGCAGCGACCCCACTTCCCCCACTCCCATGTAGTCCTGCTGGACACTGGCCGATCCCCTCTCATCCCTGCAACCATGCTGCACGCTCCCCTTTACCTCAGCCATACTAGACACCTTCCCAATTAACCTTTGTCACCCAGTTGCATTGTTGGGAAAATGTGGAGTGAATTGATTGCTGCTAAAGGTGGCAGACTGACAGCCTTGGAGACCAGAGTCTTCTGTCCTCCCCAGAACAGGCCCAGTGTGGACCTCTGTACCACAGGCCTCCTCCTTGGTGTGCATGAGCTCTGAGCTAGAGGGAAAAACTCTAGGGTGAAAGGGAAGTTTGGCCTTTCTGCTGAGATGGCCCACAAGGGGGTCCAACTAGGGTGACCAGACAGCAAATGTGAAAAATCGGGACGGGGGTGGGGGGTAGTAGGAGCCTATATAAGAAAAAGACCCACAAATCAGGACTGTCCCTATAAGATCGGGACATCTGGTCACCCTGTCAATGGAGAAAATAACATCTGTCCACTAGGACCTGGACTGCTACTATCCACTCTTCACATTGAGCACCAGCCAGCCATCAGAGAGAAACACTGTGTGATCAGCGCAGTCCTGGGCCAGATTTGAACGAGCACCTCACTGACAATAGGTTCTATGCACCAAATTTACCCCTGGTGAAATCCATTTAAATCAGTGCAGTTGCACTAGGGATTAATTTGGTTCCGTATGCCATTGACCGGGCCTTGGGCTATCCAAACCGCCAGTCATATTAACCCTTTCATAGTGCCTAATTTCTATGCAAATCAAAATAAGGGCTGCAATTCATGATGGTTTTCTCTGCTGCGCCCTCTCTTGGGTTGCTGTTTTGTGCTGTTCTGAGAAGGAAATGTAAATTCTCCTGGGTGGTATAATCTGTCAGTCGAAATGGAAGCAGGAGTGAGTGACAGACCATCAGGAAAGGAGAGAGGCCAAGGAAACAGTCTCTCTACACCCACGATCCCAATCTCATGGCACCTCACAGAGCTTTAATCTCTTAGGGAAAGTGACTTGGGGCCATAGCAGAGGGCTGTCTAGTCCTCAGAAAACCAAGGGTAGAGCAGTCTCCAGCCGCATTCTTAGTGCATTCATTCATCACAGGTGGCCTCGTTCGTCCCTCCTCCCCCCAGACACGCACACACCAAGAGGTCAGCTTTTCCTGGTTTAGGGCAGCGTTGTTCTGCGTTATGCTGGAACGAGGTTGTTAACACTGGAGATCCAGCACCTTCTGTCCTTGTGGAGAGTCTCAGTGGAGGTGGCAAGCTGGCGTCTGCTCTCACCCTTGGGACACAGCTCCCCCTGCCAGGCAGAGCAGTGCTCCACTCCAAAGTACTGAGCAGTCTGGGAATTACTCAATTTTTTTTTTTTTTTAAATCATGAGGAAGCTTAAAAAAATAATCCTCTTGACTTGAAACCCAACTAGTGGTTACTTACAAAATTTAACTCCCCAACGTCCTCTGGCCTTTGCCTGTTGGTCTTGCCTTTGAAACAGAAAATAGGTTTCCCTGGTGAAGCTGTGTATGCTGACACCAGCTGGTCGGAGTTCCCAGGCATGTCAAAACAGCAGGTCGGTGGGGGCAGGAGGACATGCTTGTGTTGGCAGAAGAAAGTATCAAATCACTAAGGAAAATAATAATAAAGCAGTAACTAAAAAGCGACTGTCTTGAGATCCAAGTCAACAATCAACCCCTGATTAAACAGGGAAAGGAATGGTGGACTGGGAAAGCACAGCTGCCAAACCAGAGTGTGATGGGAGCTTGATTCACAATCTTCTTCTGGGCAGGGACTGTTTCCCTCTATGTTGGGAAATTGCCTGCCATGTTTTGGGCGCTGCTGCTGCAATCCAAATAATAACAATAATAATAGTGCCTGCTTTGTTGCCAGCTGGAATGTCTTTCGCTGTGGTTTGATGGGATCAGTGGAAGGTATTAAAATGTGTCATTCTCTCTATCTCTCATTGTAGTCTCTCCTTTCCTCCTCCGCCTCCTTTGCCATCCCTCCTCCTTTTCAATCCCTGTCAGTTTCAGTCCCCGTGAAGATGAGTCAAGCACAGCGAGGGCAGGCACTATGCAAGCTACTCCACACAGCTTTGAGATGGCATCTCCATCCTAACTTGCACGCACAGGTGCTGCAGTAGTCATTGACCTTGCTTGAACAGAACCTTTAAAGCAGACTAGGGCCATGTGTAGCAAGGGCAAGTGCTGGATGCACTTCTCCAGGCAGCTTTGCCAATGCCTCTCAATCCTGATTAATCTGTAAGCATCAATCCCGGGCTTCCCCTGAGAAGCTTGCCAATAGTACTGCATTATATTTTGGGTTTGAGATGTGGACAAATGGTCATTGGGGACAAAGGGCCTAATCCTCCCTTGCCGTGTCCCTGGTGTAGTCATTTACCCCAGCGCAAAGGAGTGTAAAATGCCTCCATTCTGAGTTAGTAGCATTTGACGTGCACTTTAGCCTCATTTTGCACTGGGGTTAATGGCAACCTACGGTGTAAGGCAAGGGACAATTAGGCCCTAAATTGACAGTACAAACTCTGTTTACTCATGGCCCAAACTGGATTCCTACCCTAGCCTGAAGCTGATTATTATTTGGATTGTGATAGTGCCCCAGGGTCCTGATGAAGATCAGGGCCCCATTGTTCCAGGCATGGTCCTTGCCCCAAAGAGCTCCTGAATAGTGAGTGCCACAAACAGTAGGAGGCACTGGGTGGGGAAGAAGGCCGAGGTTAACAATAATGAGATGGCAACCGTGACGAGAGAGCTGCCAGCCTAGCGTTTTGATCTCCTCCTTCCCAAGGTCCCTCACTCTCCTTTGTTGTGCTGCAAAGTGCTGATATGGGCTTGTCTACATTCCTCTCCCTTTTATAATGAGCAATTGACACATTAATTACACTAAAATCCACCTGCTATTGGTTGGCCCCCAGCTTTGCCCCCAATTGCACGTATAGTGTGAACTGGATGTCAAACGTAACCATGATTTTGCTTGTGGTTGAAGTTGGACTCTACAGCAGTTTGTGTTGCTTTCTTTGTCTTGCCTTGGCTGATATCCAGGTATTAACCAGAGCACGGTTTTCTCCTGCGAAGCCCACAATGTAAAGGGATTGTCTTCTTCTCGGACAGCCACTGTTCGGATTAAAGGTGAGAGAGCCCCAGCGGAGAAGAATTGGGGGTGGGGGAGGAGTTGCTGAGCTGCCTTAGAACCGAGCTGAGAGGAGCCCTCAGCAGATGGAACAACACACGGTGCTGTAATGGCTGCATGCTGCTTGATATGCAGGCCCATACCCCGGCAATGAAATTGGCAATTGAAAACAAACCACAACTGGGTCAGGAATGGAAACATGATGTCAGATAACAGATTTTCCTCGTAAAGGGGAGAGTCAGGGCAGTAGAGTTGTTCACAAGAGATGTGGCTAGACGTAATCTAAAGTGTAAATGGGGAAATAGTCCCTTTCCGGAGATAGATGGGTCTCTTTGGAGCTGAAGATGCCTTTTCCTCTTGTGCCAATGCACTGGCCGCTCATTAGATCACCAGGGGCCATTAAAATCAACAGATTGACACTGATTTTATGGATTTCTGTGTTCTATACCCTTTAAAATCTCATTTAAAATAAATAATTTCTAACCCTTCTGTGAATATCTGTCATTCTGTGAATCCCTGAGCCCTTGTCATGTTTTCTTTTCAGACAGACTGAAACAATAGAGACCCAGGAGCGGCAGCTTTCCCCCTTCATCTTAGGTCCTGTCTGCCCTTGAGTTTTTGGTTGTGTTTGAACATGTGTTAACTGCACGATTGTAAATTCTAGTATAGACATGTCACAAAGATTTGTTCCAGGCTGCAGCCCAAAGTTGAATGCAACTAAGAGCAAATGTTTGTGTCTATACTAGAATTTACAATTGTTGTAGTTAATGTGTTAAAATACCCCTTTAAATCCAACTATAGACCATATCCTTTGTGGGGTGTGTTTTTCTTTATTTTGACATTTGTATCTGCAAGAGACAGGCCAAGAATGCAACACTTTGTTCTGTTGTGATTTATGACTGACTTAGAAAGCATTTAGTGTTGTCAGCCTAAGGCTTGTCTACATGGGGAAATTAACTGGAATAGCTAGTGCAGAATAGGTATTCCACAATAGCTCTTCTGGAACAACTCCCCCGTTGGACACTTGGATTCCAGAATAATAGTGCCTTTTTCCTACGTAGCTCACTCCACAAAGCTATTGTGCCATAAATTCACCTTCTATTTTCATCTGAAATAACTTTCAAGTTGTAGACAATCCATAAATAAAAAAATATACTTTAAAAAAAAGTTTACATACATCTTTAATGGTAAATTACACCTCTACCCTGATATAACGCTGTCCTCGGGAGCCAAAAAATCTTACTGCGTTATATTGAACTTGCTTTGATCCGCTGGAGTGCACAGCCCCACTTTAAGAGCCAAGCTGCCCGAGCCAGCGCTACTGGCTTTGGGCAGCCCCCTTGCCTCCAGACCTTGCGCCGCCGGAGCAGAGCAGCTGGAGCCCGGGAAGGGAAGTGCCCAGCCGGCAGCTGGGGTCCGGAGGCACGGGGGCTGCCCGAAGCCGGTAGCGCTGGCTCAGGCAGCTTGGCTCTTAAACAGAGCCGAAGTCTGAGTCAGGGGAGGAGCAGAGCAGCCGCGGGAGAGGAAGTGCCCAGCCGGTATTTTTCCCGGACATGTTCGGCTTTTTGGCAATTCCCCCCGGACGGGGGTTTGATTGCCAAAAAGCCAGACATGTCTGGGAAAAACTGGACGTATGGTAACCCTAGGGGACTCATTTAGCCCTGATCCTGCAAACACACATATGCTTTACTCTAAGAATGTGAGTAGTCCCATTGGCTTCCATGGGGTTACTCAAATGAGTAGAGGAAAGCACATGTATAGGGGCAGGATTGGGGCCTTACAGTTTCACAGATGTAGAGGTTGGTGGGGACTCTGGCATCTCTCCCCAGTTTATTACTGACTCTTTTCATCTGTGGCTCCAGGGAAATTTACAAACACTTTCCTCCTGTTATTGTCATTATGTGTTCACCATAGTGCCAATGTGCTAGGTACATTCTAAACAGAAAATTGCGGTTATTGTAGCATCTACAGGCCCCACTCAAGTTCAAGGACCCATTGTTCTAGGCAATCTACAAGCACACAGTAAGAAGCTATGTCTTCACTGCAGAGTTAACTTCAGTTATCTACTCTCCAAGTTATTCCCCTCTAGTTAGCTCAGCTCACAAGAGAGCAGCCGTCCTGCCAAGTAACACTCCAGCTGCTGTGTCCACACTGGTGCTACGTATGGACTTTTTGGGTATGGACTTTTTGGAACATAGCCCCTGGTTCTTAGCACTACAGTAAATTGAGCCGCTCTATTAATTTTATCCCAGTAATTGTGGGAGAACTTGTTTGTCCCTTCTGGACACAAGGGAATTGTGGGAAGGCATTGGAGGACTAGTGCCACTCGAGTGGCGCTACCTACATCCATGCTACAGAGTGGTCATGTGAGCAGTTGATGCGTTGTGCTCACTAGAGTTTCAGTCTATACCCCCTGAAATAACAGCCAACTTGAGTTAAAAGCACCACCACGCTGGAGTTAAGGATTTATGTGTGTGTGGACAGGACTCGAGTTAGGGGCAACACTTGACTTATAATTCGATTTAGGTTTGCAGTGAAGACAAGCCCAGAGACAGTTCTTGCCCCAAAGAAGTTACAACCTAAATAGCCAAGACACAGGGCTGGGAGACACTAAAAATTATCATCACCTTTATCACAAGGAAACCAAAACCCGGAGATGTGAGCGATTTATTCTGGCTCACACAGGAAGTCTATAGAAAGACTGAGAACTGAACGGAGATCTCCTGATTCCCCGTCCAGTGCCTTAACCACCAGAGAGTCCCTTCTTTCCAGGAGGCCCAGTCTCAGCCCTGGAACCTGTAGCTTGCTCACTATTGGAAAGAAGCAGACATTCAGCTCCAGTGTGTGCCACCCTCTCTCACAGCCCTCAGTGTCAGAGGTATGTGGGGGAGGCCTGGGCAGGACTAGGGTGTGCTGCACTTCAGCTGCAGGTTGGCCTCTTGGGGGTTGTTGCAGCCAAGCATAAACGAGAGTAGACCTGAAACTCCTCCAATTGATGCAAGTGGTACCGTGGGACTCTGGCAGGGCCGAGAATGAGGCAGGTGTAAAGGTGATTTAAAATCACCTTTACTCCTCCTCTTGCCACTGGCCACAGCCTGGGAGAAATGGGGGTGTCTCTGGCTGATAGACTGAGACCTGCCCCTGCCTTAAGGACTTTAAAGTCTTTGAAACAGGACATGTGAAATCATCCCATTAGAGGGTGATATGCAGATGATTGTGTAGGAGAACAAGGGAGATGTAGATTTTAAGACAGGATCTGTAGGTGAGAGAGGCACTTGCCAGGCATGAAGTTAGTGATTGGTTTAAGCGTAAGATGCAGCATGAATGGAGAGACAAAGCCAGTAGTGGGAGAAGAGGACGAGAGGAATGCTAATGGGCAAGGCTTGGGAAAGACAAATGGAATGAGAGGGAGATTAGGATTAAATGGGTGGAGAGAAAGTGCAGGGGACTGAAAGTGAGGACAAGGAGCTCGCATTAATGCATTAAAAGACTGGAAGCCAATGAAGAGATTTAGGTGAATGGGCAGAGTGACATAGTAAGAACTAGGTAGCGAAGCTCCATTCATGCCATGTTGTTATGGGGGGGAAGGACAGTCATGTTAAATTACTAGTCTGGGAAGTATGGTTCTGTTCCCAGCTTTGCCACTAACTTGGAGTCTGACCTTGGACAAATCATTTAACTGCTCCATGCCTCAGTTTCCCTATAATAAAATAGGGTGCCTTGTGGACCAGTAACCATAAGCCTGGGACTGTCAACTCAAGTTCCATTTGAAAATGTTTGAGAGAAAAATCTGGAACAACCGCCATGTGTTTGCATTTATCTTTAATAACCAAACAGTGAATAAGTTCACCGTTGAGCAGGAATTAGAATAGCGTGAGCAAGCCCACTGAAGTCAGGCCTTTGGAGATGGCCTGTGAGCCATCTCCAAAGGGCCATCTCATGGGCCATCTCCAAAGGCCTGACTTCAGTGGCCTCAAGATCAGAGGCAGTGGGTGGCTAGGACTAGAGGGGGCTCAGCTGTCCCAAATCTATTATCTGAGCCATCCTGCACACCTGCCCAGATCAGCAGGCAAAGCCCCATGGCTGGTGGTGCCATAGCCAGGAAGAAGGCAGAGTGGGGCATTACAGGGGGAGGGCATCATGGGGGGAGGGCCCCACTTGTGCACAGATGCGTGCATCAAGTGATGCTGTGATGGGCTTCTTTGGGTCTGTGAGCAGTGAACGCCAAAGGGCCAGAGCAGGGAGCTGGGCTCAGCCCCGTGGGAAAGCAGCTGCTGCTGCAGGGTGAGTGTGGGGCAGGCTCAGCACCCCCAAAGAATACTTTCAACCACTGCCTGTACTCAAGCCCCAAATCCCCAGACTGTATCCTCTGCCTATTTCCATGTGACCTTCTGCTCGGTTCTGTGTATATTAAAGAGTTTCCTTGTTTTTTTTCCGTAGCCGTGCCTCTCCCCCCTTTCAACGTGACCGTAACCCGAGTCACCAGCAGCAATGCCAGCGTGACGTGGGTCCCAGGATTTGATGGCCGCTCCCCCCTTCATTCTTGCATAGTTCAGGTACAGCCCTCGGGACTCTCCTCTGGCCTGCATGCACAAGGGGATCCCTCTGATTGGTCTTGCAGCTAGGCCATCCTTCACACTCAAATTTTCTGTGGGAGCGTTAGAATTTGTAGGCCAGCCCTTTCAAACTTGGGAGCCTTCGTCTGGATCTCGGCACCGAAACAGGTGGCCTGATTTTCAGAGGTGCTGAGCTCCTGTCACTCCAGTTGAAGACCGTGGAAATTTTGGGCGCTCAACACCTCTGACAATCAGCCCACTTACATATGTGCCTAGCTTTAAGTATCCAAGTTTGCAACATTTGGCCCTGGTGTTACTTGGAAGCTGAGCCATATGTTTGGTGCCAGTGTGCCAAGCGGAGAGACAATCAATCCTACAACCCAGGCCAGTCAAACCAGGCTCATTCCCTCAGCTTGTGCATCTATCAGGTATGAATACTGGGAAGTGTTCACACAGCCCCCTTTGACTCTCCTCCCCTGTCACAGCTTGATGTGAGCTTCAGTGGAATCACTGTGTGATGCTGAGATACTTTAATTGGAAGGAGGGGATTAGAAGCACAAACGTAAACCTGGAGCACAAATGCAGCATATACTAACCTGCTTCCTCTCCTGTCCCCTTTGGGGAGGAGCAAGGAAGTAGGAGAGTCCATGCTCTGATGCTTATTCCCTCTGTAAATCATCATTGCAGAGACATTTCTTCTCCCCTCTTCGCCCCCCACCCCCACCCCCCAGCAGAAATTATGCCTGGATGTACGTAGCTTTCTGTATCTCTGGTAGTATTTTGTTGCTGCTGCTGTTGTTTGCAGCTCAAAATGAATTTCTTCCTATGCTTTGCAAGGCTGAGTTAGCCCCAGTTGGTACAGCCCATGGTTCCTGGTGTGCATGCTCATCAGCCTCAACAATGCTAATCTTTCTGGGGTTTGAGCTCCTCCTCTCTGCTTTGGAGCGGGGAGAGAGGCAGGAGGCAGAAACAAAACAGCTCAGATTCCATCCACTCACCAGGCTTTAGCATTTCTTAAGCCTCCTGGCCCTTTCTATGCCCATGTTTGTATCTCAGATCTGGTGAACTGGACAATAATACTCCCTTTACAGGAAATCGTTAGACCGAGGGAGCTGGGGTTCCCGCAGTGGTTTTGGCACCGGTGATCTCATGTTTCATTTTCCCTCCCTCCTCACCCCACAGCTCTGATTTTGTGCGAGCCGTTGACCCACATTTCCATGTGAAAATGCATGCCTCTGGCTCCCTGTGAATGAATGATTGTCCTCCTGCTAGGAGGGTGCAGAAAGGGGGGGTGCATTGGCTCTGGTTCTTGGGCACCTTGGATACACTATGGGTCAGTGCACCCTTGGCTCAGATGGGCAGGGAGCTTCTCATAGGAAAGGCTAAAATAGTGCCACTTCTCCTCACTTCAATGGAAGAGGTATTTCAGAGGGCGGGGGTGGGAAATGAATGCAGCTGCTCTGACTCTCCAGAAGCATAAGCAGAACGAGAGAATTTAAATGTAAAAGTCTGATAGCTCCCACCCCGCTCAGGATGACATTGACTTTGCAACAGGAACAACAAATCAGTCTATTATATACTGTACACAGCCGGAGCATCATTATTATTAGCAAAATAAATTAATGGATCAAAATGGGGCAGGGGGCTGTTACATTTGTAGTGGAGATAAAGTTAGCAAAGATGTTTCCCCTTTGTCCTGGGCTCAGTCCCCAGCTTTGCTGCTGACTCATGGTGCATGCGTTTGAGTAAGATGTGCTGAGTTGGAGCTGCCTGGTGGAGTCTGACTATTCTCAGGCCATCAAGCTGTGCTAGTGTTGAACCTGTCTGCCTACAAAAGGGACCAGGGCCGGCTCCAGGCACCAGCTTCTCAAGCAGGTGCTTGGGGCGGCCGCTCCGGAGAGGGGCGGCACGTCCAGGTATTTGGCGGCAATTCGGCGGACGGTCCCTCACTCCGCCTGGGAGCGAAGGACCTCCCGCTGAATTGCCGCCACAGATCGTGGCTTTTTTTTTGTTTTTTTTGTTTTTGTTTTGTTTTGGCTGCTTGGGGCGGCCAAACCCTGGAGCCGGCCCTGAAAGGGACACAGTGAGAGCAAATGGGATCCAAAATTCAGGTCTGATAAAACTTCAGTTTTAGAGAAACTAAGGCCTGTAGAAATAATGCCAAGGTTCTTTTTCTTTTTAATTCCAGTCGAAAGCTTTTTGGTTTTGAAAGAAAAATGCTTTTTTTGCAGCGTTTGCAACCCAACCGCTGTAGCATTGTGCTAATGCAAGAGATCCTGAAAGTGACATTGATTAGAAACCGACCGTAAACAAGAAGGGAGCTGACTGGTCTGTTTTCTTTGTCTAAGCTTAGAGAAATGCAAAAAGTCAACAAGCAGCGTCAGTAGCATAAAGTAAATTTCGATTTTAAAAATGCCTTTCACTTTTAATAATCCAATTGTGATTTGTAATGCAGGTGAGGAAACATTTTAAATGTGGGGCCAGAGCATCAGGTGGGATAAATCATTGTACTTGCATTGAAGTCAATGGAGGGGATGGCCCATGATTTTTAATTTGACAGCATCCCTTTAAATATGGTATTATACTGCTGATTCAGCATTTGTTGCTACTTGGTCCTGAACTGGTTCAGAAATTAGCCATTTGCATGAACCAAATGCCCCATTGTACAGCATGGTCTTGTTGTTCACTCTGTTTATCCTAATATATCTGCCTGCTTTTCCTCATGAAACAGGTTGCTGAGTCACCCGAAGATCACGAAGGCTCTACAGAAGTTGTCCCTGTCCCTCCTTTTACCTGTGGTTTACCAGGATTAAAGCACTCCACCAATTACAGTGTGCGGGTTCAATGCACGAATGAGATGGGCACCTCCCCTTTCACAGACTGGGTTTATTTTCAGACCCTGGAGATAGGTAAGCAGATGTCAGACAGAGGTTGGAAAAGTTAAAAGAAGCGTTACTATATAACGAGTCTATTTTGATCGGGGGGGGAAGCTCGGGACAAACCACTGATAAATTTCATTGAACTCCTCACTGAGTCAGAAAGACAAGGAACTTATAGGTCATCCTTTTGCAAATCCACTCTGAAGTCTCCTAAAGTCCTGCTCCTATTATTTGTCTTACTGTGAGTGATGCTATTGTCAGAAAAATGATTGTAAACAGGATTTTTTGGGGAGGTGGTTCCATATTTATTCTCACCCACTAGTTTCCAGATCATATTTGCAAGTTTTTAAGTCAAATGTGAAAGCTACAAACCCCGCTTAGGATCTGAAAATAAAATCAGTATACCGGGCCAAAGGTACGTCTGGTGACTCGTTGCTGGTGTAACTTCATGGAGTCACACCAGGGATGAATTTGGCCCATTCATTCCGCTTCTTACACTATCCCCAGTAATAAAAATTCTGCAGTTGGAAAATGGCTGGCAATACTGATGGGCAAAACAGAATGGAAACTAACTCACCCCCTCTCCCCACAGCTGTATTAGCTGGACAGGCCTACCAGGCTTAATGCCTTTCTTATGGAGCTCCTTTGTGCTGGTGGAAGATACGTTGGGGGCCTGAAGCCAGTGTGCGGGCACAGGGCTACTGTTTGCATGTGCCTGTGCGCTGGTGGATCTCTGAGAGCCATGTGGCCCTTAAGAGTGGGGTGGGAGGTAGGGTAGAGATCTGCAAGGGAGAGAGGGCTAACCCCGTACTTCTTCTGTAGGAGTGAGGGGATGGGGACAAACCCCAAACTGCACAATGGAAGAATTGAAAGCAAATGTAGAGAAAAGAACCTTGCAGAGATTTTTATTTTTCTCCCCGTTCTCTCTCCTTTGGGTTTTCCCCTGAGAATGAGTGATCCGAGCCTTTCGGTGACTCTCGCGCCTTGGGGGACAGGAGTTCTTGTTTTGCAGTGCAATTGAGTGTGTATCATCCTTTGTCTCCAGCTCCAGGAAGCACTCCACAAAACATCCACGTCATCCAGAGAGACACTAGCCTGGTTCTGGAGTGGGAAGGAGTCGCTCCAGACATGCTGAAAGAAAATCTACTGGGATACAGGCTGGAGTGGAGTCAGGATAATGTCACACAGGTAACATATCCAGAAATCAACCCTGGGGAGATTGACGGTGACTCCTTCAGGACAGAGTTATGGAATGTTCAAACTGAGTCTTCTAAACCACGCTGCCTGTCCTATGTGCTGTTGTCTCTGGGCTGGATCCTCAGCTGGTGTAAATCAGCATTGCTCCCTTGGTTTCAGTGGAGCTACTCTGATTACACCAGCTGAGGATCTGGCCAAATTCTGCATTCTCCCATTCAGATCAATTAAATACCATCAGTAAATCCGTGAACACAATCACTTGAAATTAATGGGAGTTCTGGGTGTTCAAAATCTGCAACATCGGGGTGTGTGTGTGTGTGTGCGCGCGTAAATCACACACAGTGGCTGCATCACAAGGCAAGCAGTCCCTTGGATTGATCACTTATTATATGTAAGATTGACTGTGCTCAGCTATCACAGCGATGGGTACAGGGCACTGGAGAATCAGGTCCTGAAGCATTTGAAAATGGAAAGTGGTGTGTAAGTGCAAAGTATTATTACAATGTGCATATTTCCACATTTCCTTGGGCCCCCACTATGTCCACTTTGCACCCCAGAGCTTTTCTACCGGGACAGCTGGGGATTCTTATCACCCCTACAAGCCCTCCTCTCCCCACTTGCCCCCCAACAGCATGTGTCAGTGCATGGCTGAATGCACTGTGCACTAGTGATCTCCAGCAGCATAACTACCTCTAGAAGGCCAGAGTAAGTCAGCGCAGACCTGAGCTCTGATGCACATTGAGGCCCAAACCTGTTCCCAGCTGCTCCCTGCATCAGAGACGTGTGAAGGAAAACCACTCCCCTGGCCTTCTTAAGGTCCTGCACCAAGTAGTTTGGCCAGTGTGTTGGATCTGGGCCTTCTATTTTCTGTGGCTTGTTTATTTTTCAGATGCCAGTGATACAGTAGTATTAATAACCGCAAATTATGTGAAAGGGGGTTAAAATCCTTTATTTCATTCAGTGATTAATGGAGTTTAAAAGGGCACTGCCAAGGGTCTGGACCCTAAGTTTGAACATCCCTGATACCTGCTTTTGAAGTTTATGCGATTCTTTATGGGGGGTTTCCCACTTCCATACAAATGCTTTGCCAGTGACTCCATAATGATGGGCAAGCCTGAAATAACAGACAAAGATGGGGGAATCACACATGCACCAATTTCACACCAGTACAGGTCCACTGACTTTGGTGGAATTCCTCCTGAATTATATCAGTGGGAGAGGAAAATCAGGCCCAATATTGGTAGCCAAAAAGATTCAAGGCTCTATTGTAAGTGATGCATGTAAAAATGATCTTAAAAATTATAGCAAATACCTTGGCCATGTTCTCTTCAGTGAAACTTGGCTACGAATGCTGGATGGTGATTAGAATTTGGCAACAACGTTAAAACAGAATTTATTTTTCTGATTAAACTGGCAGTGGCTTTGCAGCGTGTTACAGCAGCTTTATGTCTTTGAAGCAGGAGGAACTTTACATTTGAAAAGGACAAAAGAATACATTTCTGTAGCCACTTTCATCCGAAGACCTCAAAGCATTCATTAATTAAGCCTCACAACGTTCTTATGAGCTAGAAAGATATTAGTGTTAGCCACTTGAGAGATGGGGAAGCTAAAACACAGAGGAGATGAAGCCTAAGGTAACACAGCCAGTCAGTGACAGAAACAGGAGGCGAACCCAGGAGTCCTGACTCCAGGCCTTGCTCTAACCTCTGGACACAATGATCAATTTTAATAATAATAAAAAAAGAACAATGAATGCAGGTTATTGCTTGTTCTTGTCTGCTTTCAGGGGGAAATAACAGTACAAGAGGCAAAAGCCAATCTTACGACATGGAATCCCCAGAAAGACCTTATAATCAGAGTGTGTGTACTGAACTCAGCTGGCTGTGGACCCTGGAGTGACACCTTAGTGGTTGCAGCCCAGGAGGTTGTAGGTGAGTAGCAGGATGATTTTAGTTTATTTTTGCTCTGGCAATGTTCTCTCATAAGCTGGGAAACAGTGATTGCTGCCGGTACCACCGTATCTTGCTGGCCCGGTGCCTTTCAGTGCACACAGCTGACCAAGCAGCATGGCTACACACACAGTACATTTCACTGAACAAAACAGAATTGAAATACCCTTTAAAGATCTGGCGTGAGCAAAACAATTCCCACCTGCTGCTGTCTTCCTTAGCTGATGCCGCAGCGGGTAGCACATGGAGGGGGGAGGGAGATATAATTCAAGAGATAAAGGCCAGGGCCTGATTCTCTTCTCGCTTAGGCTGTGTCCACACACATTTGCCCTGATTTAGTGAAACCGGTGCAGTTCCCCATGTGGGGTCTCTTCTCTGGGTTTAGTTTAAACCAAAATCATCCAGGTTTAAACCGAGTCCCCACACAGCCTTTTGCACGGACTTAACTAAATCAGTTTAAAATCACACCTTATATTAAACTGGAGCAACCCTGCATGTAGACACGTTCTTATATTGGAGTAAATCTGGGGTTATTTCACTGGAGTCAGTGGGCCAGGTCTACAGCTAGTATATATCAGCATGTCAATGGAATGGAGCGATGCCAATTTATACCAGCTGAGGACTTGGCACTGTGGAGTTACAGTGGTGCAAGTGGGAGGAGGCTTGGGCACAGTGAGCCTGACATAGGAATGACCATGCTGGGTCCATCTCACCCAATCTCCTGTCGTCCAACAGTGGCCAACGCCAGGTGCGTCAAAGGGAATGAACAAAACAGGGCAATTTCGAGAGATCCGTCCTCTGTTGCCCAGTTCCAGCTTCTGGCAGCCAGAGGTTTAGGGACATTCAGAACATGGGGTCGTGTCCCTGACCATATTGGCTAATAATAATTGATGGACCTGTCCTCTCCATTTGCTTTCATCATGTGTGATCCTGTACTCCTAGGCAAAGGCCCTCAATCTGAATGCAGGGGAGAATCTAGCCCAGTGAGTGCAAAAGGGCTGCAAAACCCTGAAGTTGTGATATGGAAGCACTTTTCTCCTGGGTTGCACTTGGCATAAATGATTTTGGAGGTGCAGGGCAGTAGGCAAATCAGGCCCTATCTCATCTTTGTGAATTATTTTTTACTGCGTTTGCTTTGCATGTGGTAGTTTTTACTGACCCTTACCCCATATGCTGTTTCAGTGTCACTTTTTATAGTTCATTTCCTGCATTAAAAATCAACTCTTGGCTGGGTCTCATTTAAAAATATAATTAATTGTGTGACTCTGGCGGTCATGAAAGTGACAGACTAATAACATTGGGGCAAATCCTGAATTCCAAGGGAAATCCTACCTCTCCCATTCCTCATTCCATACTGATTCTGATGACATATGGCCGTCAATGCCCGATGATGATATTATTATTATTATTTGCAAATCAGAATTGGGGCCCCATTGATTTTCAATGAGATTTAGACTCCTAAATGCCTTCACTTTTGAAATGGGACTTAGCCGTCTAAATCACTTAGGCCTTGCAATGCTGATCGAGCAAAGCCCAAAAAATACCTTTCAAAATCTGGGCCTTACAGTCTAAATAGACAAGAAAGACACAGATCAGGAAGAAAGGATGTGGCGTATATACAGGTGATTGGGATGTCTATTCTGTTTTATATAAGTTCTTAGATTGCACTCCTGACTGAGCTCCTTCTAGTCGTGCATTAAGCAACATGACTAACATCTGTTTGTCCACTCATTCTCTCCACCGGGGGAGAAATGAGAATGGATATCTGCTTCTATCCACTGACAGGAGGAGATCATCCATTAGTGCCACTAAAGCGGTTTCAGTTCCATGTCCTCGCATGAATCCAGATTTTGCCAGGTCTGTGACATGAGCTCCAGATAGAGGAGCTTGTAGTTGGCTTTTGGACAAAGGATGAAAGCAGTGCTGCCAGGGTGATGGGTGGCACGTGTCCTGTTTGCACCGTGTTTATTTTTTCCATTTGGTTTGGGGTTTGTTTTGTCTTGTTTTAATGATATGCCCTGGTGTGAGCTGGGGAACGGGTAAGGGAGGGGCTAATAGGGGCCTGGGTGTGGGAAAAGGAAGGGCAATACGTAGGGGGACAGATGGAGGGCAGAGACTCACACTGTGGTGGAGGGAGGAGATGAAGAAAACAACGAATCAGAAAGGAAGAAAAACGTCCAGCATCAGGATGTGAGGTGGTGGGGGGAGTCTCCCTGAAGGTTCCAAAAGCTTCAGAATTGCTGTTGCTGCTCCCAGCTCCTGTTGGAGAGAGGAGGCTCTTTGCTCCCAAGGGACTAACTTCACTTGTAGTTTCTTTCTCCCCCAGCCCATGTGACTAAGGTTTGAGGGAGAAGCATGAGCCCTGGTGCCCTGGGTGAGAGGGTGGACCAGGGCATGGGGGGAGTGGTGGGGAGAGCCCAGCTTGGTTTCACCAACCACCACCCTCTCTGTTGCTGCTAATGATGCTTTTGATGATTAAGCCAGCCACATAGCCCTCTAAAGCCCCATGCTTGCAGTGAGGTCAGCAGTGGTGGTCATTTGTGCCACGCAGCGGTCATGACAGGGTTGGCGCTAGGCCTTCAAAATAGGGCTTAGGTGGGACTGAAGGGCTGGCGCCCCACACAGGGTGAGTGTTACCTTCAGTCAGGCAGCGTCCCATGTGTGTCTTTCCCAGGGCAGCCCCAACGAGAAAATCATCTTCAAGAACTGGAAAATGTGACTGGAAAATCACTGAAACTGGCAGGGGCCTCTGGGGCAGGTGTTGTGCCTGAAGCAGTGTTTAGTCCATTCTCGTTTGCTGACTAGATTTCCAGGGGATGATGTCCCTTTCAATTGGAACAAGATCACCATAGAAGAACAAAACAGTTTTTTGTTTGTTTTTGTCTCAAAAATTGCTTTTTTTTTTTTTTTAAATCTCTGGACTGATGCTTGTTGTGGCCGAAAGTTGGCCCATGACCAAGGGCACAAAAGCAGGGAAATAGGGTTATTTATAGAAATGCTGACAGGCCCTAAACTATAGAACTGCAGAACTAATGTCATTTTGTTCCAGGCCTGTGCCTGAGAGAAAAGAAAAGTGGCTGACTTTCTAAAAATAGCTAGCTGGCACTGGATATACTTTGTGTGGGTGCTCTGTGTGCAAAATGCCAAGAGTGGGTCATTAACATCTCCCTGGGCTGTGGTAGGCTAAGCTTATAAAAACTTTAAATCATGTCATATTGCAGAGAGCCAGTTGGAGCTCTGCTTTCTACACATAGGAATCTCTTGCTTTGATAGAAGCACCTGACACAAATTCTGCAGGGACATGGGCAGAATGATCTAATAGGTTTTCTATCTCTAATGTTTATGATCATGTTCTCAGGGGGACGCTTAGGATGTACTCTTTGTACATCCTTGGGGTGAAAGAACTGCAAAGCTAATAAAAACCAGTGCTCTTATAACACCAGAATGCATCTAAATGCTCACGTTAGCAAATATATAATTCTGCCTCATGCAGTGCTGTCAATAAGACGCCTTCCACAGATAGACATGGGCTGCAGGGTGAGGAGCAGACACGATCCGTGCCAGCCAATATTAGGGGGGAGGAGTCAGAGCAGCCAGCTTCAGCAGTGTTACTGAGCATGCTCAATCTGTGTGAACATGCTCAGTACAAGCCAAGTAGCAAATCTGGGGAGGCATGACCCCGCATGCCCCCTCCACATGTGTCACCTCTGGTGAGGAGGCAACTCTTGCTGTCTTTACTCAGGCTGCAATGCTTCCCTCTAGTTCAACAGGAAGACGGGATGTAACGGGGAACATCTGGAGTGGGGTCCAGTAGCTCTAAGACACGCACTTCCCTTCCCTCCAACCCTATGGATAAATTGTGCAGTTGACACTCCTTGGTTCAGGAGGGGTCAGAGCTAAGGGGATGGTCACTCTGCAGCACTAACCCCTTCCATCATGCACAGAGGTCAGACTGGGCTGGTACATGGTGATTCACCATTCCAATACATCTCTGCTGGTCCTAGAAGTTTCTGTAGAATTTAGTTTTCCTTTAAAAAAAAAAATAAAAAAAAATGAAGGAAGTTTCTAGCCTTTCTGGTTTTGAAGGAGACTTTCTGCATGTGACCCAAAGTGATACCTTCAAACAGACTGAAACAATAGCTTTGAGAGAGGTGTGAATTGCCCTCCTTTGTCTCAATGTGGCATTATCATTAGGTTCCAGAGATGGTCTGAAAGTGATTAAGAAGATGTGAGTGCTGATAAATGGACACCAAATTACTGTTTACGCCGGTGCAACTAAAGCTCTGATAGCTTTTACACAAGCATAGGGGTATTAGCCTCCATTTCCTGGATTTATTCCAGCTTAGGAGTTTACACTGTCTCCTTACATTTCCCCAATTTGTTACATTAATTATTCTTCATTCCATTAAAAATTCCACACCAGGGGTGTACAATTCAACCGATACAGAAGGCCCAGAAACACCCTCACCAGACAAGGCTCCACCAGCTATAAGAATGTCGGACTCCCTTCCCCCGGCACCCATCAGAGCAGATGGGACCCATGGAGAGAGGTTCCTCCTGTTCTCCGTCCATTGGACTGCTACTTTTTCCAATCACTGGTGACCAGAGTAGCCAACAAGAATTCCATAGAATTCCTCAGACCCCTCACAGATCATTCCCCTCAGCCTCCTTCTCCCAGAACCTGGTAAAGCCACAGTCAGATGATGGAGTTTATCAAGCCAGTGCCAAGGCTGGAGAGATGCCCAGGGACCTGTTCCACATTCTTCTCCCATCCCCAAATAGTTGGGAAGCATTAAGGTTATCCTAGATTTGAAGAACTGGAAGAAATGAGTAAAAATATCACAATTCCAATTGAGACAGCAATGGGTATTTAGAGACCATATATCAGCTCTCATATCTTGTTGCTGAAGTCACTCCATTGCTCCATACACTTCCTGATCAAGCAGGTTCTAAGGTGCTCCTGTGCCTAGGGATATTTACAAGATAGGGCTTATCCTTTGGCCTCACCCCTTCCCCAAGTATATTCCCAAAGATATTTGTTCTGGAGGCAGCTCTCAATCAGAAAGGGGTTCATTTCCATCCTTGTCTGGACAGCACACAGCAAAGAGCACTGTCAAAACAGAAGCTAGAACCAATGTTATGATTAGTTTCCTCCACGAATGGACTCACGGTGAACTTCCAAAAAGTCATCTTACTCAGTTTCACTTACAAAAAACATCAGAGTCACAATTAATGTCAAGCTCCTCTACTGTCTTTCAGAAGGCCATCAAGCCTGTGAGGTACGCTTGGCATCATGTATAGATATCTTGGCCTGGACAAGACTACTCACTTCAGAGAGAAAACAGAATGAAACCTGTACACGAGACCACCCTTGTTAAGCAACCTCTTGTCTTAAGAATCCACGCCAATACATACTGAATGAAATTCTGATCTCATTTTCAGTAGGGTAATCTGGAACAACTGCATTTACTTAATTGCCACGGGTGTAACTAAGAATAGAGTCCACCCACATGATACAGGTCTGCTCCACCTTTGCTAGAAGTTCATCTCAGTTAAGCAACCAGGTTTTAGATGATCAGTTGAGTAGTTGCTTAACCCAAGTCTCTGTGTTGATAAGATTCCCCAAGGCACACAAAGTACAGCAAGATTGTTCTATTAACTTGTAGAAGGAAAATATCTCGGTGAGGTGGATTAATTCAGCTTTTGTTTGTCAAGCATAGATGGTCGCCTACTTTCTAACCAGTGTCTTATCTTCCACCTAGATGGCCAGAGACAACCGCCCTATGGGACATCCTGGGTCCCTGTGGCTTTGGGCATTCTCACTGCCCTGGTTACAGCTGTTGCCCTGGCACTCATTCTCCTTCGAAAAAGAAGAAAAGAAACTCGGTTTGGGTAAGATAGATTCTTTTCAGGTTATGGATGCTGGAGATGGTGGTCTTCAGCTCCCTCTCCACTGGGTTTTTCATTCACTGTTTTTTATACTGAAGACTTGTGGCAGATTGAATATTTCTGCTCCTTGTTTGGAGCCATTGCATTGTCTGATAGATTTGGGTGGAGATACCCCTGTAGTAAGGAATGGCCTGTTCATTGTAATTTTGTGCTTCTGTTTGCCTCCTAGACAAGTCTTTGGCACTGTGATCGGCAGGGGAGAGCCAGTGGTCCATTTCAGAGCAGCCAGGTCTTTCAACAGGGAAGGCCCAGAGCAGATTGAGGCAACATGTAGGTAAAATGGTCTGAGTGACTCTTTCCAACAAGTCCCATTCACATGTATATCTTGGTCTCGCTCACCTTTCCCTAAAACTCACTCTTTAGGATGAAAAACTGGGATTAACTTGAATGAGGCTCCAGACATAGTGTGAGCAGGTGCTGAGCATGTTTCCCTATACCAATCTCATAGCTATTAAATGCTAAACCTTTGTCTAATCCAGCTCTGGGAAAAGGCTGTCAATAGGGCTGGACTGTCTTGTGGACGGACGTCCACAAGAGTCTAGGTTGAGGCCACCGTGTTGGATTTGAAACAAAGTCGACGAAGGTGAAAGGCTAGTATGTTAGCCTACTTAGTTCCATAGCTTCTAGCATTTGATTTTACACTAAGAGAACATCTTCTGGCCGCTATCATTCCATACTACAGTGCAAAGCTCAATGGGTCTGATTCGCCACTCCCCTGCACCAGTGTTACACTGGTATGACTCCATTGAATTTAAAGTCAGTGGTGTAATGGAGATCAATCTGTCCTAATAATAATAATAGAACAGTCTGTAGCATTAAAAATAGCCCTTCAAAATGTGGTACAAACATGAACTAATTAATCAGTATGTGGCAAGGAAGAAATATTAGGCTGCTGTTTACAGATGAGGCACTGAGTCACAGTTAAGTGATTTGTGCAAGAGTCAGATCCAGGATTAGAAATTCCATCTTCCAGTTCTGTGCTCCACGCTCAAAGGGGTGCAAAGGGGTGATTCCTTGGAGTGGTGCTGCATTGCTGGACTGGGATGGTTGCAACACATTCCTTTGAGTCTGTTCTTCTGGAGTCAGAAATTGCTCTATTGCCCTAATGCCCATCATATATTGGGTATTATCTTATCCATCCTCATCAGGCACAGGGAGACTTGTAATGTGTGTAATAACAGCTAAGGGCCAGCTCCTCAACCATTGTAAACTGGTGCAGGTCCACAGACATTAGTGGAGATAGGCTGATTTATACCAGCTGAGGTCCCAAACACCCTCTGGGAAACTGATGCAAGTCTGGCTCCTCAGTGTTATTTACTGTACTCTTGTATCCCACTTGCTTTTGGGGTTACCGAGAGCAGTGTTTCATAGCATTTCCATCACTGTCTCTTTGGCACCGAAAGACCAATTTTCTCATGCCTGAAAGTTATTGGCTTCTTGTCTTGCATGAGGCTTAAGGATGTGGGAGGAGCCCTCCCTTTTCCCAGGTCACCAACATGTAATGTGGGAATAGGACTGAAGGGCTGGATTATGGGAGTGTGCTAAAGGGCTGGACTCACTGCATGTTCTCATAGAACCCTTTGTCATGCATCCCTCTTTTAATCCTTCCTTCATTTTTCCAGTGGACAGCTTAGGGATCAGTGATGAACTGAAGACCAAACTCAAGGATGTTCTAATCCAGGAGCAGCAGTTCACTCTGGGAAGGATGCTAGGCAAGGGTGAGTCTGTACCAAAACCTGAACAAGACCTAATACACTCTGATTAATGCCCCATCTATTTCAACCGTCACCAAGTCAGGGGAAGCGGTAACAACCCGTTTGTCCCTTGATCATGTTAAACGTGGTTAAACGTTGTAGTTTAGATGGGCACTAACCATCTCCTGGGTTAAAACAATTCAAGGCTTTGGCTTGGTTATGGGGATGTGATTAGGCCGCATCTACACTACAGCTGTTAAGAGTTTTTTAATCAGGTCACAAGATTTAGTTATAGCTATCGCACACATAAGGTGTGTACAAATGTATACAATGCAACTAAATGGTATGGAAGGAGTTCTATAAAAATTGTATTACAATATGCTTTCTTTAGAGTCTTAAACGAAATAAGACAGCACAGAGAATATGAGGCACTTTACAAAAAAACAAAAAAACAGCCCAAGACCAAAAAATTATATGGATCCATCTTCAAATGTTCTCAGTCTGGGGCTGTTTGAATGCAGGATTTGGGTTTAAAGCATTATAGGGGTAAGTCTGCAGCGGGATCTGAATTTTACCAGAATTTGATGATGTTCAGCTTTAGCGTTTTAGTTTAGGTTAATCACTAAAAAAACATAAAGCATTTAATGAAAAGGCCAGCAATTAATCCAAAAAGAAACCGAAATCAGGCGGCATAGGCAATGGAAAAGGGAGCAGGTTTTCGTTTTGACATAAACAATAGATTTCTAAGATTAGATTTAATGCAATTCTCTTCAATCCTGCTCCAATGAGACTGTTCCGCCCCCCACACACCCACCTCCCCTGCCTCCAAAAAATGTGCTTCTGAAAGTCAGTTTCATGGTAGGAGGATGATCTTTCTGCAGAAGAAAATGGCTCAGATCTTGATGCCGCTAGGCAATAGAACTTGGGTAAAATTGGTGTGGAGGCAACATGTGCCTGCCTCTTGTGTCTGGATTTCATTGACAGGTACAGAGGATCATCCCACTGTTGACCCATCTGGCCAGATCCTCTGAGCCTCCTGGGCTGCTTCCATGGTACAAATGAGCTAGACAGTTGCCCTAACAAGACACTTGGACATTCCCTTAGTCTGAGAGAATCCTTAGCTGGCATAGGCCTGGTGCGTCCAGTTCTGCACCATCTGATCCAGGCTCCCAACCCCAATTTTCAGCACAGGGGTGTTGTGGGGGTAGGAGAGGGTATGGGTGCAGTGGGTGGAGTGCCTTGTGCTCTGATGATCCCCGGCTGTGTAACAGCCTTTGGTTGCCCTTAGGGACACCATAAAGATGGCTTTCAACCATCTTTTACCCTCCACCCCCTGCCACTTTGGGTCCTGTGACCTGATCTATTGTGCTGTGATTGTGGAATGACCACATACAGCACTGGACATCGCACTGGGGAAAAGCTAGCAGAAAGAAGCTGACTTCTATCAGGTCCTTTCACTTGTGGTGTAGATGCCAGAACCACCTTGCTCCATTTTTTCACTCTTGCTCCAGTCCTGCTTACTTGGCAGCATTCCAATCTGAAACAATATACCTCAAGCCAAGTGCATTCGTCTACAAGATAAGTGGTTATGAAATCATGTGGATTTAGCAGCTGGAACTTATTCCATCAGGCAAATCAAAGCTAGACTGAAACTAATGCAAACTGATACATTATATTTGTTTTAAATCGGTGTTATGGTTTAAAACCACTTCAGACCAAAACAACTTTAACATAGTGTAGCCAGCCATGCTTTGTCTACACCGGGACCTTGTTTCCACTGGAGAAATTTACTGGGGCAAACACCCCCTCGATCGATTGACATGTGCCTCCTGTCCACACACAAGTGTCAGGCCAGCTATAGTCAGTGGATGTTAATCCCTGAATTTGCTGAGATAAGGCCTGATTGTGTCTTGGTTTGTTGATGAATCCCACTGTCACGGTCATCTCTGACAGCTGTCACCTTGGAGAGCTTCCTCAGATGAAAGCTTCCTTAGTTCTTCAGCTGAGAGACCCCTCTCTGCCCCAGCCAAGCCTGATTCAGCCTTGCCTCTCTCAATATCCCCTTTCCAGAAATACTCCTCAGCTGTGATCCATGATCCTCCCTCCAGCTCTGCACGTCCTCAGTCAGCAAAGAATTGCCAGTTGAAACTGTCCCCTACCTAGCCTACCTCCATCACGGTATTTTCTTTCCCTTGGTCATGCTGCTCTGGCCTCCCACTCACACATATGCTCATGGGGCTGCAGTAGGAGAAATGGAGCTGGTAGCTATACTTCTTATAGCTCTTCAGCTCCCAGCTCCTCCCTCCATGATCGCCGGAGTAAACGTGATGTGAATCATCTGTGCTAGCGCTGTCTCCTTACTGCCTGCTCTGGTTATTCCACAGGCGAGTTTGGGTCAGTTAGAGAGGCGCTACTGAAGCTGGAGGATGGTTCTTTCCAGAAGGTTGCAGTAAAAATGTTGAAAGGTGGGTGAAAGCGGGGCCACTTGAAACACTTAAAATAAAATCACTTGGAAAGATTACATTTAGGCTTGGAAGGATTCGATTTTGAGTGGTAAATGTCTGTCAACATTGATTTCATCATATATGCTCCCACTGAGCCTCCTCACTTGTTTGTTAATCCCTTTTCTTTCCCCGTGATCTCTGTCCATTTCGTCTTTTAAAAAATATAAGCTCTTCGGGGCAGGGACCATGCCTGCTTATTGTTTGTACCCCACCTAGCACATCCTGGGCACCACCAGAAGCAAATAGTAAATATTATTGCTACTAAGTACAGAGAATGCCACTCAATTCCTTGATTCTGCACCATAGTAAGTCCTATGGCATGGACAATTCTGTCAAGTCTACTTGGCCCTACACAGGTAGCAACAAAGGGCCAAATCCATCCAAATATATCCTGGAGTAGATGGATGAAAGTCTCTGGGCCAAATTCAGTGGTGAAGTAAATAGTAACGTAAGTTATGTATCAGGTGTAAGTGACAAAATAGCAGAACGCCCATTGATTTGGCATTCAGTGGACGTACAAAACAAGCCCAACTTCCAAGTTGACTGAGAAGTGGGGCTGTAACTGGAAGAGCAACTACCAGATAAAGCAGATAAAATAAAGCAAGACCTTTTCTCACATACACACACTCACATCCTAGCCTGCGCCACACCATCCCTGTCACTCCTGGAGCCAAAGTCAGACGTGGTGTAAATGGGTGCAGCTGCCATTGACTAAAACAGAAGTTCTGCTTGGAGCTGAGTTTGGTCCCCACTGACACAAGACTGTAAACAACACTCACTTTGCATTTATTGAATGCCAGATTAGTGCAAGTTACACTGCTTTGCCATTTACAAGCATTTTTCTGACCAGCTTGTAAACCTCTGGGTCTGAATGTGATCTCCCAGTAGGTCTTAAGAACTCCCACCAAATTCAGCAGTGACATAAAGGAAGGGGAAATGACATGCTGCACTGAACCCTTAGCTCACTTCACAATCTGGAATAACAGCAGAAAAATCTAGGACGCTGCTCCAGATTCATACTGCTGTGATCAGATTAGAAACTGGTCAATGAGTAACTTTCACGCTCCTTAATGTCACTGCTGAATTTGGTCCAAGATCTCCAAGGCTGCTGATGCCAAAGAAATCATTGCTCCTGAAAATTAAAAGAAACAATACTGCTAAGAGATATAAAAGCATTGATCTTTTGTGCCACCAAGGTCATGTATTAAATGGTCTCCCCCATTTTGGACTGGGATTCCAGACTATCTAGTTGGTTGGCAACATCTTTAATCCCTTCTGCCAGGCTATCACCTCGCCCCCCCCCCCTTCCCCCATTATAATTCAGTTCCTTTTTAGCTAATTAATTCCCACGTCTTTAAGCCCCACTCATGATTTCTGTGGCTTCCAATGAAAGCTGTTGCTGAGAAAAGAGCTGCTAATCGACAGGTCTTTGCTCTGCCAAGAATGAAGTCACCAGATGTCCCTGATGTATGCTTGAGGCTCTCTCCCTGTTCCAGCTTCTGTTCTCCCCCCACATCCCAGGAGAATGTGGCAGGCTAGGCTTTGTTGTGAAATGTTATCTAATTGTGCGTCTGAGACAATGTGTTATGCCTCACAAAGCAAGCTTCTGATAATCATGTCTCTTAATGCTCCTCTGAGTCACTGAGGAAAAATCTCGTGCTTCTGCCTTTCAGCGGATATCTTCACCTCAAGTGACATTGAAGAATTCCTGCGAGAGGCTGCCTGCATGAAGGAGTTTGACCACCCACACGT
This sequence comes from Chrysemys picta bellii, assembly GCF_011386835.1. Lineage (NCBI taxonomy): Eukaryota > Metazoa > Chordata > Testudines > Emydidae > Chrysemys > Chrysemys picta. Next base: position 94,007,512 of record NC_088794.1, on the reverse strand, counting down.
TACTAAACTGATCGGTGAGCCAGCAGCAGAGTTCTATGGCACAATGTAGTTCCTCCTGCCTTGCCGGATCCCAAACTGCTTCATAAACTATACACATAAATGTATGCAGACTATGCAGCAGCACTGAGATGCAGCCACCTTCTGGAGTGGTGGGCAGCAGCGTTCAATTGGCCCTTCCCATTCTGCGGGATGTGGATGTTGCTCTTTTCCAGGCCTACCGGGCGTTGACATGTGTGTAATTATAGACGTGTGTGCATGCACACACATATTTTTAATGCAGCTGTAATTGATTTCTCTTAAACCGTTTCTCCGTTCTTCCTTGGCTTTTGGAAATCCATTCGGCAACGTTAGCCACAGATGGCCTGGCTGAGAAATGGCTTGTGAAAGGGATATGTTAGATGGGTCAGTGGAAAAATAGGTAAAAAATAAACCTTTGTTATCCATCAGATTAGAAACTCCTAAACAATGAGGAAGAAGACAGCAGGACATTTCCTGCCTTGCTCTAAGGCATTGTGGGACATGGGGCAATGCAAGCAAAACTCCGCATGCTCTGTGGGGCAGGTCACCACCCCCTTTGGAAGGATCCTAGGAACTTTAGGGCCCAGGCCTGGAAGGAGCTGAGTGCCTCCTGAGTTGTGTTGAGCACCTGCAATTCCCCCTGAAGTAGGAGTCTCTGCACCTCATAGGGTCAGGCCCTGAGAGGGAAGGTGGCACATGGAATTCAACCCTCCAGAAATGTGGGTGACCGTGTTTTTCCCCAGACTGTTAAGAAGAGGGAGAGACAAGTGTAATGTCCTGTTCAGGATGGATCTGTTTGCAAACTGCTCTTTGCTGTGTGCTCTCTCACCCCAGGAGTCAGCCTGCGGAGTCGCCCTAAGGGTCGGCTCCCAATTCCCATGGTCATCCTGCCCTTTATGAAGCACGGAGACCTCCATGCTTTTCTGCTGATGTCCCGGATTGGAGAAAACCCCTTTGTAAGTCTTTCTCTTTGTACATTCCCTCCCAGGAGGAGGTGGGTTTGGGAAGATCACATTCACACTGGTGCAGGTTTTTATCTCTCAAAGGAACTTGCAAGGGGCTAGAAGGTTTTGATCTCACTGGAGACTCCGGGCTCACAAGGTTCTGAAATGACTTTACATTGTTGCGCTTGCATTGAGGACAAGCTGCCTCTCCACCGCCCCCAGTGTAGACCAGGGGGTAAATGCCCCCGTTTGGCCCTGAGTGACTGGAATGTTCCAGGGACCAATCTAGAACTGTGCTTTCTTGCAGAATTTGCCTCTTCAGACACTACTCAAGTTTATGATTGATATTGCCAGTGGGATGGAATACCTGAGCTCGAAAAACTTCATACACAGGGACCTTGCTACTCGGAACTGCATGTAAGTGGGCCAGGCGCTTTCAGACCAAACAAAGGCTAGGGAGGGAAGGAGGCAAAGCCTTCGTAAGAGAGAGAGAAGAGAGAAAGGGGTGAGAAGCCCCAGGAAGTCACAGGAAGGGGCAGTAGCCTGCCTTCTCCTGAAGGGTTAGCCAGATACAGTCCTTCCCTCCAAGAAAGTGGCAACAGATATGAGGAAGCTAGGACCTGTTAGCCGTGTAGGGATTCATAGATTCCAAGGTCAGCAGGGACTGTTGTAATCATCTAGTCTGACCTCATGTGTAACACAGGCCAGAGAACTTCCCCAAAAGCGGAGCTTTTAGAAAAACATCCAATCTTGATTTACAAATGGAAACTCTACCACAACCCTTGGTAAATTATTGCAATGATTAATCACTCTCACCGTTCTTTCCCATCGGAGGAGTGGCATATCCTCACAGGTGACTCCTAAGATTCAGCGAAGCACCCAAACTGAATTCTATCTCCAGCACTCCCGTCATTGGGTTCTGGGTGTATTTTGCAGGGCTGATGTTTGGTGGGGTGCATGTTATGTTTTTGCAGCATTGTGTCATTCTGATGAGACATCATCAGGTAGTGATGCGAGGTCACAATACAACATACTGAGCAGAGGGTGGATTGGGCTGTGATAAGAGAGAGGAGCTTTTAGAACTGCCAGAAAACTGTATCAGCTCTGAGGGCTTGATAATGAAGATGTAAAAACTAATCTAGGATTCCCCAGAGTGCAATTCTCTCTGGACCCTTTTAGGTGGAAGTCACTCTGCTCCCACACTTACAGAGTCGTAGTGACTCCCCTGTTAGTCCTTAAGAACTGTACTGAGACCTCCAGCCTATTTCACATTGGCCACCAAACAGGGATGACTTGGGGACACTACCAACTCTGGGCCCTGTTTGAGTTGGTGAGCTAAGGCTGTAAGGTGCTCTACCTCATTACAACTGCCCTGAGCTGGCCAGTCTTGGACATATTTCTAGCTGCCTGAATGTAGCCAGTAGTTGCCTTCTTACTCATTCACATTTTCCCTCAGGTTGGATGAGAATATGAACGTGTGCGTTGCAGACTTTGGGCTCTCTAAGAAAATCTACAGTGGAGACTATTACCGTCAGGGCTGCGCCTCCAAGCTGCCAGTGAAGTGGCTTGCTCTAGAAAGCCTTGCAGACAATCTTTACACAACACATAGTGATGTGGTAAGTTTTGCTCTGGTGTTTGGAGCCACGACCAACTCCCCTAGAAGCCAGTGGGGATTTTTCCGTTGACTTCACTGGACAGTGAATCAGGCCCTTGGTGACAGAAGAGGACCATGTGAATGGCTGATGCCTTGTGTGAAGGGATGGGCACATCTCCCTTCTGGCTTGGATCATGATGTTAGAACTGGAGAATCTGGGAAATGTTTTGAAGCTGAACAGAGCAGTTTGTGGTGCAAATGTGAAAGTGATGAATCCCTCTCTCCTGGCCCTCTTCTTCTTTCACCCCTCATCATTTCTCATCCCTGGCCACCTTCCCTCACCTCTCTGCCTCTCTCGTTCCCCCACCCCATGCTTTCTATTCCTCCAGTTTCGTCTTTCCTTTCTCACCCTTGTTCTTTTCCCTTTTTCTCCGTCATCGTTCCTTGCCACCAGAAGGTGACATGATCTCACACGCACACACTGGAGTAGCTCTGGCAATGCTGTTTCATCCAGCAGAGCACTATGTTGAGGATGACACCACACATCCCTGCCATATTGTTATGTGGATTAAAAGGCCACTCACTCCTTAGATACTCCTCCTTATTACGTTTCACTAAGGAAGTGAGGACAAGCACATATACCTGGAGCTCCTCTTCCTTTCCTCTAGGTCTTCCTTCTGGTTCCCTCCTCTCTCCCTTGCTGCCTTCTGAGCTGGTTTCCCATTGGCCCCTTCCTTTACGTGTGGACCTGCACTGCCAATTACCAGTTATTGACACTGCCTCTGAAGAGGTGGCTGGTGATACCCCAACGGTTCTCAAACTATGGGTCAGGACCCCAAAGTGGGTCATGACCCCATTTTAATGGGGTTGCCAGGGCTGGCATTAGACTTGCTGGGGCTCGGGGCCAAAGCCCCAGCCCCACCGCCCAGGGCCAAAGCTAGAGGGCTTCAGCCCTGGGTGGTGGGGCTCAGGTTACAGGCCCCTTGCCTGGGCCTGAAGCTCTTGGGCTTCAGCTGTGGCCCCCTCCCCCGCGCAGAGCGGTGGTGCTCGGGCAGGCTCAGATTTGGGTCCCCCCTCTTGGGGTCATCTAGTGATTTTTGCTGTCAGAAGGGGGTCGCGGAACAATGAAGTGTGAGAACCCCTGCCGTACAGCCTGACTGCAATACTGCATGAGTACTGCCCTCGACCTTGCTGCAGAGTGTGCCCAGCGAGTGACTGATGACACAGCTGCGTGCATCGCTGATTATGAGAAACAGTCCTCTTTGTACACAGCACATCCTGCTGGTTAGACTTCCCCAGGCATTTTCCAAAGATACGGGTCAGAACATACTGAGCCAAAAGTGGCTCATTCCCTTTACTGCCCTAGGCATCGTGGCCAAACTCTGCACATCCCCCAATAGCCCCCAATCTGGCGCAGCGCAAGAAGCTAATTAGCTCACAGCCACCAGTTGGAAAAAATAATGCCCCCTGCCTTGGCAAACAGGGAACCTACGATTTGCTAGCTCTGTTTCCTGTTCTGTTTCAGTGGGCATTTGGTGTGACAATGTGGGAGATTGTGACACGAGGACAAACCCCTTACGCTGGCATCGAAAATGCAGAAATCTACAACTACCTCATCAGTGGCAACAGGTTGAAGCAACCCCCAGAGTGCCTGGAAGACATGTGAGTAACTTGTTCCTTGCTTTGTTTTGACCCCCATGGAGAATCCTCTCTTAATGGATACAGAGAGAGACAGAGTCAGCTGGCATGGCTTCTGTTCACAGTCTATTTCTTTTCAATATTTGAAGATACCTGCTAGAGACAGTCATTGGGGTTGCTACGAACTATAAAGGGGCCAGTTTCTCTGCTGGCGTCACTCCACTGAAGTCAGGGTAGTTACACTGGCAGCTAACTTGGTCTGAGAGCTTGGACAGCATCAGCACTAGAGAGTTTTGCCCCCCTTGCGAAACTATACCCATGTTCCTTGAAACTCACTGCTACCCACCTCCTCCAGGCCAAAGCCTAAGCAAAGAGATGGGCCTCATGCCATGCCCTGAAGGTCAGGAGATTAATAATCTGGCATAACGATGGGAGAAGCATATCTCAGAGCAGAGGACCCTTTATTGCATTTTCCCTTCAAAGCTAGGCACTGTCATCAAAAGCATCTCTGCTGACCTCAACTGCAGTTGGCAGAATATATAGGAAGAGAGGGGGGCCTCTCAGGTAGCCAGAACCTGCACCATGTAAGCCTTTATAGATCAGTGTCAACATCTTACACTGCGGCTGGAAATGACAAGGAAGCCAAGCCAGTGTTTGGAATATCCTCAGACCCTGCAGCTAATGCCACTAGGCAGCCACATTCTGCACCAGCTGTAACTTCCAAATGGCCATCTCCACACTGCATTGCTGGGTGATGAAGTGTTCCCTCTTCATAAAATTACATGGAATGTGTGTATCCGGATCTTTCGCTCTATAGATGCTGGCATAAGCCCCCCAGTGCTGGAACAGACTTCTGCCTAGATTGAGCTATCAAGCTGGAGTGAATCCCCTGGGGCTGAAGCAGTCTTTGTAGTTCCTTAGGTCCACCCCTAATACATGCTGACCAATCAGTGCCCTCTACCTGACTCAAAAAGGAGTCTCAAACAGTACCACCCAGAGGATTCAGGGGGCCTGGGGCAAAGCAATTTTGGGGGCCCCTTCCATAAAAAAAAGTTGCAATATTATAGAATACTATATTCTCGTGGGGGCCCCTGCGGGGCCCGGGGTCTGGGGCAAATTGCCCCCTTGTCCCCCCCCCTCTGGGCGGCCCTGGTCTCAAAGCTGGTAGCAAACACTGCCATCTTTCTCAGCTCCAAGAGGATTACTCTAGTGCATTTCCTAAGGTAAAAGCCTTTTCATTCTGGACAAAGACATTTGAGAAGAAGAAATGAGAAGCCATCCATGCTGAGCACTCCCAGCCATTGGTTTCTACTTTCCCATTTTTTCTTGAGCATCTTAGTACAAATAATATATTCTCCATTTAACCCTTTCACTAGCCGCCCTATAAGGTTTCCATGTCCTCTGTGGCAGACCACTCCATCACACAGCCCAGCTCAGGGGACGCTTCTGAAAATGTTGGCTTTCCCCTCTCTGTCCCGCTTTCCCCTAAAGTGGTGCCTAGAGAATGATCTGGAGGAGTCCCTGTTTCACGGAGTTGCCTGTCCCCCACGTTGGCTGTTCCACATAAGGGAATGCTCTGGGCTCTTGTTAGTAAGTCATTCACCCTAGTCTTCATGGCAGATCACTTTTTGACTCTTTCCTAGCATTTGTATATCTTTTTGTCAACCCATTGTTTGACTCTGGCAATGAAGCCAAAATATTCAGTGAATGTGGCGTTGCAAAGTAGCGAGCAAGTCAGAGCAACCAGGCTTTGGTCAACTCTTTTGTACGGCATGTTTGTATAGTATGTGGGCCTGATTCTGATTGGTGTAAATCAGGAGTAATGCCATGGAAGCCAACTGCTCCACTGCAAAATTAGTAACAGGCTCAATAAAGTGCTGTCTAGCTACAGTGAGAAGAGTAAAAAATGCCATCATGCAATTCTGTATTCTTTGTTTCTCACTGAGCCCCATATCGGATTGTTCAGTTTACAAGTTTACAGGTCTATTTGTTTTGGGCTGCTTTTCACTGTAAGATCACGCTCTCCCGGAAGAATCAGCAACTATAAAGATTCTGGAATAGGAATTTAGTTGCCAGCTTGGTGGGTGATGCACAAAGAAGAATACAAGAGATCTGGCTTTCTTCCAGCTAAATGAGTTCTGCTGTGCTGATGACACTAAGAACTTGTTTTGTTCCCAGGCTGAGCAGAACTGAGTTAAGTATAAAACACGTAAGACCTGATTCTGTATTCCTTACCTGAGTAAAACGCGCACTGAAGTCAGAGAGAGTTTGGCCTGATTGAGAACTGTGGGTTCTGATCCACATGAAGCAGATATGTGACAAAGATCCCACTTTTCAGACTATATCATCACCCTGGCCACCCCACAGGATCTAACCCTTGGAGTATCTGGGGTAAGATAAAGGTACCTTCCCCAGTAAAATCCCCACAATAAGGGGCAATACCACCATTGCCTGCCCTCTGGAGGGTGAATCCTGCCTGGCACAAAAGGGGCAGCCTAGCTCTGGGAGGTTTGATGTATGCCTCTCTGCAGTAAGTTCTGTGAGTTTGGCCCTCGTTCTCTAGTGCTGCATTGTAAGAGGGAAGAGCTCCTTCCTGGACGTCTCCCTTTGTCAGCTGTGCAGTAGGTCCAGTGCTTAATTTGTACCAGGGCTGAGCCCCGGCACCTCTGGGCTTGCTGTGACAGTTATGAAAGTAAAACAATTGCTTGAGCCCCGGCACCACTTTCATTACAAATTAAGTACTGAGTAGGTCTCATTGGAGATCTCTGACTCTGACCACTGCAGCAGATGTTTCCCAGGCATGTCTTGCGCTAAGTGAGAAGATGCTCTCTGGAGAGTAGGGAAGCATGTGTGTGCCATGTCTTCAGCACGTACCGGTTGTAGGAGGTTATTTACCAGCCCTGAAGTGGGTGGTCAGGTTTGGGATCTATTTGATCGCCTGGTCAGTTTGACTAGGACCAGGTTTTTCTAAAAGTTCACAAACTCAGGATAGTAGGTCACGGTTTTATTTAAATAAAGAGAAGCAACCATGTGATCCCCAGCCTCCAACTCTGTTGGCTCCCTGTCCGTTTCAGGACCCAGTTCAAAAGCCATGCTTTTATTTAAGAACCTCCATGGACTTTCTTTATCCCATTTCATGGATCTCATCTTCCCTCCTCACTTTCTCTGTTCTTCTAACATGACCTAGCACTCCTGGTGCAAGATCTACAGTGCCTGCATGGAGGTGTGACTGGATGGAGGGGGACAGAGTGGGGAGGGGGGTTGTCAGACGGTGAAGTGTAAGAGGTTCTCCTGCTGAGCCACAGTGAGGAGCTAATAGCTCCGCTCCTGACTCTGACCTTCATCCACTCTGGCACTCATACAACTTTGCCTGTAATGACTGAAGCTCAATTGCTACTTGACCTCAGAAAAAGCAGTCTACGTAGCATGACTGGTACCGTGGCTAATAAATGACTGATCGAGTTTTGCATGCAGAGGTGGAGTGTATCACAGCCATTCTAGGGGGAACACACAGTAATCCTGGTAATTTTTTCCAGAGCAGACAAGGCCATTTTACGTTCAGTTATTCAAGCAATAAAGACTTTGTTTGTTTCTTTACAGCCCTCTGAACCAGAATAATAGTGCCCATGTTACAAGGGGATGGTGCCCTTTACCAATCAAGTAGGCATTCCATCATAGTAATAGTAATAGCATGGGTGGCAGGTGAACCCCAGGCTTGGGGAGGCTAGACCCCGGCCCGGACCACACCTTCTGCCTGAGGCCCCGCCCCTCCTGCAGGAGCCCAGAGTCCCCCCACCTCCCAGTGTGGAAGCCAGCCCCACCCCCACCCCCAGGCTCTCTGAGCACCCCCAGCCCTGGAATGCCAGGGGAGTGAGCAGGCGGCGGGGGCCCCCCCAGCCCGGGAATGCCAGGCAGGTGAGTAGGTGGCGCACGCCCCCCCCCCACCCCTCCGCCCAGCCCCAGAGCACCAGATGGGTGAGTGGCGGCACAGGCTCTCCCCCTCCCCCCCCGCCCCAGCTCCGGAGCACCAGGCGGGTGAGTGGGCAGCACGGCCTTGCTCCCCTAGCCCCGGACTGCAGGCCGGCCCTGATTAGCCCCCCAGCCTGGGGTCCCGTCCATGGGGGGGAAGAGCCCCCTGCAGCACAGCCCAGGAGGGGGTCTGGGGGCGAAGCGTGGGCAGGACCACGCAAGGCTGTTTGGGGAGGCACAGCCTCCCCCTGCCTTCCATACCCGCAGCCCATGAATAGTGGATGGGTTCCATTATGCCCGAGGAGCTGAGATAACAAAGTTTAGATAGAACCTTTTAGAACTCTGACCAGAAATTGTTGCTCCTAAAAATCTGGCTTCTATTTTGGTTTTGGTTTTTTATTTTTCCTCCTCATGGTTTTATCTATCATTTGATTAGAATCTGGAACAATAAAATCTCTGATCCACTGTTGAGAGTATAAAACACACACTATTGAACAAAGAGCAGTGGTTCTCAACCAGGGGTCCGCGGCCCCCTGGGGTCAGTGAGCCCTTTCAGGGGGCCTGCAGGGCCCCAAGGCTGAAACCCAGTGCCCTGAGCTCCAGCGCTGAAGCCAGGAGCGGTGCGGGGCTGAAGCCATTTCCCCCCCCCCCCCCCCCGAAGCTGGGAGCAGCTCCTGAGTGAGTCAGGGGCTGGAGGTGGCGCTCCCTCCATGGACCCCGCTGTGTGGAGCTGGCTCAAGCCCTGCCAGCCCTTGTCCCCCAAAATAGAAGTTAAACTATGCCTATGCCCAAGGGTCCCCTGGCTTGGAGCCCTGAGTTTCCCCCCCCCCCTCCTCAACCCCCGCTGGGCCCTGGAGTTTTTATAGCATGTTGAGGGGAAGAAAAAGGTTGAGAACTCTTGCCGAGAATAAAAATCTATCACTAACCATTGCATTTATTCGGGGTTCTATTCATGCCAAGCAGCATCGGTGAACTGATGCTCTACCAAATCTGCTTTGTCTGACTGGCTTTTTGATTTTGATTTTTGTGTGTGTGCGACTCCTGAAAAACCTGCTTCTTGGCAACACTCATTCTGACCAAAGTGAAAATACTCTGGAAAATGTGAGGAGACTAGGAATTTGATACTATTGAACATACTGAAGGCAAATCCTCTCACCCTGTGCCAAGCCTGAGCAAATGGCCTTTGTGTCAGGGAGTTCTGGAGAGGGATGTGTGCTTTTTATTTTTTTATATTGTAGCTGTGTCAATTTACTACCCAGAAAAGCATCTAACTGCTTCTAAAACGTTCTAGTGACACATCTAACTCAACCAAAAAATAAGCATCCAGAATTCAGATTTGACAAATGCCCTTGTTAACTCTCCAACACATCAAAACTAGAACTCTCCCCTCCCCATCACCCTGCTCTTTCCCACTCAACTCACCCCAGAGAAATCCTAGGACTATTCACTGAGGGCTGTGGGTGACTCCTCTGCAAATGTGGCTGCTTGAATTGCCTCTGTACACAGAGATTTTGGGGTGGTATAACAGAATTACTCCCAGAACTTCCACTGGGATAGGGTGGAATTGCATGCCCCCCCATTATAGTTTGTCGGCACAATTGATCCCTAAAGTGGTGGTTGTACCATGTCACTGAGTGAAGAATTGGGTCCTGTTTTGTTGTTAGTGGCGTTGCCACATGATTAATGGGCCGGGTTACTTTGCACACAGACCCACTATATTTTTCAGCTCTTTTTACTCTGTTTGCATTGCAGCTATGATCTCATGTGCAGATGCTGGCATTCTGAGCCCAAGCTACGCCCTAGCTTTGGAATGCTGAAATTACAGCTGAAAATGATTCAGGGGAGAATGTCCATGCTCTCGTCCAGTCAGGATCCTTTATACGTCAACATTGGGGAGGCCAAAGAGACTTCTGGGAGCGACCCTGCCCTGTACACTTCATTTAGAAATTTGGACAGCGGAGAGAACATTGCTGGAGCAGCTGCTGCTGTCACTAGTGACTATCGCTACATCATGAGCCCCTTGTGCCTTGGAAATGACGTTGGAAGTGAAAGGCATCCCAATGCAGCTGAAGGGGAGGCCAGGAGCCTTCTGCAGGAGCTGGAGTCAGAAGGAGAGAGAAGTTGTTAGCCTGTAAGAAAAAGACGCTCCAGTTCTCTACAATGGGGTGTGTGCAGCTGTATTGCCACGTCGCACTGCTTTCTAAAGCCAGTTAGAGGATGTTTTTAAGCCGCATGGGTAGCTATAATTAGGGCTACTTCTGTAGCTAGCACCATCTGTGTGGGCTGCTGTTGCAGACTGCTCAGAAAGATCAGAAATCATAATAACCCCTTGGACTTTTGGGGGGTAGGATTAAAGGTCGATCGCATCCAATGGGAGTGGGTTCAAAGCTACAGCAACCAATGAGTGTTTGTTTGCTCGGCTAATTCTCATTGGCTGCCACCATAGAGTTGAATGCACATACTAGTCCATCAGTGCTCGCTATTTTGTGGATGCTTTTTCAATTCTGGCAGTGTGAGCTTTGGACCAGTAGATCTGGAAACACTGGCGAATATTTACACTGTCGTTCAGGACATAGGGGAAGAAAAGCCCCCTTGTGTTCACTCAGCAGTACTGCCTAGACCTGTTGCCTACCTCAGTGGTTCTCAATCTGTGATCTACGGAGCTGCTTACATACAGTGATAAAACAGCCAGTGTTTTTCAAGCAATGACACTTGTTGCTAGAAGTAGCCCTGCCCAGGGCTCTCTTAGAATTTCCAGATGCTTTTGTTGAACAACTAAACTGAAACCAACGAAAATCCAACACCTTTCTCCACCCTGTGCACCTGTTTTGTGTCTTTCGTTGTCTTCTGTTTGGTATTAATGCAGCCCTGATCAAATGTGCAGCTGCTGTAAAATGAGTTGGTGGGGGGCAACCATGCAAGAGGATAGAACCATACTTCACAGGGAAGTAAATCGAGCACTGCAGTGGGGGCTGGCAGCAGTGCGGGGAATCCCTCCTCAATAACATAAAGTGGAGAGGAAAGAAACAGCACAGATACAAAATGAAGGCCGGTAACCATGCATTGACTTCAGCAGAAGCAGGATCCAGCATTTGCTTTATTGCTTTATTTTAATCTCCCTTAACTGTCCCTTTCTTACCTTTTTTATGTAACCAAGCACTGTAGGTACCACTGAAAAGGTGTGGAATCGTTGGGAGCAAAGGGATCAACAAGCAGGGGCGCTGGAACAATTTGTATAGTGGGGGTCTTGAGAGCAATTGAACCAAACTGTAAACCCTGGATATGATGGAAACCACTTCAAGCCAGGGGGTGCTGCTGCACCCCCAGCACCCCTAGCTCCAGCACCTATGTCAATAAGGGGATATCTGTCTAAAAAAAGCAGTCCTCACTATGAAAAAAATTGAGAACCAGGGGCCTTGCTGATTAGGAGGTCTTCAGGCATCTGCAAAAGATCAACCACATTGGAACATATTCTGTTTATCACTGCAGCCTTCCAGCGAGGGAGAGATTCATATTACAGCTCTCTCCTCCCCCCCGAAATCAGCATGTCGGATACGTTATAACTGCAAACGGTCATGTGTCTTGTTTTTTTAAATAATGTAATATTTTAATGTAAATGAGCAAGTGTTTTGTATAGCAGTTCCCAGCACTGCCAGAGACGTGCAGTACACCTTACCCCGGTTGTCTGAATGTTTACAAGACCAGGATCTAGCTCATTTGACTTCCTGTGCCCTGAAGAACTTTGCAGTATCGTGCGTCTTGGGCTTCCACATTGCACTCCCCTCACAGCGAAATGCTGTAAAATTTAATGTTTATACTTTGAAATGAAGTGCTAAAGATGGGACCAAGCTGCAAAATTCAAATCCAGATCTGGAATACGAATACCCAAACTTTGCCGACTATGATTTCCATTTTACCCGTTGTAAGGAGAGGTGCTGATAGCAAAATTCAGAGCCACATTTTCGAGTCCTAATTTAGAACAAAGTCTGGAGTAGTTGGCGCTGGGGTTTTGAAACACAAAACAACAATGTCCTAAAGCTGCCTCCCAGAAGTCCCACACAATAGACTGCACCATCTTATAGACCAGGAAATGTAGAATTTTTCTTCTTGATTTAACTGGTATACAGAAAACAATTATAAGTGAGCAAATAACACATAACAAAGGGTATTGTTTTACCACAGTACCTGTGCAGGTACGTACGTGAGTTTATTGTGAGAGCTGAAGGCCACGTTCCCTGCAGCCAGCTGGGAAGTGGAGATGTACCTATAGAATCTAACTTCTGGAAGCATCTCATTAGTTTTTATTCTTTTTTTAATAATAAAACGTGTACTGTGTCTGAGCCCCAGCCTTGTGTCCACTCCATCTCACAATTGGTGATGTTTTTCTTTAAGGGCCTTCTCATTCAAACGAGGCACTGATAAAATTGGTTGTTCTCATACATGATTCACCCCCCCGCCCCCCTGCTTCACATAAAAACACAATGAGCCAAATCTTTCTCCTCACCAAGCCTGAGGAGCTGAGCTCAGGGCAGGAGGATTCCTGGGAGTGGGGTGGGGATGAAGGAAAATTCCAGCCATCCTAGACTGCAGAACCTCTCTGTGTCACTACTGCAGGCATGAGACTGCCACTACCCCTGCTGCTGTGCCCCAGTCTGTGATGGCAAGGGCTAGTGGAGTAGTGGATGTTCCAGCCCAGCCGCCTAAGCCTTCCAAATCCACTGGGAAGGAGCTCAGAGGGAGCCCCGCTGGGGGATGATCTATAAAGAATGTCAGTGACTTGGATGTGGGCATCTGTACCTAATGGTCAGAGCAGGAGTCAGGCCTTGTGGTATAGGAATCAGAGCCAAAGGTCAGAGGTCAGAAATCAGAGCCAAGGGGCAGAACTGGGTTACCTAGAGTGAGGCAAGGCAGGAGCAGGGCTAGGAACAAGCAGGTGCAGGAGCCATTGGCAAATGCTTTGAGTAGCCACTGAACTGCTGCTGCTGGGCTTAAGAGCCCACCTGCGGACTCTTCCAACCAATCTGCCAGTTAGGCAGCCTACTACAGGCCCGCTGTGGAGCCTGGCTCCAGCTCTGCCTGTGGCTCTGTGCAGGACCTGATTCCTGACAAAGAAGAGCTGGTGCCAAAAGAGGAAGGAGGCTAAAAACAGTCCTGGGTGCATTGATACCTTAAGACAGGCCTTGCCCCATGCTCTGAAAATAGCAGCTGAGTGATTCAGAAGGACAGACTCAGGGAGGACCTTCCATACAGTACCTTATCAGAGAAGATTGTGCCCCAAATGGGTCCAGGGGATCTTTGGGACGGACAGCAGAGATATCCCAGCCAATCCCAATTGCCTTGCGGTTTGCTCAAATATTTTGGTGTTAGATTGTTAGGGGCTTCATATACTTGACTTGTTCCTGCTCCCATTAAAGCCAGTGGGAGCTTTGCCATTGAATTCCGTGTCGGTGAGATCTGGGCCACCCGCAGCAAGACTCTGAGTAAAGTCTTAGTCTAATACTTCTGATTTTGCCATTTCTGCCATCGTTTTGGAAGGCTGACTGTCTTCAAAACGGAACCAACTGTTCCCCCTCCTTGCATGGAACCAGTAGAATAGCACAGACTCCCCCATAATGGTAGTTTTGCTTGGGCTGCAGCTTCACCATAGCATTCCCTCTGGTGGCAGAGCAGAGCAGTCAGAAGGTTGGGCTGCCGGTTCTTACAGAAATGGGAGCTCCACAGGAATCCAGCCTGCAGATTTAAACCTGATCACGCTCCCTCCTACCCCCAAACCTCCCTCAGCAATGGGACCACGACTCTTCTCTCCCCTTCTAAGGTCTGCTCAGGCCACTCAGTGGCTGCGGCACTTACAATGCCTTTTGCAAAGTAAATTCTGCTGCCTGGAAGCGGGGAGCATACCCTGCTGCATGGTTCTCCCCTGTCTGTGGAGCTATAGCATACTGGCTATGAAGGAGAGAGGCAGCTATGTGGTGAGGATGCTGTTGCTGCATAAATTGCTTTCTCCTCTGTGTATGCATGCCCCTATCCCTTAGTGAAGGCCCCTGTATGCGGCACAGGGATGAAGCATACGCCCCTTTAAGGAGGAAAGAGAAAATGTACTATGGGGGTGATCAGATTTGGGGCCTGTCTACCTAGACACTTTCCCCTTTGGGAAATAATTAAAACCCAGTTATTTAAAATGTTGATTTATTTCTAAATCTCAACAGAATTTCTTAGCCCTGAGTCATCTCACCAAAGGGGAATAACCTCAACCTGTCACTTACCATGCATGATTGTTGTTTTTTTTATGTCAGCAGCTACAGTTTTGGGCAAGCTGGGATGATTCTTTCTCCTTCTTCCTACAGTACCTTCTTGTAACACTTGGGCCAGAATAGGCCCCCTTTTTGAAACGTTACTGTGCTATTGTGGCTAGTAAAGGCACCTATGGAGTCTTGTAGCACAGCCATGGTCTCTTGTGCAGCTTGTTTATACCTAGGGACTGATCCTGCACTCATTGCAACCCCTCTGACATCAGTCCAATTGCCTTGGATAGAACTGCATTAGTGTAACTAAGGTCAGAATTTGGGCCACAAGTTTGATGGGACAGAATAGACGTTTATTGATGTGGCCGGACACGTCTGCAATATGAGAATAAACCACTAACCCAGGCAAATGAACCATTCTCCCCACCACCGCCACCCCCTTTTGCTTTGGCATGCACTTAGTCAAGTCTTGCAGGCCTTACTTGGTAAAAGCTCCTATTGAACCACAGTTTTGCCTGGCTAAAATCTTGAGCTGGTCAAATAATGGAAAAAAGCATGTTTGCAAATATATTCCTGAATAAATGACTTGAACTCCATTTGGCTGTTATTCACACTATCCATTTTATGTCAGTTTTCAGCCAACTGCCAGCATTTGCCAATCGCCAGCGTTTCAAGAGTCCATTGCTGAAGTTTGTTTATAAGCTTTTCTATGACACTCATCGTCGGTATCGGAGACCCACATTCATGGATTGATCATTATTTGTTAGTCAACATTCATTATGCTCCTGTTAAAAAAAATCGGTTAGCCAATCAAAGAGCAGAAAAGACAAATGGCCCTGCTTCTCATTTATTTGTTCTCTTAGTGTAAAAGGACCTTCGTTTCAATGAGCATTAAGACCGTAATGACTGTAGGTTTTGAGCCTGACAGTTGTAAAATGTGAAAAATGGCTGTGATTCTGCTTTGGCACAGTCTCCTATTCCATATAGCCTCAATCTTGAGAGAATATAAGATGTTCCATTCCTAAATCTGTGTGGGCTGGGGAAATAGGATATTCTCCGCTCTGCCCACAGTACCATTGAAAGCAGAGGGGCTGTGTATTTAAACACCATTGCTGCTCACCTGGGTCTAGCAGAGCTTCTCTGACTACTATTCTGAGAGCTTTCCAAACATGGCTACAACTCGCATCTTTCCAACTGTAACATGAAAATGATGTAAATGTTTTGGGGGTTTGTTTTTGCAAGCTTCTGTTTTCTAACTGAGAAGTTACCACAAGAAATAGTTGACCTTAGGAAATTAGTTGCACCTGCTAATTGAAGCGCTCACAGCTAGGATAGGGATTTAAAGGCGTTGGTTTAGGTTTTTTTAAACCTTTTTAGGGACTGACTGTTGCCAAGCTGCTATATGAATGAATGGGAATTAGGAGCAGGAAGGGGGTTGATCTGTATGTGGAAAATCCTGCTGGAAATATACAACGTGATGCTAAATAATGCTCAGAGCATTTCCCCAAAGAAAAAATACTGACAGCTCTGAAAGCCTTGAGACAACTTGGAGAGCACTTAAGAAAACATTCTGTAACTGTAACATAACTAATACACTGGATTCAGCATGTCACTGCACACTTAGCTGACATATAAGACATGGTTTCTGATTGCTACCTCCTTATTAACTGGGCGGTAGACTGCTGTGGTGTTTCTCTTGTGTTCAGACTATTATTACATTTATAACTATGGTTTTGCCTTGTGGAGCATTGATGGTTCACGGAGCCCTTGCTGGTGGTTTGCAGAGAGCTGGTTGGTCACATGAGGGTGGCTCTCATCTCTAATTGTTAAAAGAAGCTCAAAATAGTTTGGGCTAATTCTGGGTTGGTGTAAATAGACAGAGCTCCATTGACATCAGCTGAGGAGCTGGCCTATTAAATAAGTATTTTCCTAATACTATTTCTCCATGTAAGCAATTGCTATAGTTTCCACAAGGATATTACATAAACATGAATGGGCGGGAGGTAGTCTGCACATTTGTATATGGGAGGGAGATGTACATGGGAGAATTGTTTTATTAAGATCTAGCCTACACTGTGGAAAAGTTTGAGAACCCCTGCTTTTAAAGTATTGAGATAAAAATACAGGGTGCAATATGCCTTTCCAAATATATTTCTTCACTGTGGATACATGTTCTTTATTCTTCTTCACATTCTAGTAAAATAAAGTGACAATGAGGAGCACATTTCACAACGGGACCCAATTCTACTCAGTTATACTAGTGTAAATCTAGAGTAAAACAACAGTGAAATTCACCAATTTCATCTGAGTTATTCTGGATCTACAGCAGTGCAAATGAAAGCAGAATTTGGCTAGCTATGTGCAATATGCCCAGAACAATAAAAAGCATTGTCGGAGTTTAAATCCACCATTAATGCTCTGCTTACTTACCAATTTGAGCTCTGAAGGTGCTGTAATAACTCTTCAGTGAACATGCCTAAGGTGTAATATGTTACTGAGATAAAAAGTGCAAATTTGAATAAGGGGGGCACATAAATATATGAAGGATCTGAACTGAACTCCCAGAAAAACATTTTTTCCTCTGTGTCATTTAAATGTCTTCAAATATAATGGGTCAGATGCTGGCTTCAGCTTTGTGGTTTTAAAGGTATTATGCCAAATTCTGATCTTAGTTATGCCAATGCAGCTCCATTGAAGTTAATACATTGGGTTGCACAAGTGTACCTGAGAGAAGAATTTGATTCATTACCTGAAATATTTTCCAGCGTCAAATACATCTATTAATGAAGTCTATGTGGGACATCACTAAAGTTTTCTGCGACTGTTGCACTGCCAGTGGGCCATGTTTTCTGTTGGCACAAATGGGCAAAACTCCATTTCAACAAGCAGAGAATTTGGCTCAAAGTTTTCTCTTTTTTTCTATCTAAATATACGTGGCAAACATTCCTACTCTGCTGAATTCTGCAATTTTGAAGTCAGTGAGGCTGCACTACTGTAATTGAGGAAAATAATTTGGCCCACAGAGACTTCTTTTCGGGGCGTATGGTACTTGCACTAGAGAATCATTATGTTACTGAAGCATGACTTATATAATAGGATCTTTTACAGCCGGCTGATTCTCCTGTCACACTGCTAAGGAGTAGCTCCACTGACGTCACAGGCAATACAATGGTGTAAAACCAACATAAGTGAGAGGGGAAATCAAGCCCATCATCTACCATTCAAATAGACTTCCCTGAAATCACATTCTGACTTCTCTTGTATGAAGAGACCTGTAAGGATCGAATCAGCCTCATGCTTTTTCACCTAATCAAACTTCATTTAGTATCACTGAGGCCTGATTTTGATATCACATCAGTCAATCAGTAGTAATTCCATTCTGTCTCACATGCACATATAGTGTCAGCAAAGCAACATTCTATAGATGCAGTTGCAGGTCCATAAGCCATCTCAAGGCTGCCTCTGTGACACTGATGATATCCTCCCTTTCACCTTTGAATACGTATTTGGGGCACTGTGTTATGATGTGTTTGATGGTTTGGAAGTTCTCACCGCAGTCGCACAAAGGGGAGTCTTTGATTTTCCACTTGTGCACAAAGTAGCCACATATTCCATGGTTTGTTTGGATGAGGTTCAGTGTGGTCCAAAGTCTAGGGGCAGGTTGAAACTGGGAGGGTGGCTTGTTGGGCCTGTGATAATGTGTTTGCTTGGAATGGTGGATGGGGTT
Organism: Chrysemys picta bellii; assembly: GCF_011386835.1. Classification (NCBI taxonomy): domain Eukaryota; kingdom Metazoa; phylum Chordata; order Testudines; family Emydidae; genus Chrysemys; species Chrysemys picta. The sequence continues at coordinate 93,989,380 of NC_088794.1, read as the reverse complement.
CTGATACTTTGCCATTCCCTGGCTAGATCCAGAGACATGAGGTGATCGCATGGAGTCCATAGTGGTTTTCGTGATCTCAGGTGTTGTTGGGGTATGTTGTCCATAATCTGCCGTTGGGAAGTTCCAGGTAGTTTTTGTGGGCCCCAGAGCTACTACCCCTGAATGGATCTTTAATGGCTCCCTGTGGAGCAGATTACTGAAAAAGGTCCACAGTAATTAACTTAACACTGAGAAGGAATTACACAAGCAGTAAAGGATTACATTAAGCACATAACTCCTATGTTAGACATTAAAGAACTATACATTAAGAGCTATACATTCCTCTTAGTGAGTCTCTTTCACAAACATACACAAACAGGTCCTGTCCTAGCCTCACACAGTTCCTGCTTAGCAAACAGAGAAGGTGGCTACCAAGTCTGTGGATGACTTCTTCCCTCCAGGTCTGGTCTCCTCAGCCCTCTAGTCTATCTCGGATTCCCTTGAGGCAAGGCCTTGGCTGCCTGGAAACCCCTCTGGCTCACAGTCCTACTTGAGCCCACAGAGCAGCGTTTTGGTTACTCTGTCTAGCAGCTTCTTCAAGTGTCAATTAAGGAATCTCCTCTCCCTTTTCTTTCGCTTCCAGTAATTTACTTTGCTTGATTTTATACTCTTTTTCCTCAAAGGAGTCACATGTCTCAAAAACATACCCAGTGGGCATGTAGTTATTAATTTTAGCTGATTCGTATTTTGGAAGGGACTGGGGGGCGGTACCAAACAAAGACCATACCACGTTTCCTCACTCATCAATCATTCACATTGGTTCTCTGCGTGGTGTCCTTGCTGTAGGGTCACTATAACCAGGTCGGCCTGTGTTCCATGTTGGAACTTTATACATGTGATATTTACTTTTGCATGGGCCCATATTTGCCAACCAATAGGTTCAATATCGATCGCACACGCAGGCTTTGCCAATCTTTTGTCAAATCTGCTTCTGCGTAAAGGGGCCCTGCTCCCAGGGTCCTCTGCAGTTCTTCAGCCATGTTTAATTCACGTTATGCTCACACCATTCATTCAGCACAGCCACACCAATTTGGCACCATCCCAACTGTCTTCAGCACGTTTAAGTTCTTGTGCTGTGGCTATAGCTTGACGGATAGCTGGAGACAGTAGAGCTGTTGATCTTAAAGTTTCCATGATGATTTGTGTGGTCTGATTCAGCTGTATTGCAGCTTCTTGTCCACATTGGTGCACTGTACTCTGCAACTGAGAACACCACGCCCACTGCCGATGTTTGTAGCACCAGGGCAGTTGATCCCCAGCTTGTTCTCACTAACTTTTGGATCCTATTGATGCGAGTCTTTGCTTTGGAGGCTTCTTTCTTGAGGTGGTCGTGAAAGGTGAGTGTGTGGTCAAGAATTACACCAAGATACGTTGGCTTTGGGTCATAATGCACAGTTTCAACAGTTGGAGTGTTTTATGTGATTCTGTTGTCGATTTGCTCTGATTTTCTTGGATTTGGTCTCAGCTGCCACTTTTGAAAATACTCCTCCATGATCTTAAGGTCAGATGTCAGGGTCACATCAAGTTCTTTAAAGCTATGGGTCTGAATTGCAAGTGCCAGATCATCAGCATATGCAAACTTCTGCACTATCCTTTCAGGTATATCACTCATGTGAACACCGAAGAATGTCCAAGTGACTACAGAGCCTTGTGGTAACCCAGGGGTAGGCAACCTATGGCACGCATGCCAAAGGCAGCACGCAAGCTGATTTTCAGTGACACTCACACTGTCTGGGTCCTGCCCACGGGTCCGGGGGGCTCTGTATTTTAATTTAATTTTAAATGACGCTTCTTAAACATTTTAAAAACCTTATTTACTTTACATACAACAATAGTTTAGTTCTATATTATAGGCTTATAGAAAGAGACCTTCTAAAAATGTTAAAATGCATTACTGGCACGTGAAACCTTAAATTAGAGTGAATAAATGAAGGCTCAGCACACCCCTTCTGAAAGGTTGCCGACCCCTGTGGTAACCCATTATTCAAAGAGTGTGGCTTGCTGGTTTGACCTCCGAGGCATATACACATTGCTCTGCTGCGAAGCATGATGCTGAACAGCCGGAGAATGCACAGGCAGGGGATCACTTTGGCCAGTTTTAGTAGCAATCCATCCATGCAGACTGTGTTGTAAGCTGCTGACAGATAGATGAAAGTGGTTTAATTCCAGTGAAGTAAATGGAATTCACTGTAAAACTGGTGTGAGTTCAAAATCAGACCTTGAATGGGATTAGGGTGACCAGACGTCCCAATAAAATCAGGACCGTCCCAATTTTTAGCTGTTTGTCCCGCGTCCCGACCGATCTCTGGTCGGGACGCAATTTGTCCCGATATTTTGCTCCGCCGGCAGCTCTCGTTTTTTGGGGTTTTTTTGCCCCCCCCAGTGTCCTGATATTTTCTTCATCTCATCTGGTCACCGTAAATGGGATCCACAAAGGGACTTAGGACTGCAAGGCTGAGCATCACAGCACCTAGCTTTCATGCACCTAGGAAACAACAGGAGCAACACTGTGATCCACAAAGTCTGAATTAGGCACCTAGGCTCCTTATACAATGAATAGGGAGAAGTAGGCACCTAAGAATGTGATTCACAAAGCCAGCACATTAGGCAGAGAGCAGCCTAAGCTAGCCAGTGGGAGATACCGACCAGAGGTCCGTGTGCTAAGCCCCACCCTTCTCTTAAAGGTAGCCTAAGCCTGGGCTGCACAGAGGCACCTCGCTCTGCTAGTGATCCAGGAACTGTGGAAGGATGGGCGCTTGACTGCCTAAGCTGCATGCAGGACCTGAAACAAAAGAGGCAGCAGCAGCACTCCTTTATAAATTTTAGCTAAGTGGCTAACTAGGCTATAGAGTCATTCTAACTCTTTTTTCTGGCTCAGGTAATATTTAAGTTTTCCATTGTTTAATTAAAGTGGAACAACGTCAATAGGAGAGATTGAGGGGGCTCTCGCATCAGACTATTCCATAGCCTAGTGATGAGGACACTCACCTTAGAGGTGGTAGGGCCCTGTTCAAATCCCTTCTCCCCCTCAGAAAGAGGGGAGACTTGAAGCACATCCTCGATGAGTACCTTATCCACTTGGCTAAAGGTCCTAAGGGTGCTCTTCCCTCCCACAGCTGTTTTGTGTGAACTTGCCTGAGGGGCCCAATTTGTTAGGCATACTCACCTACTGGGTTGGCAGCCAAACACCTATCTTTCCCTGTTTGTGACTTGCACAAGAGAGGTGTCCAGGAGCCTAGAGCAAGGCTGGTGTGTGTATGCACAGAGGAAAACACTAAGGGTATGTCTATGCTACAGTGACACAGCTGCAGCACTGACACTTCTACATTGATGGAAAGGTTTTTTCTGTTGATGTAGATAATTCAATTCTCTGACAGAAGCTAGGTTGACGGAAGAATTCTTCTGTTGACCTACTTGGGTCTACACTGCATCTACAATGTGAGTTTGTCAACCTAACTACATCCCTGGACTACAGCTAAAACTTAAGTCTACCTAGTACATTGCGCAGGGCTATGAAAAATGTCAAACCCTGTGAAATGTAGTTAGGTTGACCTAACCCCCACTGTGGACACAACTAGGTCAAAGGAAGAATTTGCTCATCAACCCTGCTACCATCTCTCAGTGAGGCGGATTACCTGCAGCAATGGAAATATCCCATCCATCAATTTAGGAGGTATCTACACTACAGCAGCACAGCTGAAGCACCATAGCTGTGCCGCTGTGGTGTAGACTTACCTTTAGACGTCTACAGAATTTGGCAGCAATCAAGCAGGAATTTTGTGGATCACAGTGGTGCCTAAAAAATGGGACTTAGAAGCCTAAATCCCTTCATGGAACCCACCCTTTATGTCTAGCCTGTTGCTAGATTCATTTTTATTGACATCAGAAAATCTGCACATTGGAGTGTCCCCACTGACTCTGAGCTTTCATTTAAAAAATATGGTGATGGTTTTTACTCAGTAAACCTCTTGTAAATGATCACAGCAACAAAGCATCACCAGACATGTGACTTTACTATGAAAAAAGATGTGTTCTTACCTTGTGGTAGCTAACATGTGGTAACCAACATGAGACATAATCTTGATGAAGACAATGTAGTTTATGACTTTCACATGAGTTAACAGGTAAAGGTAAATCCTTCACTTGCCTCAGAGTCTTTACCTTAACCTGCTAATGTATGAAAGCTACAAACTGCTTTGCCTTCACTAGTTTACGTCCCGTGAGCTAACATGAGGTAAAAACACATCATTTTGTATAGTGAAGATGCACCCATAGAGTAAACAGCATGATACCAGTTTTCTTCCTGAGATGGTTACGGGCACAGTCAATCCTGCTGGGAGTTTGAACCCATGATACAGAGATCATAGGGGGTTCAAAACTGAGACTTAAACCTGCTCTGCCATAAACTCTGGCATACTTTAAAGTATTTATCCACAAAGAATACATACTTACAGTTGCTGAAATTTAATTTTAAAACATTCTGGGCCAAATTCTGTTCTTGGTTAGGAACATAGGAATTGTCATAACAGATACTTCAGAGGAGGGTGCAAGAAACCTTGTAATGGACAATTATGGCATAATATGCCCAGAGGGGAAGTTTCCTCCTAACCCCAGGCTGTTAGTGGTTGGTTTATGCCCTGAATAAAAAGGGTTTATTTAAATGTTTATCCCCTCATAGAATCATAGAATATCAGGGTTGGAAGGGACCTCAGGAGGTCATCTAGCCCAACCCCAGGCTCAAAGGAGGATCAATCCCCCACTAAATCATCCCAGCCAGGGCTTTGTCAAGCCTGACCTTAAAAACCTCTCATATACCAGAAGTCAGTGGGGTGGCACCGAGAACAGAATTTGGCCTCCGGTTTTCAAATCTTTCACACTTCATTATTTACATTCCTCACAAATATGCCGGTAAAAGCATTTAAATTTGGGCCTTTTAAAACTTAAAAAATAGAAGATGTTAATGTAATGGTCCATAGATATAGAGGCAAAATCCTTCACAAAATTTGCCAGAGGTTGTTTTTCTTTTGAACCTGCCTTCAGGCTTGTTTTTGTCCTTCCAAGCTTTCTATCCCTAAAATCCCATTTAACAATTTCTGTGTAATCTGAACATCTCCCCTGGGCCATGCTCTCCTCTGTTACGTAAACTGCAACCTTGTTACTTCAGTGAGGAAGTACCAGTATAAGTTAGGGGAAAAATGGCTTTCATTGGGCCTGATCCAATGCCTATTAAAGTCAATGGAAAGATTCCCATTGATTTCAGTGGGCTTTCAAATCAAGCCCTTTAAGCTGTTCTGATGGGAGGCTGTTCAAGACCAGATGGAGTGTTCATCATTGTGACTGATCAAATAACTTTCCCATACTAATCTAATTGTACTGTTTTGTCTATACAGATCGCCCACTTCTTGGTTCAACGTAGTAGAGTGCATGCTATCCAAGCCAGTTTTACCATCTGAATGCTTTAATCTGTATAATAAGTTTGTTTGAGACTAGTAGTAATAATAACAACACTGTTAACATACTTAACTATATATATATACTTATCAAGGTTAATTGTGAAGAAGATGTAATAATCTGTTGTTAGAGAGAAAACCCTGTTCTCCGTATTCATGGAATGTTCAGTCAAGGAGATTTCAATGGCATTAATTTGAATTCTGCTCTCAGTTACTCTATTGCCTTCTATGGAGCTACAGGGTGTAACAGAGAGCAGAATTTGCCATTCTGTTTTGCATTAACCTTTTTGCATGCAAAGCCTAGAGAGACAGCCGTATATAAACTATTAAAGGACTCATTTATAAGGTCACCACTGAAATAGACAGGGAAGGAAAAGCAGTAATTACCAAACACATTCCACAACTGTCACTTTTTATTCTTTGCAACTTTTGCTGGTTATTTGTCTTTCAGGACGTTTGTAGAGACACAAGGTGGGTGAGGTAATATCTTTTATTGGACCATCTTCTACTGGTGAAAGAGACAAGTATTCAAGTTCCACAGAGCTCTTCTTCAGATCTTTGTGGTGCTCAAAAGTGTCTCTTTCACCCCAACTGAAGTTGGCCAAATAAAAGATATTACCTTACCCACCTTGTCTCCCTCCTATCTTGGAACCAACACGGCTACAGCAACACTACAAACAACAAAGGATGTTTTTAGAAATGTTAGTAATGATGATATGATTCCTTTGTTCCCTTTCAGTACTGTCTATTCAGTGGTCTCTTTATTTACTAATTTAACCTAATTTAGTTTCATTTCTTATAGATGTATTGACTGGAACCATCAAAAATTATCTGGTGCATTTACACAATTTTAAAACAAAATACACAATATGCTGACTAATGTCAGCTCTAAGTCAGCTCCCCAGAATACATTCACCATCACAAACTCCTCAAGCAAAAGCCTGAAGGCCTGATTCTCCACTGATATGCACCTTGTGTAGACTATCTATGTGGGTTACTTACCTGCGTCCTGTTACCAATAACATCTGAGCCCCTCACAATCGTTAATTTATCTCCACATCACCCCTGTGGGTGTATGATGCAAATTGCACCTGCCTGCACTTACAGTGGGAGCTGCACCAGAGTGGTGACTTGCCTGCTGGGAATTCTACCTGCAGACTGCAGATTTAAATCCCAGCCAGGGGAACGGAGATCCACCAACAAAGGACATCCAGAAAATGAGCTGAAAAAGGCACAGATTCATCCCTACACCAGCCCTAGTGCCTCTCTTATTTTGAGGTTGTCAGGGGCCACCTTAGGCCCTGGCACAGGTAATGGAAGAACTGAGGGCAAATCCACTCTGTAAATGGGCCATTGCAGAAGCACAGAATTTCTGGGTTGTAAGAATGTGCTGGCCACTGCCCCTTCTGCCTGCCCTCCTGCACAATGCCTCCTGTGAAGGGGCTGCCTAGGGGACAGTGAAAGCACAGAACTATTACTCCAACAGAGGGTGACATGTGCTAGGGATATTTCTGGCAGAAGAGGGTTATCCCAGCCCTATGGCCCCTTTGTGTACCAGTGCAGCCAGCATAAAGGGGCCATAGGACAGTTGAATCTTGTCTTTAAACAACCCTATCATTTATACAGGACTCCAGACCTCTTATTATTATTTTAAAACATGAATATTATAGAATTAAAAATATTTGCTGTAAAATAACTTTTCACAAATCTGAGAAATCAGCACACACACAAAAAAAGCATTTACAGCAATTATTTCTAGCAACAAGCCAGCAGTTTTGGACTGCAAGCAGAGGTCAGCTAGGAGCATGAAAATAATATACACTGATATGTATGTAGGCAATTTCAGTGCAAAAAGAAGCTAACAGATGCTAATAAAAATACTTCTACATTATTTTACTGATAGCTCCTTCAAACTAGCTCTCCAGTGTGTCTGCTCGTTGCCTTTGGAAGAAAAGCAAAGTGTGAGGGAAATGTTTACATTTTTGCCTGTTTTGCTGTCCTTAAACAATGAAATGCTGTCTCTGTGCGCCTTTGACAAAGAAAGAGCTCACTGTGAGGGTCAGAAATCTCAGGCTCTGCTGAAATTCTGGATTCTTTAGGATTCTGCCTGTAAATACAGTAGAAGTCTGTTCAACACACATCCTGGCTGCAAACAAAGACTGGCTCATCCAAATGTACCAGTCTGCATAAGGTGCTGCAGGAAGTATGTGTCACCAGAGGAACGTTCAAAGAGCCATTCTCTTGGGTTGCCACCAAAATGCCAGTAAAGTAAATTAACTGCCTCCAAGCTTCTATAAATGGGCTGCAAAGGGTTTTCTGAAAAATTACATCTACACCAACGAAGAGAGTGCTCAGAGGCAGAAGCAGCCATAACTGTAAAGAAGAGAAGCTGCCAGCCAGGCACTGTGAATGCCCCCAGTGGCATACATGTGGTATTTACAGCAAAGAGAGTTGCTAGTGGAAGAGGCAAAGAGCTGCATGCTGGAAGCCTGCGCAATCATTCAAGGCAATTACGATCTAGGACTCAGGAGCCAGCGTTTAACAAAAATAAAAAAATCCACATTTGGAGCCAGCCATTTTATGTCAGCATCTTTCACACATTACAAGACACCACCACATATAATCCTAAACAAATATTCAGATGCTTTTCATGAGTTCCTGAATGGTGGGAGGACGAGATACAGATCAAAAAATCCAGGGCAGCTGAGAAAGGAGATGCCTGTAGCCCAGATTTTCACAGCCAAAGCCTCTCACCTACACCAATGTAATTCTACTCATTTCATTGGAGATGCATAATATAACTGAGAGGTCACTTTGCCCTGTATCTCTTTTTTCAATAGACAAAGAGGTATGTTTGCCCATCTGTTTGTGCACCACTGCGTGAATAGGAATGTGCACAGCTCTTAGAACAGTGCTTGTCAGGGAACTGCTGGTGGTGGTGTGGAGAAGCCGAGGAAAGCTTATGTATTGCTTTTTGGAGTGCGTCAGTCTATGTATAGAAAATAATGGTAAAGCAATTTTTAAAAAGCGGCAACAGTGAGGCAGATTTAACTGAAAGGGCATCTGGTGTGAAAGCGGAATGGTTGGCTTGGAATTCCTCCAGACTATGAGGCATTGAAAGTTGCTGCAATATTTTACTGGATAGGCAATTTTTCATTGATCTCAGATTTAGCCAGTTCTCTCCATGTCACCATGGAATAATGATCTCCCTGCAGGTAACATGCCTGCAAGCAAACATGAATTTTTATAGAGCTGTGTTATTATTTATTCTGATAGGGAAGGAATGTTTCACCCACAAATGTAAGAGCCATCATTTATGTTAACTAAAGGGTAGTATGATGGGATATCGGTGGTATATTATCCCTCTCTCTTGGTATTCAGACAGCAACAGAATATTTGGCTGATGCCCTTCTACTGGAAAAAGAACAGGAGATTGGGATTGGAAGGTCCTGAGGCAGTTGGGGAATGTCAGTTGGAGAACAGGGGGAAAACTAATCTGTGGGGGGAAAGCACTAAATACAACTGATAAAGGGGAAAAGACAAACCCTATGGAGATGTAAAGTGTCCCTTAGGGAATGGGGTAACTGGCAAAAAATAGGGGTCTCTGCTTGGAGATTTATTTTATTGTTGCCCCAGGGAAGAGTCAGGCTTAGTCAAATAATAAGGGAGGATTGTGCCTGTCAGGGCAGGGGCGGGGAACCTTTTTTTCTATCAGGGGCCACTGACCCACAGACAAAATCATGTGCGGGCCACACACAGCCCTGCAGGGGTGTGGACACGGAGGGTCGGGGCTTCCCCTAGGCTCTGGGGTGGGGCCAGAAATGAGGGGTTCAGGGTGCAGGCGGGCGATTGGGGCGTGGGAGGGGATGAGGGCTCTGGCTGGGGGTGCAGGCTCTGGAGTGGGGCTGGGGATGAAGGGTTTGGGGTGCAGGAGGGGGCTCCAGGCTGGGGCCAAGGGGTTTGGAGTGCGGGAGTGGGCTGAGGGTTTGGGTGTGGGGTCTGGGAGGGAGTTAGGGTGTGGGAGGGGGTTCTGACCTGGGGCCAGGTGTTTGGGGTGCAGGCTCCGGCTGGGCGGCACTTACCTCAGACAGTTCCCAGTCGGTGGTGCTAAGGCAGGCTCCCTCTCTGCCGGGGCTCTGTGCTGCTCCCAGAAGCTCCCGCCATGTCCAGCCCCTAGGTTGAGGGGACGGGGGGGCTCTGCGCGGTGCATGCTGCCTGCGCCCGCAGGCATCGTCCCCGCAGCTCCCATTTGCTACAGTTCCCGGCTAATGGGAGCTGCGGAGCCAGTGCTGGCAGCGGGGGCAGTGCAGAGCTTCCCTGATCGCCCCTGCGCCTAGCGGCTGCAGGGACATATCAGTCATTTCTGGGAGTTGACCGGACTTCTAATGGCCTGGCAACCCTGCGCTTGTGGATCCAGCCCTGCCGGGGGCACCGAAGCTCAGGGCTTCCAGCCTGTGGCGTGAAGACTTGCTGGATGAAATGACGCAGTGGGTCAGATCTGGCCCGTGGGCTGTAGGTTCCCCACCCCTGTGTTAGGGACTCCCACAGCAGGAGCCCTGCTGAGCCATGCCACCACAGAGGGAGTTTCCAGAGGATTTGTGCTTCAAGTAGGCACAGTCCCTCCAGGAACAAGCCAGTACAAAGGGGCAGTGAACCCACTAATCCCCTCCCTCTTGGTAGTGCTACATGTGGTCCCCTCTGTGGGCAGCCAGCTCCACTTTTGACCAGTGTATGAGGGGCCAAGTAGTTCTGTCTCCCCTTCACCTTCTATAGGGTGGCTAGCACCACAGGGAACACTAGCTGGGGGCAATCCCTGTGCTCAGGAGAGTTCAGGAACTGCTGTTGTCCCTGACCCCCTAGGGTGGGGGGAGAGGGTCGCTTGTGAAAGGGGAAGACTCCTTGCAACCTTTCTTCTCCTTGGGCAACCATGCTAGGCCACGTGAGTTAATTTCTACAAAAGCAGAAAAAGCTGGAGTTTATATTGGGAACCTCAAGTCGGGCAAAAGAGGATTTGCGATGTCACAGCAATGACAGACGTCTTTCTCATGCATCACTAGTGCCTGGGACCATCTCTACCAGCTGGTCAGGGAAACCCATAGGATAAAAGAACATTGAAAAGCCTTGCAGACTCCCACAGGGAATGCTCTGGGGAACTATGGATTGTTGAGTCTATGAACAACACAACAAAACCCTTTTGTGTGTAAGGTAGGAACCCCAAATAGTTGTTAGAGTGTTCTCACGTTTGATTAATGCTGTATTAATTCTTAATGTAGTTTTGTCCTACTTTTCCCTTTACTGTGACGTGTGTACAGTACTTTGTTCAAAAAAACAGAGAATGGGACAAGAGGTCTACTTTTGTGTCCCATTGTCCTATCAACCAGCCTGGTCCCCCACCAAAACCCTTTCCATGACAACCCCACTAGTTTCCTAGCACTTTGCTTTGGAAATCTGATCAGCCTACAGAGGAAAGGTAGGTTGTGAGGGACAGGGGTGGGAATGGGCAGTGAAGGGGTTGGTGAGGACTGTGGGCTTTGGTACAGGCTTATTTTGGGCATCACCACGGCTTCAATCTATTTGAAGCTCAAAAGCTTGTCTCTCACCAACGGAAATATATTTTATTGGTCCAATAAAAGATACGACCTCACTCACCTTGTCTCTCCAATATCCTGGGACCAACATGGCTCCAACACTGCAAACATCAATTTATCTATAAATTTCTAGAATTGAGGTCCCCAGGACTGAATGCAGTTTTCTAGGAACCTTTTCACCAGAGCAGTATAAAGACCTTCCCTTCTGAGATGGGATTCTTCTGTCTTTACAAACCAAAACCATGTTGCCTTCTTTTGCAGCCATATTGCATTGCAAGTGCTGTCCATGATTGACCCTAGATTTCTTTCAGTGTTGCTGCTTTCCAAGCATCTCCTCCTCAATAAATATTTGTGACTTATTTTATTTCCCCTGTATGTCTTAGCTTGCATTTGTCCAACTGAAATATTTCTGTCCATAATTCTAACCTTTTTAGGTCCCTTTGTATTACTTTTCTTTTTTTTCTGGTGTTTGCAGTTCCTCCCAATTTAGTATCATCTGCAAATTTAAGATATGTGCTATTTCCTCCGTTCTTCTTGATAACTAAAGAATTTGTTAAATAAAATTGGATCTAACATCTATCTCTTGTGGAATTGGGCCCCATTTACATTACAGATGCAATTGTGTCAAGCAGCTGGTTAAAACATGGTTGTCCCTTAACCTGGTTACAAACAAGGTTTCAATTTACAGTGTAGATATAGTTAAAACCTCTAAAAATTTAGCCTTCAAAACTTTCTAACCAGGCTAAAGCCCACCAAGAAGCCTCCAGGACGTCAGCCTGATTGCAAAACCCAGTGAAGGTCCAATCTGCACTATAACTTTCAACCATGTTTAGAAGTGGTTTATGTGAAAGCTCTGTTGTAGCCACATTCTCTGAAACAGTTGTTTTTCTGGTGTAGACCTGGGAAAATTTTTCTATAATGCCTATGTGATTTGGGAGCCTAAGGCCACGTCTACACTACAAAATGTGGTTGATGCTGTTGCATCAGTGTACAGCTGCTAAAGTTCGTATATCACTTGGGCGCATGCATACTTGGCTGCTTGTGTCAACACTGTGCTGACATAGCAGGAGTGCTTATGTCAATATAAAGTGTGCCATGGGTGGGTAGGTATGTCAGTGTGCCATGCCTCGCAATCTGGCACACCTTTGGGGAAATTTTCACAATGTGTTGTGAGATAGAAATTAATTGCTGGGAGCTAGCGGTCAAGTTCCCAGCATGGAACTTTCTCCATCCCATAATGCCAATCATAGCCCATAATTTTTGCACTTTAGAATAAAAAATCTCACAAACACATGTGGCACTTTTCGGTGTCTGACAGAAGCATGGAGCACAAAGAGCTCTGCGCTATTCTCATGAACATGGCAAATACAGGACGCATAAATATCCTGTATTTTCAGACCCACAGGAAGTGCCACAATAACCAGGGACACGAGAATGTCTTCAAAGACAGTTTACTGAGGGACATAGCAGAAAAAAATGTCAAGGTTGCTGGTGGTATTGGAGCAGCTGCAGCTGGTGGAGCACCGTGTCTAGTCCCGAGAAATGAGTAGCTGACTTGTCACATGATCACATCATAATGCAAGTTTGGGATGACAAGCAGTGGTTGCAGAACTTTTGGATGCAAAAGGCCACATACCTGGATCTGTGTGCTTGCCTCAGCCCTCCAGCACAGGGACACCAGAATGAGAGCTACACTGACAGTGGAGAAGCAAGTGGTGGTCGCACTGTGGAAACTTGCAATGCTGGTTTGCTACCAGTCAGTGGGAAATCCACAGTGGGGGCTGTTGTTATGCAAGTGTGTAAGGCTATTGTCTCCAGCTACACAGGGTTGTGACTCTCAGCTACGTGCAGGATATAGTGGATGGATCTGCAGCAATGGGATTTCTGAACTGAGGAGGGGCAATAGACAGCATGCATACCCCTATTGGCACCAGCCCACCTTGCTACCATGTACATCAACAGAGAGGGCTACTTTTCTACGGTTATGCAAGCATTGGAGGATCACGGTGGATGCTTCACCAATATCAGTGTGGGCTGGTCAGGGAAGGTGATGGATGTTTACATCTTTAAGCACACAGGCTTGTTCAGAAAGCTGTAAACAGGGATATTCTTTTCTGACTGGCAGATTACCATTGGTGATATTGAAATGGGAGAGCCCACCCCTTGCTCCTCTGGCTCATGAAGCCATACAATGGCCACCTTGACAGCACGAAGGAAAGATTCAACTACTGGCTCAGCTGGTGCAGAATGGCAATTGAATGAGCTTTTGGTAGACTGAAGGGACGCTGCCAGTGTTTACTCACAAGATTAGATCTCAGTCAGAAAAATATCCCAATGGTTATAGCTAAGGCCCTACCAAATTCACGGCCATGAAAAACACGTCACTGACCATGAAATTTGGTTTCCCACTGTGGAAATTTGTGTTTTTACCCTATACTATACAGATTTCATGGGGGAGACAACATTTCTCAAATGAGGGTCCTGACCCAAGAAAGAATTGCAGGGGGGCCGCAAGGTTATTTTAGGAGGGGTCACAGTGTTGCCCCCTTTACTTCTGTGTTGCCTTCAGAGCTGGGCGGCTGGAGAGTGGCAGCTTTTGGCCAGGTGCCCAGCTGTGAAGGCAGCGCCCCACCAGCAGCAGCACAGAAGCGTGACAATACCATACCACACCATTCTTACTTCTGCGCTGCTGCCTTCAGAGCTAGGCGGCCAGAGAATGGTGGCTGCTGATTAAGGGCCCAGTTCTGCAGGCAACAGCACAGAAGTAAGGGTGCCAACACCATACCATGCCATTCTTACTTCTGCACTGCTGCTGATGGCAGCTCTGCCTTCAGAGCTGGGCTCCCAGCCAGCAGCCACTGCTCTCCAGCTGCCCAGCTCTGAAGGCAGTGCCACTGCCAGCAGCAGTGCAGAAGTAAGGGTAGCAGTACAGCAACCCCCCTACAATAACTTTGCAACTCCCCCCCACAACTCCTTTTTGGGTCAGGATCCCTACAATTACAACACCTTAAAATTTCAGATTTAAATAGCTGAAATCATGAAGTTTATGATTTTTAAAACCCTCTGACCATGAAATTGACCAAAATGGACCATAAATTTGGTAGGGCCTAGTTATAACTGCATTTTGTGTCCTGCATAATATCTGTGAGGCATAGTGGGAAAAGCTACCACAAAGGTGGACAGCAGAGGTGGAGCAGTTCTCTGCTGACTTTAAACAACCAGACACAAGGGCAATTACAAGAGCTTAACATGGAGCTATGCAGTTGAGGGACGCTTTGAAAGAGCACTTTAATAGTAAGCCACAGTATGGTTCTGTGTTTGAGTATGCTCTGGGCCGGTAGGTTTGGATGCTTCTCAGAACTGTTGTGTTTGCTGTCCATTTATAAATATGACTGGGAATTTTCTGAAACTATGAACTATGTGGTGCTTTGAGTACTGCTATGAATTCTGCAAAATTCTTTGTGAACTAATAAAGTTCTGGTTTTGGAAGATCAAATTATCTTTATTGAGTGGGAGAAAACAGTGCAGAAAATCAATGTGCAAAAAACCCCACAGGCAATGTTATACAAATTTTTAACATAAATTAGCTGGGTGAAAATTTTAAAAAAATTTAAACTAGAAAGGGAGGAAACATTTATGTCTATCTGAGGGCACAAATGTAGTCCGTTGTGGCTACACATACACTGATCTGTGAGAACCACAGTTGGTGTATGTGAAGCAGTGGCTTTCCTTGCTGTCCCCCAAACATGGAGTAGCAGGGCTACTTATGTGCACTGTGTTGCCATCTGGTATGTTGACGGGT